>NC_080794.1:70198447-70872614 GCF_028018385.1 Neofelis nebulosa
GGAGCTGTGATCCACCACAGAATGTGATAAAGACATTTTATTGAGGAAATGACAGTACAATAAAACTTGACAGATGAGTAGAAGTTTACCAGGTGCACTATAGTGTTAAGGATATAATTTTAAATTAATTATTTCCTATGGATTGATTAATAAACCTAATTTTAGGAAGCATTAGGCTCCTTAGCCTAAAAGTCTAAAAGCTTTAAATTAGTGACGACTCTTGGTTGTAAGAAGGAGAAATCCAAACTGTACTTAGAAACAATACTTAGAAAAAGGAGTCAATTATGAAGTTGTATGTAAGATTCAAATGATATAATCAGGACAATGTCTCTTTGTCTGCTTTTATTTTTTTGAAGGCTTTCTTCCCTCCATATTTGGTGGGAAAAAATGGACATTAATTACCCGGGCTCATATTTTACAAGACTATTAATCTCTGTGGGAAGAGCAATGAGAGAAACATTTTCCGCACACCACTTCCCCCTACGTAGACAGGAAGACTCATTGTCTAGCCTCATTTTCATATTATTAGAACCATGTGATTGAGCTCCAGCCAATGAGTTGTGGAAGAAAATCGTCTATATCCATTCAGGCCTTGCTCTTAAAAGTATTTTTCTGTGTCTTACAGCCTCCCTCCCTGCTGGTGCAGTGACCTAAAAGGCCACGTGTTTCATATGGTGAAGTCACTAGCAAAAGCGTAAGCCAACCCAAATTAGACTTCTCTTGCCCCGTAACTCTGTTTTGCCAAGCTTCTGAAATGTCAGGTTCAAGTTATTGCTGCAGCCTCTCCTAGTTAATACAACTACCTGATTGATATAAGTCTCAGAGAGAAATCTGGATGTGCTGACTTGTCTTACATGACAATTTCTGAATTGAGTACTATAGCAAAGGTTTAGAATACTCTGCAAGGCCAGGCCCAACTTGGAACCACCTAACAGTAAACTATACAAATTATGAGAGAAGTCAGAATGCAAAGGATTAGAGATGGAAAAAAGTTAATTGTCCACTATGTATTTTATAGCCTTTATTTGAGGGATGTTGGGTAACTCATCCTAAACACATTTGCCAATTTCCTAGGCCATTGGTAACCACATCGATATTCACCAACATGTGAAAGAACAGCCTTTTAAAAACTGAATCTGTGATTTATTTCCATAACATGAATCCATTCGGCACTTTAGTGCGATAAGCATTTTTTTCTGCCTGAAATTTTTCTGCCTACCCACATCTCATTTCATGTCTAGGAGTTAATGCTGCTCAATTCAGTTGTCTTATTCAAATATAGGAAGATGTTATGTACATTTCTTATTTTTTAATAACACTGTCATCTGACTTTGTTTTTATTAAATATTAATACATTTGTCTTCAGAAAAAATTAAATTTCTTTCCTTGCAAATCCCATGGAAGTAGAAACTTAAATTGAATGGATCATAGTTGGTATTGTGTTTGAGGGAATCTCATCTACATTAATCCTATTCTGGGGCCAATTTTTATTATAGAAAATATCTGTGCACTTAGGAAGTAGGCAAGGAATATTAGAATTCAAAGTACACAGAAATATTCAGTCCTTCTTCGTACTCTGGGTTGTAGAGTGCAATCAGAGGGATCTTTAAAGTCATATGATTTTTTCTCACTTTAGATTTCAGACTTTTTAGGAAAACTCTACTTTCACAATGGGGCAGAATCTTAAAGAGCAACACCTGACATAGTATCGATTGTTCTTCTCAAGCTGCATTTTTCTTTATGCTCTAAAACTGTATTTGCATTCATGCTACAAATGGGTACTGAACTGAATGCTGCGAACTATTATACAGTAGTCAGAGGCAGGGGAGCAGGGTACATCTAAATGCCCAGATCAATAATATAAGCAATAAATTAGTTTGCAGAATTCAAAAGAAAAATATAATCTCAATTGAGAAGAATGCTTTTAATATCTCATGAAAGAGAAGGCATTTAAAACGGCATGAAGAATGGGTTTATGCAAGGATAGCAATTAAATAATAATGAGGTACTCTTACTGGAGACATTCAAACATAAGTGAGGAAACCATATACCAGAATTGCTTTAGAAAGATATGGGCATCAGATGGAGGTTTGAACTCAACCAACACTACCACCGCCACCACCGTCATCAACATCATCCATTAGAAAATCTATTCTCAATATTCTTGTATGAAGGTTCTCTGTTAACATTTATGAACAAGTATTAAATATTAGTAAGCTATTTCCATGAACCAGCACAATTCTTGCTCATGACATGCCTGTGATAACAGTTTGGTGCTATTATCCTTATATGTGTATGTATGCATGTGTTCAGAAACTTTTTAAACAGATAAAAAAGGTTACAGAATAATTACAATTTGCATGCCCATACTTACTGACTGCTCATTCTCTCCCTGTACACAGGCTCCATATACTAAACCATTCAACAATAGGGTGTATCCATAGCAACACCTCCAAATGTGCATCTCAAGAAGAATACTGCAGACTCTATCTCTTGATGTCAAGGATATTCTGGGGCGCCTGGGTGGTGCAGTCGGTTAAGCGTCCGACTTCAGCCAGGTCATGATCTCGGGGTCCGTGAGTTCGAGCCCCGCGTCAGGCTCTGGGCTGATGGCTCAGAGCCTGGAGCCTGTTTCCGATTCTCTGTCTCCCTCTCTCTCTGCCCCTCCCCCGTTCATGCTCTGTCTCTCTCTGTCCCAAAAATAAATAAAAAATAAATAAATAAAATAAATTAAAAAAAAAAGGATATTCTCCTACAAGACCACAACACAACTACCATACATGAAAAGATCAATGTTAATTCAACTCTATCCTATGATATTCCATCGATTTTCCATTTCCAGTTGTCTGAAAAACCTTATTTTTTATTTCCTATTTTTAAATTTTTTAAATGTTTTTTTTTTTTTTTTATTTTGAGAGAGAGACATAGCACAAGTGAGAGAGAGGCAGAGAGAGAAGAGAGAGGGAATCCTAAGCAGGCTCCGCCCTGCCAGCACAGAGCCTGATGTGGGGCCCAAACTCACGAAACTGTGAGATCATGACCCGAATCAAGATCAAGAGTCAGATACTTAACTGACTGAGCCACCTGGGTGCCCCCATTTTTTTTTTAAATTCAAGATCCAGTAAAAATTCACATGCTTAATTTGCCAGTTATATCCTTTTAGTCTTTGCAGTCTCAACTAGATCATGAGCATCCTGCATTTCTTGTAATATCGAATACTTTGATAACACCAGGTCATTGTTCTAAAAAGCCTTCCACATTCTTGATTTGCTGACAGTTTCATATTGATGAGATTCAAATCATATATAGTACTTGTTTGGGCAAAGCTCCGAACAGCAGCTCCAAGATCACTTCTGAAAATAAACTTTCTATTGTTCCCTCATTAGCTCAAATACTCTTCTCTCCTTCTCTCTTCTATGTTTGTTCTCCAGCCTACCCTGTAGAAACTTTCTTTATCTTGTACTACAGAAATATGGAATCACTAATTTTCATGTACTAAGAGCTGGAAATGAGTGCCCTTCTAAGATATAGGAGAAACACGACTAGTATTTTTAAAGAAAGAGTGAAAACAAGATACACTGATCAACTTCATTACCTATTAAGTTCTGCTGTATTAGCTACAAAGTCTTGAACATAATAATGGGAATGAAAAGATAAATTCCTTTATAGTAAGGCTTAGTAGACCAAAATAAATACCAGATGGACTGAATTTTAAACATTAAAAAAAAAACCTGTAAAACTCCCACCAACATATAGATGCATTGCTTTCATAACTATCAGGAATTTTCTAAAAATACATGCAATTAAATAAACCAGAAGAAAGAAATTGAAAAAGTTAAAAGCTGACATAATTATTCTCATATCAAAACACATAAACTAAATTAAATGGCAATTAAAGCCAAGGAGAATATTTACTAAAATATTATAGAAAAAATCGATTATTCTCTAAAGAGCTTACATATCAACATTATTTACTAAAATGTCAATAGGTAAGTAGGAAAAGGGAATAATGTGATTAACAAAAAAAGTACATATAAATAAAATATACTAAAAATATTTAATTTTGTGAATATTTAAAGAGTTAAAATAGTGGTATATTTATCTAGCAAGAGTTCAAAGGTTTTTTACAAATTGATCACTTACAAGCATGCAAGTAAATGGTACTTCCATTTATCTGTACTGTGAATTTAAATATTCCCATTGCTCTGTAGGAAACAAACCAGGCATTTTCTACCAACAGCCTTAAGAAACTCTATACCATTTGACCTATTATTTAATTTTATAGGAATCTATCAAAATAATAAGAAAATCTAGCAAAGAATTATATAGATTTTCTGCAAAGAAAATATATAGATTTACACAAATATATAAATTTACACAAAATTCTAGTGTAGCTATAAGATGTCATAATATTATGTTATTAAGAAATTCTGGTGTGCCTAGGTGGCTCAGTTGGTTGAGCATCTGACTCTCGATTCTGGCTCAGGTGACGATCTCAGGGTGGTGAGAAAGAGCCCCAAATGGGGCTCCATTTTAGGCATGGAGCCTGCTTAAGATTCTCTCTTGCCCTCTCCCCCTGCCCCCCACCCCATCATGTTCATTCTCTCTCCAAAAAAAAAAAAAAAAAAAATCAAAAATGTCTACCTTGAATGGGAAAATTATATCATACTAATAAAAATATATAATATGAATGTAGTATGATACTATTTATTAATTATAAACATATACTTTTATTAAGTAAATATTCTGGCATTAACTGTGAAAGTAAGATTTTGAGGGCTTTCGTTTGTTTGTTGTCTCCTTTTTCGTGTTCTCCAAACTATTTCCAATGATCACATCTGAATTATATCTCTTTTAAAAGAATAAATAAGATTAAAAAACATTTAGATGCTGTCAGATATATATCGTAGCTGGAGAGTGGCTTTATGTTAAAGGGGGTAAAGGCCACAACTAGGGCATAATAATTTGGTAAAATGATTTTGTTTTTTAAAAAGCAGCAGGTGTATCAAGTTTTTCTTTCCATTCCTCAGTTGTTTAACTATGCTAATGTTTAACTATGCTAATATTTGACTGCATCTCAACCATATGGACATGCTTACTTGTACATTAGCCTGGTGTTATTTGTCAGGCTCAGCTAAAGTCTCACCAGGCAGGCTGGATGCTTCTTGACATTTATACTGAGGTCTGTCCAAAGGAGGCATCATGTCAGTGACTGATTACTTGTGGGAACTCTGGGGAGTTTTACATTTTGTATATTTCCTCTTCCCTTGGGAAATATGGCATTATCTGTGTCCACCTCTATTTGGCATAATAAAGGCTTTCTAGATAAATACATCATAAAATTGTCATTTTCAAAATGCCCATTTTTTTTTGTCTTGAAATGAAGTTGTGTTTTCTTAACTGTAAAGTTTTAGAAAATTCAGTTATATTCTCTAAGGTTTAATTTTAAAACTGACACACAAATACACAATCTGAGTAGCTTAATACTTATTAAATAAACCACATTTGTATTCAAAGAGTGCCCCACAATTAAAATTACCAGCCCAGCCCAGATAGCTTCACCAGAATTTGGCATTAAATATTTATAGAAGAAATAATACCAATTCTAAATAAATTATTCCAAAAATATAGAAGAGTAAGAACCATTTCCAACTCATTTTTATGAGGCCAGATAATAGAATAACTTTGATGCCAAAACCAGACAACATTATAAGAAAATAAAATTACAAGCCAATATTCATCATAAATATAAATGCAGAATTCTCAACAAAATAGTAACATATCAAATGAACATTATACAAAACTAAAAAAAATTTTACACCAGGAATGCAAAGTTAATATTTGTAATTAGATAAATATAGCTTACTGCATTAGCAGAATAAAGTGTATATAAAAATACCAGCTCAGTAGATGTAGAAAAAGCATTTGACAACGTCAACACACATTTATGATAAAAGTAAAACCTCAGCAAGCCAGAATAAAAAGAAACTTGCTCAATCTCATAAAGCACACATAAGTATGACCTACAGCCAACATAATATTTAGTGATAAAATATTAGAAGTTTTCTTCTGATTGGGAACACAGCAAGGATGTTCACTTTCATCATGTCTTTTAAACATTACACAAAGGGTTTATGTATAACAAAAAAGTTAAAAAAAACAGACAGGAAAGAAACAAGTAAAATATATTTTTCAGGCAGTAGCTATTTATGTGAAAAACCTTAAGGAAGGTCCAAAAAAAAATCCACAACTTAATAAGTGCATTTACGAAAGTCACAAGAAATAAAGTAATTAATCAGTATAAATTTATCTCTGTAGACTAGCAATAATTGGGATATTAAATTGAAATACATGATTTGTCATTACTTAGACAACATAAAATACTTAGGACGAATATAATGAAAGATGTGCAGGAGTTCTACACTGGAGAAAAGATGAAACATTGCTGGAAGAAACTAAAGCAGGTAGGAATACACGATACAAGATACACGATACAATATACATGATAATCCCTATTAATGCAATGAAAGATTCCATATTGTTAAGATGTCAATTCTCTGCTATTTGATCTCAGGATTAAATTTAATCTCATTCAAATCCCAGCAGGCTTTTTTTCCCATCAATATTGACAAATTTATTATAAAATTTATATGGAAAATGAAAGAACCTCGAACTCCCAAATTAACCTTGAAAAAGAAGCACAAAATCGGGGGATTTACACGATCTAATTTCAAGATTCATGTAATGCCACCATGAACAAAATAATTTGTTAGTGAGGACAGAAAAATAGACCAGGGGAACGCAAGGAATGATCGCACCGAGGTCTGCTTTTTAAAAGATGCCAAACAGCTGTCGGTTCACAAACTGGCCCCGCCCCCTGCCCCAACCCATACCTGGAGGGTAAGGAGCCACTGAAAACAAGGCTGGCCACTTCACATTGGTAGGTGACAGCCTTAAAAAACAAGGGAACTTGGGGCTCCTGGGTGGCCCAGTCGGTTGGGCGTCCAACTCTGGCTCAGGTCTCGATCTCACGGTTTGTGGGTCGCAGCCCCGAGTTGGGCTCTGTGGTGACAGCTCGAGCCTGGAGCCTGCTTCGAATTCTGTGTCTCCCTCTCTCTGCCCCTCGCCCACTCATGCTGTCTCTCTCTGTCTCTCAAAAATAAAAGAAAACATAAAAAGAAAAAAAAAATTAGAAAAAACCAGGGAACTTACTTACCGGGCTTCTCTTGGCAGTGAGATGAGTAGACCTCCCTGTATGCTCTCCAGAATCTTACAACTTCATAAATAGACCTTAACTGGGGTCAGCCGTGCCTCCCTCCCAGCTGTCTCCACAATACCTCACTCTCTTAAGGCTGCATCCTTGTAAACAGCTCCCACCTGGGAACAACGGGCAGAGCAAAAGTTCCAAAGACAGGTGAAGGGGCGGGTGAGGAGCCTCTGATTGCCCGGGGCCAGCTTTCAGGTCACCCAGAGGTCACATCTACAGATGACCTCCTCCACAACAATTCAAAGGGGAAAATAGTTTTTAACTTACGGTGGCAGAAGAATTCAATATTCCTAGGGATGAAAAATAAACCTCAGCCACTACCTGACATTACACTCAAAAATTAATACGGGACACATCATAGACATGAATATAAATCCTACATTTCCAAACGCCCAGGGAATACCACAGGAAACTAACTTTACAATCCTGCAAGAGAATATCTTTACTTATATGGATAAAATAGAACTGCCATAAGTTAAAATAAATTAGACTGCATCAACATTAAAACATCAACGTTCTCAAGAGACACCATTGAAAAGGAGTAGGCAAGGCACTGAAAAGAAAGACCTACATCTGTCAAAAGGCTGTCATCCAGAAGGTAGAAAAGCACTCCTCCACATCAGTAAAGAAATACAAAGTATACAATATGAGATGGCCAAAAGACTTGAAAAGACAATTCAAAGAGGCATATTTATATATTCTTAAATAAAACTGGCATTAAGACGTGCATGACAAAGTATTCAACATCATTAGTCATCAGTGGAGACGCATGATTTCTACCTCACACCCACTAGAATGCCTTCGGTTAAATGTCTAATGTCAAACATTAAAAAGTCTGTAGAGCTTCTAACTGTCTTAGAATTATAGAGTAAATACAGTTGCCACAAAGAGGAGCTAAAGGAGGAAATGTTTATGGAGTGGGGATGGGAAAGGAAGCCACAGAACAAAGCAGAAATGCAGTCAGAGAAGCAGGAGGGCAAAATGGCAGTGGAGAGCACTTGTCAAGGAAAGGAGCTGCAAAGAGCCAATCAACACTCATCCTGGCGGAAAAGTCTCGGGAGTGCCTCCTTAGGCCGCACCTTGGGCCCTTCAAGAAATCAGTTGATCACAGAGGAGTGCAGATAAAGCCTGGTGAGAAAGTAAGGGATTAATGTTAAAAGGAGAAAGAGAGGAAAATAGTCTATGAAACTCTCCTGAAAAGTATACACCATAGGAAAGAAACAAGCTAAAAGTATTGCTTGAGGATGTATCCAATCGGAGAAAATTTCTCACAGGAGAAAAAAGTCAAGCTTGTTTATAGATGGGGGAAATAACTAATATAAACAAAAACAAACAAACAAACAAACAAACAAAAACAGGAGTTTTGATGATATAAGAGAGAGAATATTGACAAATCCCGGAACAAAGTTTCAGAGAAGTCAGGAATAAACGAGACTAGGAGCACACATGGAAAAAGTTCACCAGGTTGTTAAAGATGCAGAAATGGCATTTTGTGGCCCCTTCCAAAAAAGGAGAGCTTTGTGTTGTTTGAACCTGAGCCCAGAAGAGAAGGAATGGGAGTTGTTTTGTGAGAATAAAGGGCTCAGAGGTGGAACCGGTGGCTGCAGAGTCATGGTACATATTTGCAGCAGTAATTATAAAGAAACAGGGAGTTGGGGTGCCAGGTGGCTCAGTTGTTTAGCCACCGACTTGATTTTGGCTCAGGTCATGATCCCAGGGTTTGGGCTCTGTGCTGAGTGTGGAGCCTGCTTGAGATTCTCCCTCTCTTTCTCTCTGCCTGTCTCTCATTCTCTCTCTCTCTCTCTCTCTCAGACTAAAAAATACATATTAAAGAAACAAGGAGTTAGGAAGGGAGGAAGAAAGGGATGCAGAATGGTAATGAAAGACCAAAGAAAGTGAATTAATACGGAACTCATGAGTGGATATCAAACAAATTTTATCATTTCATGCACCAATACAGTAGTTTAGGGATGCTTGTAAATATTTCCTCTTGGGAATATATATCTATATTTATATCCATATCTCTATACATATGTGTCTATCCTTAGGTTTCCTAGTTCAGCCTGGTCATATATATGTATCTATATTAAACTAGTGAAATTAACATGTATTTATAATAAATAGGAGTGAGGTAGGGATAAAAGGATGTAAAGACACAGATCAAGGAGTTAAGAGTTTAGGAGACATGAGAAACAAATCAAATCTCAACTCCAATGTGACAGCTTTCTCTAAGGCTCATAGCTGTTTAACCAGCTACAGCTAAAAGCATGATAGAAGTGACTTCTACAGGCTTATGAGAACAAAACATTTATATCTCTTTCCAACTTCACCATCAGTGGTGTGATTTTGATAGTTTGAGGACTTTCAGGGTGAAAATATTCACAACTTGGAAATTGGTAAACACTACACATTGTTTTTTCCCTCAGAGATCTGGTTTACCAAGCTACCACTGCGTTTGCTCCTTCTGAGTTCCCATTACACAATGTCTTTGCTGCATTTACAGTAATGGACGTCTATGTTGATTCCCGCCTATTACATTGTCAGATGCAAAGAATACAGATTTTTCTTCATCAAAACTCCAGTTTCTACCAGTTTTTGGCACACACTTTGCCTTTTGAAGGAAGGGAATAAGAAAGGATAGAAAGAAGAATGTAGAGAGGCAGGGAGACAGAGAGGGAAGGAAGTTGCATAATGGTAAACTGAGTTTGAGATTGTGACAAAACAAACAAAGTAAGTAAGTTCTTCCTGAGGTAGAAATTGTGAGTTCAGTTAATCAAACTTACATAGTTGCTAGATTCTCAAAAATGATGATAGCTGGGGATGTGAGGGTGGGGAGATTAGGACAGCACTGAGGAAGATAGGAGACTGTCGTTCAAATTTATAAATACTAACAGGATAGAAAAGACCATTTTAAACACATGGGACACTGCTACTCACTCTGACATCAAAGGGGTTAATATCCCCCGACCCAGCGGAGGTATCGTAGCTTTGCAGTTATATGGAAGTAACTGGTCATTTCAGAAATGCAGAGAAACCGTTTTGGTTGACCACTGTTTGTTTGTTTGTTTGTTTTCACTTGAATCAAGTTTGTGAACAGCTTAGCTATGACTCTCCTTGAGGGGCAAGAGCAGGATCCCTTATCTAGACAAATATAAACCAAGAAAGATGAATTCCATTATTCCTCCAAGATAGGCATAAATAATACTTGGATTTAAATAACCAGGAGCGGGGCGCCTGGGTGGCTCAGTCGGTTGAGCGCCGACTTCGGCTCAGGTCACGATCTCGTGGTCCGTGAGTTTGAGCCCCGCATCGGGCCCATGTGCTGACAGCTCAGAGCCCGGAGCCTGTTTCAGATTCTGTGTCTCCCTCTCTCTGACCCTCCCCCATTCATGCTGTGTCTCTCTCTGTCTCAAAAATAAATAAACGTTAAAAAAATTTTTAAGGGGCGCCTGGGTGGCGCAGTCGGTTAAGCGTCCGACTTCAGCCAGGTCACGATCTCGCGGTCCGTGAGTTCGAGCCCCGCGTCAGGCTCTGGGCTGATGGCTCGGAGCCTGGAGCCTGTTTCCGATTCTGTGTCTCCCTCTCTCTCTGCCCCTCCCCCATTCATGCTCTGTCTCTCTCTGTCCCAAAAATAAATTAAAAAAAAAAAAATGTAAAAAAAAAAATTTTTAAATAAAATAAATAAATAAATAAATAACCAGAAGCTGTTGGGAGGCAGGATAAGGCACTCATTAATAAGACAGGTTCTGTGGTCAGAATACCTGAGTTCAGAACCTAGCTTTGCCACTTCTCACATCTATGAACTTGTACATGTTATTTATTTGAACGTTCTCTTCTGAAAACTGGGATTAAGGCTACTGAATTCATTGGGTTGTTTAGAGAATCAAATAAATGAATAAGTAGATCATTCGACACAGTGCTTGGCATATACTAAGTACTGAGTTTAATGTTCATGATACCAATGATGGTGAAAATGTGGTTATGGGAGCAGGCTTATAGATCTTGCAACTGTGTTCTCTGCCACAGGTACTTGTGGAAAGACAAGGTTGCCTTTAAAAAGGGAAAAACCGTGCACACTTCTTAGAAGCATCAGTGATAGTTCATTCACATCCCTTTTCTGCCCTTTTCAGTTATTGTTCTGAATAAATTCTAGAATTTGTTCCTTCTAAAAATCTTCAGAGCCCAATCTCTGGGTTTAATGGGAAAATTAAATACTTCTGTATCTAAAATTTCACACGTAAGAAGCAAGAATATTTTCCATGGAGTGATTACATGTCTTAGTTTCACTCTCTTTCCTTGTCCAAAAGACGCTTTCCTTACAAAAACAAAAGTCCCACCGTATTTATCACACCCCCCATAATTATTGTCTGAGTAATATCAATGTTGAAAATAATTGTCCAAGGCAAAATTACTATCCTCTTGGAATGATTTCTGGTGTATCTGTAAGAATTGTTAATTTCTATAATAAGAGCCTGAGTCAATCTAGTTCTTACTTTATACTCAGAAGTTATAAATAACTATTCTTCTGAGAAGAGTTTTGTATTCTTTACCCTGTTTCTTTTTCTAAAGTTTAAACGATTGGCCTGAAATCGAAGATGATTTAAGCTTTAACGTACTGTGGTGCGTGTGAGGTTACAGTAATAATAGTAAAGCAACTTTCATAGACTCTGATTTCTGATCCTCGTAAAGTCCTTACCCCAGCGAAACATCTCTGGGATCCCCACATCGATGAATAATGTGCTCACAAAAAAGCCAGTTTTCTGCTGGCTCCCACTGCTAGGTCTCCATAAAATCCCTAAGTGACTATAATACCCTGATGAGTAATCACTTGCCCACCAGATGCTGCTGTTTCCTCTAAGAACACCCTGGTCTTCTGTTTCTGCCACAGCTGTAGGGTGTGTTACTATGGGAAGGGAAATATTTCCTCTTCCCTCGTGGCTCATACTCCGTGATAATGGCACTCAAGAAATTCTGCTGATGCCCGAAAGTGTTCCAGAGATTTCTGTTTTATTCCGTTTGCATTACTTGTTGTTTTCAACTTGAAAACCTTTGTTTCACATTCAGTTTTGACATGAACTGTGTGGACAGGAACACAACCGACTGATGGGACTCCATGCTGTAATTAGAATTATCCCTCCTCAAAAAAAAAAAAAAAAAAAAAAAGAATTATCCCTCCTCTCCCAACAACAAGAACATAAAAAAAAAAAAAAAAGCTTCTCTCCCAGGAACCTCTGCACCCTTCTCGGAAGTCAATGTTCGACAGTCTTTGTCATTGATTGGGAGGCATATATGATTTTCAACCAGATGTGATTCTCACCCGTTCTCCCCTCCCACTGCTCCCCCTGCTCCACTTTCCAGCACACTTAAACCCCTGCTGCCTAATCATCAAGCACATTGTTGTCTTTATTGTTGTTTCCTTATGTAGCTCCTCTCTTCCTCATTTTAAATCTAAGGCTAGCTAACTGGCTACTCTGTAGGGACACCAATGAAGCAAATACCTTACGTTTAGTTGCAAATATTTGGACCTCCTGTGACCATGGCCCGTAGATTAGGTCACAATACTTATTTCAGATGCCATTTATAGAAAATAGAGTGTTCTCAGAAAGTTCCAAAGATGCCTGATATTTTAATTGAAGCCAATTTTACTCGTCATGTGACATCACTGCCTCTGCTATTGAACAATGTTCAGTTCATGTGGGAGGACAAATTGTTACCCATGACATTCCAAGCAAGAACTATAGGTAGCACAAAATCAAGGACTCAATTTGGTGGAACAGAGTCAACCATATGAATTCACTGGGAATGAGAATAGACACGAAAAAAATTCACAGAAGGTAAGCAATAGAGCTTAATTTTAAAATGACAATAGGCATTGGCTAGTGGGAAAGGTAGTCATTCCGAGTGAGGAAATGACACATGTATATTACAGATAATTTTCATCGATTCAGATTCTACTGGTGGGTTCTCATCACCAGTGAGGAACTTCATATGATACAAAGACGAGCTTTAAATGGGAATCCAATGAGAATTAAGAGAATAGTTGCCAAGCAAATGATACTAGAACTACCTGCTATTTAGGAGCCAGGACTAGGAAAAGAAAGCCGTCTCTCCCTAGGCCATTTGATAGCAGATGATTTCCCTACAGTCTCCGTATTTTCACCTTAATTCAAAGCAACATTTCTTATCAAAACGGGACCTTTCCATAGGAAGTGCATTATTTTGCTGAGAAGTCCAAGTATGAAGCTACATCTTTGCTAATTTTATTTTTTTTTATGTTTATTTATTCTTGAGAGAGAGATAGAGCACAAGCAGAGGCAGAGAGAGAGGGAGACAGGGAATCTGAAGCAGGCTCCAGGTTCTGAGCTGTCAGCACAGAGCCCAGTGCGGGGCTGGAACCCACAAACTGTGAGATCATGACCTGAGCCAAAGTCGATGCTTAACCAACTGAGCCACCCAGGTGCCCCAATCTAATTTTAAATCTAGCTTTACTTTAGAAACCCACGCTTATAATCTTTCATTTAAGGTTTTGTAGCCTTATGTACTCTCATCTGTAACCCTGATGCTTCACAAAACCAAGGAAAAACACAGTTTATTTTAATAAATTTTTGATTTAGAAGTCCAATAAACTTACTAATAACTTTCAAGAATAAGTCACTGTTGGACTGAAACCAGCAACATAATTAGCCTGGTGTACCCCTGGCTTCTTTATCATAAAATAGTAACTTCATAAGGCTTGAGGGGATTTAACAGTTGATTAACCAGAAGAGATTTTCTGTGGAGGAACACGATATATACATATTTTTTTTTAATTTTATCTTCTTTTTTAATAATTTTTTCTAAACAACATAAACAGGGCTTTCTTTTGAATAAGTGCAGTATTATGCCATCCTGAGCTCAATTCAATTTTGGTACAATTTTTCTCTGTTTTACTTCTTCCATTTTAGTCCCTCGCTATTTTATCATGTAGATTAAGATGGTGTAAAAACGTGGGGGAATTTAATAGCCTCTCATTACACAGTTGCATCTATCTAGCTGTCACCTGTCTGTCTATAATTTTATTAATGTTTATTTCATTTATTTTAAGATGGCTCTTTGAATGACAGAAACAGTTAAAGTAATTGAAAACCAAAGCTTATCTTTAGAATTTGTTTCTATTGAGAATCAAAATGAAGGAAAGGAAAGATAGAAAACGGATTTGGGTTATAAAAGCCTGGTGATCCCTAACAGAAGTAGATGCTTCATGAAATGTGCAAAATGGCAAGCCCTTACTCAAGTCTGGATACTTAATGAGAATCATCCTCCAAGTATCTAAAAATTGTATTTAATAAATTCAACCTCCCCTTTGTGCAGGGGAAAAATAAACACTCGAAAGTCCCTAACCTATTCACCTTGTGTTGTTCCAACTGCTTTAATTTATTGAAAGACTATTCTATGTCAGGCACTGTACTAGATACTAGAGGCTACACATCGTTACACAATAACCTTAAGTAGAGGTGCTATGATCACCTTCACTGCACTGACCAGGAAGTTGAGGTTTAGAGCAGTAAATCGCCTACTTCAAATACTCATAAAAGGCAGAGCATGTTTCTAAGAAAACAGATGGATTTTAAAACCCTATCCTTGAACACTAATTCACACTTGAATTGTGAGGGGACACTGAATAATTTCATATTACACACTTCTCATGTAGCTTTTCCCTCTTTCTTCATTGTGCTGATTTATGTGTCTACTGGCCCTACTTTAAGCTGCCTGAAATCAGATACCACATCTTACAGGGAAGGAATCTCACCGAGAGTATGGGAGTCCTCTCATTGTCTGGCCAATGGTGCTGCTGGTCAGTGGGAGAGCCCTTTATTCCCTTAGTAGGTAAAACTGTGCATGAAGACAGACATACTGAAGGCCCCCGGTTAGCCAGGAGGATCTGTAGGCTCAAGACACCCCGTAATGATATCACCAGAAACGCCTTTTAGGACTTAGATGCTTGTAACCAAGGGAAGGTCCTATAGGTACAACCCATCAGAAAAAAAAAAAAATCATTCTGTAGAGAAGCATTTTTATCCTGGATTCTATCCCAGGTAAGCGCATAAAGACCAGATACACAAAGTTTTATATTCCAGCACTTTCTATAGTGCTTAACATAGAGGTAACACTTGGTAAACAATAATACAACATTTGACAATATGTAAACACTGGTAATACTTTTATAAATGCTTTATGTTCATTATTTAATTCTCCCTGCATTGTGCTAATTTACATACTATTCTTACATTTTTAAGTAAGAAGTCTAAAGTACAGAAAGTATGTTAATTTTCTCGTATTCAACTTTCTCGTATTCAAAGTGTTAAGAAGTTTGCCTGAATCTGGAGCTCTTAATCACTAAACTGTTTTTTTTTTTTTTCCTCCTCTAATGTCAAGACACAAAACAACTCCTGGCACATCATTAAGTCTCATTAAATTTTGAATATTGACCAACTAGGTATGGAGCAGGGATCAGAGACAGCAGCTGTGGCCAGGCATAGAACTGCCAGAAACCAGTGGCCACTTAGCTATAAGGGGTTTTTGGCTCAGTCTTGATGGCTATTTGAGAGATGATGACGGTGAAGATGGAAATAATTTCTTGTGCCATAATTACAACATCCTTTCTCCTCTTACCCTACTCTTTTCCTTAGCTACTTACAAAGATTGAAGTCCAGGTAAGGAGTTTTGGCGTGCCTCAGCAGTGCAGCAATGCAACGATGTGCTCAAGGCAAAAGGTGAGAAAACGGACAAGAGGTCCCCCACTTACCCTGTGTGTTCTATAACCAAATCTCCATACTTTATTAGTACTTAATGGGGCATTTCATGTTCTCCAATTCTCTGTACTAATTGCCTGCCTCAGGGTTATCAGAGACAATTAGAAAGAACCACAAAGGCAGCAGAACTCTCTCATCATCTTGTGCATCATCAAGGAGACTTAATTCCATCCTTTGCAAGAAACTTTAGTTAATACTACAGTTTTAGAGACTATGAAATTCTATGTCTCATTTTCCTTAATTTTATTCTTATTTACTGACAGACTTATTCATTCCCAGGTCACCAGTTCCAGGAAGTCTAAGCAAGATGCTTAATTCTTCCTGCCATGAAATTCAGGTGTCATAAAATATTTGCGAAATAAGAAATGACAAAGAATCAAATCTTTAGAACATCACCTTCATCCATCATGCAAGGTGGGCTTGGCCCGAAAAGAACTTTGATTTTATTATTGTTAGAATAACTATATATCATCAAATAGGACACATTGTTTCTTCTTCTTCTTCTTCTTCTTTTTTTTTTCTTAAAGCAACAACACTTTTGGATGCAATGGGAAGTCTCCCCTTCTCGTCACCAACTAACATCGGACAATTTATCCTGTAAACATCATTTATTATGCTTACCAGCACTACTACAGATATTGGTACATGTGGAAGCCAGTAAAAGTAAGTGAGGTAAAAAATACATGCATACTTAACTTTGAAATACATTATTTACTCAGAGCTACAAAGTAAGTGGCCCTATATGCCCTATTACGTGTATTCAGAAATCTACAACTGTTTAAAAGTGGAAGTTCCAGTAAATCCTCCTGTTTAATTCCTTTCTAATCCTTTAAAAGCTCCAGAGCATTTTTTCTTTCGACATCTTTTGTCCTAGCCTGTCTACCTTAACCCATTTTATCTTCCCATTCACCTTAACTTTCTTTTAGAAAAGAACTGGGTTTGAGTTCATACTAGGTTTTGGACACTGAAAGGAGTTTAAAATACTGAGACATCCTAGAAACTGCCTTCAAGAATACTGTTGCCTGGTTATGCACCTAGGTACATGAGCACATAATAACAGAAATGCAATGATAAAACCACTGCAAACAACTCAGAACAAGACACAGCAATTCAAATATATCAGTGTGCTGTTAATTGCTTCTTTATGCAGTCTTTGTGATTTTGTGCCATCTCATGCTACCTAGCTCATTCAAAATTTACAGAAAACTTCAAGGAGAGTGTCTGAACATAACTTGTATCAAAAACACATGCAACTTTTATCAATAATGAGAGCCTTGTTGCTTCTCTTATTTTATTTGTGCAGCAGGTAATGATTAAAATTAAGCCCTTGGTAAAATGGAACTTAAGGTAAATCATCTTGAGCTACATCTCACATATAGGGGAAATGATGCATGAATAGTGATAGGGCTCAAGCTCTGGGGATGAAAAAATGTGGCATTAATGGAAAGATCACAATAATTAAGTGGAAGCCAACCTTTGGATATCAATAGCCACTCACAGACTCATTGGCAAAGGTAATGAAGGAATTATAACTATCATGAATATTTCTTATTAAGTTTTAATTACCAGGGCAGAAGCCTGAACCTTGATGATTTTTTAATGAAAGGTAGGATGATTTCCTAATTTAGCATTTTTCATTTTAAAAGCTCATTAGCCCACCAAAAAAAAAAAGTACAAAAGATGTATATATTAATTAGCTTGACTGTAGTAATTGTTTCACTATGTATAGGTATATCAAAACACCATTCTGATGTATACCTTAATATAAACATTTTTTACTTACAATTGTTTAAAAATGAACAGTAAAAATCAGGAAAATATTTTTGAAATAAATAAAAGTTCATTATTCCTTTATACTATACTATTGATGTTCCACAATGCAATAAGACTTGACCAGAAAAGAAAAAAGAAAACGCAAAAACACAGGGGTAAATGTATAAGGTATATAAGATACATTTTTCCAGAGCAGACTTCTTCAAGATTTATTTTATGTTTTTTTCTTACCCAGTAAATAGCCCTTTGCCGATTTGCCCTGTCCTCGTTGTGCTATAAAATATTAACCCTTTGTTCCCTCCCAAAGACAGAGGACTCTGTGCTACTTAGTACCGGGGGCATTTTGGATGCTACAAAATCTGCAAAGCCAAGTTCAGGTGAGAAAGAGGTATAGCTGGATTCATTGCATTGAGGACCTCAGATAGTCCAGTACTCTCCTGACACATCACTAGACCCCTGGGTTCGAAATAGTCACTCACAGAAGCAAAGAACTAAGGCTTCAAGACTGAGTCCCACAAACCCATCTGCAGTCTCAGTGGGTTGGTAACTAGCACACAAAAACAAAAGCACCAAACTCTTATTGGTTTCACAGTAACAATTTCTATTAAATTCCACAAAGGAGAAGAAGCATGGATTACTGTCAAGAGAAGAAAATGTTTAGCTGGAGCTGATGATCTAGTCAGTATATTCGGGAAAAGCACTGCCAGAGCTCTCTGCTACATAAGCTTTTGCTTTTTTTTTAATCCTGCCTCTGAAATTTGCAGGCAGGGCTAGGTTTTTAAATTACATTAGCGTGGACTTTCATTCTTCATGGTGAATACATTAAAGGGAGCCACTATTAAAGTTTCTTTTCATATGTATTGAAAAGGAAATGAATTGCCACCCTATTAGACCTGTTTTAATGTTCTCTAAGCATATTATTTGCACATTTGATTGTATGCCATCAATAAGCGACGTCTGGATTAATTTTTTTTGGCATGAATGAGAAAAGGAGGGGTGTATTTTAATTATGACATGCACCCTCTATCTTAAACATCCAAGAGAAGCATCATTTCATGAATCCATGTGATAAGGGGAATATAGGAATAACTGCTCTTTTCTTATTAATAATTTCTATTTCTATAAGGGATATAGATTGAGAATATTATCTGGAGGTTATACTTTTAAATAGCCAGATGAAAAGCAGTTATGAAATAGCTTTTGAAGTTTGGATGCAATTGGAGTTCATTCTCAGCCTGTTTCCATCATAATAGAATCTTGGAAGTGAGCACTAGGGGGAAAGGGCTGATTCAGCCCTTGACACAATGTGGAGTTGTTCTCTATAGTCATATCTGTAACATTTTGTCCAGACTGGTAAGGCACCCAGATCTCATGGTCTCATTATTTTTAACTTGAAATCCTGTTTCCTAATAATGGTAATGACTATTCTACCAAACCCTTTCTCTCTTATTAAAAAGTGGGAAGAAAGCAGTATTTTAAGAAACTAAGCATGAAGGGAAATTGGCACACAGGCCCCAGATACAGCAAGACGATGCCTGAGGTGCACGTGTGCTTTTGTTATCCCAATTTAGTGCTGTCTGGTGGAACAAGCATTCTTTAAAAGTGGAGTTGAAGAGGGTGGCTCAGTTGGTTGAGCCTCTGGCTTCAGCTCAGGTCATGATCTCACGGTTTGTGAGTTTGAGCCCCGTGTGAGGCTCTGTGCTGACAGTTTAGAGCCTGTTTCAGATTCTGTGTCTTCCTCTCTCTCTGCTCCTCCCCTGCTTGTGCTCTCTCTCTCTCTCTATCTCTCAAAAATAAATAAACATTAAAAAAAATTTAAAGTGGAATTGAAGACAATAAGAGGGAACCTGAGGAACCAGAAAAGACAATTATAGGAGATTGGGAGTGGCAGAGAAACATAAGGGGAGGCACAAATTTCTACACTTCACCTAAACTGGTGAAATTATGACATCAGTAGACTTGGTAAGTTGTATGCATATAATGTAATACCTACAGCAACCACCAAAAACAAGAGATATATAAACAGATACAAACAAAAACACTATGGGTAAATTAAAATAAAATTCTAATAAAATTATAAGTTACCTGCAAGAAAGCAAGAAAAGAAGCAGTGAAACAATGAAAGAAGGACAAACATATAATGAAAACTAAAATGTCTGTCTTAACATATTGGTAATTAGACTAAACAAAAATGGTCTTTAACAATATCTCCCAACTATTTGCTGTCTGTAAAAACTAATTCAAATGTAATAATATAGGTATATTGAATATCTAAGAAAAAAAAATATATATAATGGAAACTTTAGTCAAAGAAAGCAGGAGAATATTAACATCTGATAAAATGGACTTCAGAGGTATGTGTGTGTGTATATATATATATATATATAGAGAGAGAGAGAGAGAGAGTCAGAGAAGAACATTACGTTATATTTTAAAAAGCCAGTCTAGGGGCGCCTGGGTGGCGCAGTCGGTTAAGTGTCCGACTTCAGCCAGGTCACGATCTCGCGGTCCGTGAGTTCGAGCCCCGCGTCAGGCTCTGGGCTGATGGCTCGGAGCCTGGAGCCTGTTTCCGATTCTGTGTCTCCCTCTCTCTCTGCCCCTCCCCCGTTCATGCTCTGTCTCTCTCTGTCCCAAAAATAAATAAAAAACGTTGAAAAAAAAAAATTTAAAAAAAATAAAAAAATAAAAAAAATAAAAAGCCAGTCTACCAAGGAGACATAATCTTAAATATGTTTGCACAGTAGAAAATGTGTGAATCAGAAACTGGAATAACTGAAAGGAAAAATAGAAAAATCCATACCAATAGTTGAAAACATGCACATCCCATCTCAGCAACTGATAAAACAACTATGTAGAAAATCAGAGAAAAAAATATAGAGGAACACAGCAACATTAGGTAACAAAATTTAATTGACATTTATAGGCTACTTCACCAAACATTAGCAGAATATACATACTTTTCAAGTGCTAATGGAATATACCAGAACATACAATATTTGGGGCTATAAAACATCCTTCATTAATTTGGAAGAACTAAAACCATACAAAGTATGTTCTCTGACCATAATCAAACCAGAGATCAGTAACAGAGATGGAAAGAGATCTTCCAAAATCTCGAAACTAAATAGTAAACTTCTCAGTATTTCCTAGGTTAATAAGAACATTTTTAGACATTAAGTTGAATGAAAACTGAACATATCAAAATTTGTAGGATATAGAAAAACAAGTATTGTGCAAGAAAAGTACAATACTAAAATGCATACATTAGAAAGTGGAAAATGTAGAATCAATAATCGAAGTTCCTACCTCAAAACCTGGAAGAGCAAAATAAAGCCAATACAAGTAGGATGAAAGAAATAATAAGGATAAGATCAGAAATCTATGAAATTGAAAATAGAAAAATAGAGAAAAATCAGTGAAACATAAACTTCTTTTTTGAAAAGATTTTTAAAAGTTAACAAACTTCTAGGACTGAAAAAGTAAAAGAGAAGAAAAAAATCAGCAATGTCAGGAATGAAAAAAAAACGAAGAAAATCAATACCAGATAGATATATGAAAAGGTGCTCAACATCACTATGAGGGAAATGCAAATCAAAATCATGGTGAAATACCATCACACCTGTTAGAATGACTATCAGCAAAAACATAAAAGATAACAAATGTTGGTGAGGATGTGGGGAAAAGGAAACCCTACATACCTTAGTAGAGATGTACAATCGTACAGCCACTATGGGAAACAATTTGGAGGTTCCTCAAAAAATTAAAAATAGAATTACCAGGTGATCTAGCAATTCTACTTCTGGGGGTATATTTGAAGAAGATAAAATCACTATCTCAAAGAGATACATGTATTCTTATGTTCACTGCAGCATTATTTACTATAGCCAAGACATGGAAACAACCTAAGTGTCCATCAATGAATGAATCGATAAATAGTGATGCACACACTCACTCACACACACACACACACACACACAAACACACACACTTTGGAGTATTATTCAGCCATAAAAAGAAGGAAATCCTGCCATTTGTGACAACACAGATGAACCTTTGAGGTCATTAAGCTAGGTGAATTAAGTCTGATGCTGTAAATGGTATCTTGTACAAACTCTGGGTTTTATTATAATCCTCTAGAAAGTGTTGATATTTTTGTCCTAAAAGACAAGCAGGTTAGTTAGGTTCAGCCTGGGAAAACTGATACAAATCTTGCTTCAGTTCTCAAAGGCCTTGATCTGTTGCTTTGGGGCTATCCTGCGCTTGCCGGTTTCAGGAATAAGGCTGAAATTAAATGGATCTGTACAGAGTTAATATCATATTCTCTGGCTCTCCTCTCTACAGTTCCCCTCACGCTCTGGCTTATAGCCTCTTCCTTTGTAGCTCTTTTGGCATGGTTGCTACTGGAGTTTCAGCCACGCTGCTTTGTTCCATTATTGGGGCATAGCCTTGTAATGAAGCCACAAGTGAGGGAAATTCACAAATTTGGTCTAACTTCATGCTGCTTACTTACTCACATTTTAAACTTCCTTCTAACACTCTGCCTATTTTTATTTGCTCTACTTAGTTTTCAGGTAGTCACTTTTTTTCTTTTGAATTTTGTCCATTGTCACAATTGACATTGTCATTGGCTGGAGGGCCGGTCTTTGGAGGATTACATTGACATAGAACTGGGCCTATAGGAGTATATTTTCATAGCAAAAGTAGAGGGATTATATTATATATCAGATACTGATAAAGAGAAAAGATTCAGGAATGAGTTCAGAGACTTTGGCCTGACAACTGGACTAATGTAACTACAATTATTTTAAAAGTGGAATATTTCAGAAGCAGTAATATGTTTGGGGTGGGAGTGTATAGAAATTCAGTTTGAACAAGTTGAGATTGGGATACCTGTTACATATACAACTGGAGAGTTTAAGTGAGAAATGCATAGTGCAAGTCTTTATTTTGGTGGAGATGTCAAACGAGATAGTTTTGTGAATATCAGCATGTAGATAATATAAAATGATATGAAACTGAATGAGATTCCCAAGGGAGAAGAGGCAGTGAGGAAAAAGAAGACACCAAGAGAGACCCCGAATCTGGGACCTGACGCACTTTAAGGGTCAGTACAACACAATGTGGAAATGTGCTCAAATCAATATATAAAGGGGGATTACGAAAAAGAACAACTAATCCAGTTTGGGGTATCAAGGGCATTCCGCACAGATACCTCTTAAAATCAATCTAAACGTCTGAGTAAAGTTAGCTAAGAACAGGAAAGGATGAAGGGTGTTCCCAGGTGTTGAGACTACAACTGAACAAAGGCAGATTATAAATAGCATGGCCGCTAGTTCAGTAGTGCCCCACAAAGCATAGGTTGGGGAGGGGTAAATGTTGCCCTGGAGAGGAAAGAAACAAGTAAACCACAACAGACCTATTTGTTTAAAAAGCATCCCTTATCAAGACCGTTTGTGGTTCTTAACTCATCCTGAAGGTAGAGTATTTTATTTGAGTAACCTTGGGGAAAATCTAAATGTACCAAACAAAAGGGGAGTTTCTCTGCTGAAATTATGCAATTAGAGAAAGGGAGGGACCCCCATTCACATCATGCCGCTCCTGGTAGGAGCCCCTAAGACACCTGAAGATCATCTGTAGAATGCCTACTTTGGAACACACGGAGCTAGTGAGGCATTTCCAATGACGCGACCAAGTTTTCTTTTTAAATATTGTACCTTCGCTTTCATGGAATGGATTTCCAACGATCATTGGAAATATCATTATCAAATGCAGAAAAAAAAGGAAAAAAAGGTCATGTAACAGTCCCCAAAAGAAGTGACAGACCCAGCAGAAGCAGCTTCTTACAGAAAATTCTATGGAGTCTTTGAGGATGATAAAATTCGGGAACTATCTTGTAAGCTGAGTCTTTCCTTCTTATAAGCTAGAATCTAGTACAGAATGTTGGGAACTCTGCCATTCAATTTAATTTTTCTCTAAAGAACTCTATTTCTTGAAACAAATACAAAGGGAGTTTGTCTTTGAAATTGAAATTGAATTAACATATATTTCAGGTGGGTGCAGGTACCTTTCACAATGTCCTCACTCATAGTATCAGCACTCACATCTTCCAGGGACTCTCTAAATGCAGCATAGCATTTATACACAGTAACATTTACTGATAAACAATACATAGTTCTCATAAGTTTAAAATAAATATGAATTAATATAATCAGTGTCACCATAATGATATGAAACAGTTCCATTACTGACCAAATGTTCCCTCTGGAACCTTGTAGTTACCTTTTTCACACATCCAGACCTTGAAAATCATTGCTATGACATCAGTCTCTAGGGTGTTATATAAATGGAAGCATATCAGATATGGCCTTTTCAAAACTAGTGTCTTTATTTTTAGCCCTGTGTGTTTCAGATATATCCTCATAGTCGAGGGTAACAGGATTTTGTTCCTTTTTACTGCTGAGTGCTTTTCCACTATGTGGATGGACCCATTCCCTAGCCATCTGGGTTGTTTCCAGGTTTGGGTGATTATCAATAAAACTGTAGTAAACATTTGACTAGAGATTGTTGGGTGAACATACATTTTTATTTCGCAAGGGTAAATATGTAGAGACGGTGAAACTGAGCTGAGTGGTAAGTGCATGTTTAACCTCGTAAAAAGTTAGCAAGCTGGTTTGGTGTTGCTGGTGGTGTTTCCACATGACCTCAGAAACAATGAGTTATGATGAATGAGATTATATGGTTCACACAGCCTAACATATTTATTATTTTGCTCTTTTTTTTTTTCCAACTTTTTTTTTTTTTTTTTTTTTTTTTTGGACAGAGAGAGACAGAGCATGAACGGGGGAGGGTCAGAGAGAGAGGGAGACACAGAATCGGAAACAGGCTCCAGGCTCCGAGCCATCAGCCCAGAGCCCGACGCGGGGCTCGAACTCACGGACCGCGAGATCGTGACCTGGCTGAAGTCGGACGCTTAACCGACTGCGCCACCTAGGCGCCCCTATTTTGCTCTTTACAGAAGAACTTCGCTGACCTTTGGCGTAGAATATGGTCTCATCTTGGTTAACGTTCCAAGTGCACATGAAAAAAGTGGTAATTTGCTATCAGTGGGTGAAGTGTTCACATCCATTGATAGTAGTGTTCAGTTCTTGTATAGTCTCACCAACTTTTCTAGTTATTCGTTCTATTGGTTACTGAACATGGAGGAGTGTTGAGGCTTTCAACGTTAATGTTGTGTGTGCCTCTTTTTCCTTTCAAGTTTTATCTATTTTTGTTTCATGCATTTTGAAGTTACATTTTTACTTCACACCCATTTAGGATTACTATGTCATTTTGTTGAATTCAACATTTAAAAAAATTGTTTATGTTTATTTTGGAGAGAGAGAGACAGAACATGAGCTGGGGAGGGGCAGAGAGAGAGAGGGAGACACAGAATCCAAAGCAGGCTCTAGGCTCTGAGCTGTCAGCACAGAGCCTGACATGGGGCTCAAACCCACCAACTGTGAGATCATGACCTGAGCCAAAGTCGGACGCTCAGTGGACTGAGCCACCCAGGTACCCCAAATTCAACATTTTATTATTTTATGATGCCCCCTTTCCTTAATCTCTGATAATATGTTTTGTTTTTAACTTAATTTTTCCTAATATTAATATAGACACACCAGCTTTGGTTAGTGTTGGCATGGTATATCTATTTCCATCCTTTTTACTTTTAATCTATCTATGCCTTCATATTAAATCTAAGTTTCTAGTAACTAACATATAATTATATCTTGCCTTTTTAAATTAATATACTGTTTTTAGGGGTGCCTGGGTGGCTCAGTTGTTTAGGCATCCGACTTCAGCTCAGGTCATGATCTCACCGTTCACAGGTTCAAGCCCCACATGGAGCTCTGTGCTGACAGCTCAGAGCCTGGAGCCTGCCTTGGATTCTGTGTCTCCCTCTCTCTCTCTGCCCCTCCCCAGCTCATGTTCTGTCTGTCTCTCTCTCTCCAAAATAAATAAACATTAAAAATTTAAAAAAGTAAATTAATAGACTTTTCAGAGCAGTTTTAGGTTTATAGAAAAATTGAACAAAAATTACAGTGTTCTTGTAGAATTTTTTTCCTTCTCCCCTCCCTCACCTCCCACATTATTAACATTTTATATTTAATGCAGCCAACTTTTTACAGTTGATGAGCCAATACTGATACATTGTTAAATAATATCCATAGTGTACAAAAAGATTCAATCTTTGTGTACATTTTGTGGGTTTTGACAAAGGCATAATGACATGTATCCACCACTATAGTATCATACATAATCATTTCACTGCCCTAAAACTCCCTGGTGTTCCACCTGTTCAACTCTCCCTCCCCATGAACCTCTAGAGATCCACTCATCTTTTTACTGTCTATAGTTTTGCCTTTTCAAGAATGTCATATAATTAGAATTGTACAGTGTGTAATCCTTTCACATTGACTTCTTATACTTAATAATATATATTTTAGTTTCCTCCATATGTTTTCATGACTTTATAGCCATTTCTCTTTTTGTGGTTATGTTAGTTCTTTTTATGGCTGAACAATATTCCATTTTATGGATGAAGCACAGTTTGCTTATCCATTCACCTCTTGAAGGACAGCATAGTTGCTTCCATGATTTCAGACTTATAAAAATGGCTTGTAAATTTTTGCATGCAATTTTCATTTGTTTGTGGACATACCAAAGAGTGTGATTTCTGAATCATGTGGTAAAAATTTGTTTTGTTTTTTAAGAAATTGCCAAACTGCCATCTAAAGGGGCTGTACTATTTTGCATTTCTATCAGTAATGAATGAAAGTTCTTGGTCCACCCTCTTTCCAGGATTTGATGGTGTTACTGATTCAGCTATCAGTCATTCTAATAGGTGTGTGGTGGTATCTTATGGTTGTTAGATCTTGCTTTTTTTTTTAATCTTTATTTATTTTTGAGACAGAGGGAGACAGAGCACGAGTGGGGGAGGGACAGAGAGACAGGGAGAGACAGAATCTGAAACAGGCTCCAGGCTCTGAGCTGTCAGCACAGAGCCCGACATGGGGCTCGAACTCACAGACTGTGAGATCACGACGTGAGCCGAAGTCGGATGCTTAACTGACTGAGCCACCCAGGTGCCCCTAGATCTCGCTTTTTGAATCCAGTTTGACAACCTCTGTTTTAAGTAATATTTTAAATCATTGATAATTAATTTAATTCGTGTTGTTTGATAAAAGTCTATTGTCTTCCTAGATATTTTCTATTTATTTTGTCTGATCTTTGTTTTCTTTTTTACTGACTTTTAAACACTTAATTGCATACATTTTGCAACATTATAATAACCCAACTACTGGCTTATATTAAACCTCTTTTAATTTTTTAATACTTCCCCTAGGATTTATAGTATATATCACTAATTATCTGAATCTATTTTCAAGTATTATACAGCTTCAGGTTTAATATATGGCCATTACAATAGTATAATAGAATCTCAATCCCTCCCTCCTAATCTTTGTTGTATTTCTGTCATACATGTTACATTGACATTCTACAAACACATAATGTACTGCAGCTAGTTTTGATTAGGACAGTCATAAAAAGTATATTCTTTTTTTTTTTTTTTTTTTTTTTTTTTTTTTAATTTTTTTTTTTTATTTTTTTATTTTTTTAATGTTTTTTATTTATTTTTGGGACAGAGAGAGACAGAGCATGAACGGGGGAGGGGCAGAGAGAGAGGGAGACACAGAATCGGAAACAGGCTCCAGGCTCCGAGCCATCAGCCCAGAGCCTGACGCGGGGCTCGAACTCACGGACCGCGAGATCGTGACCTGGCTGAAGTCGGACGCTTAACCGACTGCGCCACCCAGGTGCCCCAAAAGTATATTCTTATATTTAAAATTAAATGTGCCTTTTCTGAATTTCTTTCTTTTTTTTTTTTAGACTTGTTTTCTTGAGGTTTCTTTATTATTATTTTTTTTTTCAATACAGCTCTGCTGACATTGAATTCTCCCAGTCTTTGTCTGAAAAGGTCTTTAGTTCTACTTCATTATTGAAAAATATTTTCCCTGGGCATAGAAATCTGAATTTATAGATATCACTTCATTATCCTCTCATTTACTGAATTTCTGATGAAAACTCTACTTTGAATATTTTCCTTGACCCTCACTCAGTATGTCATATGCATTTTTCTTCTGGCTGCCTTCAAGATTTTCTCATTGTCTTTCATTTTGAGCAATTTTAATAAAATACGTCTAGGATATTTGTTTGATTTGTTTGGTTTGCTTTGATTTTGTTCAGTATTTATCCTTATGAAGTTATATTAGTTGCTTTTTTTTTAGATCTGTGACTTGGAGTGTCTCTTTAATCGAAGCTTCTCAGCCATAATTGCTTCAAATAATTAATCTTCCCCACCATCTCCTTCTTGTAAGATTTCAATTACTCCTTTGTTGGACTACATGATATCATTCCATGTCTCTTAAATCTGTGTTCCTTTTTTCCTTAACTATTTTATCTTCTTGTGTTTCTACTAATGTGGTTTGTATTGACCTTTCTTAAATTCCAAACACATATGTACACAAACACACAATATATGTTGCATTTTATTTGATTTTGTTGGATTAAATTTTGTCTCTTTAATAGTTGATGCATTATTTCATCATATTGAAACACTGGCTTTCATTTTAAATATTAACAATGAGTATTGGATAATTTTACTTCACATAATGAAGCTTGATATATTCCTGAAAGTTATATGTAAGTGAAATTTTTATTTACAAATAATAGCATTAATTAATATGAAGAATACCATGGCATACGCTTTGGGAAATAAATAATCTCTACTAAACATACTTAGTTCATAAACTAATTTTTAATATATAATTAAAATAAAATACATCCAACCCATAAGACCTTTGGTCAAGAAGACCATTATTCTTGTTCCACAGTCTCATTTTCAATGATTAAGGGATTCTATTTGAAGTTCATTTAAAATGTCTTAATAGAAAGTTACCTTCACTCACATTTTAGCAACAGTATCTTTTACTGCAACATATTACTATATTTTATTTCCTAGCAAGTACAATGTTAACATAGTATGGACCTCAAGTTAGAGTTCTAGTCTAACCTACAATTACCTGAACACATCTTGAGTGACATGATTTGTTCTGTCAGTTGAAAGCCATTGACAAGGTAAATGTAATGTAATCCAGAGTCTATATGCAGGCTGACAGGAGGATAGGGGCCATCTCCTCTAAGGAATAATTAATGGAGCAATAATTCAAAGTGAAGATTCCATTTAGACATAATAACACTTTCCAAATATCTGCAGATTTATTCGAAGGAAAAAGGGTGTAGGGATTGGAATGTCTCAGAGAACTTAACTAGGGTCAACAGATATGAATTATAATAATGCTATTTATCTTTATTTAAAATATTTCTTATTTATGGTTAGAATTACCCAACCATTGAATACCCTGCCTCTTGAAGAAGTGAACTCCCAGTCACTGGTAGGGTTCAAATAGAATATGAGTTAACTACCTACCCAGGATCTTATCTCTTGTATAATTTCTAAGCGTCCTACCTTCTTCCTGGCTCTCAGACTCTGGGTGTAGAAACAATGCCCAATAATAATTAAATGTAAAATAACAATAAATAGGGGCAACCTGGTTGGCGCAATTAGTTAAGCATCCACCTTTGGCTCAGGTCACGATCTCATGGTTTGTGAGTTTGATCCCTGCGTTGGGCTCTGTGCGGACAGCTCAGAGCCTGAAGCCTACTTTGGATTGTGTATCCTCTCTCTCTGCCCCTTTTCTGCCCACTCTCTGCCTCTCTCTCTCTCTCAAAAATAAAGAAACATTATTTTTTTAATAAAATGACTTAATAAATTAGGAAAAAATAGTGTGATTAGTTTGCAAATGTCAAGAGATTGTAGAAATTTTTAAAATGAGATATGATTTACATTGCACTTGCACTGTTGAGTAGAATTTGAGTAGAAGGACAAAGGAATACAGAGCAGGGTACTTTGTGAACAGAGTGTATCAATCAGGACTCTTAGTTATATAAAACAGATTACAAATTTCTATATGTGTGATCATAAAATATATACTCTTTTATGTTATTCTTGGCAGCAATATTTCTGAGGTTCATCCATATTGTATGAAGTATTTTTTTCATTACTGTGTATTATCATATACAAAACTATTCCATCAGAATGGAAATTAGAATGCTAGTTACTTTAGGGGTAGTGACTAGGAAGGGGCAGAAGCAGGTTTCTGTGATACAGGAAAGACTTTTTTTATCTTTATTTTCAGGTGTTTCCATGGGTTTATATGGTATAAAAAAATCGTCAGTCCAAAGATTTGCATATGAACAGCATATCAATAAAAATGTGGTGTTCTTTTGTGTTTTTTTTTTGTTGTTGTTGTTGTTTTTAATTACATGGAGAGAAGATCTACCTGCCTTAGGTTTCATGCTTACTCTTTGGCTTGGACAGGATAGAACACCATGAGTAAAAATTTCAGAAATCACATTAATGAGAAGGGGTTTCCCAATTAAATTAAAACAATTATTACCAAAGAAGGAGGAGAGGGGTTGTGCAGGCAAATTAATAGATGGCCACCAAATATGGTAATGATATTAATTATTAGATGGCAGAATATTAACAATAACTGACACTTATGTTTAAATAAGACTTTCATATAATCTTATCTCATTTAACCTTAACAATTCTCTAAGCAAATACTATCTTGAGTCATGTTTTACATTTAAAGTCAATAAGACACAGAGGGCACTTGGAGGCAGATTTGGAATTTACACACAGATTACCTGTCTCAAGAGTCTACATGATGAAACCCTATGCTATGCTGCTTCTCAAATGTGCACTGTGTGCTCAAGGGTGTTGAACTAGACAAGATAGAATGGAACAAAGTGAATCAAAGATATGGGTGCATTAAGCTATTTCATTGTTCCATTTCATTCTCCTTATGAGAAGGGGCTTCAAACCTTCATTTTATAAATGAGAAATTTATGGATGCAAATTCACTAAAGCCTGGGAGATTATAAACACACATGCACACACATAATGGTTTCCTTTTTAATGATTTATCACATATAATTAGAAGTTGGGAGTTTTTTGTCCTTTCTAAAGCCCCGTATCTTCTTTTTCAAAATTAGGGACTTTAGTGTTTGCATTACGAAAAGATTCATTTTGCTATTCATTCAAAGATTAGAACTTCTACTTGGAAATGGATAAGATAACTGAGAAAATGTCATTCAGGTCCCTCATCAAAATATTGAATAGGGTCACATAATTGGAAAGTTATTTAAGCATAGCAGGTGTTATCAGGTGGTGATATAATCAGATACCATAGTTATCTTCCTGCTTGCAAACCCAGGTCATTTCACAGTGGAAAGGATACCAGTCTCTAAAGGGACAAAGGAAAAGAAGTCTTATGATGGAAATCATTCTGCAACGGTATATATATCAATGCCCTCAGGAAACTGTAGCAACAATCAGGGTCTAATCCAACTAAAACAGATACTGCAGGACACAGGAAGGTAATGTCAAACCAGAGGTTTTATTGGATTGGCTTCAAAAGCAGATAAATGTGCAAACGCAAAACTGGTGAAAAGAAATAACTTTTCTATTACACATTAAATGGATTAATATGAATTTACTAACTCTAAACTTTTTATGGAAGTTTTCAACGTAAACAATGACCTCCAGTTTTAAACAATCCACCATCAAAAATCTAACTTTAAGTGAAATTAAGAGTTACCTTTATACCTTATTAACTCACTTGCTCCTGAAGATTCACTCACAACAACTTTGTCATTTCCCTTAAGGGTTGTGCACCTCTGTGGTCTTTCAAGACCCTTATATTGGTATTAATCTATTCAGCTGAAAATATTCCAATATTTTAAAAATGAGAAGAAGTCATAGCATAATTTTATGAGCTTTTATGTCTTTACAATTCAGATGAACTCTTACATATGCCTTTATGACAAAACAACTTCTCAAAGTTACTTCCATGGGAATGCAAGCTGGTGCAGACACTCTGGAAGACAGTATGGAGGTTCCTCAAAAAACGAAAACTAGAACCAACCTATGACCTAGCAATTGCACTATTAGGCATTTATCCATGGGATACTGGTGTGCTGTTTCAAAGGGACACATGTACTGCAATGTTTATAGCAGCACTATCCATAATAGCCAAAGTATGGAAAGAGCCCAAGTGTCCATCGATGGATGAATGGATGAAGACGATGTGATATATACATACATATACACACACACACACACACACACACACACACACACACACAATGGAGTATTACTCGGCAATCAAAAAGAATGAAATCTTGCCATTTGCAACTATGTGGATGGAACTAGAGGATATTATGCTAAGTGAAATTAGAGAAAGACAAAAATCATATGACTTCACTCATATGAGGACTTTAAGAGACAAAACAAATGAACATAAGGGAAGGGAAACAAAAATATTATAAAAACAGGGAGGGGGACAAAACAGAAGAGACTCATACATATGGAGAACAAACTGAGGGTTATGGGAGGGGTTGTGGGAGGAGGGATGGGCTAAATGGGTAAGGGGCACTAGGGAATCTACTCCTGAAACCATTGTTGCACTACATGCTAATTTGGATGTAAATTTTAAAAAATAAAAAATAAAATTAAAATTAAAAAAAAGTGACTTCCATATCGGTGTCAATATTTTCATTCACACCCACCCATGGGCAACTTGGAGAACAGGGACAACAAATGTCCACATAAAGAAGGTTCTTATAAGAAAGACAGAAATGAGATAGAAACAGGAGTAGGAATTACATGACATATTTTTAAAAATATCATATTTTAATAAAATATTTTGAAAAGCTTATTTAATGCAATCTAGAATGAAAATTTTTACTAAGATAATTTGATCCATCTTTCTGTTCTCAAATATAGTTTCCCCATATAATGTCTTCCTCCAAAGTGGAGAGCAGACCTTATTTAGTAAGTGAAGGAATCTCTTCTATGCAGGTAAAATATTCCTACTGGCGATCGAGAGGGGGAGGGACAAAGATGGCGGAGCAGCACAGAAGTTCTCTGCTTCTCTCATCCCTGAAATGCAGCTAAATTAGCCACAAACCATTTTGCACACCTAGAAAATTTATCTTATGATTAACACAACAATATGCATAACTTGAGCCACAGAACTTGGCATGTACACAGCCTGGAGAGGTGAATTGGAGGAGAGAGAAGCCATGGAGGGTAGGGAGATGTTTTGGTTTGCGGAGAGAGGGCAGAGACAGAGGGGAGAGTACAGAAAAAGCACTCCCCCTGAACACAGCTGGAGAGAAAGAGAAAAACTGAAAGCATCCACAAAGGTCTGAACAAGAAAGGGAGAAAGACTAGGATTTTAATACCATTCGCACTCTATAAACAGGGGAGTGCAGAGTCAGAAATTCCACAGCTGGATACCTGGTGGTACTCTGGTGGGAAAGGTGAATCCCCAGGGGCAGACAGTGAAGTCGAAGGGGCATTGGGCCACACAGGGAGAGCTGGGTTCCCTGGTGGGAGGACATTTGGTAAAGACCTTGTGGCCTCCTCCCAGGAAAAAGTCCCAGTGGCCCATAGAGAACAGCAACATTTGCTGGTGTTAGAACAAGGATGCTAGGTGAAGCCTGGCAATAGTTGTGTGTTGTGATTTCCCGTAGTTCCCTGAACCACTGCTGCTACACGATCACGCACAATTTTTCTGGGGCAGGCTGGCACACAGATGCACAATCTGGTCCTCTGCAGCAGTAGAGTCACATGAGCATTCCCAGGGGCAAGCCTGGCACCCAGGCATTGCTCAGTGAGACCTTCCCCCAGAGGGTCGCAGTGGGCCCAAGCCATGAGATTACATGGAAGCCAATGAAAATGATAACATCACAGCCCAAAACCTATGGGGTGCTGCAAAGGCAGTAATATAGGGGAAGTATATAGCAATCCAGGCCTTCCTAAAAAAGGAAGAAATGTCTCAGATACACAACCTAACCTTACGCTTATAAGAGCTGGAAAAAGAACAGCAAATAAAACCCAAAACCAGCAGAAGATGGGAAATAATAAAGATTAGACCAGAAATCAATGTTATCGAAACCAAATAACCAACCAACCAACAACAAAAAAAGTAGAACAGATGAATGAAACCAGGAGCTAGTTCTTTGAAAGAATTAACAAAATTGATAAACCCTTAACCAATTTGATAAAAAGAAAAAGGAAAGGACCCAAATAAATAAAGTCAAGAATGAAAGAGGAGAGATCACAGCCAACATTGCAGAAATACAAAGAATAATGAGAGAACAGTATGAGCAATTAAATGCCAATAAATTGGGCAATCTGGAAGAAGTGGAAAAATTCCTAGAAACATATAAACTACCAAAGCTGAAACGGAAAGAAATAGAAAATTTGAACAGACCCATAACCAGTAAAGAAATTGAATTAGTAATAAAAATCTCCCAAAAAACAAGAGTTCAGGGCTGGACAACTTTCCAGGGGAATTCTAAGGAAGAGTTAATACCTATTATTTTGAAGCTGTTCCAAAAAATAGAAATGGAAGGAAAACTCCCAAACTCATTCTATGAGGCCAGCATTACCTTGATTCCAAAACCAGACAAAGACTCCACTAAAAAGGAGAACTACAGACCAATTTCCCTGATGAACATCCAATTTCCCTGGATGCAAAAATCCTCAACAAGATATTAGCCAACTGGATCCAGCAATACATTAAAACAATTATTCACCACGACCAAGTGGGATTTATACCTGGGATGCAGGGCTGGTTCAATATCCACAAATCAATCAATGTGATTCATCACATCAATAAAAGAAAGGACAACAACCACACGATCTTGTCAATAGAGGCAGAGAAAGCATGTGACAAAATCCTTTCTTGATAAAACGGCATCCTTTCTTGATAAAAACCCTCAAGAAAGTAGGGATAGAAGGATCATACCTCAAGATCACAAAAGCCTTATATGAAAGACCCACTGCTAATATCATCCTTAGTGGGGAAAAACTGAGAGCTTTGCCCCTAAGGTCAGGAACACTACAGGGATGTCCACTCTCACCACTGTTATTCAACATAGTATTGGAAGTACTAGTCTCAGCAATCAGACAACACAAAGGAATAAAAGGCATCCAAATAGCACGGAAGTCAAACCTTCACTCTGCAGATGACATGATAATCTATATGGCAAACCCAAGAGATTCCACCAAAGAACTACTAGAATTAATCCATGAATTCAGAAAGTCGCAATATATAAAATCAATGCACAGAAATCGGTTGCATTGCTATACACCTATAATGAAACAACAGAAAGAGAAATCAAGGAATCAGTCTTATTTATAATTCCACCAAAACCCATAAAATACCTAGGAATAAACCAAACCAAAGAGGTGAAAAATCTATACACTAAACACTATAGAAAGCTTATGAAAGAAATTGAAGAAAACACACAAAAAAATGAACAAATATTCCATGCTCCTCGATAGGAAGAACAAATATTGTTAAAATGTCAAACCTACCCAAAGAAATCTACATATTCAATGCAATCCCTATAAAAATAACACCATCATTCTTTACAGAGCTGGAACAAACAATCCTAAAATTTGTATGGAATCAGAAAAGACCCTGAATAACCAAAGTAATCCTGAAAAAGAAAACCTAAGCTGGAGGCATCACACTCCAGGACTTTAGGATGTATTAAAAAGTGGTAATCATCAAGACAGGATGGTATTGGCACTGTAAACAGATACTTAGATCAATGGAACAGATAGAGAACCCAGAAATGGACCCACAAACTTATGGCCAACTAATCCTGGACAAAGCAGGAAAGAATATCCAATTGAATAAAGACAGTCTCTTCAGCAAATGGTGTTGGGAGAATTGGACAGCAACATGCAGAAGAATTAACCTGGACCACTTTTTTACACCATACACAAAAATAAACTCAAAATGCATGGAAGACCTAAATGTAAGACAGGAAGCCATTAAAATCCTCGAGGAGAAAGCGGGCAAAAACCTCTTGGACCCTGGCCGCGGCAACCTCTGACGCAACATGTCTCCAGAGGCAAGGGAAACAAAAGCAAAAAATAAACTATTGGAACCTCATCAAGATAAAAAGCTTCTCATAGCAAAGGAAACAAACACCAAAACTCCAAGGCAATTGACAGAATGAGAGAAGATATTTGCAAATGACATATCAGATAAAAGGTGAGTATCCAAAATCTATAAAGATCTTCTCAAAATCAACACACAAAAAACAAACAATCCAGTGGAGAAATGGGCAAAAGATGTGAATAGACACTTTTCCAAAGAAGACATCCAGATGGCTAACAGACACATGAAAAGATGCTCAACAACACTCATCATCAGGGAAATAGAAATCAAAACCACAATGAGATACAACCTCACACCAGTCAGAATGGTGAAAAATAACAACTCAAACAATGACAGATATTGGTGAGGATGTGGAGAAAGACAAACCTTTTTGCATTGCCGGTGAGAGTGCATACTGGTGCACCCATTCTGGAAAATAGTATGGAGCCTTCTCAAAAATTAAGAATATAACTGACCATACGATCCAGCAATTGCACTACTAGGTATTTATCCAAAGGATACAGTTGTGCTGTTTTGAAAGGGCACATGCATGCAATGTTTATAGCAATGCTATCAAAAATAGCCAAAGTATGGAAAGAGGTCAAATGTGCATTGACAGATGAGTGGATAAAGAAGATACGGTATATATATGTGTATATATATATATATATATATATATACACATATATATACATATATGTATATGTGTATATGTATATACATATATATGTATGTGTGTGTGTATATATATATATATATATATATATATATATATATATAATGGGGTATTACTAGGCAATGAAAAAGAATGAAATCTTGACATTTGCAACAATGTGGATGGAATTAGACTATATTATGCCAAGTGAAATTTGCCAGTCCGAGAAAGACAAATATCATATAACTTCACTCATATGAGGTATTTAATATACAAAACAGATGAACATATGGGAATGGAAGCAAAAGCAATACAAAAGTAGGAAGGTGGAAAAACATAAGAGACTCTTAAATATAGCAAACAAACTGAAGGTTGCTAGAGGGGTTGTGGGTGGGGGAGGGTGTGGGCTAAATGGGCAAGGGGCAATAAGGAAGACATTTGTTGGTATGAGCACTGAGTGTTATATATAGGAGATGAATCATTGGATTCTACTCCTGAGATCATTGTTGCACTATATGCCAACTAACTTTGATGTAAATTTAAAACAAACAAACAAACAAACAAACAAATAAATAAAATTTCCTACTGCTGTGGCAGCATAAGCCAGGATAACCACCTAACTATCTCGTATAGTTCAACCTGTTGTTCTGAGGCCGACAGAGTGGTCTGTCCCGAACCTTTGGAAAAAGTTCTATGATGACACAGACCTGCATAGCAGAAGCCTTCAGGAGGAAGGTACAGCATTAACCTCCAACCTTGGGAAGACAGGAGAAGGCAAGAAGACAAACACTGTAATGAAACAAATTACTATAAAATAGATACAAATTAAAAGAAAATTATTTAGAAGCAATAGAGTTGTGGAACAAAGGTAAATTGAAGCCAGAGACAAGAAGAACTTAAGAAGTAAATAGATACTGAAATGGTTTTCCAAGGAGGTTTCATAAAGCTTCCAAGCTAGTTAACAGTTCTTAATATTAGAGAAAACAAAGAGTGGAACCTCTTTAACACCAGCTAATAGATTAATGGACTTTTTAGAAATTAGAAAGAGACAGGGGAAAGGATGGAGAGAGAAAGGGATAGAGAGAGGGAGAGGGAATCATCTTAATAATAAAAATGAAAGAAAAAAACCCTCCTTCTGGGACTGCAGAAATGGTAATATATATATATATATATATATATATATATATATATATTACCATTTCTGCATATATATATATATATGTGTGTGTGTGTGTGTGTGTGTGTGTGTGTATGTGTGTATACATATACACACATACACACACACACACACACTTGGCTAAGTTCAATTCTCTGCATATTAAGTCTCTTATCTATATTATGGGTGTAATAAACCTATAACATCTGGATCAAATATATGAATGTATAAATAGGTCTTCACCTAATATCTATGTTAGGATACATCCTCAAAACATTGATATTAGCTGAATTCTATTAAGCATTTTCTAGATTTCAAATATTATGCCAAGTTATTACATGTAGTAGTATCTCCTTTATCTCTCAATGTAAGCCTATAGTTTAATAGCTATTATTTTTCCCAATTTTATATATGAAGAAACAAAGATTCCTTAGAGTTAAGGAAACTGACAGAAGACAATATGTCAAGAAGAAGTGGCAGTACTGAGATGTCGACCTGTTTCTCTGGCTTCAGTGTTAGGACTTCTAATCACAATTCTCTACCGTGCTTCATACACTGCTGGGTTAGTTACTTTTCTCCATCCTCCTCTGTTCTTTCTTTTTCTTCTCCTGGTATTCCCATTGCACATACATTACACCTGTTGTAATTATCTCAGAGTCCCATCTTTCTCATTCTTGTTTTCTGTTTTCATTTCAGTTTTGGAAGTTTCTACTGACATATCTTTAAGCTCACTGGCTCTTTCCTTGGCATCTAGTCTATTGATGAATCCATCAAAGGCATTATCAGTTTTGTTAGGGTGCTTTCATTTATAGTATTTCATTTTGATTCTTCCTTAGAGTTTCCTCTATCTCTCTGATTACATTGTCCATCTGTTTTTGTTTGTCTGCTTTTTCCAGATTTTTAATGACAGTTATTTAAATTCCTGATCCATAATTCCAAAATCTCTGCCATAACTATGTCTGAATCTGATGCTTGTTCTGTCTCTTCATATGGTATTGTTTGTCTTTGAGTATGTCTTATAAGTTTTGGTTGGAAGCTGTGCATGCTGTACTGGGTAAAAAGGCCTGACATAAATAGGCCTTTACTGTGACATCTTATATTTATCTAAGAGTCAAGCCATGTTTCCTGTTCACCACAGGCGTGGATTTCAGAGGCTGAAGTTTCTCTGTTGCTCTTGTCTTTGTCTCCCTTGTGTCTTTGTGTTTCCCTAGAGAATTCTTAAACTTTTTCTGAAATGTGTAGTTCTTTCTGTTGGAATTCCCAAATATATGAGGACTGTTGATATGGTGGTAAGATGTGGGAGGAAGGGAAGCATTCTATAGTCCTACGATTAAGTCTCAGTCATTCTGGGAGCCTGTAACCCTGGTTCTCACCCACAAGTGCTTCTCAGCTACCACCCATACCTGCACACACTTAAATGTGACAGGAAGACTAGAGGGGGCTGGAGTTTGGGCATTTTCCTTCCCTGAGGTCAGTTAGTCTTTGGTAAAACTTTACAAGGCAGTCAGGATCTAGTGAAATATTTTCCCTTAAGGCATACACTTGTTAAGACAAACAGAACACACTGGGCATATCTCAAAATGGCTAATTTTCCCCTCCCTAGGCCTGCAGCAGAGGAAAGTTTGTTTATTTATTTATTTATTTATTTATCTTTATTTTCACCCTGAGAATCTGATGGGACTCTTGCAGGTAAATCTCAGGAAAGTGTGAAGTCCCCCTAAGCCTAGGGTTTTTAACTCTCAAGTTTGTCCCTATTTGTACACCGTTATTGGCTCAAGTGGTGGGCTTCTGGTCCTAGAATTCTGCTCTAGTAAGCTGTGATTCTCTCTACCTGACTATCTGTGTCTCCAGTTTTCAGGGCAGTATTTTGCCTTGTGACCTCAATTTTCTGACGAATCTAAGAATCTAAGAAGAGTTGTTAACTTTTAATTTGTTCAGATTTTTTTCTTTCCTGTAACAACAGGAGTGACAACTTCTAAGCTCCTTATATGTCAGACTGGACAGCAGAAGTACCTCTTAACTTTTTAGCACCTTCATATTTATGGTCTTCTCTTTCCCTTCTCCCTTTATCTTCCTTTTCCCAAGGTGTCATTCTTTCCTCAGGAGTCATCCCTGACTCTTTATTCCATTGTTTTTTCCTCATCAAACCTTCAGACATTTTCCTTCCATCCATTGTGATTCACAGAGAGAAATCTGTGTTCTAATGAGCAGATGAGAAACACATTTCCCACCCAAGGTGAGGTGAGGGAGCTTCTGGTTTCTGAATTCAGCATAGATTGAAATCAGGCAACAAAGTCTTCAGAAAACTGTTCAGGGCTGTTGTGGTTATAGGAAAGATCACAGATATAGGCTTGCATTAAACCCAAACAAAGAACAAGTAAACAGGGGGCCTGCAGCATTTTCCCTAATAGAAGAATAAGAATAGAAAGCTAGAGAGCTGGGGAAAATATAGAAATACTGCCCTGTTTACCTGCACACACAAAACATGTTTGAATAGTTTCTTGGGGGAAAAAGTTTAAACCACTGACTGAGTAAACTTTTCTCCACTGAACTCAAAGGAAGTGTCGAATGAACAAGAATGAAGAAATACTGTCCTGGTAGACAGTGTAAACATAGGCTTCTTTCAAAAGTGATGTGAGTACCTCGGAGTTATACACAACAGAGAAATAATTAAATTTGCAGGTTGGCTGGACTCAGGCAATCCTAGAAATATAATGGAAGAAAGAGGATAGCCTAAGGGCCTCAACACCAGTCTGAAAGGGGAGCTTGTATTTGCCAATTGCTATTAGGTATCGGGTACTGTTTAGCCCTTTATGCAGAATTTCTACCACTAACTCTTCACAGAAATCCTATCAAAGAAGAATTATTAGACTTATTACAAGAATGAACAAATTGAGCTTCAGAGTATTAAGTAACAAGGTCATGGTCACCCTGCTACTTATTTCTATAACCAGGATTCATCCCCAAATCTGCCTTATCTCAAAGCTCTTGCTTTTAAACCACTCTGCTCTCCTCTTAAGAAAGCCACTTTTCATTATCACTGCTCCCTTGTCAAATTAGTAACTGAATCCTGTAACTGGGACCCTGCTCTAAGAAAGAAATGGATAACTTCAGTGACTTGGAGAGGCAGCCTCAGTTCCCAAGCTGAAAAGCAGGGGTGTAGTATGTTATTAGCATTTTTTAACCCACCTTACTCTTTATGGACACACAACTTTTAAGTATGGCCTTTTAAAAATGCATCACATCTTTCTGGGTCATGAGGATCCACTTAAATATGCAATTGAGCTTTATTTTTATTTTATTTTTGACTATCAGCTCCACTTACTCCTCATTCTATAGCATTATGGCAAATGCCATATTAGGCTTAAGAGTACATGAAAATGTCTCTGGGAGTAGATGAATCCAATTATAGTGAACAGGAATGGAGACATTTCCTCTTATGATGCAGTCTCCTCTATTAGCTAAAGCTCTTCCTGGGATGTATTGGAGTGACCAAATCTTGTTGGACTCTTTATTATTGTGAAGAAGGGCAGAGGAAGTTGGTCATTAGTAAGATAATGGCAAAACTGTATAATTTATTTCCAAGACACTTGAAAGAGAAAAAAAATCTTGGGCGCCTGGTTGCCTCCGTCAGGTAAGCATCAGGCTCTTGATTTCGGCTCAGGTCGGGATCTCATAGTTGATGAGTTGAAGCCCCACTTCAGGCTCTGTGCTGACAGCGTGGAGCCTACTTGGAATTCTCTCACCCTTTCTTTCTCAAAGCAAATAAATAAACTTAAAAAAAAAGATCTCAATCAGTAGAAATGTTGGGGCAACTGGTATGATAAATACTGAGTGTTCTGGGTGAGAGAGGGCTTTTGGTGATTCTGTTTATTTGTTACTATATGCTCGTATTACTCAGAATTCTCCAGAAAAACAAACCAATAGGAGATAGAGGATAGACAGATAGACAGATAGATAATAAAGAGGTTTGTTTTAGGAATTGGTTCATCTGATTATGGAGACTCAGAAATCCTACAATCTGCCGTCTGTAACCTAGAGAACCAGGGAAGCTAGTAGCATACCTCTGTCCAAAAGCCTGAGAATGGAGGTGTAGCAGTGTGTCACACACAGAGAGTCTGGACATTGAGACTGTTCTCTGCAGGAAGCAGCCTTATTCATGCCAGCATGGGCTCAGCGCCCTAAGACCCAAAAGGCTGAGAGCCAAGCACAGTAGAGGTGGGGGTGGAGTACAATTTTTGATCCTTTGTCTCCCATATAGGGTAACATACAGTCTCAATGGGCGGTCTATGTTACAGAGTCCTGAGGACTGTTGTGCACAGGCACATAGCCAGGTTGCCTCTCCTTGTCTTGAAGTTTACATCACATTCCTTAGGGAGGGGCTCTACCACAGGGTATGAAGGTAGAACCACTGTCTGAGTCCATAAGTGTGACAACCAAGAGTGCCCACGTTGGAGGGAGGGCAGGAGAAGATGAATGTCTCAGTTTTAGCTAAGAGAGACTTTGCTCTTCCTCCAACTTTTTGTTGTATTCAGGCCTTCAATAGATTGGAAGATGCCCACTGACATTGGCAAGGGCCTTCTTTACTTTGATTCAAATGCCAATCTCTTGCTGGGACATCCTCAAAGACAGACCTAGAAATGTTTTACTATCTATCTGGGCATCCCCTTAGGCTAGTGAAGTTAGCACATGAAATTAACCATTACAGCCTTCAAGGAAGTGTGAAGGAATTTGAACAATTTCAAATTCTTGTAGATTTCTTGAGTGAGGCCAGAGTTCATCTTTTGTCAGCCAATTAGTTATTTGCCATTCAAAAGATAATCCTTCACTAAAAAGAAGTCAGTTTCTTCAAAATCAAAGCAAAATCAACATTGGGAGTCTATGTCCTATTTGAATAACAAAATAAATAGATTCATTGAAGATGTTGCAAGCCATGTCTATGCTCTACAGGAAACAGACTATATGTGCCATTATCTTCTCTACTTATAATTTATCCTGAAACACTAAAGTTTATTTAACAAGGTCTATTAAAATACAAAGTAAGCGGTAATCTCTTTCCTTCTCTTCCACAATTCAACCTATAGTTATGAACATTATTCATTTTTCTTTCCAAACCAGTCACTTATTAAATAGTTTAAAATATATTGATTCTGATGATACTGTGATTTATAATAAGAAATATATGTTTGGCCTTTGTTCCTTTTATGGTACAAAGCTCCTAAAGTCCCAGGAATTTCCGTAAGTGATAGGAGTGGTAAAGTGCCTTTCGTTATGTTAACGAAATGACTTTGGGAATGCCTCAAGGTCTTCTAAGGGTGAAGGCTGGTTGCCAGGGGAAATCACCCTGTGATTAGTGGCTTGGAATTTACACTTCCATCCTTTGACCTTGCGGAGCGGAGAGGGGCTGGAGGTTGAATCCATTGACAATGGCCAATAAGTTAATCAATCATGCTAAGGTAATGAAGCCTCCATAAAAAAACAAAAGAATCCAGTTCTTAGAGCTTCTGAGTTGGTAAACACACTGAGAAATGGGGAGAATGGAATCCTTGGGGAAGAGCATGAAAGCTCCCTGCCCCATCCCCATACCTTGCCCTAGGCATCTCTTCCATCTGGCTGTTCCTGAGTTAAGTCCTTTTATACTATATTGGTAATCTAGTAAATAAAATTTTTTTTGAGGGGCACCTGGGTGGCTCAGTCGGTTAAACGTCCGACCTAGGCTCAAGTCATGATCTCACCATTCATGGGTTCGAGCCCCGCATGGGGCTCTGTGCTGACAGCTCAGAACCTGGAGCCTGCTTCCGATCCTGTGTTCCCCTCTCTCTCTGCCCCTCCGCTACTCATGCTCTGCTTCTCTCTGTCTCAAAAATAAAAAAAAAAAACCATAAAAAAATATTTTTTATTGCTTTTTGAGTTCCATGAGCTGCTCTAGCAAATTAATTAAACCCAAGAAGAGGATCATGGAAACCTCTGATCTATAGCCAATTGGCCAGAAGCACTGGAAACAACCTGGTCTTGTGATTACAATCTGAAGTGTGTGTTTGGCAGGTGGGGGGATGCTTGTAGCCCGAACCATAACCTGTGGAATCTGTGGGGTGACCAGATAGGATAGAGGCTGGTGGTGCAAGCAATGAAAGAACAAAGGAGATTGAAGTTTATTGAATACATTGTAAGGAAGTAACGTGCAGGATAGGTAAGGAGAGATTGTCGGTGAGGAGGCAGTGGTGGGGGGGCTATAATTAAGATGGGGAAGTTGAAAAGGTATGGGAAGGTATGGGATTTTCCTTTTCTGGTACCTGTGCTTGGTTGTAAGTTGTAGCCTAGTGGTCAGCTAGGGCTTATGGTTATTTTGAGGTGGTTGCTTAATGAACCTTTGTACTCAGCCCAAAAGTCACCGTGGGCCCTTTTAACTTACTCAATGGAAACTCAGGTTTCCATTGCTCAAGATTTTTGCCTAAAAGCGGCCTCTGCAGAATATATCTTCAGGTAAGTAGTGTCAGGATCAAGCTGAATTATAGAACACCCAGTTGGTGTACAAAGAATTACTTGGTGGTGTGGGGGAACCCCTTCCCCAACATGCATTTTGGGATTGGATTCCAAAACCCAAAATATTTACCGAAAACATAGCTCAAGACTATACTCTCATTTTTTCTCTATACGCAGTCCTGAAATTTATAGATTTCCTGGCATTCTACATATCCAGGTCAACAATTCCATTAAATGGATAATATTAAAATCCTATAAACCAGTATATCTAAAAATCATGTAGAGCTTTTTGGGGGGAAAAGATCATCTTTTAATCATAGTTTTTATATTCTCAGAACTGGCAGGAAGCCTAATACATAATGGACAGCACACACACACACACACACACACAGTGCCTATAAATGTATATATATACACATACATACACACATATTGCGTATGTATGTACACACGCACATCTATATACATGTGCACACTCTACCTATGTATGTATACACGCATCTATATACATACACACATGCTGCCTATATATTTATACACACATGCATACATATATTATTTTACATATATATGCATGTTTAATGGATATGGATGAATTATGTGACAATAGAAGGGCATTATTAGAAAATTTAGAGTGGCATGAGGTACTTAAACTATTTTTGGCATATATTTTTTGCAGAAATATCGTATAAGAAGACATTTCCATTCTAGTTCTAATACCCCCTAAAATTCTTTTCAAGTGGTTCAAAAAATTATCTGTGAAACGTCTGGTTATAGTATGTTGCATGAAGCCTCAACCCCATAGATCCATTTCTTCTGGCCCCCAGATGTGTGGGTCAATTCATTTCCTGATGACCATTAAACAGGTGTCAGTAATAATTTCAAGTGACCTCATGTGATTTCCTTAGTGGTTTCCCGACTCCTTCAACTTGAGCTCACAAGCAAGGTGGCAGGTCATCAGCTGTCCAGCACAGGTGGGGGGTAGGGGGAAGGGCTAGGTGAGCATGCTAATGGAACTCTGCTGAAAGCCTCCAGGCCATGTCTTACCACAGTAGCAGCTTGATTTCTTTGCAACTGTCTCAGCAGCCATTCACAGCCACAATTAAAAAAAAATTCAAAAGAGAAGTCAAGCAAAGCAAAACAAGAGTTAATAAGGGTGGTATAAATATGATTTGAGTTGGGGGCAGAAACTAAGAAGAAGCACAGAGTATTTTGGTGGTTTATTTATATAGATTGCTTTAGCTTAACAGGTCCTCAGAGTATAACCTTTTGTTCTAAAGATACAGAAACTGAGACTCAGTGAAGGAAAGAATTTGTCCATTTCTCATGTGATATGATAAACCCAAACGATCAAGGAACACGAGAATGCATATGCTATCATCTTTACTTAGACGATGTGCTCTCTTAAGGCAGAAATTTGTATCTGCTTTTCTCAGTTAAATGTAGTGACTTGAGAAACGAAACTTCTCCAAGTCTCAAATGGAAGGCCAAATGAGATACTGCATACAGAATATCTTATGCAGCCTGACACCTAGGAAGAACTTAATAAATATTCAACATGAACAATAGGCATCATCATCCTACATTCTCTCACAGATATAGATTGTGTTATGACAAGAATAGTTTTCATTTGACTTTAACAAAAAAAAAAAAAAAACTTTAAAAATGAGTCAGAACACGGGGCGCCTGAATGGCTCAGTTGCTTGAACCTCTGACTTCAGCTCAGGTCATGATCTCATAGCTTGTGAGTTCGAACCCCGCATGGGGCTCTGTGCTGACAGCTCAGAACCTGGAGCCTGCTTTGGATTCTGTGACTTTCTCTCTCTCTGCCCCTCCCCGTCTCACAATCTGCCTTTCTCTCTCTCTCTCAAGAATAAGTAAAACATTTTTAAAAATTTTAAAAAATGAGTCAGAACAATATGATGGATTATAAAACTGATGTTCAGAAATAAGCAATTTGTCCAGATTTATACAATTTACCAAGGCCAGAGTTTATCAGTAAGTAAATATGAACTTCATCAGAGTCCTCTTTCCTACAATACTTCACCATATTAATTGCTGAAGGACACTGGGTTCCTTATGAAAAATGTCTCCTAATGTTATCACATAACTGTATATTTTAATAACTCAAGGACATTAAATGAGAATGTAAAAGGCAAATTATACAAACTGATTCTGAATTCTGACTAGGATATCCCATGGGCCAAGAAAGTCAAATATCCAAGTGTCTAATTACAGAATAATTACTAGTTAAAATTTAGATGACTCATTTTTAAACCCACAGATAAAAAACAGCAGATAGAAAAGGAAGCATGATTTTTTTATGAAGACAAACACAAAAACAATACAAAGTAAGGGGAGAACCTTTAAGATGATTGATTAAAAACAGGAAATGCATTTCTGGAAGCCATTTTTGGAGGGAAATACATTAGGGGATATATCGAGAGAAGAAGCATAGAGTATAGTAAAAAACAAAAATATAGAATTAAAAGTTAATGAGAACAATCCCAAGTTGCTACCATTGACACATGCAACATCTCTGTCTTCAACGCTTAGCTCACTTTGAAATCACCATCTTGAGGTACAGACTCAGAGTCCCCGTGCTTCCTATCACAACATAATGCAGCTACACCCACTACCTCTAGAACTAGGAAATAAAAGTTCACTAAAAAAAAAGACTTATAAGATAATGGTAAGGTGTATGGACCTGGGAGTCAGATAGGCTTGAGTGTGAATCTTGGTTCTACCATTTCTAACTATGTGTCCTTGGTCAAGTTTTTCAAGAACTCCTTTCTTGTAAACAGTAGTAATAATAGCACTTATTCTCATAGGAGTATTGTAAAAATGAACTCAGACAAGACATGAATGGTTTGGCACAATGCCTGGTGCATAGTAAGTACACACTAAATGTTATTTCTTGCTATTACTGATCAAACACCCTTCACTTTAGTTTGAAAGGAGATAGTATAGCACGTACAATTCAAGAGTGTTGGGTCCCTCAGCATTCTTTCATTTCTGTGACTGCCATCCATGCTAATAGTGCGAGCTTGGACGAATCACTTGACCTCTCTGAGCTTTTCCTCCTTGTCTGAAAAGATTGTAGTGAGATTATAATTTAAATATGCATTAGGCTATTACTGGACTATAACTGAAAACCTATCAAGTCATGGATGCTGAGATAATCAGTCCATGAACAAATTGGACATAGTCTCTTCATTCCAGAAACTCCAGTTATTAAAGTTGTTAAAGATGTTTCCAACACAGGGAAGGGTAAGTAATGCTGGCACTGGGCTAGCACTGTGGAGATCGATGAGTTCATGACCTAGCAGAGGAGGTAAGACAGATACCAAAGGAAATGACTAATATTAAAAAAAACACCATAAATATCAAGGATTTAGCAAGGATTTTGCTAGTCAAATGAGTTCAGAAGGGAAGACCATACGTACAATCACTGAAAATATATGCAGTCATATTCAAACTAATATTAGAGAACTGATATATTACTTGAAAAAGAGTCAGACCACCAGGTAGAAACTTGACCCAGCTTAATTCTCAAGGCCCATACTCTTATCTCCAAAGATTTTACTGAGCGTCAATATTTCTGCCACAAAGTGAGTCACTAATAACATTTCCTGGTTTATTGGTTGAAAAAAATATTTATTTATTGTAGACACACTATACACCAGGCCATGTGCTCCATTTCACATGGAATCATTTCTGTTTGTACTTTGCTGCCTCCTTTTTGTACTTCATACATGCCTTAGTTTAAATGGCAGTCTTCTCTGATCACTTTCTCTAATTAAATCACTCACCCCAGCCCCCACCCCACAGCGCACGCACACGCACACACACACACACACACACACTTTATTTTCTCTCCTCACACCTGGATTCTTCCTGATGTTTCTTTGAAGAGTGACATTTCCCTAAAGACCAGTTAACATGGTTCATGTTTTTCTTCTTTTACTGGATCCCTTTTTGGTTTTACAATGGACTGGGTGCTGTAGCTTCTCAACTCATCTCTAGAGTTCTCACAGAGGTATTCTGGTCTATACATTGTTTTTAATTCCATGTCTCTGTTGAAGAAGGAGGGGCCGTAACTTGGTAGTCCATTATCTTGTTGATATCTGATCACTGTAATATATTTTCAGAGGACGTATTTTTGGTTATTTTATTTTTTTCAGTCATTGATTTACTCAGCTCATTATAATTGGTCTAGGCTAATATTATTTTGTATATTCTGAGAACTCAGTTACTGAAAATGGAGAATGATGACCTAGGCTTCTGTTGGGTGTCAGAAAGGGATTAACCTGCCATTAATTTTACCATGTATTTTTAAAAAAATTTTTAGTGTTTATTTATTTTCCAGAGAGAGAGACAGAGCACAAACAGGGGAAGGATAGAGAGAGAGGGAGACACAGAATCTGAAGCAGGCTCCAGGCTCTGAACAGTCAGCACAGAGCCCGACATGGGGCTTGAACTCACAAACCGTGAAATCATGACCTGAGCTGAAGTCAGACTCTTAACTTGAGCCACCCAGGCGCCCCAATTTTACTGTGCATTTGAGATGTTAATAGTACAATGAATTCAAATCATGCTTTTATTCCAAGACTCACAACACAGAGACCACATTGTAGTTTTATTTAGATTTCCAAGAATTGACTCCCACCTTAAATATCTTTACCTATGTCTTCTTGGGCAAGTTATTTAAAATGCTCCTACCCTCAGTTCCTCACCTAACACATAAGGGTGATTATAGCATCCAACATGTCAAGATTAAATGAAGTGATACATGTAAAATCCTTAGTGTATTAACTGGCACATACGTGTTTAATAACTTCTAAAGCCAGTGTCCTTCTTATTAACAGGGGAGCTACAGATAACATAGCTAAGGACTGTGACGGTCTTAGTTTAATACAAAAAACAAAATACCCTGATGTCACTCTTAAATAGCATGATGAAACATGAAAGTATAAATTTACTTTCACAGGTAGCTGATATCATGATAATATTGGGTTATGATCTCACTTATTCCAATGGTGTCTTGATGAAATTCAAAGCGTACAGATCATTCTCTCCGTCGTTGTTCCCCCTATTGGCAAAAATAAGGCATAGAGATAAGCAATTTATATAGTTTGTGTCAAAACTGAATCTAGCTCAGCCTTCCATTCAGAGGTATGCCAACTGGATCATGATGGATTAAGAATGACTCGTGGGGCACCTGGATGGTGCAGTCAGGTTAAGCGTCCAACTCTTGATTTCTGCTCAGGTCATGTTCCCATGGTTGTGATATCAAGCCCTGCATGGGGCTTGGTTCTAAGTGTTTAGCCTGCTTAAGATTCTCTCTCTCTCTCTCTCTCTCTCTCTCTCTCTCTCTGCCCCACTCCCCGCTCATGCACTCTGTCTCTTTCAATAAGAAAAAAAAAAAAAAGAATCTGAGTTAGCCATGTATGTGTATATAGTACAAGTCACAATTTTTTTGCCCTTTACGAAGGATAAATATATAGTATTTCCTAAACAAAGGGATCTAAGTGCAAAAAAAAGAAAGATCAAAGAAAAATATTATTGCTACTAGTAGTCACAGAAATATATGATCAAATGACACTTTTGGTCTGTCCCAGTTCTGAAATATACGTGGGTGTGTGTTGTACTTGCTAATTACTACTCTTGGCCATAGAAAAGAACTTAGGCATTTATCAATGTTTCAGAAACCAAACCAAAATTGTTAATATGCTTTAACCTAACAGTTCTCCATATAAGAATTTGTCTTATATGTGCAATTACAAATACACAAAAATATTTATAAATGTTACAAATTATAAAAATCTTGAAAAAACTTAATTTCCAATCAAAGGTCACTGGTCAACTATTTGCCAGTACATAAGAGTGATGGCTAACAGTAGCTGACAAAAATCAAATTTTAGAAGAATAATTAATTACAAGAGGAAAAAAACCAGTCATTAGCCATTGAACAAGAAAGGAGGTTGAATGTCAGTTTTTGTATGAACTAATTTTGCAAAACATGCATGTAAATGTTTGAAGAATAAATAAGAAAATGTCACCAATTTTCATTCTGGGGCTTGAATTATGAGAAAATTTCGACTTTATTGTTTGGTACTCATCTTTATTTTCTAAAACCCATTGAAAGACATAGGGAGTGAGAGTGGGGATAAGAATTACTACACACTGCCTGATCTGCACTAAATTCCAACACGAGGGTCTTAAAACTGAGACATGAAAAAATAAATTTTGCTTCTTGGACATGCCACTAGCTGTGGAATTCAAATTACTAAAATTCTTTTCTCTAGCATGTTTTTTCTTTCATGGAGTAATGACCACAGTCAGATGGTGTGAAGAAACACATACGCATAGAACACTTTAGTGTTACTACCTACCTGACTATGACTAAAGTCATCAGGAGATAGAGCAGGTGTACAAACAAATTAAGAAGTTTCTTAGCACACAGAATCAGTACAACTCTTTTTGCACTTAGTGATTTTTATTATTTCTTTCTTTGCTTGGGGAATTTTCCCAAACTCTTCCCTAGTCCTTTCCTCTAGACTGAGCAAGAATAGACTTCAATTGCATCATCCTGAGTTACTTTTTTTTTTTTTTAAGTAGATTACATTTGTAAGTGGATTTTCTATTTTACTAATGTTATCAAAGTTAGAGGATTTCTACTTTGTTCTTCATCCATGCACAACTCCACTGTCTCTTTCAATGACCTAAATAAATCAGTATGTTACCAATCACTTTCGTAGTGATCAACTTGTTTTCAAATACTCTGGACTCAAGATCTATACTTCTGCATTGATGTATGTAATATAGTTGTTTTCTCACAGTAAAGAATAAATTTGAAAGCTTTCTTTCATTAGCTGCTGTGATCCATTATTGGCTTACATCCTATAATTTTCCTACAACATCTGCAAAGTTAATAAACCAATTATGGAAGCCATCTGGAACTCAAAGAGAGATTTAAAAAAAAAACACTAAAAAAACCCCTCTCTTCTGAATAGCTGGTACTGTAATAAATGGCATGTCACAGAACAGTAATGTTACAAACCCCACTATCATTAAAGGAGAGAGAGGGAATATTTTTACATAAAAGAAATACTGGTAGACCATGGTAGAGCTCCATGGTAATTGTCTCCTCAAACAGTTTGAACATTTATATCTGTTGCTTACTTGTCAAAGGCATAGAGCCCTTAACTCATTTATCATAGAAACCAGCAGAGCTCAATTGCCTGCATGGATGGGGACACATTTAGTGACCTTGGGTGAGTTATACAAACTCTCAGGGCACTAGACTCATTGATAAAAATGGAAAAAAATGGAGCTCCCGGGTGGCTCAGTTGGTTGAGTGTCTGACTTCAGCTCAGGTCATGATCTCAATGGTTTGTGGGTTCAAGCCCTGCACTGGGCTTGCTGCTGCCAGCACAGAGCCCACTTTAGATCCTCTGTCCCCCTACCCTCTCTGCCCCCTCCCATTTGTGCTCTCTCAAAAATAAATAAAACATTTTTAAAAATGGGGAAATTTGTCATTAACCTACCCAATAGACTTAGCTAGAAGACAATGTGATCCTTGTTCTAATGCTGAGCTTCATCATTCAGGTAGCTGAGAAAACTGGGTAAAAGCTAAAACCAAGACTCAGATTGTGTCACTAATAAGTCTGGAATATTCTTAATCCATCAGTTCTGTTTTATGGCTGTAAGGAGATACAAAAATAGGGTTAAATTAAGTGCCTTGGTGTCTCAGCTATCCTGTTTCAAAGCCTAATTCTGCAACCTACAGACTGCCTATTTATTCGGAAATTATACCACTTTTTCAGGCTTCTTTTCCCTCATATCTTGCAGTGAAAACATCATATGATTTTAGTTAGAATTCAATGATATAATTCAAAGAACAATTAATATAGTACTTTATTACTCAATAAAAACAGTTTTATTATTTTTACATTTCATTTTTATTGCAATTCAATGATATATATCAAAGTCACTGAATGAATTTCTTTTCTCTCTTCTTTTGACATATTCCCCCCAAACCTTGTAATTAGCCATAAAAATGCTATAAAAAATGGAAAGGAATCAATAGCAATTTTAAAGCAAAGAGAAAAGATATACTCTCACCTTGCTACCCTACTTTATAGAAAATTCCCAAGTCCATAAGATTTTTGCTCTGGGTCTGCCCCAGATACCTACTGTTTATTGGACCTTGGGCAGTCAGTTACTCTCCTTTTAGAGATTCAGTTTCTATAACCATTAAATAAGGAAATCATGTTTGACATCTTCAGTCCACTAGGCACATGTGAAAATTAAAGACTAATTTTTATGGGAAATTCTATTAACTTACAAGTTTTATTTATTGTTCATATCTTTTAACTTAGTCATCCCATTCCTGGGGATTTATTTTTAGAAAATAATTCTAAAGAAGGAAAAAACTATATCCCCAAATGCTTGCAGTGATCTTTCTCAACAATTAATTGTGAACATCTCTAAAATTACAGAAAATTTGAAGGAATATTACAGTGAATACTTGTAGAAGAACTAAATAATGTCTACCTTTAATGTTTAATATATGAGCTTTTATACAGATCTATCTATCCATCAATGTATCTAATCACATATGCATTTATTTTTCATTTCATGTTTTTGAGATGATTGTATAATTTTTTAAAAATTCTTTTGAAATGGTGAATTATACTGATTGATTTTTATATTTCTGGAATAAACTCTACTTGGCAATAATATGTTATCTTTTTTATATGTTCCTGAATTTAGGGGCACCTGGGTGGTGGCTCAGTCAGTTAAGCATCCAACTTTAGCTCAGGTCATGATCTCACGGTTTGTGAGTTCGAGCCCCACCTCGGGCTCTCTGCTGACAGCTAGGAGCCTGGAGCCTGCTTTGGATTCTGTGTCTCGCTCTCTCTCTGCCCCTCCCCTTCTCACGCTCTGTCTCTCTCTGTCTCAAAAATAAATAAAAAATTTAAAAAATTAAAAAATGTATATGTTCCTGAATTTATTATAGCTAATATTTCATTAAGAATATTTTACAATTATGTTAACGAGTGATATTTGTCTGAAAGTTTCTTTACTATAACTACTTTTGCCAGGGTTTGGTAATAGTCACTTTTGGCCTCATGAGACAAATTGGGAGGTGCACCCTCCTCTAATTTTTAAAACATTTTGTGTAAGATGGGTATTTAAATATTTGATAAAAGTTACATATATATATATATATACACACATATATATATTTTTTTTCTAATAAGAATTCCGCCATCACTCACATTGTTATTCCCTCTCTGTAATGTATCTATTTTCTGATTGCTTTTAAGATTTTCTCTTTATCTTTGATTTTCATCAATTAGACTTGAAAACTGTCTTTGTATTTATTCTTTTTTGTATCCCTTTGACTCCAAGATCTTGGATACATGGGCTGGATATGTAGTCTGACGATTTTCACTAAATTTGAGTATTTTATCTATTTCCTTAAAATAATTTTTCTGACTTATACTTTCTCTCCTTAGTGGGAACCCAAATATCTAGACTGATTAATATTGCAGCACAATTTTCTAAGCCCCCACTTATTTTTTAAACAAATTTACTTTTTGGGTTTTTTTTTTTGTAGATTGGATAATTTCTATTAATCTTCATATTAATAGACTCTTTTTTTTTTAATTTTTATTTTTTAATATATGAAATTTACTCTCAAATTGGTTTCCATACAACACCCAGTGCTCATCCCAAAAGGTGTCCTCCTCAATACCCATCACCCACCCTGCCCTCCCTCCCACCCCCCATCAACCCTCAGTTTGTTCTCAGTTTTTAACAGTCTCTTATGCTTTGGCTCTCTCCCACTCTAACCTCTTTTTTTTTTTTTTTCCCTTCCCCTCCCCCATGGGTTTCTGTTACGTTTCTCAGGATCCACATAAGAGTGAAACCATATGGTATCTGTCTTTCTCTGTATGCTTATTTCACTTAGCATCACACTCTCCAGTTCCATCCACGTTGCTACAAAAGGCCATATTTCATTTTTTCTCATTGCCACGTAGTATTCCATTGTTTAATAGACTCTTTCAAGTACAGTCTTGAATACCTTGTTTGGCCCATCCAATGATTTTGTTTTCTTTCTTTGAGAAACTGTGACTTTAATTTCCAGAACAGAATTACAGCTTTCATTTTTTTTTTTGCTATGATTCCCTGCCAGTTCATTCATTATTACCACATTTTCTCTAAGTCCTTGAACTTAATTTCAATAATTGATTTAAATTCCTTGTTTTCTAATTGTAAAATGAAGTTTATGGTGGGTTCCTTTTCTTTTCTTTTTTTTTTTTAATTTTTTTTTTTAACATTTATTTATTTTTGAGACAGAGAGAGACAGAGCATGAACAGGGGAGGGTCAGAGAGAGAGGGAGACACAGAATCGGAAACAGGCTCCAGGCTCTGAGCTGTCAGCACAGAGCCTGACACAGGGCTCGAACTCACGGACCGCGAGATCGTGACCTGAGCCGAAGTCGGACACTTAATCGACTGAGCCACCCAGGCGCCCCGGTGGGTTCCTTTTCTAACTGGCTGCATTATTTTGTTTTGTTTCATTTTGTTTTATTCTTGGGTCATATGTTCTTGCTCCTTCTAGTGTTTAGTCATTTTTGTTGCATATCACATATTGTGTATTACATATGGTAGGGAATGTGACATATGTTTTCCTTTAGAGGGTTTTAAAACGTGTTTAATCAAGTAGTTTAATTAATGGCAGACCTGTTGTCATTGATAGGCTTTTTTTTTCCCTTTGCTCTTGTGGTTTTATTTTTTCTTTTGTTATTAGTCGTAATTCTTTCCTTACATTCTGGGCCTGCCTTTTACTTCTCATTTGACTTTTCTGAAGTCTCAACTAAATGCCTGAAGTGCTTAGCGAGGTCTCTTCACTTTGGATTGGCTGCAATTCAATGTCTTCCAACATTGCCCAACCTCTGGGGAGTTTCTCAAGTCCTCGACACACAGAAGCACCTCCCTGCGAGGCCTCATAGCACATGGTCCTGTATATCTACAGCTTATCTCTGAGCCAAGGACTGACAGGGAACCATGATTCTGGTCTGCCCCTCATTCTGCACATCAGTATTTTGTCTGTTCCTTTGTCTAGCATATACTGGGTGCTCAGTTGTCTGAATTCTATCTCTGCCTCTTGTGTTCACTAAAACGCCCAACCGCTCTAATTCGTGCTGGCACTCGTCTCCCTGGGGAAGCTCTTTCAGTGCAAAGTGTGCTGGGTCCAGCCACAATGCCCTTCTTCGCCCTTCATTTTCCCTGACTCAGCTGAATCCAGTTCCCCAAGTTCAGGCCCATTATTTCCCACCCTGCACCTCTTTTTCTACCAGTTAGGTTAGGGAAGAAAATATCTGAATAATTCATCTTTTCTCCTACTACCCTAGTTCAGTGAATCTTTTTTTTAATGCTTATTTATTTTTGAGAGAGAGAGAGAACACAAGTGGGGGAGGAGCAGAGAGAGAGGGAGACACAGAATCTGAAGCAGGCTCTAGGCTCCGAGCTGTCAGCATAGAGCTCGACATGGGGCTTGAACCTACATACCGTGAGATCATGACCTGAGCCGAAGTCGGATATTTAACCAGTGCCCCGCTCTTTATTTCAGTGAATCTTAATTAAGGTTTGATGATTTCCCCATGAAGCTGATCATGGATGTGGGTTCCAGTGGTTGAACTCTGAACTTCTGCTCTCCTCAGACTCAGTCATCACTGCTGCTTTGACCCTGCACACGAATGACCTGTGATTCCTCACACTGTTCACATGTTCCAGGCCACTCCTGTGGGATTTTTCTATTCTGTTCACGGGATTCATGCAGTCAAACTCTTCAGCACTCCAATGAACTCCATTTTCTAGTTCTGAGCTTCTTCATTGATCTTTTCAAAAATGAGACTGAGGTACACCAAAATGTCCAGGCACAGCTTTATTCTTAGAGCCTTGAAATAAATGGGATGCCTCGGTTCAAACATGTCTATCCTTTAAATGAGATATCTAAGTTGTTTGGCTCCACAAGCTGCTTGCAAAAAAAGGGGGAAAAAAGCGTGTGGTCTAGAAGCAAATGAGCAATGCTCTTTGTATCCCATATAAACCTGATCTCTGTCTGTGACTGCAAGTGTGGTAGTGTTAAATACATTCAACAAAACTAAAGCTACTTTTAGATTCTCTCTGTTTCCCTTCTGACAATAAAGCAATCCAAATATGTGTTATGCCTATATATAAAAGTTTCTATTCATTTGCTTCACGACGCAGAAGGAAAGCATAACATAGTTTCTACCACTGAAATGACAAGCCAGTGCGGGACTCAAGACCAACACCCCTGAAATAGTGGTGCTCCTTCCAGGAAATCTTGGGGGAATTTATATGGCTCACATTAGAAAGCATGTACAGTTTCAGAAAGTATGTTGCTCTTGGGTGGGAATTTACTGGGAGTAAGCTGAATGAGTAAATCTCTCCATAAAATTGATATACAATTATATCTGCATACTTACAGATATAAACTTATTACAGAAATATAGTAGATATACCTACCACAAATATATAATTAGTTTGCTCTAAACTCACAAAATAATCCTATCTCATCAAATTCTTATGAGGAAATAAAAGAGACAGTGAGTAATATCAAACATACGATTTATACACTCTTGCTCATCATCTATTTTCATATTGTTTGTCTCATTTGAACATCACAATAATCTAGAGGCAGGGTGGGGCAGTTATTCCATTACCAATGAAAAAAGTGAGGCTCAGTGTGGTCAAGTGGCTCTCCGAAGCTCACCCGGCTAGTTAATTATCCTATCCAGTGCCCTTTTGATTACACCACTCTAATTTGGCTTCTCCAACATGATTGTGACATCAAGATACTCCAGTAAGTTTAAGTGTTTGATCAATAATTCAAGGAGCTACTAATTGAATGGGGCAACATTTATGGATTCATTAAAAGGTATCACTTCTCCACAGAGCACCGCCAAAGGTCATGTGATAGCTGCCCGTACCTTGTCATAATCATCCCTCAAAATAAATTATTCAGATTAGGAATTACATGCCCACTGGCTTTAGAAGAAATGCCGATAAGCATATTTACTCTCAAGCCGCTCACTAGGCACATTACTATGTATTTTCTCAAATACAAAAAACAAATATACTTGGACCGTGAACACGTGGAGGCATAAGGAGAGTCCATTCAGAAACGTGGAAAGGGTAAATTGGTTTGCTGGTTTCAGCAAACCTGCACTATTAGCCCTGTACTTGTAACACGTCATTTTAGAATAAACATCCTCTGGGAGGCCGCTGCACAGACGCTTTCCCAGCAGAGTTAGGAGTGCCTGACGTCGCTATCAATGAACAGCAGATGTTTGCTGGTAAGCTAGGATCACAGACTTTAATTGCAAGAGTAAAATGATCTTTGAAAACGGGGGGGGGGGGGGGGCAGAAACAGTGTTATCAGTCACTTTTGTGGAATCCCTGCACACTGAGTAACTAATTAGTTGGGAGAGCCGGCTCTGATCTGAAGGATGCAGAAGGGAGGGACCATGACATTTACCCGCTTGCCCCTTTGGATACTTTTACCGTCCAGAAAACCTCCGGAAAAGAAAATAAACTCTAAAGAAATTCTTTTGAACTTAGTAATGTGCCTACTGATAATTAGAGAGTGGACAAGGTAAGAACAAAAAGTTCTGAAGCAATCGCAATGTAATTCACATTTCGAGTAAAACGAAATACAGAGAAAATAGGCATACCGATTTAAACCAACAAAATGTGAATAAAGAATTACAAAATTGTCAATAGTATTCTTTAAACCAAGTATCTACAGAGTATTATTCTTAACTGAGAAAGTATCATCATTAACACTGTTTTGGATTTGAGAAGAAAAATGTTCAAATCTTGGAGACAGAGAGACCTGAGCTTAAATCTCCAGTTGCTACTCCAAAGTTGTATATTAAAAAACACACGTTAAAGTTTTGTTTTGTTTTGTTTTGTTTTGTCACAAAAGAAACCATCCTAGGGCAAATAGGTAAGGGTACTAGGGTATCTTTTTAAATCCAATAAATAATTTAATAATTAATTTATGGGAATCAGAATCCAGGCATTTCTAAGGACCTCAGCAACCAAAATAGGGGAACGTGTTCTGTTTTGCTCTGCCATTAAATGTGCCAACTTCTCTTGGAGGTCATAGTAACGTTCATGTGGAGGGGAGGCTGATGTTCAGAATCTCTCCTTAGGCTGAATATGTTGGAATGAAGCTTGTTTTATTCATGTGTGTTACCTTTGGGTCACACATCCAGAAGTCGTAAAAGGTCTGCTGCAGGGGGGCAGGGAGCATGTCCATGAGCACAGCAATACTCCTGTTTCATTTTCTTCTACAGCTGACCAGGTTCCCCTCCATTGTAGCAGGTCTTCAGGTATTCACCTTTGCCAAGGTCCTCCTCCTACTCTGCTTACTAATTGTCTGTCTTATGAGCAAAATATGAAGCCTTTCCAAATTATCTAACTCCTTTCTCCCATACCTGGCAGAAAACTCCAGTTAAAAAGACAATCCTTCCTCTCTCAAGGAATTGAAGGTTACTAGGGTTCTGTCTGGGAAACCTTAAGATAGAAGCCACAACAAAGTCATATTAGAAACCATACTGACTTATAATCGGAGAGAATTTCCCATGGCTTTGCAATCTCAAATCTGACAAGGAAGATGCTCAGACTACTAGGATTTTTATGATTTTAAGGATGTCTATTTTATCCAGCCATCACCACCCCAAAGCGTGTTTTCTTCTTCTCTAAAATATGAAGGAATGTGCAATAGGTGTGCCTTCTTCCACATGAGGCAGAGACACTACACTGAGGTATAATGGTGGGAGCATATTAATCCTCTTCTGTGGATCATGTAACAGCTTCATTTATCTCAAACAGGGTGAGAGAGGGGAAGGGATGGAGGAAGAGAGAGAAAAAAGATTGACTCATTTATTGTAAAGAATTGGTTCACATGTTTATGGAAATGGACAATCTCAAGATTTGCAGACAGCAAGTTACAGGCTGAGGAGAGCAGGTGTCAGAGGGCAGAACAAAACCAATGTCCCAAGTCAAGGCAGCCAGGCAGGAGGAGCTCCCTCTTCCTTAAGGGGGAGTCAGCCTTTTTACTGTATTCAAGCCCTTCTACCTTGTCCTTAGCAATTTTACTTTAAATAACAGCACATAAGGGATGAGGCTGGTATCTCCATGGATGTGATTTTAGAAGCCCCATCAGAATCCTTGCTGTACCCCCGAAGAAACATCCTTGCTAGTTTGATATTTAAAAGGCATTCATATAAAATAGCATTTGCATCTCATTATGAGACAAGGATTTAAATGCAATGCAAATCCACCAGAAAAGTCTATCTTAGTATATTAACCATGGGGCTTTTTACTTGGAGTGATGGAAACCTAATTTCAAGCTTATTGAAGGGAAAAAATGAATTCATTTGATCATGTTACTGAAAATAATAAAATTGTATATATAAGAAATAGCTGGATCTAGGGGTTCAAATTATGTTTGTAAGAAATACATAAATACATCTGATTATATTACCTCTCTCTCTCTCCCCCCCCTACTTAACTCTGGGACACCTTCATTTTCTGGCAGGTTCTCTCTTCTTGGTGGGAAACTTTTCAGGTTCACATGCTTCTTATAGCTTGTGATCTCAGGACAAGGGTCTTGCCCCTCCCAGAATCTAAACCTATCTCCTAAAGGAGACCTCAATTTGTCCTGATTGGGAAGCAAGGCCTTTTGGTAAACTGTACCCCTCCTTTATCATACCAAATCTGGGAGGAGTAGTTCCCAAAATGAAGGCATGGAGAAAAGACCAAATGGGTAACAACAACGTGACATTCAGACTAGAGTTGACATGAACATTTGGACACAGATGAAACCAGTAATGCCCTTACTATATTTCAGAACCTACCCATTTCGTCCTGAAAACAACACCATGCCTTTCATTCTACTACAAGAACAGCTTCAGGAAATGTGTTTATGGTTCTTAACCCTTTCTGCTTGTTCGCTTGTTTTCTTGACTTAAATACATCTATAGATAGAAAATATACCTGTCAGAGTCACTAAATAACTAGCAATGAATCTCAATGTCATATGTGCACATGTGTGCAAATTTAGGGGAGAGGGTCCAGTTAGTTTTTGCTGTGTTACAAAACTCCCTGAAAATACAATGATTTATTATTATTTATATAAATAACAAATACTTACTTATATACACATACATACTATTTACATAAGAAATAATTATTTATTATTATTTATAATTCTGTGGGTTGACTAAACGATTCCTATGCTGGTTTTGCCAGGTGTAACTTACATGGCCAGCAGTGGAATGTTCGTGTAATCTAGCTGACTCGTGGTGCTTGCACGAGGTTAGCTAGGAATCTCAGTTGTCCACATGGCCTCTCGTTCCCTCTGAGCTAGCCTGTTTCTTTGTTTGACTCAGGAGGATATCCAAGCATTTGCAGATGGAAGCCACAAATCCTTTGAAGACTTAGCTTTGGGACCCTCCTACTGTGACTTCTGGCAAAGTGTATTCAGCAGTACAAGTCATAAGGCTGGTATAGTTTCAAGGTTGAGTAAAGAGAGGCTACACCTTAATGAAAGGATTCACAATGCCACGTTGAAGACTGGGGTACATAGTAGGGTGGGAAAAATCTGCGGCCATATTTTGTGATTGATCATCTAGCCTAAATTTCAAGCTTCAGGTAAAAAAGTAGTTAGGAAAAGCCTTCCTGGTTGATGCTTGCTCTATCTTAGGTCTTTCTTAGATCTTTAAAGCTAGATTTCTTTAATTTTTTTTAAACGTTTTTATTTATTTTTGAGACAGAGAGAGACAGAGCATGCACGGGGGAGGGTCACAGAGAGAGGGAGACACAGAATCTGAAACAGGCTCCAGGCTCTGAGCTGTCAGCACAGAGCCTGACGCGGGGCTCTAACTCACGGACTGTGAGATCATGACCTGAGCCGAAGTCGGACACTCAACCGACCGAGCCACCCAGGCGCCCCTAAAGCTAGATTTTTAAGATAATTGCCATGTTCTATTTATGATACAACACTGATGCTCAGTCAGTGGCCATGAATGAGCCATCTAGTGGTGGGCAATTCAGTAAACTCTATTTGCAAAACTCAGCTTTTAATCAATAGTGAATTTTTTTTTAATTTATCTTAATTTAAACTTGTCACATCAATTAGCCTTGGGGATGAGTGAGTAAACACAAACATAATTTATAACTTTGTCAAGTTAACAAATACCATGTTGATGTGCTCAGAACCCCTGATATAGATTCATGAATTCATGTATCTGACAATTACTTATTAAGCCTATTTGCTAGGCAGCCTAGTCATGGTTTTGGTAGAGATTTTTAAGGTCAACAAAACAGGAATCTTCTTGTTTGGCTGCTCTCACAGTCTAGCTCTGAGGCTGAAATAAAGGTATGAGTAAGATACTATGGGAAGTGAGGTTAACTATGGCAGAGATTACCCAGAGGGTGAAGAGCAGGCTATAATCTTTGAAAACTTACGGCATGAATTAATTCACCTCAAGTTTATAAACATCCTGTGAGTTAACAACTATAGCCATTTTTAAAATAGGAAGTCTCATTTAAGCTCAGAGACAGCAAATAAATTTCTGAAGAACACAGTAAATAAAAGCTGAGGTCAATATTTCAAATGAGGAAGATCTGACTGCAGACTCCTTCTTTTATTCAAATTACATAAATTTTAATAATATATTCCTTATTTGGTGTGTATTGTGTTAGTTATATGTTGCTGCATAACCAGTTACCAAAAACTTAATGGCTTAAAACAACACAGGATTATCGTCTCACAGATTCGGTGGGCCAAGAATTCAGACAGTTTTACTAGTTCATCATCTTCAGGGTCTCCCCAGACTCCAACCAAGGAATTAGCCAGCCTGTTCTCAACTGGATTGTTAGCAGAAGAAGAATTCACTTTCAAAACCACTCAGGTTTGGGGAAGATTTTCCTTCCTGGTGGTTGTGACTGACAGCTCTGGTTTTCGGCTGTCACCTGGAGGCCACCCTCAGCACCTGAACACTGTCTGCTGTTCTCACAACAAGGCAGCTTGCTTCTTCAAGGCCAACAGGAAAGTAAGAGTGAGTCAGCTAGCAAGAGAGCTTTATATAATGTATGTGATCACGGAAGTGAACTCCCATCCCTTCTGCCATGGTCTATTGGTAAGAAGCAAGGAACAGGGTTCTGCTGCAATCAAGGGAAAAACATAATACAAGGTATAAACACCAACATGCAGGGTGCATGGGGCCTCCCTAAAGTCTGTCCATTTTATGGATGGCATTAATTGGGGGTTCACTCATGGACTTCTAAGTTTATGAATTTTTAGGTGCCATAGGGAGTGCCCACTTGCATATGTGCGCACACACACACACACACACACACACACACTGTGTAACACCTTCTTATACTCACATACACTCACATATCCCTCCTAAGCTTCACAAGACATTTTCCAAAAACATTTCATTCTTGGCACTGAAGTGTGAACTTTCAATACAAAAGGAAACAACCTCTATCCTATTTCTTAGCAAAGAGTTGAGGGGAGGGAAGTGGAGGGAGGGCTGCTAAGAAAAAACAATCAATTATGTTTCCCTCAAGACTGAAAAGCAGAAACACATACCTTTTATCAAGGAACTTGGCAGGCCACCAAACTGTCCCAAATACACACAGTGAACAGCCTCGGAGAGAATTCAACCAGGAAGGCAGTCCTGCAGCCCATTAAGAGGTTACTTAGCTGGGTTGGCAAACAATGTGCATGGAAGGATCTTGGTGTCAGATGAATCCTTTTGCCTTGAGTGTGATGATAAACACAGGGACTGGGAAGTGTGGGTATGTTCTACAGAATGGAGAACAAGGCCAAGACATCTTCAGCGTTTTAGCCACTCTCCATGGATCTCTCTGGACTTAGAAACTTTTATGCCATCTGAAACAAGAAGGTTGCTCTTTGGGGGTTAGAAAGCCTATTCCTCTGTAGTGGATGGTGCTGCACCAGCATTGGGCTTCCTAAGAATAGTAAGAAAAATGATGAGACAACTGGGGAAGGAACAAGATCACTCAACTATGTGCCCAACAATACTACCACCAGATGACAGAAAAATCAATAGAGCAGCAAACCGGTGCCTTGGAACATAGACTTTGGTTCAAGCAGACCTCAGTTAAAACCTCATTTGCCACATTCTAGCTGCTTGATCTTGGGCTGATGATGTAGTTTCTTTAAGCCTCAGTAAAATAATACCAGATGCAAGTGTAAAGTGAGTTTGCCTATTTGTAAGATTTTGTGCTAAGCACTTTTCATTTATCACCTCATTACAGTAACTCTATCATATTGCCCTTAATCACAACTTTTCAAATTACCAATAAACAAAGTCTAAAAACTCAGCGTTGATTAAGCAAAAATAAAATGTAATATTAATATTAAAAATAATAAAATGAAAGGGGTTTACTGGTAAAGATTCTGCTGAAATGGGTGGATTAGGCACACTCTTTCTCCTCCCACTGACTTTTGTGCTTTAACTTTACTCTGTCTACTCCATAGACATGTTTCCTCCCTGTAATAAGGCAGATGGACAAAGGCAGCTACAACAAGCACCTTACATCACCAGGAAAGGCCTAAGGAAGACGTTGGCTGATCATCCTTGAATAACATATCCACCTTCCTATCAATTACTGCAACCATGGGGCTGGAGTTCCTGGTTGTCTTGTCCTAGGTCACATGCCAAACCCTAAGGCCCAGGGGTGTGATCTTTTCATTAGTAGGTCTACTATAGTAAATCTGATTGGTGAAGGAAGCAGACAAAAAAAAATTGGTTAACCACAACAGGAAAGTATATTTAATTAACTATTTACAGATAAAATTTAGAGCAATTAAGTAAATGATGGAAGATCAATCATGTATAGGTGGGAAAGCAAGGTTTGAGTCCTGATTATGTTAATACCATTGGAAGAGCTGTTATCAATATACTGTATGATTAAGCCAGGACAACCAGGTCCTTCTCATTGATTCTAGGAGTGAAGTAAATATGGAGTATTTGAATGGACTAAGAAGTATTATAAAAGACTTCTCGGGGGAAGGTATCTTACATGGATGTGATCGGTTAAACAGAAAAGCAAGAGAAATGCTACATTTCTTAATTAGGTGTAACCAATAAACTTTTCTTTCAAAGATTTACTGTTAGTTGCCATAGTGTGGAATTCAGATTTATTTTTATTTTTATTTTCTAATATGAAATTTATTGTCAAATTGGTTTCCATACTGGAATTGAGATTTAAAGAGAGATTGTTTGTTCCCCTTCTAGTTGAATATTAGAAAACTAAGTTAAAGAGAAGCAGGTTCGCGTCCAGGCTAAGCTGCTGACCTCACATCTGATTTTGGATGAGTTATGTATACCCCATGAGCCTCAAGCTCCTCTTTCTTTAGAAAATAATATTACTTCACAGAGTTTCTTGAGATTCAAATTGGGTAGGAAATTTAAAAGTGTATTAAAACCCGAAAAACACAATCCAAATGGAAGGTGGTTATTAGTATTTCACAGTGTGTACTCCCTTCAGGACACGCTATGTGCCATCGTTTACTGATATTTCTAAAATCAGACAGAAAGTGGGTCTTTATCACTATAGTAGTTTTATAACTTGGTAATAGAAGAGGAAACTTAGTGTTAATTTACCTATCAATCACTATTATTTTTCTTCTTACATATCAGTATTATATTATTTATTGTAGTGAAGGTGACTTTTAGAACTAGTGCTATGGAGAAAGACACTTACAGATTAAGTGTTGTACCCAACAAAAGGTTTTGCTTGAACCCACATTAAATGTATTTTTCTTTATATTTATTACTCTTCAGCAAACAGGGATATTCTATTGGCTTTCTTGATATCGGCCCTTCATTTATATTACTTGGGACCATTTCTCCCGAACCTGTTCCACTACAAGCTAAGTGGTCCTTTTCACTTTTCCTTGTAAAAAAAAAATCTCTCCTTCTCTCAAACACCTCCAATCATCTTCAAGCCTCTCTTCCTATGTAATTCTCGATAAGAACAGGGTATTGATTTGTAGTGAGTCTTCATCCACTGCCGTGGAGACACAAAGTGAAGCACTACATCTTGTGAATAATTACTTTAGAAAACAAACCCCGAATGCAGCAAGAAAAAGCAATGGGATTCATGCTCCATCTCATTCATTTTGACAGTTGCAGGAATCCAACTCCAATTGTGCTGCCATTAAAAGTACAGAGGCTGGCAAAAAAGAAAAGACGTGTTATTGTCAAAGCAACTCTCTTTGCAGCTAAAAGACCATCCAATTTTGTCTGAGAAGGGCACCAAGCTATTTTCTGTGTTCTTGGCACGCTATTGTTCAGGAAGAGGATCCTGAGTGATTTCTCTTATGTTATGAGACCACTGAATAAGTAAATAACGCATTAAGAGCTGTCACACAGGGACCTTGTGTCCCCATTGATGTCCTCATCTGTGACTGCTCCATGCTGACCTTTGATCTCATGTCAGTGCTCTTTCTGGGTGGGGACAATAATGCTGTCGTGCCTTGGGATGTAGGAGAAGGAATGGGGAAACTTTCTCCTTGTCTTTTTACTCAGTTTCTCTTTGGGACACAAGTTTGGGTTAGGGAAATATTTAGAAGTGTTCTCAGAAAATGAAATGGAGAAATGCAGAAAATAAGGACAATTAGATCTAAATTTAACAAACTGACGCAGTTTTAAGAATACTGCTTAAAACCTACAAGCTAATAACCCAAACACTTAAAAACAAATTATTAAAAGCCAGAAATTATTAAAATAAAACTTCTCAGGAAGGGGGTACAGTCAATAAGCGGTGGGGTGAGAAACTATTGCTTTTCTTCATTAATCCATAGATTAAATTTTACTCTGCCAAGTATTACTTTGAAAAATGTAATTAACAAAGATACTATAATAGATGGCTATAAAATTTAAAAATGATTTTGTACAGAGTGCAAACTAAGTTCACTAATTAATAATATAAATTGTCACATGTATTTTCTAACTGGGACCTTATCATGTTAATAACAACATGGGAAAGTCAAGGCTCATGGATCCATGTGTGAAGTAAAAAAAAAAAAAAAAAAAAAAGACTCACAAAAGTTAAGGAAGCTTCCAAGACTATTCAGAAGTCAGAGGTACATTGATTAGGGGAAAACCCAGGTCTCTGACTCAGAGATCAGGACTCTTCCCATTCCCTCTCATCTGATAACAGGGATGTTCACAGGGACTGCTCACTAGAGCTAAACAATTTTAAGGCAAATGGTAGGAAGAGAAAGCCACAGAGACACTGACCTAAGATTTAAAATAGGTGGAAAATGCAAACTGGGCCAAGATTGTTTTAAATAATGCGTACGTGAGCCACTGAGTCATGCAGGTTATGAGATATTAGACATCAGTGGGAAGCAGGCCTAACACTGCAAGGGGGACGAATATGCCATTCTACTGATCATCTGTGACAGAAAGAGAATACTGGGATTGGTGGACCATAAGCTCACTTACAGACTCACATGAGTCCACTGCAAGGTGCCCTGTAGCAAGGTTGAAATTTAGGAAACAATGGAACCCAGGAATATGTTTGTCTCAGTAATGTGGGGCCGGAGGAAAGAAGTAAGGTTGCTGACTGGTACGCAGCTTGTGCAGATAAATAGCAGGGGCAAGCCTAGCAGCCTGGACGCCTCTCCCATTAGTTATGGGAGCACACTGGCTGGAGGAGGTGGGGGCATCTGTTCTCTCCAGGGCTTTGCTGATCGTCTTGATTTCTGTGAAATGTAAAGTCTGTTCCATGGAGCTGTCTGCAGTGATGCTGGGACAGTTTCTCCTTGAAGAGTAATTCAGAAGGCATCTGTGCTTTAGTTATTCTGTGTGTGTGTGTGTGTGTGTGTGTGTGTGTGTGTGTGTGTGTTTGTGTGTATGTGTGTGTCTGCCTTTCTGTCTGTCTTTTAAAAAAAAATAATGTTTATTTATTTTTGAGAGAGAGAGAGAGACAGAGTGTGAACAGGGGAGGTGCAGAGAGAGGAGACACAGCATCTGAAACAGGCTCCAGGCTCTGGGCTGTCAGCACAGAGCCCGACGTGGGGCTCGAACTCATGGACCATGAGATCATGACCTGAGCCAAAGTGGGAGGCTCAACTGACTGAGCCACCCAGGTGCCCAGCTGTCTATCTGTCTTTCAATGGAAATGAGCCCTTTGGGGAAAAATTTGGAGCTCCGGCTTTTTATGCCATGTGTCTAACCTCACCTCTTTCCTGTGTATCTTTGCATAGGCCTAGTCCTGGCTTTGCAAACATGCAGTTTATACTTTTCAAAATAATTTTGTCCTGATGGCTTTGGAAGAAAAGTGACTTAGGAGTAGAACAGAGTGTGGAAAAGCTCTTGTTCCCCTGCAGTCCACTTTGTCACCCTGTTGCTGGATACAGGAATGGGAGGAGGTTGTGAGATGTTCTGGAAATTCGATTTTGTAGGTTAAAAAAGGAAGAACACAATCAGCGTCTTTTCATTACTAATGTGGTGTGTGTGCACAAACACACACACCCCTCATGACTCATTGACAGGGTCCCCACCCCAAGAGAAGTGTCCTGAAACTCCTTTCCAGTGGAGGACTCAGTTAATCACCCAGCAGATTATAACAGCCCATCTCTCTTCATCTGATATTTAGACCCGTGGTTTGGTCTAAATTCCAAATCATAAGAAGGGCAGTGTGGTGGTGGTGGTGATTGTGGTGTGTGTGTGTGTGTGTGTGTGTGTGTGAGAGAGAGAGAGAGAGAGAGAGAGAGAGAGACAGAGAGAGAGAGAGAGAGAGAGAGAGAGAGAGAGAGAGAGAGAACCAATAAATGCACTTCAATTAAAAGTAGTATTCCTTGGGGTGCTTCAGTGGCTCAGTTGGCTAAGCATCCAACTCTTGATTTTGGCTCAGGCCGTGATCGCACAGTTCGTAGGTTTAAGCCCCGCATTGGGCTCTATACTGACAGAGTGGAGCCTGCTTGGGACTGGAGCCTCTGTCTCCCTTTTGCTGCCCCTCCCCACTCTCTGTCTCTGTCTCTGTCTCTCTTTTCCTCTTAAAATAAATAAGTAAACTTAAAAAAATAAAACAATATTCCTCTATGGTACAGTTTGTTAGCCCTTTGTAATTTTGTGACCACTGTTAGCATTCACTGGGAATCAACTCTGGAAATTATAGAAGGATGGGAGAATGTTTAGGAGTTTTCAGGGGTAAGGCTGGAGGTGGTAAATAAAGCAAGCAGCTGTTAACTGTTCATCAGGGACCCACAGGAAACAAACAGCAATTATTCCACATAAAAAGTCACTCTCAGACTGTCAGCACTTTGTCCTACCCCCAGGTATAGTGTGGGTGACATAACTAACCAGAGACACAGTCTAAGGTGCACCAATGTAGGGAGGTGGGGGATGGAGTAGCAGACAGGAGGATCAGAAAGAGGGGCAGTCATGGAACACACAGTGGGCAGAGGACAGGGACAGAGAGTGAGACAGCCAGACACCAATGACAATGAGAAAAGCATACCCAAGCTCAGGGATGTACCGAGTCCTCAGAGATAGGGGCAAGTGTTTTGATCACCTCAGCCATTTTTATAATACCATTCTGGGTTTGTTGTTGTTGTTGTTGTTGTTGTAATAATCCATTAATTAAATATTAATTTTCTTTAAATTCATTAAATTTTCTTTAAATTAATTAAATATTTTTATGTAAACATTTTAGTAGAACCACCTATGAAAAGCCAGTATTATTACGTATAGATTTAAAAAGTCAGAATAGGGGTGCCCATTTGGCTTGGTTGGTAGAGCTTATGACTCTGGATCTCAGGGTCATGAGTTTGAGTTCCACATTGGGCGTAGTAAGAGATTACTTAAAAATAAAATCTTAAAAAAAAAAAAGTCAGAATAACAACAGTAAAGATTATATGATGACATTCTAGCTAAGTGTTGCTACCCATAAAAAGGCTCTAAGGGGTGCCTGCATGGCTCTGTTGGTTGAGCATCTGACTCTTGATTTCGGCTCAGCTCATGATCTCACTGTTGTGAGGTTGAGCCCTATGTCAGATTCTGCACTGGGCATGGAGCCTGCTTAAAATTCTCTCTCTCTCTCTCTCTCTCTCTCTCTCTCTCTCTCTCTGCCCCTCCCTTGCTCACCAGAGCATGCACACACTCTCTCTCTCTCAAAGAAAAAAAGAAAAGAGAAGAAAAGAAAAGAGAAAAAGACAAGAAAAGGCTCTATGCCTGATGTTGCTTGTTGAAAAAGGAATGTTTCCTGTTATCAAAAAAGGGAGGAGGGAGGAAAGATCGAGAAAGATTAACAAGTGTGGAGCTCTAGCACCATAAATGAAGCTTGTTCCTTGATAAAGATCACAGGAATAAAAAAAAAAAAAAAGAATCATAAAGTATGTACATTTTTTCTCCCTGTAATATAATGTGGTGTACATGGGGTTATGGCTCTGTACCATGTAAAATAATTTTAAGTTCTACCTGAAATCACCTGGAGGATGCATGCATAACACACTTAGAAAGTCACTGTACAGAGATTAAGAGCATGAGTGGGCTCTGGACAGAGAACTGGACCTAATATTGGCTCATTCATTCCAGAAATGTGTGTTGAGTACCTCCTGGGCATGTCAAGTACTGGAGTAAAAGGTAAAATAATAAAAGAGCTTTCCTTTATGGGCCTTTTTAAACATTTTCATAACTGAGGCGCCTGCATAGCTCAGTTGGTTGAGCATCCAACTCTTGACTTCAGCTCAGGTCATGATTTCACGGTTAGTGGGTTTGAGCCCCACGTCAGGTTCTATGCTGGCACTGTGCAGCCTGCTTTGGATTCTCTCTCTCCCTCTCTCTCTGCCCACCCCCACTCTGTCTCTTTTAAAGTAACTAAATAAAAACTTTTAAAAAATTGTAACCACATTTTATATACATACCAAAATTTACCATTTTAACTGTATTTAATTTTACAACTTAGTAGCATTAAGTGCATTCACAATGTTGTGTAACCATCTCTCTCTTTCCAGAATATTTTTATCATCCCAAACAGATATTCTGTATCCAATAAACAATAACTGCCCATTCCTTCCCCTCAGCCCCTGGTGATCTCAGTTATACTTTCTGTTTCTATCATTTTATCTTTTTTAGGTACCTTGTGTAGGTGGAATCACACAATATTTGCACTTTTGTGTCTGGCTGACTTCACTTATCATAATGTTTTCAAGGTTCATCCATGTTGTGGCATGCATCAGAATTTTATTCCTTTTCACATGTGAATAATATTCCATAGAATGTGTATACTGCATTTTGTTTATGCATTCATCTTTTGATGGACACTTAGGTTGTTTCCACTCTTTGGCTATTATGAATAGTGCTACTATGATCACTGCTGTATAAATATCTATTTAAATCCTTGCTTTCAATTCTTTTGGATATATACCTACTTCCTTCATGGGTCTTGCACTTTAAGAGGAAGTAAGAACAGATAAAGTTCAACTTTTGAATAGCATGTGATCAGGACCCACATCCCATGACAAAGGAGCACAAAACAGCCAGACAGAACCCAAGTGGAGGAGATTCCAGGAGGGAAAAAAGGAATGGCATGGATGAAGGTTCCAAGTTAACTGAGTTCATAGTCAATTAGGAAAAAAGAGAAATCCAGGAATGTACAGAATGGGGGACAATGAGATTGAAGGAAAGGCAAGAAACTGATCCCACAGGGATTTAGAGGCCATATTAAGATTGTCAAACCTCCCAAATACCCACATGATCCTCTCCTTCACATTATTCAGTTCTCTTAATGGAAATGTCACATTCTCACAAATGCCATATTTGATCACCATATGCAGACTAACATGTTACCCTCATCAGCTTCCAGTCCTTAATTTAATTTTTCTCCATAGCATTTATAGTCCATATATATGTGCTTGTGTGTATGCGTGTGTGTCCTTCTGCCCCCAAGAGTAAAGGTTCCATGATGTAGAGGCTATGTCCTTTATTTAATTGCTGCATCCCAAGACCAAGGACTGTGGTACATAAGTGAGCTATAAATATCAGTGGAATTAGTGAATGAATGAACCAATGAGTAGGTGAACTGACCTTGAGTAACTTATTTCCTTTTTTAAATTCAAGCACCTCTTCTAGATAGTTGTGTGGATGAAGTAAAATGTGCATAAAACGCAGAATACAAGGCCTGGAACATACTAAATGCCCAATAAACATTAGCTCATTGAATTTAGAGAAAGGGACATAAGCAGCAAAAGATTGAGGGAGATAAATATAGAAAAACAAAACAAGATAAAATTATCCATTCATTATTTGTTTCGGTGAGAACTTCTTCCTTGTATTAGACCCATCCATCACAAACAAAAGGAAGCAAAATTAAATAAAACCAACAAATACAAGTTGGACTTTTGACTGTCAGGGAAAATAATAAAATAATAGGAATTAGGCTGATGTTGAATACAAGTAGAATTTAAACCTTTGTTTCGTAGAATCAAATATCAGAAGTCATTCCTGAGTTTTGCTTTCCTACAATGATTTATTGGTTTCCACACAAACTGGGGTGAATGAGTGAGTGAGTGTGTTTGTGTGTGTGTGTGTGTGTGTGTATAAAAAACATACCTGTGTCAAAATACATAGAATCATACGATACAGTTGGAGTGATTTTGAGCAACATGATCCAGTTGAGAATAATAATAGTCAATCTTGATTCCTTTGTAGTACATCGAGAGACATAGAATCATCAGAAAAATCAGGAAGTTTGAAGGCATTTTTCATACCTCGTCCTCACTCTGCAAAACACTTCACTCTCTACTCTTGGGGATTTATAAACTTTAGTGATGCTTGTTTCTAATTTAATGAAAAACAAAAATCAATAATACAGCACTGATCAACACGGACCCTGGGAATAAAAAAGAATCATAACATGCAAGTGTTAAAACACATATAAAAGTGAGGATAATGAATAAGGTATTTTAACTGTAGCTTTTGGCTTGGAACTGATAAGAGATAATACTCTCCCACAAGGAAAGGCTGTCATTTCATACCTACTTTGTGGAGCTGGCGATAATTCTGAGGCAGGTTGCAAGGACTATGACTTACTTTGCCAATTTCATAGTTACCCTTAGATCTGAGGAATAAAGGCTCAAGGCTCCTTATAGAACTCATTGGGTTTTTCTTGATTTTCTAATTTATTTATTCATAAGCTCTACTTTCTACTTGCAAGAGGAATTGGAAATGTTTTAAAGCACACTTTCTTATGTACCCACCAGAGCAGTGTTTTACCACTCTCCCAGCTTTGGGGGAAGGATTGGATCTGGTTCTGTTGAGTTCCAGCAAAGGATGGCTCTGGATATGGGTGTGGTAAGGTAGAAGATGAAGGGATTCTCATTTAATGTATCAAAATGGAAAATGATTTATTATGAGAATTTTATTTATTTGTACCCCATTTAAAACTCCCACTGTAATAGGTATATACTAGACCAGTGGTTCTCACACTTAGATGATTGCCGGGGTTGCTTGGGATCAGTTGTTCAGGACCCAGCTCTAGGCCTTCTTTTTCTATAAGTCCGGAGTCAGGTCTAGGAATCTCAGTATTTAACAAGCACGGAGGTGAGTCTGCTGGGCTGGGAACCATATTTTGAGAAATCACATAGTACTCAAAACTTGCTGATTGATTTCTTAATATTTGTGCATTTGGAGAACATTTTACATTACAGACAGAATTAGAAAAAGAGACATTATGATACCCTGACTTGGGAAGGTCCATATTACAATCTATTATAAACGTTCTTTTAACAGTTGACGAAGAGCACAGTTTGGAGAGGACAATGGACTGGGCCGATGTCAAAGAGGAGTGGGAGAGGTAGGAAGAACACAACACGTGTGGGTCCTGTTCACAATGGCTATTTATTGAGAGGCCAATTATCATTAAGAAACTGTGTTAAATCACATGCTGTTGGGAAAAAAAAATAACATGATAAAGAAAGAAACAAAAGTTTGGTTTTGCTACCAAAGTCACAATGAGAAAGCTATTGAGATGTAAAGAATGAAAGAATCAAGGTGAAAACATAAGGATCTGATTTCTCTTTTAGCTAGAGCCAGGCCATGTGGGGGAGATGGGCGTGTATGTGTGTGTATGTGTGTGTGTGTGCGCGTGCGTGTGTGTACATGCAACAGACTGCCGGGAAAGGAGAGGAGGGTCATCTTCATGCAGAGAACAAGCTGAATCAGTATTGATCAAAGACTGACATCAAACATGCAGCCTCCATAATTAAACCTGCTGTTTGTAAACCCTCATTAGAAAGCAAGAAAGATCATTATGAGTCTCTCAGGTCACAGGTATTAACTCCACGTCATTGTAATTTCCAGTCCTTGGTCGCTTTCTGCCACATCCTTTTGCTGCATCTCAAAGTCAATTTGCAATTTAACGTCGTGGGATCTGCCAAAGAAGTTACGTTCTGTCACCAAAGTTGCAAGTAAAAGTCATTAGTGTACGAAGCACTAAAAGTCAAGGTGAAGCATGAGGATCTGGTTTCATTTCCACCCACAGTCAGGCAATGTGAGAGTAAGGGCCCGGCCAGTCTAGGGGCGTTGGGTGTCACTGTGCTTGTGTGCAGTTGATAAACCTCCAGGAAAGGCGATCGACATCCTCTCCTAGAGAGAGTTGGCACTGAAAAAAAGCTGTATCAAATATATGCCCTCAATGATGAAACCTGCTCTCTGTAAACCCCTTTCAAGAGGAGGAAGCTGCATTGGGAGTTTATCAGGGACATGTGTTGGCTCCATGTAGTTTTAATTTCCAGCCCTCAGTCACTCTCCAGCACATCCTTTCTCTGCCCTCTCAAGTTCGGTTTGCGATTTAATGCCGTGAGGTCTGCCAGTGACGAGGTCTTCCGTGTCCTGAGTCACATGGAACAACACGCAGCTTTCTGTGCAAGGACCTTACCCATAAAACACCAGCGGCATTAAGCCATCAGACTCAAAGAAAATCACATTTCATAAATTCTAAGTTTAATCTATATGTAAATTTAGCCACCATTTTTAACGAATAATAATTCATGAGTATCGATGTTTACACTGTTTGGCAATGTTTTTGTTTTTTATGACTTTAAGGAATGATCCAGATACAAACAACATTCTTTTATTTTATAAAAAAAAACACGTGCTTGGTTCCCTGAAGAGATGCATAATAGAGACCCATCTCCGACTTTCAGGGGGAACAAAACCACCAAGATGTTTCCTGAGCTAAGAAGAAAGAATAGTGATACTAAACAGAAAGCTACCAATGTTCAGGATTTTACATTAAAATTTTACTAAGGAAAATGTAAAACTTTCCTGCAACTGCACACTTTTTTTTTTTCGCAGTAACTATAAATCAACAACAAAAAGCAACCAGTAAACACTGAAACATTGGGACTGTGCAGACACAGAATTATGTTCCAAGAACCAAACAAGAGATCTTTTTATTCTTTGCATCATAAGAATCTGACACATTAATTCTAATACTCCAATGATACTGTTCTTCCAGCAGCTACTGATAAATACTGACTTGGAGAAGAAGTCTCCTGTTGAAGAGGAGTAAATAGTGTGGTACCAACTACTATAGGCAGTAATCTCCAACATTTCCCTAATATATTAGAAGTTGTTTCCCTCGTTTGTGCTATCTTTTTTCTCATTCATGTAACAACAGACGAACTTACTGTTATCAATTCAATCCTAGATTTCTTTCATCTTATTGCTAGAGCATCACCTAGAGCTTGTTCTCTGCATTGGTGAGCAGAGGGGGAAACAGAATGTGGGAAAGACATGACTGTGTTTTAGAAGTATTGTCTCAGAAGTGACAAACATCACTTCTATTTATGTTCTATTGGTCAGTAATAGTCAAAAATTCATACTGGGCATGCAGTGTTCTAGCAGGCTGGCAAATCACTTTGCTGCAAACTAATGGCCGCTATGAAATGGAACTGCACAATGGTGGATATTGACTGCAATGGTGACACAATGAGTATCACAAGATTTTGTCTAGTATTATCCCTTTCAAGCATAGATATAGATCAGCATCATTAAGATTTGGTGACTTTATTTAAAAATGCAGATTAATTGGCCTCTGAAAAACAGTAACAACAAAAAACATGTGATTTAATAAATGTGGCAGGGTCCAGGATTATTATGTCCAGAATCACCGAATTCTAATTTGTCCTCTATCTCTAGTCCAAAACACAGCCAAATCCACATGAAAATGCCCACAGCATCCTGTAACTTGAAATTTACATGAAAATCCTGAGTTGGAGGCCCATGAATAAGTATTTTAATAAATTATCTGGAAAATAATAATGCCTAGCCTAACATTTTTTGGCTGTTTATTAAATGCCCATAAGTGTCCTAAAGGTTTTATTTATACTCCAATTTATTTGGTTGACTCAATTATTTTCTTATTTTTTAAATTTAATCTTCAAGAAACTCAATGAGGTATTATTATTTCCATTTTATAGAGAAAAAAACTGAGGCACAGAGGCTAGGCTGCCCAAATTTATTCTAGAAAGTGTCTAAGCTAATTCAAACCAAAGCTGATCGAACCTAGAGCTTTCATCTTCCTCAGTATCCTGTACTTTGTTGATTTTGATGCATATGAAAGCCTGAAAACCACTGACTTAAGAAATAGAGATGCAGGGCCTTCGGACATAAGTAGTCTAAAGAGCACTTTGAAAAACACTGAAATAAATTTTAAAAATATTCCTTACTTTTGCTTTCAAACTCATGTCCCCAATCTTGACATTTCTGAATTCCATATCTGTATATTCAAATACATTTTTTACATGTCTCAGTTCAACTCTTCATGCCATAGAAACACTTCAGAAAATCCTCTGCTAATTTCTCTTTCTTCAGTGCTCCCTTCTGCCTTCTAGACAGTTGAGCAGATCCGAAAAGGAGGCCATCATCCTTACCTTTCTTTCCCTCATCATCAACCTTTCCTGACATCAGTGATTCCTACCACTTTCCTATGAACTCTCTAGCAAATTCAGCTCGCCTCTTCTGTAGGCCATGCCATCATTATCACCATCATCATCATCATCGTCATCACCATCATCATCATCACCATTAGCTGCAGCATAACCATCATCATGATCATCAACATCATCACCATCATCCTCCCTGGACTTCTGCAATTGTTTTGCATCTTGTCTCCCACTTATCCCCTCCAAGCCATTCTTCACACTGTGACAAGAATGATCTTGAAACATGGTGGCTGAAGTCCTAGGTGCTTGTCATTTCCCAAATAACACTGCATGTGCCATCCTTCCTATCTCCCTGGCCTCAGCTCAGACCACTCTCCCATGACACTTATAGTCCAGGCACGTTGGCTTTCCTTTAGTTCTTCCAGCTGCCCACATTCCTTTAGCTTCCCATTTTCACATGTGTCTCTCACCTGGAATGCTCCCATGAGAGGAGTATAAATTTTGAGTAACTCCAGTCCTCAGCTGTCTCATCTACAAAATGGGAATAAAATAACCTTGGATCATGGTTGTCAAAACTATGAAATACAAGTATTATATATTTGATAAGTTTTAACTTCCCTAAATGTGTTCAAACATTTTTAGATATCTTCTAATCATTATATCAAAACATATTGAATGATATATTCCTTCCCACCATTTCACCAGTTGTAATTTCATGGAATCTCAAGGTTAGAGGTGTCCTTGAGAGAAACTGTTTATCTCATTTCAGAAATTTATTAAAATTATCACAGATCTTGCTGTGAAGCATTCTTCTTGAAATTTTTAATTGCTATCTAGTTAATATCCTTCAGAATGTTGCATCTTTCTAAAAATGTAGGTGTTGGATAACTATAATTTTCAAAATTACTACTTTGTTCTACAATCCATCAATGAGTTAGTAAAAATAATTAATGGAATTTTCACATTTTTCTGGGCCCTGACAGGGGGGAAAATATTACAAATAAATGAGCAAGTAAAGGAGCATTAATTAGCATCTAATTTGTAATAGCCGAGTTCAGTGCTCAATAATTTGAAAATTAGTTGAACTTTTATGTTGATGTGTAAGGTACAAACATAGCCAAGTTCTTGTTGAGAAAAGATTAATATTAACCTAGTAAAAACTCTCAAGACTAATTTGTCGAAGAAATAAATGTATGTTATATAAGGGTTATCAGTAGTATAATCCAGCAAGAAGGATGTTATCGTATCATGTGTGTGAAATATGGAAGTGCAGAAAGACAGACAGATGAAGAGAAAAAGAAAGAGAGAGAAAGAGAGAGAAGGGAGAAACTGTGAACAAATGTTGGGAAATGAATAATAGTGAATGGGGGATGCATGACATGTTTGTATCCATCTTGCAACTTCTTTATACATTTGAATTATTTCAGAATAACATTTGCAGAATCTGGACACAGAGTATTCTTTTAACCTTTTCATAAATATAAAATTGTTATATAATTTTTAAAAATTCCATTTTGTTCCTGAAGCACTTTCATCCATGTCCAAACTTTCTCTACTGCAGTCCATATTGTTTAATACATAGTTGACCCTTGAACAACAGGGATGTTAGGGGCATCAATCTCCCACACAGTCAAAAATCCACCTAAAACTTTTGGCTACCCCCCAAACTAACTACTAATAGCCTACTGTTAACTAGAAGCCTTACCAATAATATAAAGTCAATTAACACATATTTTGTCTATTATTTGTATTATATATTATATTCTTACAATAAACTAGAAAAGAGACATGAAAATGTTATTAAGAAAATCATAAGGAAGAGAAAATACATTTACACTACTGTACTGTATTTAAAAAAATCCATTTCTAAGTGGACCATCACAGTTCAAACAAACCCATGTTGTTCAAGGGTCATCCGTATTATATGATGTTTTAATTTATTATTATCTGTTTCCCTTACTAATGTAAGTTTGTGAGGCTAGGGAGTTTTTCATTTTATTGGCAGCTATACCCCCTGAATCTTGAACAAAGAAAGCTTCAATGTAACAGAGCTCAAAAACATACCTGAATGAATGAATGCTTGAATGAATGAATGAATGAATAAAGAAATAAATCTATAATATGGTGGTACTGAGGATCAGTATAACATATTTACATCATACACATATATGAGGCACTTAACACAGAGTCTTAAGTGCTTGATAAATATGAGTTATTTTTACTGAGTAGTTCAGGAGAGTTAGATTTCCTGCTGTGCCGTGGCAAGAGATTAGGCTGAAGCCAGGGTCAAGGGCTACATCTGGGAGGGACACATAGCTCATAATAGTGGAGGGAAACTTCTTTATTCCAGGGCAGGTGAGGAAAGGTTTATTCAGAACCGTTTACGTGAATTTCCCTGTTATGGGTTGAATCGTTTCCCACAAAATGCCTGTGTGGAAGTCTTAATCCTTAGTACCTCCAGATGTGACCTTATTCTAGAGATAGAACCTTTGCTGAGGTAATGTTAAAATGATGTCTTAGGGTGGCTATAATCCCGTGTGACTGATGTTCTTGCAAAACAGAAGATATGGAGACGGACTTACATAACAAAGAATGTCATGTGAACATGAGGGCCGTCTCCATGTCAAAGACGGAGATCTGGAACAGGCTCTCCCTCACAGCCCTCAGATGGAGCCAACCCTACCGACACCTTGATTTCAGTCTTTAGCCACCAGAACTGTAAGGCAATAGATTTCTATTTTTTAAGGCCCCCAGTTAGTGGAACTGTTAGGGCATCCCTAGAAAAATAACACAATCCTCCCAGTCATCATTTTGGGGATAAATAGGAAGCATGCTTCACTAAAGCAGGGCAAATCACTTAACCCTTCTGTGCTCCAGTTTTCTCTTCTCTAAACGGGAGATAATGCCTGGTAAACAAACCTCATGACTCTACACCAAAGAGAACATGTGAAAATGTATAAGAGAAATTGAGGATAAATAGAAAGAATATGAAGAATAGGGCACATAAGGCACGATATGTGCCTTCTAAATGCATAGGAGTTCTTTTATTTGTTAGAGCTTCTTAGAATATTCATGACAAGTAACTCTCTTATCTAAGGGAAAATACTGTAATAACAATTCACCTACCCTTTTCCTAAGCACCTGGGGAAATTCTCCAGTTGTGAATGGACACATTAATGAAATGCGATATGGACAAAGAATGCTATCTCTATGGTCAACATGGCATTTTTCTCCCACAGAACCAGTGAAATGTGAAAAAGTCTGCCCTGAAAAATAACTGGCAGTGAAAGAGGGGCCAACCACTTATCCTACTCTTGGGTGGACACAAATGATTGAAGGGCTTAAAGGGTGAAGGAAATTGCCCCAGGGAGACCGAACCCTCGAGAGCAGGCTACTGACCCTTGATTGTCTGAGACCCAGTGAATTTTGTTGTTTCACATACATGAATGAGCATGGTGTTTACAGCCTGAGGTAGCACAAAGAAATCAGTACTTAACCTCCATTTTTAAATTAAACAAATGGAAAACTGTGCTTTCCAAATCTATTAGCACCTTGCAATTAAGTCCTTAACACAGGTTCATTAGTTGACTACCCCATCTTTTAAGGAAAAGAAATCGCTGACAGTTCACTTTTAGGCTGAGTGTTGTTAGCCTTTCACCTAAATTGTGAGCTCCTGAGAATTGAGTACTTAAAGATTCTTGAAGAGATGCTTTTTGTTTCTTGGTGTCAGTCTGGTGCAGGATGAAGCAAGGCCACATCAGCAAGCAAAGATCTGGGCTGCAAAAGTGTCACAAAACTGTGAGCTTCATGTCCAGAACTGTGGTTTATTTTGATATTCACCCCTAAAGAGCATAAAGGAGTGCTTCTTAATACTCTTTTTGCTAAATTAGGGGCAGCTAAATTAGGCTCAGTCAGTTGAGTGTCCAACTCTTGATCTTGGCTTAGGACATGATCTTACACTTCATCAGATCAAGTCCCGTGTCAGCCTTCGCACTGTCAGCATGAAGCTTGCTTGGGATTTTCTCTCTTCCTGTCTCTCTGCCCCTCCCCTGCTTGCTCACTCTTGTTCTCTCTCAAAAATAAATAAATAAACATTTAAAAAATGTATTATTTTTGCTAATTTGGTAACAGACACATATATGTGAATCAACAGGAAATGTTAGAATGTAAAGAAGAGAGGCAAAATGTAAGAAAGAGAAAATTAGTGTTTGTCGCTCCAAGTCTTAGCAGTCAATGTCTTCATGCCTGAAACCTCATCTTCACATTCATGAGTTTTTCCTTATTTCTTTCCCTCCAATCACCATTCCATTAATACATATTCTCAAGAAGGAATCTGAAACTCACGCACAAAAAGGGGTAATTGACTGATGAGCCAACTTAATGGGCATCCTAGAATCTTAACAGGAATTCTTAATTGAACTAAGCTAGACAGTTTTGACTTTCACAATCCATAAATGGGGGGTGATGCATGGGAATTTTTGGGACTACTGAGTAGAGTCCAGGGAGCCTGTTAAATATCCTACAATTCACAAGGCAGACCCCCTCCACAAATAAAAAGAAGAATTATTTGAGTGCACATGTTAATGGTGATAAAGTTGATGAGGCTGAGAAATCCTGGTCTAAGGGAAGAAAGTCTAAGCAGTGTAATTCTCAGCATATCTGGCAGTGAAGAGAGGAAGAAAGACTATTTGTTGAGAAGAAATCAAATCTCATCTTCACAAGGTATCACAGCGTGTACTGACAGTGACAATCCCTTAGAGAGGCAGTTTATGTAAGCAGTAGAATACAATCAGATCTTCACCTTCAGACGAGATCGGGCGCGTTCAGGGTGGTATGGCCGTAGATCAGATCTTCACCTTCAGAAGGGAGGGTCAGCATGGCAGCACAATGGCTGAGCCTTCTGTGGGCCTCAAAGCCTGATTTCATAGTGTGGTATTGGTGTTCTTTCCAATTGTAGGACCCTTGGCCTTGGAGTCACATCTGTTTCTCTTAATTTTGTGATTTCCATACAGCAAATCTCAGTTCTCATCTCCACACTGCCCGCTGCTGGTCCTTCCGGGTGGCTAAAACAAGGCTCACATATGTCTTTAAGTCCATGTTGTCTCATCTGTAGAACAGATATAAGCCACAACAATAAAAGTAATTCAGTGAGTGAGTTTCTGTAAAGCCTGAGAAGTAGGAGTTGCATCTCACTTTTAGCCTTTACTACCAATTTCATTGTTTTTAAGACTGTAATTCCAGTATACTTAACATACAGTGTTATATTAGTTTCAGGTGTACAATATAATGACTCAACAGTTGCATATATGACTCAGTGCTCCCCAAGACAAGTTTAATCTTTTTTTTTTTAATTTTTTTTTAACGTTTATTTATTTGTGAGACAGAGAGAGACACAGCATGAATGGGGGAGGGGCAGAAAGAGAGGGAGACAGAATCGGAAGCAGGCTCCAGGCTCCGAGACATCAGCCCAGAGCCTGATGCGGGGCTCGAACTCACGGACCACGAGATCGTGACCTGAGCCGAAGTTGGACGCTCAACCGACTGAGCCACCCAGGCGCCCCATGACAAGTTTATTCTTAATCCCCTTCCCTTTTTTCACCCATCCCCTCCTCCTATCTTCCCCTGGTAACTGTTTATTCTTTATAGTTAAGAGCCTATTTTTTGGTTTGTCTATTTTTTTTCCTTTGTTCATTTTTTCCCTCTTAAATTCCACATATGAAATCATATGATATCCATCTTTTTCTGACTAGTTTATTTCATTTAGCATTATTCTCTTTAGATCCATCCATGTTGTTCAAGTAGAAAGATTTCATTCTTTTTTATACCTAATATTATATATATATATATATATATATATATATATATATATATATATATAAACTTATATAATAGCATTTTATTTATCAGTTCATCTATCCATGGACACTTGGGCTCCTTCCATAGTTTGGCTATTGGAAATAATGCTGCAATAAACATAAGAGAGAATATAACCCTTTGAAATAGTGTTTTCATATTCTTTGGGAAGATACCCACTAGTGCAATCACTGGATAGTAGGGTTTTTTAATTTTTTGAGGAACTTCTGTACTGTTCTCCTCAGTGGCTGAACTAGATTGCATTCCCAACAACAGTGCAAAAGTGTTCCTTTTTCTCTACCTCCTTGTCAATACTTGTTGTTTCTTGTGTTTTATTTTAGCCATTCTGACAGAGTGAAGTGATATCTCATGAAGGTTTTATTTGCATTTCCCTGATGATGAGTGATGTTGAGCATCTTTTCATGCTCTGTTGGCCATCTGTACGTCTTCTTTGGAGAAATGTCTGTTCATGTCTTTTACACATTTTTTAATTGGATTATTTGTTTTGTGTGTGTGTTGAGTTGTATAAGTTCTTTATATGTTTTGGATACTAACCCTTTATCAGATATGTCATTTGCAAATATCTTCTCCCATTCGGTAGGTTGTCTTTTAATTTGGTTGGTTATTTCTTTTGCTGTGCTGAAGCTCTTTATTTTCATGTAGTTCTAAGAGTTTGTTTTGCTTTTGTTTCCCTTGTCTCAGGAGACATATCTAGAAGGATGTTACTACCACCTGTATCATTCTGAGCTAAATGCTCCACCCTCAATCTTCTCATTTGTGAGATGGATCTCATCTATATCAATAGGACATTTTAAAGATTTAATGGGAAAAGGAAGGAAAGGATGAGCTCTAATCTGGTCACATTTTAAGTGTCTAATAAATTATATTGCTGTTGGGATCATTGTTGTTATCATTGATAATCTTTTCTATTGATTATCATTCATTGATTCATTGATTATTTGGTTTACTTGTTCATTCATTCATTTGTTTGACCAACATCTGGTAAGATCGTGCCATAGCCTAGGTATTATAGAGACAAATGCTTCAAAATGCCTCTTTCTTTGCCAAAAATACTTTGTGAAGCTGATACTCTAAACTTGGGAGAAGCGGACAGAGCTAGCCAGTGTGGGGATGAATGAAAGTAATCTGTGCCCGCATGTCATCTACTCCCAGAAAACACATAAAACCATCTTGATCCACATTGGCTTTCTCTTAGCTCTTTTTGCCTTGCCACCTTTGTTGTTCCTTCTGGGGCTTAGTTCAGCATAATGCGATATTCTTTATTGCAAAAATACTTCCCCATGCTAACTTAGGTAAACAATCTTATTAAACCTGATTTAGGCAGAAGGAAAGGGCTAGAGAAAGGAAAAAGACAGGAGAGAGAGAGAGAGAAAGAGAGAGAAAGAGAGAGAGAGAGAGAGAATGACACTGCCTTAGGTTAAATAAAGTACAGATTCCTGTGGTGATCACTTCCCCCAACTACCTCTACTTTTATTCCTCATAAAAATTATTTGATAGATATTTAAATTTTATTGCTACATAAGCAACAGGCACCAACAGTGACATACAACGATACACACTTTTTTCTCATGGTGTGGATCAGATTCAGGCTGTTGGGTCCACTGACCCCCCTACTTCATGCTGCAGTCTATAGTGCATAGTCAGCTGGGGCAGTCCTGACTGACATGAGTTCATTCTGGGGCCCAGACTGAAGAGGGAGGAAACTCAGAGAAAACTCTCCTGAGAGATGCCAGGAATGAAAGATGGTAAGTGGAAACACACCAGGGCTTGTAAGGCCTAGAGTTAGAAATGGAGCCTGTTACCTATTCCCATACTCCACTGGGCAAACAGACGACAAGGCCAAGCATAAAGGCAAATAGAAGAGTATGCTCCACATTTTTTTAAAGACTGGAAGCAGGAACTTGGAAAAAAAGATCAAGAAATGTATTAAAAAATAAGGGCTAATAAAATGCTCTTGCATATAACCTATGGGCTGCAATGTCCTGAGAAATAGTTTTAGGTCCAACTGATGTAACCCAATATGTCAGCCCTGGCCACTACCAATTTGTTTCATTTTATCAACAGGAAATGGCAGGTGAGTTGAAAGTTTTTCAAAGAAAAGTGCTTCACCAAACTGTTCTCATCCAAAGAAATGGTCGAAGAATAATACCTTGTCTTGTTATTGTGGTAGCTAAACATTTTTACTGAAAACATTATCGGTAAAGCATACATAATCATATTGCCTAGCTCACAGGCTATATATAGGAAGTAAGACCATGAATAAGCAATTCTTAGCATAGGGCTTGGCACATAAGTACCCAATAAGTATTAGCCAATAATAACAATGATAAACAGCATACAAAGATTTATTCAACCTATGTTTTATAAGCACCTAATATGTGTAAGACACAGTGATAGATTGTGCCAGAGAGAACAAACCTCTGCTTCCAAAAACCATGTACTAAAATTAGAAGGTGGGTTAAGAAGCTCTAACCTGTCATCATTTTTTAATGGCATGCTTTCTAACCCAATATATGCCCTCTTTTCTCTTTTGTTCCCCTTTATGCCTATTTCAGTGGTTCAATCACTGGTAATCAAAATAGCCCAGACTAGCAGAGAGAACAGGCTGACCTTACTACTTAAGGGATTGGCAGAGGCAGGATCAATAGCACTGAATGCGGTGAGTCAGGTAAGATGTCACAGAGGAGGTGCCATGTGAAGTGCAGTAGGACTGTCACAAGCAGGTATCAGTGACAAGCAGTGGAGGTGTTCCAGGTAGGAAAAAAAACAGGCTAGACAAGAGGAAGAGACGCCTTCAGGGTAGGGAGGGTACTTGGGCCCCAAGCACTGGAGAGGAGTCTGACCCTTCCCTCCCACAGATGTTTACATGACTGTTTTCCTATCTTACTGGTGTCAGCTTGGGTTTCATCTACCCAGTGGCCTAGACTGATCACCTTGCCTAGTGTCCCCAGTGAAACTGTACCATATTTTTGTTTTACATATTTCATAGCACTGATAGTCTCTGAAATTCTCTTATTTGTCAGTGTGTTTATGGCCTGCCTCTACTTGGGTATATGCGCTACCTAAAAATAACCCTATTGTTTCTCTTGCTCCTTCTCAATTCCCTGTGATCACAATAAAGTTCATGGTAAAGACCTATTGACACAACAGATGAAGAGCTGAGGAAGGATAGAAAGTAAAGCTGGAGTCAAAAATCAGAGGCTGTGCTATATCAGAAGCGTGACTATTAAAAAAAATAATTGGTAGGATGGACTTCATTAAAATGAAACATGCTCTATAAAAGACAATGTCAGAGAACGAGAACGGGAGAAAATATTTGTGAAAGACATATATGATAAAGGACTGGTATCCAAGATAGAAAAAACCCTTTAAACTCAACAATAAAAAAACAAACTGATTTAAAAACGGGCAAAAGGTCTTAACAGATATCTCATCAAAGAAGATTACAGAACTCTCATTCATTGCCGGTGGGAATACAAAATGATCCGACTACTTTGGAAGACAGTTTAGAAGTGTCTCCCAAAACTGAACATACTCTTATAGTTCAGATATCATATAATATATGATACTTCAGCAATCATACTCTTTGGTATTTACCAAAAGGAGACGAAGATTATGTCCACACGAAAACCTGCACATGGATGTTTATAGCAGCTTTATTCATAATTACCAAAACTTGGAAGCCACCAAGATGCCCTTCAATGGGTGAATGGGTAAATAAAGTATAGTATATCCATACAATGGAATACTACTCAATGCTAATAGAAATGAGCTATCAACCTGAAAATATATGGAGGAAACATAAATACATGTTACTAAGCAAAAGAAGCCAATCTGAAAAGGCTACACACTATATAATTCCAGCTGTATGACATTTTGGAAAAGGCAAAGCTATGGAGGACAGTAAAAAGATCTGTGGTTCTCAGCGGTTGTAGGGAAAAAAGGATGAATTGGTGGAGCACAGAAGATTTGGGGGACAGAGAAACTACTCTGTAGGATGCTATAATGGTGAGTACATGTGATATACATACATTAAAACTCATAAGAATGTATAACACCAAGATTTAACCCTAATACAAATTATGAACTTTGGGTGATAATGAGGTATCAATGTAGGTTCATTATTTATAACAAATTTACCACTTTGGTATGGGATGTTAGTAGTGGGGTAAGCTGTGCTTTTGTGGGGGTAGGGGGACATGGGAACTCTCTATACTTTCTGCTCAATTTTGCTATAAACCAAAAACTATTCTAAAAGAAGAAAAAAAAAAAAAAAAACCTCAGAGAATACAGGATCTGGACTTTGACCAAAGTCTATGCTCCCTCTGATTAGATAATGAGGATCTGGCATTTCTGAGAAGGGGAGTATAATTTTCAGAGCTCTGTTTTTGGCTGGTTTGTATGTATTCAAGAAGCAGAGGCTAGGAATGGACAGAGGGTCATGAGAGCAGTAAGGTCATTGTCAGCAAGTGAACAAAGAAGAGAAGTTTATCTAACATAGGGAATGGTCTATGTGAGCCCAACTATTTTCCTTGATGAGATGTCTATACTGAAGGAAACATCAACCGATTTTTCCGTCTCTCAGGACTGGCTGCTTTGCAAAAGACTTATTTTCAGACATAAGTTTTGAAACTAGAAAGTACCATCTTCCACCTGAATCTACAATGGTTCTTTTCCCCCAGGGAACAAACCCATTTCTATCCTGACAGGTTTTTTTTTTTTTTTTGTTTGTTTGTTTGTTTTGTTTTTTAAACAAATCATGTTACTCACTCTTGTTTTCCTTGCTTTTATATTTGGTTGAGTGCATTTCTCTCTATTTTGATTATTTGAAGGTTTTGGAGATTTAGCTAAGTTGACAGGTGTATTAGCACAATTATTCCCACTATCTTATAGCTTATAATTTTGTGGCTATATAATAATTTACTTATCCCACTTTTTCTGTTGAGGATCATTTAAGATGTTTTAACTTTTTTTCCCAATCACATACAAGAATTTAATGAACAGTCAAGCATACGTCATCTTTTCCACATGAGTGAAAATTTCTTCAAGGAACATACGAAAGTTACTAGGGCACCTGGGTGGCTCAGTTGGTTGAGATTCCAACTTTGGCTCAGGTCATGATCTCGCAGTTCATGAGTTTGAGCCCCACATTGGGCTCATTGCTGTCAGCCTGTCAGCGCAGAGCCAGCTTCGGATCCTCTGTGTTCCTCTCTCTGTCCCTCCCTGGCTTGCGCTCTCCCAAAAATAAATAAATATATATATTTTTAAAAGTATGTATATAACACAATTTATTTAATATTGTCATTTGCCCCCCAAAAGAATGTACCAGCTCTCACTGTATGGATTTTGAAATCTGTCATATCTGTGTCTAGCCCTTTGGCATTATTTGACTTTAGATTTATGTAAGTATCAGGGGTACAGAATAATAGCTTTCTATTATTTTAATCTGCCTTTCCTTGATAACATGTCAGATTGAGCACATTCTCATGTACTTATTGGCCATTTGTCTTTTATCTTTTGTGAATGACATTTCCATATATTTTGCCCATTTTTTTCATTGGGTTGTTTATCTTTTTCTCATTTTGATTTGTAGAGGCTTTCTATAAATTCTGGATACTTAGCTTTTGTCAGTTTTATGCATTGCAAATATCTTCTCAAAATCTGTTCCTTGTCTTTTTACCTTGTTTATGATGTCTTTAGATGAACAGATGTTCTTTATTGAATGGATTCAAACTTATCTATTTTTTTTCCTTTATGGTTTGTCCTTTTTTATGTTGCTTAAAAAGGAAAATCGTTGCAAACCTAAGATTGTAAATATGTTTCACCTTTTATTCAAAATGTTTAAAAGTTTTACTTTGTGCAGTTGGTCTTTTGTCCACCAGAATTTAATTTTGCACTATCTTAACTTTGTTCCTCTTATTATACACCCTTCATGAAAGTACCCTCCTTTATTGCCTCAATAAATCTTGATTTGTTATAAGACAGCTTAATTCCCACTTTCCTTATGAAGCCATCTCTGAGCTCTCAATCTTTTACTGACTTCTCTCTCCCTGGACTGCTAAAACATCTGTCTCTGAAATTGTGATGATTTTTATCTGAATACTGGGAGTTTAAATACATACCTGCAATGTCCAGACAGGTAACTCAGATAAGTGAAATGGGTCAGAATGAACATAATTAGTGGGGAGTATAGAGACTGTGATGTACAACAGAGCTATGGCCTACTCACGGGTGAAACTGCTACACAGGTTTGGTCAATTATTGCCATGGAAACCATTGCCAGATTTGTCAGATCTTCTGATTTTCATTTTAAAAAGACATAATGAATTGAAATTTTTACAATTCAAATTTTAAAATTTATACAAAATCTTCTAAGTTTTGAAGTTGACAACAGTTTGAAATGTTTCAATGAATAATATGTGAATCCATAATATACAATCTAATGTGCTTCTCCACCTTTTTTGGCATGATCACCTTCTTTAAGGAGTCTTAATTTTTTTCCCCCTAATCACTTACCCATGGAATTAAATACTAAAGAATTTCATAATCACAATCAGATTCTGGGAGAGAATTTAGAGGAAATGCTACAATGTGATCAGGATGCTTTCCCACTTACTGAACATGTTTCATCCCAGCCAGACCCACACCCTCAGAAAATGGCAAATGGACAAGACCTCCTCCTGAGGGCAAAGTTGTACCTCCACTCTTGTGGATAGAATGCAATCACCTCCAAGAACTTTTTGGTCACTGGCCCAAATGCTAGGGAGAATAGTTTCATATTCCTCAGAAAAGCAACAGAGGAGTACAGAGAAGTAGACAGAACCCCCTTTGTCTTCCACGGAAACCCATTCTCCTTTGGAAGATGTTCTAGGCATGGCCAGTGGGCTTTTAATTTAATCTTGGTTCCTAAGCTTCAGTTTCTTCACCAAGTCGGACTCATATACAGCCCATGGACTACTTTAAAGGTTCTTTTATCTGGTGAAATCAGTCCTAGAACAGGAATCAGAATATTAGCTTCAAGTCTGTATGTGTCCCTGGGAGCTAGGTGTAAAGTATTTTGTCACTCTGTTCTTCAGTTTTCCCATATGCAAATAAGATGAGCCATAAGATCAACCCCAAGTCCAGCGTCTGCAGAGGACTTAGCACACGTTGTCAAGAGCACTGACTCACAAGTCTATCAGATGTGAATTTGACTTCAAAACCTTCAACTCTGTGGCTGGATGTTACATAGCTTCTTTGGACAGTAATTTCAATGAGTGTAAAATGTTTACAAACATAATTCTTATTCATTTGATCACTCTGAAGTTCAACTGAGATCATAGGGAACAGCTCTGTGATATAATTAACTGGTTAGTAGGTATGCGACAACTTGTACCTATACAAGGCCACAAAGATATTACTTCTTTTTTAAAAAAATATTTTTAATGTTTATTTTTGAGAGAGAGAGACAGAGTGCAAGTCGAGGAGGGCAGAAAGAGAGGGAGACACAGAATCCAAAGCAGGCTCCAGGCTCTGAGCTGTCAGCACAGAGCCCGACCTGGGGCTCAAACTCACAAACGGTGAGATCATGACCTGAGCCAAAGTCAGACCCTTAACCAATTGAGCCACCCAGGTGCCCCGGTATTACTTCTTAATTATCATTGCTACAGGATGTTTTATTTCAAACCTGAATTAAACATGCTTTACTTGCTCCTCAAATTTTCAGATTCGCATGAGAGGAACTTTTTCAATAGAATCTCCTTTTCCAGAAAAATATGGATAATTCTCTCCTTGGAGACTATACTTTCAATCCTGTCTTCCACACTCTCTATCTGGGCAAGGGGCCAGGGAACTTGCAATGGAGTCTGGCAAAAGTATTTCCACCCAGAGGCAGCAGAGAACATCACAATGCCACTCCAAAAACCTGTACACACTCGCACACAAATAGAAAAGGCCCAAAACTTTTACAGGATATTTCCTGAGTGTGTCTGTGCCCTCTTACATCTTTGTTTGCTGGTTGTCTAAGTATATCTCTGCAATTTTTAGTCTTAATTTTTCAATAGCTTTCTTGAGATATAATTAACCATGAGGTTAATTCTGTAATTCTGCTTTCTCTTTTTGAGTATCTCCAACGGTCTTGCTGTACGTTTGGGGCTAACTTGATACATGTGGGCTTTTGTATGCATCCAAACATGCATGTGTTTGTTTATTTGTGTCTCAATACTTACGTCTGTGTGAACTGTATCTGTGGATCTCTTTCCTATGAGATCTCTGTGTTTATGTGCACCTGAGTGTGCACATGTCTAGGAACCTGTTTATGAGGTTCTAGGAATGAATCTGTGTGCCTGAATATGTATCTGTAGCTGTGTGGCCGAAGTTTCTTTTCTTTTTTTTAAATTTTTTTAACGTTTTTTATTTATTTTTGAGACAGAGAGAGACAGAGCATGAACGGGGGAGGAGCAGAGAGAGAGGGAGACACAGAATCGGAAGCAGGCTCCAGGCTCTGAGCCATCAGCCCAGGGCCCCGAACTCACGGACCGCGAGATCGTGACCTGAGCTGAAGTCGGCCGCTTAACCGACTGAGCCACCTAGGCGCCCCATGTGGCTGAAGTTTCTAAACATGCTAGTGTTTGTCTCTCTGTTCCTGCTCTGTGCTGTGTGTGTTTTGTGAACCCCTATCAGTTCTGAGCACTTGTATGCCACTTTTAGTTACAAATGACGAGGTCGGGCAACGGTGATTTGGCCCATCAATGTTGCTAAATTGTTCTAACAGGCATGGTGAACACCACAGGGGAACAATTTTAAATTCTGATTTTCTTCTTTTACATTGGGACCTATATCCTCCCCCTCAAGTTGATTTTGGGAGGATGCTGAAAGACAGTGATTGGTCTTAGGTGGCCCCAGTCATAAGAAGTTGTAAGGGTCCCCAGGTAATTCTCATGTGCAACACAAGTATAGAACCTCTCTACCAGTAAAGTGGCTAGGTCTCTGCCATTCTTCCGGAAATCTGCAAACTGCTTTCCTTAAAGTTGGCATTACTTATGTCACAGTGGTGAGGGAGGTTAATTTGAGTACTTTATTGGTTGTGAAAAAGAACTTATCCTCCCTTTGCCTGTGGAGCAGGGAAGTGTCCCAGGAGACTAGAGCCTGTGTGCTAACAGCTCCTCACAGCTGAGGAAGAGCTCCAGCCCCCTCCTCCCCAGCCCAATCCTCCTCCTGTTCCAGCAGACACGGGGCTCCTTTTATGAGTACATCTGTCTAATTAGGCAGATGTAGTGCTGCCTTAATTTCCATATAAATCCTTCAGACCCACAGTGGGTATTTGGCAAATCCAAAGAGAATTTACTAGTATCATAAACAAAATGTTTTGTTTAAAAAAAAAACTGCATGTTTTGCAACATCCCTTTAATGGAGAGGCTCAGGAAAGAGAAAATGCAGAGTGGTGCAGAGTGGAGACCTGAAGTTAAGAGGGAGGGAGAATCCAAGAACAGGGAATGAGAAGAATAAAATCTTTGCTATTTATACCCTGAGAGACAGGGACATCCATGAGCCACAAAATAACAATTTAAAAATTAAGGGAAAAAAATGAGCCCTTTTCTTCAGGTTACAGACCCCACTTATAGTAATAGGACCCTCTGGAGTGAGAGACTGATTGCTAACTCTTTCCAAACTCATCACCCCCCAACCACCCTCCATGGAGAGCTTTCGCAGGTCCTGAGAATTTTAATTCTGACACTCACAGCAACGAATTCAGGAGGGTAGCAGACTTCCACTCACTGAGACTAGAGAAAGTTGGATTCCTTAATATCCTCACTATCCACTACTACAACTAGACGTTGACATGAAACACGGTAACTGCTCAATAAATATTTGAGAAAGAAATAAATGACAGGTCTGGCTTTAACAACCTAGTGGGTCTGAATTGGTTACCTGGAGGTCTCTCTCTAACAGAATGGAGGTGAAATAATCAGTGAGAAAGCTCTCTTAGGTCTCTAAATTGCTCACAAGGGAACTATTATGTGAAATAAAGTATTCCTAAAAAAAAAAGACAAAAATTTAAGAGGACAGAGGTAGAAGTGGAGGATATGAGTCAGTGTTTATTAGCATAATTTAATGATGCTTACAGATGCTTACAGAAGGAAAATAAAGTGGGGAAATACCTTAATACCACAACCCATCTGGAAATTTCAGTCATATTTTACACAGTACTTTATAGCTTCTAAATATGATTCAGTTAAAAAGGTTTGGGTTGGTAAAAATAATAGCTAACCTTTATTGGATCACCTAAATGTACTAGCACCATGATTTACATAAAAGCTCCCATTTCATTTTCATTTTCCTCAGTAGGGTTGGTTTATGATGCCACAATTTCACAGGTGAGAAAAATTAAGCCTTGACAGGTTAAATTACTTGCCTAAGTTCACACGACTGGTAGGAGAGAATCTAGACTTCTAAAACAGGTCAACAGACTTTAGAACCCATATGATTAATCACTATACTCTTTGACTTGACTTTATCGACCACAGAAGTACCAGGTGCCAACATTTCTGACATCTACTGAAGTCTTGATTGACCATTACTGAGTATGATGGAGAAGCTTGTATGGGAACTACCTCAAATGCATATGATTCACATTTCTTATATACCATGATTAAGACACTTAGATACAACACAAGGTATAGAGTGTCCACAAGTTTGGGAATACCGTATTGTGGAAGGCATGAGATTGCTTGGCTTGGTGGCCATCCCACAGAATTTTATAGCTATCCCTGGGACTGTTGGTTTTATTTTTGTTCTTTTACAGTTGAGGTTCCTGCTGCTCCAATACCTGGAGAAATTTTTCAAGTAACAAACTAGTCAGTGATGAAACTAGGATGAGAATTCAGTTCTGCCAACTCCCTAGCTACAGACCTCTGGATGATATCAGATGTTTAACCTTTTTCATGAGACATTTCAGAGATGGAGAGAGAATGTGTTGACCTGAGTGATCTCTGACATTAAAATAGCCCAGGAGGTTTCTATCCATTGATCCAAAATAAATTCTTAATAGAAGGATTAATCTTTTTTCTCAAATGGGAACCAAGAAGAACTCTTTCCTCTTCTCCAGGCCTTAGCATTTATAACACGGGGGGAAATAGTTACAAATATTTTGCAGACTTATTCCTTAGACTGAATCCCTAGGAGTAGCCCCTGCCATTATCTTGGCCTCTGATATAGAGTGGTAGACTCCGGAATATGGGGAAGTGTATTTATCCTTATACTCAAACAACATCATATCTCAGCATCACAGTAAGAACAGCCAAAACAAAAGACAAACAAGTTTTTTTCTAATTGTGGTTTCTTGAAACCTTCCCCCAAATTACCAAAATTTTAGGATTTTCACACAGGATTATGTGGTCTTTCAAATCAGGCTATCATTAGAAATTAGTACAGCAATTTGCTAAATTGATCCTACTTCCCATTAGACACAGCTTTTATCCGACCAATAGTCTGTTATACACAACAGTCCCCGGACTTAACACCACGTGCAGCTGCTTCATTTTAAAATGAAATGAGCTTCAATTTATTGAGGAGAAATCTCCTTTAGAAAGAAAGACAACAAAAAGGATCTTAAGACAATTGAGATGAAGATACCCCGAATTCTAGGTTAAAACTTGGCATGTTTTCGAAGGTGCTAATCTGAGTTGCCATTAGATAAATGATAATCAACATCTTGTTCCTGAGGGGGAAAGGTAAAGAGTAGAGGGAAGTGAACAAACGAAGGAAGCCATCAGGAAGGGGGAGGGAAGACCCTAAAAAAATTCCTCTGCTCGGAATCTAGCACTTTGATATACAACTCATTTCTATGTATTCTTTTATCCCCAAGTACATAGTCAGGATTCAAGGAGACTGAAAGTTCTTTTATTCCAAATATTACTCGTTAACTGTCTCTGACACATTCTGACCACATAGTTGTTTAGCCAGTGATTAAATAGCACCTGGAATGTTAAATGTATAGCCTTGTTCCTCAGTTTATCCCTTCTGTAAATGTCCTTATGATGCCTCCTCCTGAACAAAGTTCAGTGGGACTCTCAACTATTTCAACAAACATGAAACATTGTCATTTTCACTAGAGTGATTTGAAAACTAAAAGAGCAAGATATCATTCTACAACAAGTACATTAGCAAAGAATATGTCTCAATGATGATACCCAATACAGATTTATAACTTTTCTTGATCCCATCAGAGATAGGATTACAAAGCAATTAATAGGATATCTATATCTCTCTATCTAATTTTGAGTCTTTCATAGAAATTCTTAGCCCCAGGAACATGTAACCAGCTCCCAGAATCCCTGCTAGCCAAGCTGCATGGCTACTTGGATACAAAATTTAGCAGCAGCCAGAATAAAACAGGAAAAAAGAATGAAATGCAAGCAGGCAGGCAGGCAGGCGGGCAGGAAGAAAGGATGGATGGATGGATGGAAGGAAGGAAGGAAGGAAGGAAGGAAGGAAGGAAGGAAGGAAAAAAAAAAACAGACTGCAATCTACAGAAAGACGGAGCAACTTAGTTGAACAATCCTATTTGAAATGGTCCAGGAAATTCAAAGCTTTAACCAATAATAATTGCTTTTTTAAAGTCTTTTAAATTATTATTATTATTATGTTTTGCTGGCGCTTTTCCTTTATTTTATAAATATTCAAATCAGTAGTCTTTAAGTTAAAAACAATCTCCATATTAAACAATTTGTCCCACAATAGGCACAAAAAGTTTTAAAGATATTAGTAATCCTACCAATTGACTCAGCACTGGTTTGGGTCACAGAATTCATGTGACTATTTGCATGGGCAGGCCAATGGCATATGATCATTGATTAGTGAATGTGCTGGATGTGAGGATTCTAATTTATTAACTATATTTACAGTTACATATGGACAGTATACGCTGTCCATTATATATATATATATTTATATTTAGATGTATGGTATATTGTATATTTACATTTACACAGTACACACTTTCCATTATATATATATATATGTTTATATTATATATTATATATTTATAATATATGTATATTTAATTATCAAAACTACAGGTCTAATGTTTGTGCCTTTGAAGAACATAAGCAAATTTCTTAGCAGTCTTCGACCTGCTTAGCCTTCACACACACACACACACACACACACACACACACAGGTGAAGAAAAATCAAACCTGAAGGTGTTTGAATGCTTTATATGTTAGAAAAAGTTATTAACTTTTTTGATCACAGTTCAAAACATTCAAAGAAAGGTCCTTGCTGATTTTGAATACTTAGAATATGTTTTATTTTATTTTTTATGTTTTTACTTGAGAGAAAGAGAGAGAGAGTGTGATCAGGGGAGAGGGGCAGAGGAAGGGGAGAGACAGAATCTTAAGCAGGCTCCACGCTCAAGGTAGAGCCCAGTGCAGACTTTGACCCCCAAGGCCCTGGGATCATGACTTGAGCCAAAATCAAGAGTCAGGTGCTCAACCATCTGAGCCACCTGGGCATCCCGAACACTTACACTATGAAGAAAGAGTTCGGATAAAGAAAATAAGGCAAAGTTGCTTATATCGGGGAATACAAATAAATACATTACATGGAAATTTTTAAGCTTCCTAAGATAGTGGTATCTACTGTGAAGACTCACAGTTGAGGCAGTAGCCACCAATAAACCATTTTCCTCCATCCTGCTCTGCTACCTTCATCCTCATTATTCTCATCTCACCTTCACAGGATGGACACAAGAAGTCTAAACATATCTGATGCAAGCAGAAATGGAAAGATCTGGTACCTGAGAATTGTCTCCTATTACGATGCTTGACCTTTACTATCAGTGCTCTCATTTTATGTATTTTGACCATAACTGAGTCCCTAGCTGCAAGGGAAGCCATAAAAGGGGCAGCACACTTATTACACTTAGCACTGCATTCCTACTTCCCGCCCCAGAAAAAAAGCCACACCGTTTTCAGGAAGAAGCACTAATACTAGGTAGAAGGACTAATGGGGTAAAGGCGGGGGCAACATCGAAGAGTACCGCGCAAGGCTATTCATTCTGGCTCAATGCCTTGATTCATTTACAACTCTGACAGAAACACCAAGCTGCAAAACATAAAGTCACGTGATGTGCCTTTGTAATACCACCCTTTAAAGGCTTCGTGTGTGCTCTATTCTACTTATCACATTGAAACAATCAATATGAAAATAAGGCAACTGAATCAGCTTCCCTAAATGCCCTCTACTGAAGATTAGTCCTGAAATAAAGCCCAAGAGAAAAATGTTCCTATTGTCAAATACATCGGACTCTCTTAATGTGCAGTAGTATGTTAAAGCCTCTGGCAATTCCTAAAGTTAAATATGCTTAACGTAATGTTTCCCAAATGATAAGACACACTTTTTGTAACGTAGATTACCATTCTTTAGAATTAATTTGGGTGATACTGATAAATCTTCTCTCATAAGCCTGGAAGGCTAATCCTTGCTTTCTGCGGAGGAATATTTTCTACGGAGGATTTCCCAATATATCCACTGATACTTCAGCTCATTGTTAACAGTGCTGCTTGTCAAAATTGTTTGTGTTTTTCCTTATTTTTTTTTAGTTCAAGCCACTGGATCAGGTTGGGATGAGTAGGCAATCTTATTCTTCTTTAGTTAACAAGTGTCTGACAGACTGCAATAGGTTTTACTGAGTAAACTGAAATTTAAAAATATGACATCTTGAATTATAATATGGGAAAATAAATACCATGTGAGAAATTTAGAGATTCTGAAAAAAGTAGAAACAGACAATATGTTCTGTGATTATTCAAATAAAATTTCCGTTTAACTCACTTTAAATATGACCCTTTTTATAGCCTGTATCTGTTTCAAGAAAAGAAATAGAAAAGCCATGGACTTAGGAAATGACTGATACTTCATTTCATGCCTTTCTTCCACCTCCAACCCCCTCTAGCCCTTACTGTCTACTGTCTTAGAGTTGTCAAACCCCAACTAAGGCAGAGTCTGAAAAGTAAAGATGGGCTATGCCTTAGGGTTCAATAATATTGATTCCCATGCTCATGACTTGACATGTTAGTGGAAATAAAATGTGTTCTCTACTGAATATTCTAAGTCCACATTTCAAGTGATGGGACGAGGAGTAACGCAATCATTTGCTGGCACACATGCGGGGGCAATCACATAAACCAGTTAGATTCAGACATGACAATTTAAAAAAAATGTTAAGAATGGAACACACCACCACAGAAATCCCTTTTTTACTCCCAAGACTCTTTAGAAGGCATGGCTTGAGGGGCAGCTAGGTGGCTCAGTTGGTTAAGTGTCAGACTTCCGCTCAGGTCCTGATCTCGTGGTGCATGAGTCCAAGCCCTGTGTCAGGCTCTGTGCGGACAGCTCAGAGCCTGGAGCCTGCTTCGGATTCTGTGTCTCCCTCTCTTTCTGCCCCTCCCCTCTTGCGCTCTATTTCTCTCTCTCAAAAATAAAGAAACATTTTTTTTTTTAAAGGCATGGCTTTAAAGTCTGATGAGTAATCTACAAGCAGTAAGTTTCTCCCTTTTACACTGAAGTAACCAAACTCTTCACCACGCCTGGTAAACTTTCCCCTACAAATATTAAACTCAAACCCACTGGCTGTGAGGAAAAGTCAAAATCTTGAGACCCAGCAGCAGAGTTCTGACTGCAAAAAAGACAGGTATATCAGAGCTTTTGAGTCTAGGTGTCTATATTAAAATACATACACACAGGGGTGCCTGAGTGGCTCAGTCAGTTAAATGTCTGACTTTGGCTCTGGTCATGATCTTGTGGTTTGTGAGCCCAAGCCCCAGGTCGGGCTCTGTGGTGGCAGCTCAGAGCCTGGAACCTGCGTTGGATTCTGTGTCTCCCTCTCTCTCTGTCCCTCCCCCACTCATACTCTCTCTCTCTCAAAAATAAATAAAAACATTTTAAAAATTAAAGTATACACACAAAGAAAAATGCTTTCCTTGCTTCCCTCTTTTTTCTCTCTGATAGGTTGTCACCCTCAGCCTCACACTGGATAATATAGGTTAAGTGGAGAGCACATACAAGGATGGAAACCTTGGTGCCTGGGAGAAATCCAGTGAATTCATGTCAAAAGGGGAAATTCTGCAGAGAATTTAATATACTTCTCATCTGGAGATGGTCAAATTTCCTGTCTAATTCCATCCCACCAGAATGTCCACATCAGTCAGATCCTTTTAAACTTATGTTATCAAATGCAGCCTTGGAGTTTCAATATCTTAGCTTCACATATTCCAGGTCGTGCCCATCCATGTCTTGCACAAAGCTTTCCTAGCACTCACAGCCCTCACCTCAGGGAAGCTAAGGGACTTATCCAAGGATGCCTCGCCAGTAAGTAGTAAAGCTTAGATTTTGACAAAGTCTGTCTAAATCCAAAGTCCATCACAATCTTAATTTCCTCAAACAGGAATAATGCTCAGTCTTCCCTAGTGAAAGGTGAAGTTGTGAATTTTAATCCAAATGGTCTCAGTGCAGAATCCACATCCCTGTTGACCTCATTTCTCTTGCCCACAGAAGGGATGATGGAATTGGTGGCTAGACTCTGCTTAGTGAAATCCACCTACTTTCCCACAATCCCCACTTGTCAGCCTGGAATTACAGAAATGTTAGCGATTCACGGGAGGAATATTGTGGAGAACATCTGGAGGAAAAAACAATCAGGGCACTTCACAGTGATGTCTCTATAGATGGTCAGCTAGTGGCTTTATTGGCAGTCTCAAAACATTTTGGACATGCCTCAAGCAGCGATTGCTATAAAGTGAAATTCAAAACCCAATCAAATTTATGAGGCAGCTGACACATTGACTTCACTGTGACATGTTTGTGTGAAAAAAGCATCACAAAAACAGCTCCATTTGTTTCTGGCAAATGTTAGCTTCTTAAAAAGTGCCAGTTATTTTATGGAAGGCACAAGATGCTAGACGATCCTTTCCAAAAGAAATTCCAATTCCTTCCCACTTATACTAAGCTACTAAGCTACTCTATTGGACCTAATCTGGGGACAAACATATTTTACATCACTATCTCCACAAATCATTTTCATCTGTGTGCACTTCCTAAACTTATTAGCTATTACATTTTTAGATTAAAAAAAAAAACAACTAGATTGAGGATTTAAGCAATTTACTTAGAAATATTATTTGGGATTTGGTCTTGTCGCTGCCATCATATTTAGCTGTCTCACAGGAAAATGACCTAGCAGAAAATCCACATAATGCTTTCAGTTCCTCAGTATTCCTCCAGCACCACCTCAATTAATCCTCACCATAGCACTCAATACATCTATTAATTAACCTTTAAAGAACTAAAGTGTCCCAAGGATATTTTTTAATTAAAGAAATTATGGATCAAACCAATCTTCTCAGTGGTGATTTGTAGCTCAGTATTGCAATTGTACGGTTTCCTTCTCACATTGCTCTAAAGACCTGTCACTGTTACAGGTTCCCATCCGTGGAATCCCTCCCTCCTGTGGACTCCCAGAGTCTTTTGTTTATTCTCGTCCTAATGCATTTATAATCTGCTTTGCTTTGGGGATACTTACTCTAAAAGACTGAAAATTCTTTGAAAACATTTTGGACCTTATCCATCTTTGCGGCCTCCATCACATCCAAAAAAACCTAATTATCCTAAAATATAATTATATTGAAATGAAGTAACTCAGTATAATCTTACTACATGAGAAAATGTTCCAAAAACCCAGTAGTTTGATAGACAGCGTTATTTAGGTGATCAAACACCTCCAAAATAGTCTGAATCATACAAAAACAGATTAATATAAGCTTCATATTTAATATCAGGCAGCCTGAGATATCATATCTGCCAGTTACTATGTAAAAGACTGTGGGCAATAGTGTAAGCTCTAGAAGTCTTGAGTTTTCAATAAAATGGGTGATATTAATGCAACATAGTTTTAGGGTTACAGTGAAGAAATACAATGTCTACCATAGAGTAAATTACCAATACATGGTCATCCTTTATGTTCACTTAAATAAATCAGGGCATCTTCTCTGCCTGGTCAAGATAGCCTGAGACAGTTTTCAAAGCGTGGACTTTGGATGCGCAGAATTGGCATCATCTGGCAGCTTGTTAGAGCTCCTCACATCTCTTACCAACCTACTAAATGAGAAACTCTAGAGGTGGGCCCAACAATCTGTTCAAAAAGTCCTTTGGGTGATTCTGATGAGCACTAACATTTGAGAACTCTCAACTCCTAGAGGCTTAAAAGGTTTATTTCTCTCTCATAGTACCAGTCCATTATCAGGGAGCTCTGCTCCAAGTCAATCTCAAGGGGAGGCCAAACCTGTAGAGTTACATTCATTTACATTTCAATGGACAAAACAAGTGTAAAGGTCATAGCTGGTTTCAAGCGCAATGTTACAATATGCATAGAAGGAGAAGAAAACGAGTACATATGGATAGCCTTAGTGACATCTGGAGGTGCTTTCAGCTTTCTGGTTTCTTCCCTTGGTGGAAATGGAGCTCCTGGTTAACTCAAATGCTAATATTTGACCTTACCTCAAAGGAAGGAGGAGATATCAACCTCCACTCCTGTAGAAACCTGACCCAGATAGACACTCTGCTGCTTTAAGAGGGGCACTTTACCCAATTGTCATCAAGACACTCAATTACTGGGCTGAATTTTTCTCAAGCTAAAGTCTTTCTTTCATAATTATTTAATCCTCAAAGCTTGATTCAACTTGCTAATATTAAATCTAATATAAGATGAAGCCTGATACAGACTGAAATATTAATATTTTATTGGTATTTCAAGGTACTCTGTAGGGGCCCCTTTAACCTCTAAACATTCCACCCCTGCCAGGTAAAGGTATCAGAGCATCACCCCTGCCACCACAATGGTCAGCATCACCCAACTCTCAGTCTGCAGGACCTAAGAAATGGAAATGAAAGCCTTCCTCATTAGCTTTCAGCACTAACCATCAAACCACGGAGCCGGTGCATATACTTGTGCAGATTGTGTAATGCAGAATAGTAACACACTAAAGGGCATCGGCACATCGCCAACATCAGATCTTTGTGTAGTTATTAAGAAAAACATTCACACGGCCAGCAGTAAGATACCTAATTTCCTTTAAACAAATTAATTTCTTATCACCATATTCTGTTAAGGAAAGTAAACTGTATTCAGGAAAGGGTAAGCACCTTTCTTCCTTTCTTTCCTTTTTTTTTCTACTACACCAAGACAGCTTAAGGGTTAGAGATGACCTGTGTACTATTTCATCCAAGATTTTGCTTTGGGCATTGTCATGCGCCTACTCTGTTTCACAACCTAACTATACTCTCAAAAACCTATTTATAGAAATTGGGCTTTAGCAAACTGGAACGCTTTTACAAATTGAAGAGGCCCAAAATATGAAGTATAATTGTTAAATTGTTCTTAATGTTTATTTATTTTTGAAAGAGAGAGAGAGAGAGAGAGCAAGTGAGCACAAGCAGGGGAGGGGCAGAGAGAGAGGGAGACAAAGAATTCAAAGCAGTCTGCAGGCTCTGAGCTGTGGGTACAGAGTCCGGCCCGGGGCTCAAACTCACAAACTGCAAGATCATGACCTGAGCTGAAGTCGGTCACTTAACCAAGTGAGCCACCCAGGCATCCCTGAAGGATAACTGTTTAAAAACTAAATGCTTCAGAAATACCAGCAATTACCACCCAGATATACCCTGGATATATTTTCTCAAATCAACCTGTTTGTATGTGGGAGGAATTCTACTAATTTAGCTCATCTAGATCTAAATAGATTTCACAAAATAATAGAGAATAAGAGAATGATCCATAATTATTTGGAATGAAGTCTCCAAATGGGAGGTTCTGGATCAGTTAGGTAGAAGTTTTGGGAGAAGTGTTTGGTTTTAATTTTGTTAATAGCCTTCCCAAAGTCCTGACTCTTGTTGTATCTATTTTTTCACCACAGTGTGACCACATTTGGGTAAACAACTTGCACTTAGCAGTCAACATGCTAACTCTTAAGTCTGCCACATTGTTAAAAGACAATACAGAAGCACAGGATTCGTGATGAGAATTGTATTCAGTCTGTTATGAAAGTACATGTGTGTATTGACATGTATTAATAATTGCAAGGCTCTGAGAAAGCAATGCTTTTTTGCTCCCACTCAATGTTTTAATGCACAGAAGCAATCAATCCCTGCCCTCCTCTTTGCTCAGCCACTTCTGCTGGACTTCTCCCAAGGTTACTAACAGCTCAGCCAAGAACAAAAGCTTGGATGTCAAACATCCTGCAAACATAACAGTTACTTCTTGAGTAAATCCCTGTGAATGAGCCTCCCTGGGGATAAACTACACAAGGTCTTTGAAGGAATATCTGGCTAAGTACCCTTAGGAAGATACAAATTCGAAAGTATGAAGGGAACTTTAATTTGGGAACTTAATTGCAGAAGATACATGTATAACTTTAAAAACTAAAGCCAGAGTCCTTCAAAAACTCTTAAACTTTCTTATTCATTTAATTTACCACAATTTTAACTTTAGTATATTGAGGAATTGTCCACTGTACTAACCAGTCATTTCAATCAGCCCTTCCTCCTGCCAGCAAACATCAAGACAGGAAGAAAGAATGTAGAGGAAAAATGGAGCTTACCTCTTCCTATAGACTGGATGCATCATTTATAAAAGCTGTGATGCACATGGTTCAGGCCAAGAACACTTTCATGGAACCACTTAAGACACATGATCTATAGAAGTAATTACAAAATGACTTAGATCTCCTCATACACTTTTCTTTTTACTGGTGGTATGAACATTTCACACAAGATCTACCCTCCACAGAGTTTTAAGTGTAAAATGCAGTACTGTTGACTATAGGTACACTGTTGTCCAGATGATCTCTAGAAGTTATTTGTCTTGTGTAAGTGAACCTTTATGCCTGCTAATTAGTAGTGCCTCATTTCCAGAAAATGCAAATCAAAACCACAATGAGATATAATCGCATGCCTATCAGGAGGGCTATTATCAAAAAGACCAAAAGACAAGTGCTGGTGAGGATGTGGAGAAATTGAAACCTTTGCACCATGCGGGTAATAATGCAAACTGGTGCAGCCACTAGAGAAAACAGTATGGAGGTTCCTCAAAAACTAAAAATAGAACTACCATTTGAAAAGCAATCTTACCTCTGGGAATTTATCCAAAATAATGGAAGTCAGAGTATTGAAGAGAGATTAGCATTTGAGAGTAGCTATTGTATTGAAGAGACAGTAGCATTATTCATGGGACTCAAGATACAGGAACAACCTAAACATCCATCGATAACTGAATGTATAAATAAAATGTGGTATATATTCAGTTGCGTGTGTGTATGTATTATAGGATGTATTCATATACTTTTAAAACACCTACTATAGTAACCTTTAGTCTATCCTCCTTAAAGTAGTTTTGAAAAGCCCTCAGCCCTGGGGAGCCTGGGTGGCTCAGTCAGTTTAGTGTCTGACTTTGGCTCAGGTCATGATCTCACAGTTCCTGAGTCTGAGCCCCACATTGGGCTCTGTGCTGACAGCTCAGAGCCTGGAGCCTGCTTTGGATTCTGTATCTCCCCCTCTCTCTCTCTGCCCCTCTCCCCCCTCCCCCGCCTCTCTCTCAAAAATAAATAAACATTTTAAAACTTTTAAAAAGGCCCTCAGTCCTATAAACCTACAGAAGGATCATAACTCTAGGTACCAATGAGAAATAATACTGGGAAAAGAGGCTATTATTATGATTATAATGGCTATGATGACTATTATCATTATTTTCACTTTACATCTATTGTTCTCCCCTTGCACTTTTCACAGATACATCCATGGACTGTGAGGAAAGAAACAATATTAACAGAGGTACAACACCTTCTTTAAAGCTCATGAGGAAATGGGCTCAGTCATTTCTATCCAGCACATTAAATTAAATAAAATGTAATACTTGCCTCTTATGTTTTTTTCTTATAGCCATGTTTTCAAATTTCCTCCACCTCTAGCAACCAATTACCTATAAGCAAAACACCCACGTGTACAGAAATTGTTTTTAACTTCTGCTTCTATTAAGTACTAGTGTCTAGGACTTAGCAGTCATCACCCAAATTTAGTGCTGACCTACCAAGTAAGTTCTAGGAGTTTGAGCTTAGAAAATATAGAAGAGGGTGGTACGAGTTTCCTTTTTATCAAAGTGCTGATAGTTGTTTAAAAGAACACTGTTGGATCATTTATTTTAATAGCTTCTCATTTCCTGTTTCAATTTGTAATACCTATGGGACTTAGGAAATAAGTGCTATTCTAGACAAGTTTCATTTGGTAAACATTGATTCCTTTGCTCTGATTCTAATCGGAGCTGAAATAAACTGTTCTCCTCCCCTATTTTTATTCCCCAGCACCCCAGATGGATGTCCTGAGCTGACCGGTGGCTAGTGGTCACAACGCCCTCTCAGCATAATCCCTGCCAGGTCTTTGAGCCTCTCACTGCCCTACTTCAGCAATGGATAAAAAATGAGGGCTCATTTTTTTAAAAAAAGAGGGCTTCCTCTTGCATGGAAAACAATCCAACCTATTTTAGGAAAGAAGAAAACAAACCTCTTTTAGGAAAGAGTATAACTATTTGTTAAAATGCATTGATCAATTTTCTGATAGATTTTCCTTCATGTCATAGACTGGCCATCTCCGTGGCCTTGAACAAGTGATGTCATCTCACCAGACCATTCTCTGCATCTGTAAAATGGAATTAGTAATAGTACTGTCTTCAAAGCATTATTAGAGGATTCAATAAACAATGTTTAGCAAACAGAAATCTAGGCAAAATCACATTACCTCAGTACCTATGCATTCATCCCAGACCATGGTACTAGAAGAGAAAAAATAGCACTGCAATAGCATTGGAAGAAAGGGGGAGACACACACACACACACACACACACACACACACACACACAGAAACAAGTGGTACATTGTCTTAGAAATGCATAAGGAATAATCCACAGTCCACACCCAGTGTGTACATTGGGGGTGGGAGTCAAGTAGAATATAGATTACATATAATTGAGCTGATCATTATTGAGGATGAATTAAGGTACTCAGGATCTCATATTATTCTCTTCTTTTCTGGATAAGTTTGAAACATTGCACAATTAAAATATGAAAGCAAACAGAAAGAAAACCAAATTCTTGGTATGTAGGTCCCTACAACTGTGGGAGAAGTCACAAATTTGCATGAGCTTAATTTTTCTTCTCTGCATATATATTTTTTTAAATTTTTATCTAGAAATAGCCTATCCTCATTCTTGCTTTTATTTTTGCCAGGACATGCTGTTCGGTATGTGTTTTTTAAGCTGTTCTCAGAATAAACTTGGCAGTAATATTTCCCCTTAGAGAAGTGGGAGGCAGAGGGCAAGGGATTGCTCCCAAATCCCTCAGGGGACGGTCTCCCTAGTTATTAGCGTAAAAACTTCCATAGGCTTACAGGAGATCACAAATTACCTCTCCTTTTCTTTGGAGATCCTTGGCTTAAAAGAAGCCAGGGAAACCAACTCACTGGGAACAACGCATGCCATCGAAGCAGGCTGTCTATAGCTACAAAAGACTGTGTTGAGAAGATTAATATGACCCCAGCCCCCACTCCCTTCCAGAAAGTAGCTTCTGACCTTATGATAGCCTAAGGTGCAGTGTACCATAGGCCTGAGAAGCCTCACGGGCCTTTTTTTTAACATGAGGCCCTTAATAGTATCACTATTAAGGCATAGTTTCTGAATAACTGGATGTTTCCATGTCAATTAACCTCAGATTCAGACTTTTATGACTATGAAAAAGACAAAGTTCTCTAGCTGTGTGGTTAATGGTTTGTTTGATGTCTATCTTCACTAAGAAAAATTATGAGAAGAAATTTTATGACCCTCTTTTTCAAGGGTCTAGACAAAGACTTCAAGGAGAAGACATATGAAGATGAGACTGGACATGTCTTGATCCCAGCAAGGAATCATTATTAGTTATCTACTGCTAAGTCACAGATTACCCCAAAACCGAGCAACTTAAAACAACAGTAATTTTCTCAAAGTTTCTTTGGAACCATAATCTGGGTATGACTTATCTGGGACCCTTCAGCTCAAGGACCCTCTCTCATAAGGTTGTGATCCAGCTGTGGACTGGGCTACAGTCATTTCAAGATTCACCTAGAGAAGGGCCCCTTCCAAGCTCATCACATGGTTGTTGTCATGAATAGTTCCTCACAGGCTGTTCGACTAAGGACATCAGGTCCTCATCGGCAGCCCATCACAGACATCTGTGAAAAAAATCCCAGTGATTGGTTTTGTTAAGATTTTTCTTGCCTTTTACCTTTGATGGGATGCAACGCACAAATTTGTTGTAGAATTAAACTAAAATCCTTCTGCCTAGAGAACCAACACCTTCAAAGTGATTCAGTGCTACCCTGGCATTTGTCACCTAGCCAACCTTCTACTTACCTATCACATCTCAACTTAAATGGTCCTTTTTCTTGGAACTAATTTTTGTTTCCCCCCAAAAAACCCATAGGTAACATATAATGATATAATTAAGACTTTGTGATTATTTGTATTAATGCTTCATGGCAGTATGATTTATGGAAAACAAAATCAAACCAAAAACATCAAACATGGGATGGGAAGCTGTGAGTTCTAATGCCCCTGCTGCCCAATGGGAAGCTGAGGTGAAGTTATCTTTTCTCTCTGAATCTCAGATTCTTCATCTCCAAAATGTGGGATCAGATTGCCCAGTTCCTTTGAGGTTCAGAGGGCATGGGCTTCTTTTCACCCAAGATTTAAATGGCACCTGTCTCCCTCACCACCATCTGATCATGATGTATACTTTTGAATATTCTTCAATATTCAAAAGTCACATTCCAGCCAGACCATGTCAAGGTAGAACCATCTTCTGGTACAGCAGGTGGTGAGTGTTGGGTGTCCATACATACCACCTAGTCCCGGGGAACATTCTAGTTTCTTTTCAGTGGTTGGGGATGATCCATCTACACTACTTGTGCTGATTCTCTCCATTTCTCCAGAAACACAGACTTCACCTGACTATCTTGGAATCCAGTAATAATGAGTTTAGGATAGCTCCTCCATTCACAAAGTAAATGCCCAGCAAGTAAGTGCTTGCAGATGAATTTAAAAATAAACAAATAAAAATAAATGGATGAGTGTCAGAGGAACAGACTTCCAATTAGTGTCTTCCACCCTGGATCCATGAGAGCACAAGGAGACATTCCATGATTTGAAAGAGGTCAGTTCCCAGAACTAAAGAATGGTACCGTTCACCTAAATGCATTGATAACAATTTTGGGTTTTAATAAACTAAAGATGGGTAGATCGGGGTGCCTGGGGAGCTCAGTCAATTAAGTGTCCGACTGCAACTTAGGTCATGATCTTGCAGTTCGTGCATTCAAGCCTTGCATCAGTCTCTGTGCTGACAGCTTGGAGCCTGGAGCCTGGAGCCTGCTTTGGATTCTGTGTCTCTGTCTTTCTGCCTCTACCCTGCTCGCACTGTCTTCTTCTCTCTCAAAAAAATAAATAAGTAAATAAACATAATTTTTTTTTAAAAAACATGGGTAGATGGATGCATTATGCTGATTAAAACAATAATAATGACACTATGTACGTGCTTTGTTTTCCAAATTGGCAAGGGTAGAAAGCTCAAAAGTATAAAGCTAACAAAGTTTTTCATATTCTCCTTGCCACCCAGTTCTGTCTCTGTTTCTCTCACCTTTTATAAGGGAATGGATCACTCAACCTGTTTCTTTTTCCTTATTTCTCCAAATTACCAAAGACTGCTAGGAGAACCAGGGAAGGATATCTGCATTTTACCATAGAATCCTCCCTTCCCTGCATAAGCCTTCTACATGTACTCTTCTGCGGCCACTTGAGATAACCCCAGGGCATTTCCCCTGGGAGGAAAACTCAAACTGAAGCCTTGGATTTGTACCAACTCTTTCCATAATTTATTTTCCTGATTCACAGAGGAAGATAGAACCTCAAATAATACATTACACACAGAAAACACTGCCTTATTTAAAAAAAGAAAAAAAAAAGAAACACAGAAGTCAATAGAACTAACATTATGAAATGTATTAATTGAAACAAGATTGAGGTTTTGCACAAGGTGCTTACCACAGACTGAAAGGTCAGGGTGAGGATTCTGGCCCTTGTAAGGCCCTTGTTCCTTAAGACCATGTGTCCTACTATGGGAAAGGAGCAGAGTTTGTGTTTTGAAGGTTTTCCTCACAGAGCCATCCAGCATGATCCAGAGCTAAAAGAGCCACTGTTCTCTTCTCCTAGTGGCATCTACTACAATGGAAAGAGCATCAGCCAACCAAGCCATCCATCAATTATGAAACATGTTCAAATGAAAAAAAGAATGCATGCCTGTCTTAACAGATTGCTCTGAGGATAAAACAACATGATGTGAATGCGCCTTGTAAATTGTACATGGGAAGATAAATGGGAGAAGCATTTTAATTGCTTTTAATTTATATCATTGTGAGGACTGAGAACTGTGTACAAGGCACAGTGTTAGGCAGTATATACACTTTACTCACTTAACCTTCCCACAAATCTTACATGTATTGCAATGCTTGTGCTACAAATAGAGAAACTGAAGTCCAGAAAGTCTAGGTGACTGAACCCTACTCTAGACTGTTACATGACAGTGTGGGGACTACACCCAACTCTCTGACTCCAAGGTTTAAATTCCACCAATAATTCATCTCTTTTCTTTGCCTTTATTTATCTTATACATAACACATATGGTATAAGGGAAAACCTTTGGCACAAAATCTTTACTTTCAGCAAAGTTTTAGTGAATATCCCTACCAAATCTTGGAGAGTGACTGCCAACGAATCTGTCATTGGGTCTCAGCCAGCAATAAACTTGGTGTTCAGTGCTGAGATGGGGACTTAGGAATAGGACTCCTGAAGGGAGCGGTGTGTTGAGCCAAAAGGTAACATTTTATGTAGCTCCTTTGTGGGTTGTAACTGCATTCCCTTTAGTGCCCTTTCATTTCTCACTCTCAAGTGTGGGGGTGAGAAAGGAATTAATTATAGTGAGCCAGCGCTCCTGCCCACGACAGAAAGCTGCTCATAAACTGCCGGCTAGGGATAGATGTTCCTATAAAAAAATGAAATGAGAGCTCATTCCTCCCCTGGAAAAGACTGAGAATAGGCATTGCTCTACTTGTATTGAGAGATGCTTAGACTATTCAAAGGTTAGTCTTCCTTTGATGTGGCTTCCTTTTTGTACCAGAAGCCACATCCCTTGAAATTATAATATCTTCTCTCCCTTGTTAGGATACACCTGTTCACGTATATGTATGGATTCACATGCACACATTTCAGATACAAACATCACCTATATGTGGATGGACTCAGACATATGCAGTCACACACATACTCCGGCATACATGCGCGCACGCACAAACACACGCACACACTTGAAACTGAAGAGAGAAGGAATCAAGCTTCAGCTGGCTGAGTCTGACAGACTGCTCCTCAGATTCTAGGTCCATCATGCATTATCTAAAACATAAATTATTATCATTGCCTCTCTGAGATTCAGTTTTCCACATTTACAAATTAGGTATAATACTATCTCTTAAAGGGATTGTTGTACAAACTGTGTTAAGGGATACAATTCACACAAAAATAACTTAGCACAGGAACTTGATGTGCAGCAAAACTGAGGAAATCCTTTACAGACCATGTACGTTCCTAGGATCCAAATTAGCCAGGAATATTCTGCAAATAGGACAGGGGAATTTTTATTCAAGGGTGGAGAGTGGAGGCCAGGTTCCATATTCCATGTCCTGGGCTTCAAACAGATATCACTGTATTACACACAGTGCTTGTATATAGCCTGGAGAAAACAGAATTGAGAGCAGGGTTTGTTACGGAAAGGAACTGGTAGCCTTTAGATTTACGTTCTTTGCAGTGAAAGAAAGAGAAAAGGAAAATTAAGACAATGAAAGTAAAAAGAAAGACTTGATAAAATGCAATAAAGGATGCATAATTCTTGGATTTACCCAATAGTAATTGAAAAGAAATAAAAAATCAGGGAACAGAGAGTAGAGAAAGAGCATTAATCTAGGAATCACAATGAACTGGAATCTGGTCCAGGCGCTACCACTGCCTGACCATAAACTTACTCAAATCACAATCCATCCTTAGGCTCCATATTGAATAAAAATTCCAACATTAAATAAGATGCTTTATACGAACGCTTTCTTCACTGGATAGTTTATGACTTTGGTTCTAGTCTTATGAAAGAGTATGGATACCCAATGTTTTACTAAACATTAACCAAAAAAATAATAAACAAATACAAACCTAATAAGAATGAGTATAAATGAATGCACAACATCATCAGGTAACTCCAGCTCTCCTTCAATAGTAAAATGTGGACTTATTCTACCTAGAATATTCCAAAAATACTTGTCCAAACTCCACAGCTAATTATTAAGCAGATGGTTTTCAACTGCATGTAAGGAGGGAAGGAAAGAAAGAAGAGAGGAAGGAGGAAGGGAGGGAAGAAGGGAGGAAAGAAGGAAGAGGGACAAGGAGGAAAGGAGTGAGGAAAGGGATAAAAGCAAAGAGGAAAGAAAGGATAAACAGAGAAAAATTAGACATGATTGTTAGGAGTCAACAGGAATTGTACTTTCAAAGTGAAAAGTCACGTTTGTCTTTGTCACCCAATATTGTACAGCCACATGATTTTGAAATGCACCCAATAGGAAAGGAAGAAGATCCAGAGAGAGAAATGAACCATGTATCTTTATATTAGCATTTCATAATAATTCATTGCTGTAGTTATGATTTTATAAAATAGTACTAAAATTCCATTCTAGAAATTATGGCTGTTCAATGTAATGGTGACTCTTTTAGAAAATATAAGTCTCTTTGGAAGAACATCACTGACAGATAAGGACACTATTCAATGTATATACACTTGACGGGGACTCTGAATTGTTCGCTGGGTCAATCTAGATGTTCATGTCTAGAATTCTGCCAAAAATCTTTTTACTTAGATCTCTCTAATACACATTTTTTACTGACTTAGATAAATACATAAAATGCTTCTTTATCTCACTTATAGGTAATATAAAACTGACGTGAAATGCCATAGCCCTTGGAAAACAGTCGAGAAAAAAAAAGTTTTTGATCAGTAATTCCAATCCTACAATTTAGCCTAAGACAAAAATTAAGCAGATGCATTGTAATATAGAATATCCATAATAGAATAGCATTTCCTGGAGGATTTTCTACTCCGTAATAAACCCTGTAGGAGTAACTCTAGATAATTATGATATAATCATACAATGAAACATTCAAAAATCACATACAAAAGAAGATATATTGATACACAAATTATGATAGTGCATTGCTAAGTGTATATTTGGTGATGAGATTATATGATCAAGAATATAAGAATATATGCTTGAAAGCAGAAAGAAATTATGTCTGAAGAGTGAGAAGGTGCCTATTAGGTTCCCTAGTCTCCCTCTTTCACATTTGTTTATGTGTGTTTATAAAGTAACACCTTTTGAGCAGTCACTAAATGGGAGGAGTAGTTTATAGTTCTTTCATTTTACTTCAAACACAAGTGCTGGCCCTGAGTATTAAAACAGTTATTATGTAGACAGTCCTGTTTGTCTTGGCCATCCTCAAGATTAGATCTAGTTTATGAATTTTTGATAGGAACATTAGAAAAGTGATGTTATGTGCTTTCAATGCATCATGTCAGGAAGCACACTGATGTTATCTTGTCCTAATATTGGTAATGTTATCTTTGATAACATAATTAAGGTGGTATCCAGACCTTTTTACTGTGAGGTCACCCTTGTCCTCTTTGTAATAGTTAAGTAATTTGGGGCACATAATTTGAAATTATGTAGATATCCAGCAAAGACTGAGAAGCTCTCAATTACATTTTTAAACATCTTAACATAAATATGAAGATTTATTTTAAGCTCCCATGTGATTATAATGCGTGGTCAGTTTGAAAATGACTATCCTAGATGTACTGACTTGGGACAATGCTAGAAGGGTAATTGTATACGGACTATGAGTATATTTAGAAAGAAAGATGGAATGAAAAATTTCTCAACCTACTACATAATGTGTATGGCATAAAACAAAACAAATGTGGAACTATCTGAAATACAGGAGTTTGATAAATTTGGTAAGGCTGAGTAAAAACAGGTAAAGAAATATTCATTACATCAATCCTTATTGTTTCTTGTATGCATATATTTCATAATAATATTTGAAATAATGTTTAAAATTCTATGTAAGTACACAGAACTTAACACAAGATGCCTCCCAGAAATAAAACGGGAAAATGATCATTATTTAAAAATGTATACTCTTGCATATTGTTTCAATTGTTTCAAACTGTGTGTAATATTTTTGCAAAATGTTTATCTCTATACAGGCTTGTTTGCTTGTTTAATATAAATAAACTAATTCTCATATACATACAGTTAGCCTGTGACCTACCAATCCCAATACTCTTTCCCATTCCTATCTGGCTGCCTCACACTGAAGCGACCTCTAGAGGGCTTCTTACATTTTTTGAGCTGCTCTTACTTGATTTTAACGTAATGTCGCATAGTTGATTGGGGGAGAAAAGAGTACAGGAATCAGGCTCAATGTATATCTCCCTAAACTTAGAGGGTCCCTCTCTCACAGCTCAGAAATAAGTCCTGCTTTAGATACCTCTCCATGCTTGGCACTCGTTCCTCTGAGATCTCTCCTTTACCATTGTTCATACCACAGTAATTAAATAACCACAGAAAGAATCCTTTACACTTAGCCAAGGACAAGATGAAACCAGAGGGCTGTGCCCAAGGACAATTATCTGAAACGTATGTCAAGAGTCTTTGCTGTCATGTTACCTGCAGGGAACAAATAGACTAAACAGTAATTAAATACATTAAAATTATTTTAAAATAATTACCAGGTCCATTCAAACAAATGACGAAAACAGCAAATTTAAATTACATAAAGGGAATTGGAGAAGACTGTAGAGTAGCGGTATATACAGTGCTGGCAGCAAAAGAACTTTTTTCCATCTTTTAAAAGGGCAATCTGAAGAGGTAACAAAAACATAAAAAAGATATGCATTTTGACCTGGTAACCCCAACATTGATAGCGTATCCTAGTGAAAAATAACCTTGAAGCAAGCAAGCAAGCAAACAAACAACAAATAGCAAAGAATAGGTAACTCAAATTCTAGTAGGGGGTTGTAAGGTAAATTTCAGTGTATCAGCTCAATAGACCACTGTGTAACCACAACAAATGAACTCTTGGAAGTCCAGGTTGATGCTTAAAGAAGTTGATACAGAAGCATCAGAATAGGAAGAGCCCTTAGAAATAGCCAAGTTAATCATACTTTTGGATGCTCAGTATCAGTTTTGGAGCTTGGTAATGTAGATCCTGAGGCCTGAAATCTCAACTGCCCGTTCAGCCACACCAGAGCCCAAGCTTCATTCCCATGCTTGGCTCTCCAAGGCCAGCTCTTTTCCACCTCATTATCCAGTTGGGTGTCTGAGATATCAGCAGATTTATTATGGCTGCCCTTATAGAAGTTTAACTACAGGGACTCTTATAGTCTCCTGGAATCCTGACCAGGAGGAATTCAAATGAATAATATAAAAACCTGAGAGTTTACTGCTGGAAGAATCAAGCTTTGCTAATTCTAGCTACTTTTCCCTTGCCAGCCTCCCTGCTTGCTAAAATGATTGTCAGAGAAAGGAGGTGTCAAAGAAATAAATTCACCAGAAGCAGTTCAACAGACAAGGAAGTCGTGTGTGTGTGTGTGTGTGTGTGTGTGTGTGTGTGTGTGTGTGTGTGTTTTGTTTGTTTGTTTGTTTTTTAAGCAGCTGGTGAGCTCGTGGAAAACTACTAGAGGGCATTGGGATAGAGTTTGGTCAATGTGGTTACACCATCACTTTCTGCTAATTGGTGCTTAATTGAAGTTAGGCTCCTGCCCACTCACAGAGACTGCAAGGTAATATGCCTATCTTCCCTGATGATCATATTTCAAAGGGAGAGTTCCTGTCCTTGACAAAGACATTCTTGGGTTATAAAACTGGCAAGGAAGGCTTTACATTTTCAAGGGCAGAGAAAACATTTATAATTCCAAGTGTTCTAAAGCAAATGCTTGAAGAAAATGGAAGTCTGGGGCCTCTTGTCAAAGGGAAACTTGTCTGAAGTTGAGTCATGCTGAGGGAATGCTAAGGCAGTCTTGGTCACAGAGAACATCCATGAGGGGACAGCTGGCTAGGATCATATTTGTTTGGAAATCAGAAAAAAAGATCTTATATTCTTGGACTTGTATTAATAATAGTACCATATTGTCATCAATTTCATTGTTTGATTTAAATGGTTGACTAGACCAATGTATTTTTTGCACAGTTAACTCCTTATCAATTACATCTGTCATAGGCCATGTAAAAGCAGACTGTGGGAAGCCAACTCTACAACAGAAATTTGCATGCAGGAAATTTACTGGGGAGTGTTCTCAGGATGAAACTCTGAAGGGAAGTGAAGAAAACAGAGTTGGTCAGAAGGAGAAGTAGAAATGTGATGCCATCTCAATGAAAGTCTCAGGCAACACTGTGGTGAGTTTTAGAGAGAAGAAGGCTCTGCATAGTTGTACCTTATTAGAATGAGGTATCTAGGTCTTTATATACTTACTTGGTGAGTCATTACATGTGAACTCTCCCCATAAACCTCCCTCCCTGGAAGGGAACATGGTCTTGGGTGACTGCCCTCTTCAGCTGAGGGCAATCACTGGCATGGGGAACTCGTCTGCAAGCTGATCATCCAATTTAAAGCATCCCATTCAGATTCTCCTTATCACAATTATAAAGGATGCTTTGTAATTTTTACATGAATCATCCCTGAAACTATCATGTTTATTTGTACAAATGTTTGTTGTGTTTCTCCTTCCATCTAGAATGTAAGGTCTGTGAAGACAGCACTTGTGTTTTATTTATCTCTGTATTCCCATCACTTGGCATGATTTGTGGGTTATAGTAAATAATAATATTTGCTAAATCAATCAATCAATCAATATGTTGAATGCTTTTTGTGTATAAACAATTTGAAAGCTCTGAGAAATTTTTGATCCTACCTCCATAAGAAGCTCATTGCTGAAAAGCTTGGATTCTGAAGAAGTCCAACTCCTGAAGCAAACATCATTTGTATCCTTTAGGGAATTCCCATCATTAGGGCATAGATTTTTTTTTTTTTTGCTTTTTTTTTTCCTCTGTGACACTTACAACACTATCTGACATTTAGTTGATATTTTGTAAGTATTTATTTAATGACTAAATAAATGGTTGAAATAGTAAATTAATCAGTCTTAATTCTGCCTCTCGGAGCCACATGAAATGAATCTGAAACTTTTCCTAATAGTAGCCATTTAGTTTCTGAAACTACCTTCCCACTTAATCTCTCCAAAGCAATGACTCTGACATCTTTTCATCATTTCTCAGATGACCAGTTTCCAAACTCCTTCAACATCATGGCCTGTTTTCTACAGACTAAAATCAAAGTGGTCAAGAGGCTTACTCAAGTTTTACTAATTTCTAGTTCCCTCTACAACTAAGATAGAAGTTGCTTGAGAGCAGAGGCTATGCCCTATCTTTCTAATTCCCACCCTACCTAGTGTACCACTTCACTTGGCTGCATTTAGGAGGTACTTAATAAACATTTGCAAATGAAGTTGCTAGCCACTTCTGAGATTGCAAGTTGATAAAGTTTCGCTAAGCTGATTAAATTGCCATGACTAAGCTTCTTTTCCTTCCCTTCTTCATTCTTTAGAGAACTTTTTTTTTTTTTTCATTTTGTCTCTTTTTTTCTGGGTAACTTAACCCAAGGGATTATTCCTCCCTTCCAGGATCTAATTAAAGTTTTCCAGGGGCACCTGGGTGGTTCAGTCAGTTGAGCATCCGACTTTGGCTCAGGTCATGATCTCATGGTTCGTAAGTTCGAGCCCCATGTCTGGCTTGTGCTGGCAGCTCAGAGCCTGGAGCCTGCTTTGGATTCTGTGTCTCCCTTTCTCTCTGCCCCTCCCCTGCTCACACTCTGTCTCTCTCTCCCACTCAAAAATAAATAAACATTTTAAAAAGTCAATAATTATAACTGCCAGGACACACACCATGCCTTAGACTCTAATAGAAAGCACTTTCTTAAAAGCAAGGTGACTCTGCCTACAAATATTTCAGTTTTATATAGTAAGAGATAAAATCCATAATAAAATAAGAATCAAAGGATAGAGTTAGAGAATATGGGTGCAAGAACATGAATTTGTTGCAAATAAGGTGTAAATAAAACAGAAGAATATCGTCTGGAGAAAGTTAGAATCTACAGCCTTATTAATACTCTCCATATTTAATGAAAATGGCCTCCAACAAGGCAGAAATAATTTGCACAATTCATTAGTCCATAGAGATCTACCATCTATCAGCTGTGCATGACCCATAATTCCCACTAAAATTTTATTTCCCTAGTCCCTCTTTTTGTCTGGACAGTAGTTTATACTGACATTGTATTAGAAACTATGTTTACTACCAGACATCCAGTGGAAGATCTCAGGTATATATTGTCTTGGAGTAGTACCAACCCTTCATTTATCGGGTGCCCACTCAATGCCCAGAATTTTGGATGATGGCTCACTAAACTCACACAACATTCTCTGTAAATAATGATTAGCTTTCCATTTCATAGAAGATGCTATTGACTCTAAGGATATAATGAATAATGCTGATAATATCCTCTAAAATGCATTGTTTTGGTGAGGATGTGGAGAAAGGGTAACTCTCTAGCACTGCTGGTGGGAATGCAAACTTGTGCAGCCACTCTGGAAAACATTATGGAGACTCATAAAAACTTTAAAATAGAACTATCCTACAGCCCAGCAATTACACCAATAGGCATTTACCCAAAGAAAACAAAAATAGTAATGTAAGGGATACGTGCACCCCAATGTTTATAGCAGCGTATCTATAATACCCAGGGGCACCTGGGTGGCTCAGTCGGTTGAGCGTCCGACTTCGGCTAGGGTCATGATCTCACGGTTCGTGGGTTCAGGCCCCATGTCGGGCTCTGTGCTGACAGCTCAGAGCCTGAAGCCTGCTTTGGATTCTGTGTCTCCCTCTCTCTCTGCTTGTGCTCTGTCTCTCTCTCTCCTTCAAAAATAAATAAAAACATTAAACAAATTTATAATAACCAAATTATGGAAACAGCCTAAGTTTCCATTGACTGATGAATGGATAAAGGAGATTACGGTATAAGATTTTAAACACAAGTGCGCGCACACGCACGCGCACACACACACACACACACACACACACACACAAACACAATGGAATATTACTCAGCCATAAAAAATACTGAAATCTTGCCATTTGCAATGACATGGATAGAGCTAGAGAGTATTATGCTAAGTGAAATAAGTCAGTCAGGGAAAGACACCTGCCATATAATTTCACTCATATGTAGAATTTAAGAAACACAACAAATGAACAAAGGGGAAAAAGTGAGAGACAAATCAAGAAACAGACTCTTAACTATAGAGAAGAAACTGAGGGTTACCAGAGGGGAGACTGGTGGAGGGATGGGTTAAATAGGTGATGGGATGAGGGAGAGCACTTGTTGTGATGAGCACTGGGTGTTGTATGGAAGTGTTCAGTTACTATATTGTACATCTGAAACGAACTGGAATTTAAATAAAAACTTTACAAAAAGAAAATGCATTGATTTTTTTTATGATATAGAAGACCCTTACATACGCTATTTCAGTCACTCTTATGGCCATCCTATTCAGATGAAGAAGATCAGAGAGGTTAGGAGACTTTTCCAAAATCACAGATGCAGAACTTAGGAATGGTAGAATTTAATCTACCACAAAACCCATGTTTTAAACCCTGACCTGTGATGAAGGGCAAACTCAGGTTTAGTGAGGTAAACTGATGGGCCCAGGATCACACACCTGATAAGTAAAAGAAGTAACCCAGCATGTCTGACTCTAAAATGCATGTTCTTACCATTAAACATAAGATTGATTTCCTCAGTGTTTGAGCTGGGGGTGGAGAATATCTTGACTTGGGCCTAAACTTCTCCAGGACAGAGCCAGCCTTGTCCCTCAGGTAGTTGAGGAGATAGACAGTGCTGCACCTTGCCCATTTGCTCCTACACACCAGGGTAACTTTCCTTCTCTTTGCTAGCGATACTATATTGTTCCTCTTCTTTCTATTCCTTCTGCAAAACTCCCCTTCTCTGCCAACCCTTCACCCATTATTCCACAGAGCTGATGGGCTGTGCTGACTCTGCATGTTTTCAGCACTTACCAATTCCTGGGGAACTTCATTAATCTGCACCTGTTTATGTCCCTAAGTCATTTTCATGTGTGTGCCCTCTTCTCAATTCAGCTTTATGTACCTGCAAGGCAGAAATAGAAGCCCTTATGTTTTTTGTAGTGGCCTTCACAGAGCCTGGTTCAATTCTTGCACACAACGAGGTTAATGGAATCAAGCAACTCCCCTCCCTTCCCTGGACACACTGATGTAAACTGCATGATGAAGGACAGACGACAGAGAGTCAAGGAGAATAAGCATTGGCAGGTGCTGTTCTTGTGGGAAAAAGTTGTCTTCAACACATGGTAGAAAATATTGCACCTATTGCGAAGAGTTAGACAATATCTCAGAGGTTTGCACTGGTTAGAGAGAAACCTTCCATTTCAGGGGCAGAGGACATATCAGGGAAGTCAAAGGGAAGCTGACATCTGAATTGAATTTTAAAAGATGGTAGTAACTGGGCATTTAGAGAGGGGAGGGTATTGAAAATTACAGAACAATGGAAACAAAGTCTTCAATGGGATAACTGCAGTCAAACATGAGGAAGAGAAAATGGGCCCATTTGGTTAGGCACTGGATGCAGCAATTGAGCAAAAGAGAAATAATGTTTGAAAGGTGAATAAGGTCTAGACATAGGAGAGCTTGAACAGCAGAACTTACAGTTTGAAATCTAATCGGTAGACAAAGGGAGACCACAGGAGTTCTTAGTGTCAAAGAGCACATGATATGGTTTGGAAAAATTCAACTCCTTTACTATGGACAACAGGTTGAATAGGAACAGAGTGTAGGCAGGGAAACAAATTAGGAATTTATTCTAGTAAATCAGAAAGAAGGAACAATGGTCTGAACCAGAGTAAGAGTGGAAGGTAGGGAAAGGTGGGGCGGGAGGTGGTGTTTGTGAGGGCTCCACAGAGAACAAATGCACAGGACTAAACATAGATGCCTATATGGAGGCAGGGGAGAGGAGGGAATGAATGAATGCAAGGCCAAAATACCAAATCTGATGACTTAAAATGACAATAGCTAACATTTTGTGGTTGTATACCCTTTTCCATGTGTCATGTTAAGCACTTGATACATGCCTTAGCTCACTGAATCTTTATAATAATGGCTGTGAAATAGGTAGCAGCTATGAAGTTAGATACTGCTATAAATCTCATTTTATAATTATGGCAATCAAAGCAACAAAAGGTAAATAACGAGTCCAAGTGCACTCAGTTCTAAGTGACAAATCTGAAATTATGAACCCATGAAGTCAGGCTGCTCAGCCCACAGGCTTAACCATAAGACACAAATGTAGTGTCAAACACAGAAATGATAAACATGGACACCAAGTGAGTAAGGGGTGATTGGACAGAAGGATTCCAAGAAACATCATGGAAGACAAAAAACAAAAACAAAACACTATGGTGGGGTCACCTGGGTGGCTCAGTCAGCTAAGCATCTGACACTTGATTTCAGCTCAGTTCATGATCTTGCAGCCATGAGACTGAGCCCAGCATAGGGCTCTGTGCTGAGCGTGGAACCTACTTGGGATTCTCTCTCCTTCTGCCTCTGCCCCCCCAATTGCACGTACATACTCTCACACACACTCTCTCAAAACAAAACACAAAACAAAACAAAACAAAACAAAACAAAACAAAACAAAACACGGGAACACTGAAGAACATGGGACAGATTCAACCAGGAAGATGCAGTAATAACTGGTCCCACAAATTGAATGTTAATTGTCCCAGGTAACGCACAACACATTTTAGATACTTTCCCTATTGAATGTATGTAAATGCATTATGAAGTAGGCACTACTATTACTATTCCCTTTTTACAAATGAAGAAGCTGAGGATCCGAATACTTTAGTAACTTGCCTAAACTCACACAGGTCCTACACAAGGTTTCTAGGAATTGAACCCAGGGTACTGTGCCAAAGCCTATGCTTTTACAGCCTTAATGCACGTATGCCCAAGGTTGACAGCTGCCAATAAGAAAGCGGCCTCAGTAATGGCCATTTATATAGTGACTAAGATGTAGTACTGATCACAATTAATTCTTCAATCTGTGATATTTTTGTGAATTTGAAAACAGAGGTTCATTGGGGCACCTGGGTTGCTCAGTCAATTAAGCGTCCATCTCTTGATTTGGGTTCGGGTCGTGATATCATGGTTCATGAGATCAAGCCTCACATCAGGTTCTGTGCTGGGCATGGAGTCTGCTTAAGATTCTCTTTCTCCCTCTCTCTCTGCCCCTCCCATGCTCTCTCTCTCTTTCAAAATAAATAAACTGTAAAATGTAAAAAAAAAAAAAAATAGATTCATTAATATGAGCTGCAGGACCACAGGTATATATACTGTAACTATACCAGGAAAGTTAAGATGTAGGGATGCCCTACCAAGAGGACATGGGCATTCACTAAAAGAACAGTGTTTGCAGACCTGTGAGAATAGAAGCCAGACAGTCCTGGACTGAGGAGAAAATTGAAGATGAGGAAGAGGAAGAATTGACAATTACATGTCTTCTTCAAAAAGTATGAAGATGTAAAGAAGCAGCCAAAGAGGGAGATTGGGAACTGACTGTTGCCTGGGCTGGCATGTGGGCACAGGATGGACACCCAATATATATCTGAGGGCGCACTATCAGAGACAAAGAAAGGGGCTGTTTTTGTTTATTTTGCTTTGCTATTTTTTTTATCATTTGTTCTCTAAGAGGAATATTGAGCATATCTGTGAGCAGAAGGGAAGGACCCAGAAGGAGTCCTTTAGTGAGAGAAAGAGCATGCACAAACATGCACGTGCAAGTAGCAGAGGGGCAGAGAGAGAGAATTCCAAGCAGGCTCCATGCTGTCAGCACAGAGCCCAACAGGGGACTCAGTCTCATGAACCATGAGATCATGACCAGATCCAAAATCAAGAGTAGGATGCTCAACCGACTGGGCCACCAGGCGCCCCAGAAATTAATTTTCTTAAAGAGATAATATGATGGCCAAAAGATATACAAGTGTGAAAGAGAGAGCTATGTAGCAAGAATTGCCTAGCTCCCTGGTTAAAGACAAGTAACAGCCAAATGCACTCTAGACCTCACTTAGTAAGTAAAGATGGGGTGTCTACTGAGTGCCTGGCACCTGAATAAACACACTAGTGTAAGTTGGGCCCTTCCTTGCAGAGACTTTTCAAATACAATGGTTATCTCGGGATGAGGGACCCGGCAGCATGGCAAAGCCCCCGGACTAAGCCGAGAAAGCTCTGCTCCCAGTCAGATCACTGGTTAGCTTCACGACTTTGAACTAGACAGTCTTCTTTTCTGTCAAGAGGGAAACCAAACCAGAATCAGTGATTCAAAAATGCTTATAGGCTTATACAGGAATATGATGACAAATCCTTTATTTTTTATTTAATTGAATCACAGTATATTACCAAGTACATGTCAAAGATGGACAGCTTGCTGAATTTTCACAAAATGAGTAGATTAGTATAATGTCACCTGAATCAGCACACAAATACTACTGGCACCCTAGAAATGGGTCCTACCTCACTCCCTTCCAGTCTCTCCCTAGACCCTCCCCATCTATCTCTTGATGATAACCCACTGCCCAGACTCTTATCGGCAGAGATTAGCTCCACCAGTTTATATCACTTCTAAAAATGGAACTATACAGTATGAGCTATTTTGTGTCTGGCTTCTTTCACTCACCATTAGGTTTATGAGATTTATCTTTATTGTAGAGTGTCATGTTGAAGAGTTTAGTGAGGCATGTTTTAAATATAAGAAAAAAGTAAGAAAATAGTCTGTTTTTCATAAAGCTAAATTTATTCAAAATAAATGACTGTCATTTAATTTGAGATGATGTGCTTCCATCCTTTTGGTGATAAAAATGTTCTTTTTGGAAATCTTTTGTTGACTGCTGGAAGTTTGGTTTTGATGTTTTATTTATTTTGCTGTTTTTGTTATTTTATTTTAATCTTAAACTGATACCTTGTCAAAGTCAGCCCCAAATTATACTCAAAATTTTGATCAGGTCTTGAAATCCCCAAGCTTGGGCTCCACAGGGCAAGGAGTCCGTATATTCCCTGGCTCTGCGATTTATAGCCCAACTAGAATCTCTGGGCTTTGGTTTTGCTTTCCTTGATTGCCAACTCCTGTGGGCAGATTCTCAGAGGTGCCCACAAAAGCCACAGATACCAATTACTGATGTATTTTGACAAGTATAAAAAGTGGGAAAAGTTGTGTGTTTTTTTTCATGTTTGTCATCCACAGTTATAAATAACAAACAAGAGTGTCAATTTCCCTAAGTAACAATAGGTCGGATTGAGTTTTATCAGAAGTGCTTAAAAATTGCCACAAAGTCTGGAGTAGTAGGGGATAAATGACCCATATGTAAGAAAGAAGAGGACAAAGATAACAAGCATGAGATTTCTATGCCCCAGTGAATTTCTGGACAAGGAAAATGTGTGCTAGGCTGGTGATCCTTAAGGAAAGCCTCATCACCAGAAGTAGATTCTAAAACAGATGCTAATGGTTCCTAGCATGTATTCAACTAATATGAGTTACTTAATTCCCTAGAAAAGAGGATAAAACCAATCATACCAGTCAGAGTTGGAATACCATATGTGATTGCAAACAATCATCACATACATGCTCACACACATGAAGAGAAAGAAAAGAGAAAGGGATCCCCGTACACTTGGTTCTTAAGGGATAATTGTCTGGTTGAAGTAATGGCATCTGTGATGGAATCCTCCATTGAGATCTATTCAAAACAGAAGCTTCCTGAAGGCAGAATTCAGAACTCCCTTCCCTAAGGGAGTTCAATTACATATTCAGCTTCTGTCCCTTAAAGAAAGCCATTATGGGATAACTCTAGTTTTAAACAAAATCAATTTGTGGCTCTGTTTGCATTACCAGTTGTGAAAAGATATAGCACCCAAATTATTGCAACTAGATGGTTACTCTTTTACAACTGAGATGAAAGACATTTTAAACACAGTATTTAGAAACTTATGTTATATAAGACACACACACATAACATGATATGTACATTGGTTTCTAGAAGAAAAAAATAATAATTTGTTTCTTCCTTGTTAGCATTCAACACTTTCCTACCTCTGTTTCTGGAACACAGTCACCTCCTATTTGGGTGAATTCTTCGAGGTAAGTCCTTCCTCTGCCACTTCCCCCAAATGAGAGCCAACGAGGCCATATTCTTCCCTTTCTACCTCCTGGAAAAGCCTAGATGTAGGTTGGCGACCTAGTCTTAGTCAATTAAATTTCCTTCTTTAGAACTTTTAATCTTGATCAAATTATACTTAGAATAAGGGAATATCTGAAACTCAGTGGTGCACGAACCTTACTGTCCCTTTGGTAGAATATTAGCTGTGGTTCCTGCTGCCCTGCCCCCAGGGCTAATGATAGTTTTCCAGTAAATCCCTCTCTCACTTAAAAAAAAAAAAAAAAAAAAAAAAAAAATATATATATATATATATATATATATATATATGTATATATATGTATATATATACGTATATATATATATATGTTTTTGATAAGGATAAGTAAGATTTACTTCTGTGGTTTTCAAACAAAACAGTTTCTGAGGCATGAGCTTGTGATCTAACATGTACCCTAATACATTTTGATTTTTCAAAGGCAATGAACATATTTTTTTACATGTCCTCATTTTATCAATGAAATAAAGTGGATGTTCAACAAAACAATTAATTTTCACTTCCTGACATTGCCAACAGGCAGGAAGAACCTTTAAGTGACCTCACCGCCTAAAGATTCAAAGCTTAAGTATGACGTTTCTTGAGGAGAGGCAAATAGAGGCAACTTAAAATCTCCTAGAGAGGGTAGAGTTTCAAATAACTGAGTTTTGATATTAAAGTGTAAGAACAGAAATAAATATGCCGTTTCTGCTTCAGGATGTATTGTTCCTGATGCCTTTATTTTGATTTTTACAGTTAGTGAGAGAATTACATGTCAAGTTAATTCCTTGACTTAGCATTGAAGGAAGATTCCTTTTTTCTTTTTTCTTTTCTTTTCTTTTTTCTTTTCTTTCTTTTTGTCTTTTCTTTTTTCTCTTCTCTTCGCTTTGCTTCGCTTCGCTTCGCTTCTCTGCAGGCTCCACGCCCAACATGGAGCTTGAACTCATGAACCTCAGAAGAACAGTCCCATACTCTACCCACTGAGCCAGCCAGGCACCCCTAGAGAACATCTCTTCTAATTTGCATCAGATCGGGCTCACATACACACGCCCTCTAATTACATACGACACAGAGTAGACAGTGGAGTCCAAGAGAGAGAAGGGCATGTAGATCTGTCTTTCTCTTTATACCCTGAAGAAATTCCATGCACTGGTGCCCAAAGACTTGACCTTGGAAATTTAATCCCCTCCATGCCATTGGACACTTGACACAGTTTACCTGAAACTCTTGCTGTTCCTTGACCCCTGAGAAAGCTTTTATAGGGACCTGAATGTGATCACTTGTAACTGAACATACAGTTCCATCCATAACACAACCATAGGTGTCTCTTCCCTCTCAGGTCTCAAGAACTTCCCCAACACATCCAGTTCCCTTAGTAACCTGTATGAATCTGAAAATGACAAATGCACCACGGAGGATGGCTTTAGTTGAAGGGTAGCAGAGAGAACTGCGGAGTCACAATGCCCCTCAGTAGCTACATAGCCTTCTGTGAGACACCTGGTTTCTCTAAATCTCAGTTTCCACTCATATAAAATATAGCTATTATACTTTCACATCATAGGTCTGCTGTATTAAACAAAATGATAAATGTGTAGCCATTGGAAGAGAGCCTGGCACACACAGAAAATGCATGATGAATGTTCACTCTTTTTCTGCTTTGACACATGAAATTTCTAGAAACTTGGATGTCAATGCTTATGGTGATCCCATAAGCAGTGCCACCTTTGTTGTTGTTGTTATATGAAAGTGACACAGGTAACCCAAGTTCCATATTGAATTGTCTTTTAACAAGGTTCACAGGGATAGTGATGGGCTGCAAAGATTCATTCTTGCTCTCCCTTGGCAGGTTGCTGTTGAGTCCAGGGCTGCAAACGGGTACAACCTTGTGTCTCAAGATTTCCCTAGGAAGGGAAAGAGATCACAGCATGCCCACTGGGATGGTCAGCAACACAAACACTCAGAAGCAGAGAAACTGTGTTGAAGAGTAAAATGAATGCTGGTAATTTAGATTGGTTGTCACTTCAGAGAAGTCTATCAAAAAGGAGAGTACCCCACGTAATGGGAGGAACATGGACTTGTGTCATTTGAGAGTGAGCAAATCTGGACCTTCAGGCAGATGGTTGGCATCATGATATAGCACTTGTAGCCCAGAGAGAGAGAGGCTCAGGATTGAAAACAAAACATAGAAACAAACAAACGGCAGACGAGAGACCCACGGAAGAGGGTAGGAAGGGCGGCGAGGCGGTGCGCGCTCCACGGACTGGTGGGAGGGAGCCAGGGCAGAGGGGCGGCCCGCCAGCCAAGCAGAGTCCCCGAGTCTGGCTGTCAAAAGCGGAGGGGCCGGATGGAGTATGTTCCCACAGCAAGCGCGACTTAGCATCTGGGAGGTCATAAGTTAACAGCTCTGCTCGGAAAGCGGGAAGGCTGGAGGACAAAGGGAGGGAGAGCTGCTGAGCCCCCTGATGACAGAGCTCAGTTTGGTGGGGAACAAAGGCACTCACAAGCGCCATCTCCCTCGCCCATCCCCCAGCCAAAATCCCAAAGGGAACCAGTTCCTGCCAGGGAACTTGCTCTCTCCGTGCAAACACCCAACTCTGTGCTTCTGCGGAGCCAAACCTCCGGCAGCGGATCTGACTCCCTCCCGCTGCCACAGGGCCCCTCCTGAAGTGGATCACCTAAGGAGAAGCGAGCTAAGCCTGCCCCTCCTGCCCCCGTGCACCTTGCCTACCCACCCCAGCTAATACGCCAGATCCCCAGCACCACGAGCCTGGCAGTGTGCAAGGAGCCCAGATGGGCCACGCCACCCCACAGTGAATCCCGCCCCTAGGAGAGGGGAAGAGAAGGCACACACCAGTCTGACTGTGGCCCCAGCGGTGGGCTGGGGGGCAGACATCAGGTCGGACTGCGGCCCCGCCCACCAACTCCAGTTATACACCACAGCATGGGGGAAGTGCCCTGCGGGTCCTCACCACTCCAGGGACTATCCAAAAGGACCAAACGGAAGAATTCCCCTCAGAAGAATCTCCAGGAAATAACAACAGCTAATGAACTGATCAAAAAGGATTTAAATAATATAACAGAAAGTGAATTTAGAATAATAGTCATAAAATTAATCGCTGGGCTTGAAAACAGTATAGAAGACAGCAGAGAATCTCTTGCTACAGAGATCAAGGGACTAATGAACAGTCACAAGCAGCTGGAAAATGCTTTAAACGAAATGCAAAACAAAATGGAAACGACGACAGCTCAGATTGAAGAGGCAGAGGAGAGAAGAGGTGAACTAGAAGATAAAGTTATGGAAAAAGAGGAAGCTGAGAAAGAGAGAGATAAAAAAAATCCAGGAGTATGAGGGGAAAATTAGAGAACTAAGTGACACACTAAAAAGAAATAATATACGCATAATTGGTATCCCAGAGGAGGAAGAGAGAGGGAAAGGTGCTGAAGGGGTACTTGAAGAAATAATAGCTGAGAACTTCCCTGAACTGGGGAAGGAAAAAGGCATTGAAATCCAAGAGGCACAGAGAACTCCCTTCAGACGTAACTTGAATCGATCTTCTGCACAACATCTCATAGTCAAACTGGCAATATACAAGGATAAAGAGAAAATTCTGAAAGCAGCAAGTGATAAACGTGCCCTAACTTATAAAGGGAGACCTATAAGACTTGTGACTGATCTCTCTTTTGAAACTTGGCAGGCCAGAAAGGATTGGCACGATATCTTCAATGTATTGAACAGAAAAAAAAATATGCAGCCGAGAATCCTTTATCCAGCAAGTCTGTCATTTAGAATAGAAGGAGAGATAAAGGTCTTCCCAAACAAAAACTGAAGGAATTTGTCACCACGAAACCAGCCCTACAAGAGATCCTAAGGGGGATCCTGTGAGACAAAGTACCAGAGACATTGCTACAAGCATAAAACATACAGACATCACAATGACTCTAAACCTGTATCTTTCTATAATAACACTGAATGTAAATGGATTAAATGCGCCAACCAAAAGACATAGGGTATCAGAATGGATAAAAAAACAAGACCCGTCTATTTGCTATCTACAAGAGACTCATTTTAGATCTGAGGACACCTTTAGATTGAGAGTGAGAGGATGGAGAACTATTTATCATGCTACTGGAAGCCAAAAGAAAGCTAGAGTAGCCATACCTATATCAGACAAACTAGACTTAAATTAAAGGCTGTAACAAGAGATGAAGAAGGGCATTATATAATAATTACAGGGTCTATCCATCAGGAAGAGCTAACGATTATAAATGTCTATGCGCCGAATACCGGAGCCCCCAAATATATAAAACAATTACTCACAAACATAAGCAACCTTATTGATAAGAATGTGGTAATTGCAGGGGACTTTAACACTCCACTTACAGAAATGGATAGATCATCTACACACACGGTCAATAAAGAAACAAGGGCCCTGAATGATACATTGGATCAGATGGACTTGACAGATATATTTAGATCTCTGCATCCTAAAGCAACAGAATACACTTTTTTCTCGAGTGCACATGGAACATTCTCCAAGATACATCATATACTGGGTCACAAAACAGCCCTTCATAAGTATACAAGAATTGAAATTAGACCATGCATACTTTCAGACCACAATGCCATGAAGCTTGAAATCAACCACAGGAAAAAGTCTGGAAAACCTCCAAAAGCATGGAGGTTAAAGAACACCCTGCTAAAGAATGAGTGGGTCAACCAGGCAATTAGAGAAGAAATTAAAAAATATATGGAAACAAACGAAAATGAAAATACAACAATCCAAACACTTTGGGATGCAGCGAAGGCAGTCCTGAGAGGAAAATACATTGCAATCCAGGCCTATCTCAAGAAACAAGAAAAATCCCAAATACAAAATCTAACAGCACACCTAAAGGAAATAGAAGCAGAACAGCAAAGGCAGCCTAAACCCAGCAGAAGAAGAGAAATCATAAAGATCATAGCAGAAATAAACAACATAGAATCTAAAAAAACTGTAGAGCAGATCAACGAAACCAAGAGTTGGTTTTTTGAAAAAATAAACAAAATCGGCAAACCTCTAGCCAGGCTTCTCAAAAAGAAAAGGGAGATGACCCAAATAGATAAAATCATGAATGAAAATGGAATTATTACAATCAATCCCTCAGAGATACAAACAATTATCAGGGAAGACTATGAAAAATTATATGCCAACAAACTGGACAACCTGGAAGAAATGGACAAATTTCTGAACACCTACACTCTTCCAAAACTCAATCAGGAGGAAATAGAAAGCTTGAACAGACCCATAACCAGCGAAGAAATTGAATCGGTTATCAAAAATCTCCCAACAAATAAGAGTCCAGGACCAGATGGCTTCCCAGGGGAGTTCTACCAGACGTTTAAAGCAGAGATAATACCTATCCTTCTCAAGCTATTCCAAGAAATAGAAAGGGAAGGAAAACTTCCAGACTCATTCTATGAAGCCAGTATTACTTTGATTCCTAAACCAGACAGAGACCCAGTAAAAAAAGAGAACTACAGGCCAATATCCCTGATGAATATGGATGCAAAAATTCTCAATAAGATACTAGCAAATCGAATTCAACAGCATATAAAAAAAGAATTATTCACCATGATCAGGTGGGATTCATTCCTAGGATGCAGGGCTGGTTCAACATTCGCAAATCAATCAACGTGATACATCACATTAATAAAAGAAAAGATAAGAACCATATGATCCTGTCAATCGATGCAGAAAGGCCTTTGACAAAATCCAGCACCCTTTCTTAATAAAAACCCTTGAGAAAGTCGGGATAGAAGGAACATACTTAAAGATCATAAAATCCTTTTATGAAAAGCCCACAGCTAACATCATCCTCAATGGGGAAAAACTGAGAGCTTTTTCCCTGAGATCAGGAACACGACAGGGATGCCCACTCTCACCGCTGTTGTTTAACATAATGTTGGAAGTTCTAGCATCAGCAATCAGACAAGAAAAGGAAATCAAAGGCATCCAAATTGGCAAAGATGAAGTCAAGCTTTCGCTTTTTGCAGATGACATGATATTATACATGGAAAATCCGATAGACTCCACCAGAAGTCTGCTAGAACTGATACATGAATTCAGCAAAGTTGCACAATACAAAATCAATGTCCAGAAATCAGTTGCATTCTTATACACTAACAATGAAGCAACAGAAAGACAAATAAAGAAACTGATCCCATTCACAATTGCACCAAGAAGCATAAAATACCTAGGAATAAATCTAACCAAAGATGTACAAGATCTGTATGCTGAAAACTATAGAAAGCTTATACAGGTAATTGAAGAAGAAAAAAGAAATGGAAAGACATTCCCTGCTCATGGGTTGGAAGAATAAAAATTGTCAAAATGTCAATACTACCCAAAGCTATCTACACATTCAATGCAATCCCAATCAAAATTGCACTAGCATTCTTCTCGAAGCTAGAACAAGCAATTCTAAAATTCATATGGAACTACAAAAGGCCCCGAATAGCCAAAGTAATTTAGAAGAAGACCAAAGCAGGAGGCATCACAATCCCAGACTTTAGCCTCTACTACAAAGCTGTCATCATCAAGCATGGTATTGGCACAAAAACAGACACATAGACCAATGGAACAGAATAGAAACCCCAGATCTAGACCCACAAACGTATGGCCAACTAATCTTTGACAAAGCAGAAAAGAACATCCAATGGAAAAAAAGACAGTTTCTTTAACAAATGGTGCTGGGAGAACTGGACAACAACATGCAGAAGGTTGAAACTAGACCACTTTCTGACACCATTCACAAAAATAAACTCAAAATGGATAAAGGACCTGAATGTGAGACAGGAAACCATCAAAACCCTAGAGAAGAAAGCAGGAAAAGACCTCTCTGACCTCAGCCGTAGCAATTTCTTACTCGACACATCCCCAAAGGCAAGGGAATTAAAAGCAAAAGTGAATTACTGGGACCTTATGAAGATAAAAAGCTTCTGCACAGCAAAGGAAACAACCAACAAAACTAAAAGGCAACCAACGGAATGGGAAAAGATCATTTGCACATGACATATCGGACACAGGGCTACTATCTAAAATCTATAAAGAGCTCACCAAACTCCACACCCAAAACACAAATAACCCAGTGAAGAAATGGGCAGAAAACATGAATAGACACTTCTCTAAAGAAGACATCCGGATGGCCAACAGGCACATGAAAAGATGCTCAACGTCACTCCTCATCAGGGAAATACAAATCAAAACCACACTCAGATATCACCTCACGCCAGTCAGAGTGGCCAAAATGAACAAATCAGGAGACTATAGATGCTGGAGAGGATGTGGAGAAACGGGAACCCTCTTGCACTGTTGGTGGGAATGCAAATTGGTGCAGCCACTCTGGAAAACAGTGTGGAGGTTCCTCAGAAAATTAAGAATAGACCTACCCTATGACCCAGCAATAGCACTGCTAGGAATTTACCCAAGGGATACAGGAGTACTGATGCATAGGGGCACTTGTACCCCAATGTTTATAGCAGCACTCTCAACAATAGCCAAATTGTGGAAAGAGCCTAAATGTCCATCAACTGATGAATGGATAAAGAAATTGTGGTTTATATACACAATGGAGTACTACATGGCAATGAGAAAGAACGAAATATGGCCCTTTGTAGTAACGTGGATGGGACTGGAGAGTGTGATGCTAAGTGAAATAAGCCATACAGAGAAAGACAGATAACTTATGGTTTCACTCTTATGTGGATCCTGAGAAACCTAACAGAAACCCATGGGGGAGGGGAAGGAAAAAAAAAAAAAAAAGAGGTTAGAGTGGGAGAGAGCCAAAGCATAAGAGACTGTTAAAAACTGAGAACAAACTGAGGGTTGATGGGGGGTGGGAGGGAGGGGAGGGTGGGTGATGGGTATTGAGGAGGGCACCTTTTGGGATGAGCACTGGGTGTTGTATGGAAACCAATTTGACAATAAATTTCATATATTGAAAAAAAATAAAGAATATTGATTACTGAAAAAACAAACAAACAAACAAACAAACAAACAAAAAACCAACAACACAAAAAGGGAAAATGGAAATACACCAATCTATGCACAGGTACCTACTGTATCTTATTGTTTCTACGTGTCACCATACCTTACAAGGCAGTATTATTAATCATCACCATACCTTGTAAGAAAAGAAGAAATTGAAGTTCAGAAACAGAGCACTTAGGTAAGGTCACACAGCCAGTATATGGTGGAGCCAGCATTAGACTCCTCTTCACCCCACCTAGATAGTACCTTCGCCCTCCCAGGGAACCACAAGGGGTTTGAGCAGGAAACCAAAGCTGTATCTTAGACAAGAAGGATATTCAGTAGCTCAATTCCCAGCCTGATAATCAATAATGTCAAGGGCACTTTCTTAGACATGGACACAAGGAAGTACTGGGAATCCTTTGCCAGAAAGTATTCAGAATCAGATTAGCACTCGGCTTGATTCCTCTTGACTGATAACTGCCCTTTAAAGCATTTTGCTATGGAAAGGGCAGTCAGGATCCCTGTAGTGCCATCATTTTTTTTTCCCAAACAGTCTAGGGACATCTATTTTTGCAGTGATCCTCAGAGAAGATTTTTATTTTAAGAGCATTTTTTTTTTCAGCAGGGGAAGATTATTTGGAGTCAGGGGTGGGACTCAACCTCGGGAATGTTTTTGGTCCAAAATGATGTATAACAATGAAATGACAGTATTGGTTTTCTTGTGATGCTTGTTAAACATCCATTAAATGCCCAATGTTAACCCTGTTTGCTCCACTGCATTAAAGATAGTAAAAGGTGGAGGTAATGGAATAAAATATTAATTTGTCTCTGGGTAGCTTACAAACCGTTAGGAAACATAAAAGGCAAAACATACAATGGGAGCCTTTAATTATAGTATTTAAACTCTCCCTGGCTTTCCCAGGAGCAGTTATGGGCAGCTTAATTAGACACTATCCTAATTCAGCATAAGGAGACCCTAGGGGGCATATTTTATACCTTCAAACTATAAGAGCAAAAAAAGCTTTGCGTCTGAGCTTTTGTTCTGGTGATGTTTAAGCAGTTTAGAGGATACTCATGAGTCACCGAAAATACTCCTCCTCTGGTCTCCTAGGAGGTCATAGAGGATGATAGCACTGACATGCTTGAATGGAGGGAATCATTTGCCACACACTCTCCAGGTCCCCCGTTCCCATTAACCTGAAGTTCTGATTCCACATCGTATCATGCTGACAACCTCTATTTCCACAGCATGCTCTGGATCTGAGGGGCTGGGCTCCAGCTATACTCACAAATCACCACTACTCTGAGGAGTCTTAGTGAAATTTTCTACAATAAGCAGGATTTTTGCATTTTAACATCTTCAAAGTTCTGGGTGCATCTTAGAATCAGTGGAATATAATAGTCAATATCATCCAGTTGGCAGTTACAATGCCAAAACCTTGGCACTATAGTGGGCAAAAACCTTCTATAGACAGCTTCTGGAAATATCAAGATGGTACCATTATAGAACCAATGAAATACAAGCATATATATCTAATATTTACTGACCAGTTTCCATGGACTGGTATACCAGTTATCTAGTGCCACATTAATGCTGTCTAACCAACAACAATAAAACCTCATTGTTAAACAATAGTTAACATTTATTTCTCATGGGTCTGTGGGGTGATTGAACAATTCTACTGGTCTATGCCAGGCCCAGCTAGACTCACCGTGTGTGTGTTGTCTCTGGTCAGCTACAGCTCCTTAAGTGTTTCTACTGATTTTGGTTGAACTTCCTCATATTTGAGAGTTAGCTGGCTCCAGGATGGTAATCTGGGATACATTTCCTTACTCTTTGGGTCTTTCACTTTCAGGCAGATTAGCCTAGGCTTGTACTCATGGTAGCAGGATTCCAAATGAGGAGATGGACCCATGCAAGCAGTTTTTCAAGCTTCTGCATGAATAATACCTTCTCACATTTTATTGGCCAAAGCAAGCCATTTATTTGCTTAAGTGCAGAAACAAACTTGATGATTTTCATCTCTTCTGAGTTCTCTTTGGAATACTGTAACACTTAGCTGGAGATGGTCATCTGCTGCCCCCTTAGGGTTGGTGATCACTGTTCAGTCCACCACCTCCAGATCTGCCAACCTAACTCCTAAGACTTATTTACTTGGTTTATCTGTGGCTTTATAGACTTTGCACATTATTTAATTTTTAACATCTATTCCTTTAACTAACATTGCAATTAAAAACTATAGTACTTGAAAACAGAGAAACACATCTTCCTTTTAAACTTATCTGTCCTCCACAAAGCCAAAGTGTTAGTCCCTCATACAGGACCCTTGTGGGGATTCCATTGCATCTCTTGTAAGGAACTAGAAAATCACCAATTATTGAAGGAGAGCAAGGTCAAAATCTTGCTCAAGATTGGTGATCACAGTTGCAATTCCTTATAAACCTGACTGACAAAATTTCTTTCTCTGTATCAATTGATGAGAATGACTGATAATTGTTGGAAACTAGTAATGATAGTGCTAGACTTATACTGATTACTGGTCTTACAGATGAAACTTTAATAGCTACAAAGGTGAGTCAAAGAAATAGGGCCTGTTCATCTGGATTTATTTTGTAATTTTAGCTTAATGACCATTTTCTCCAAATATTTAAAAAATATGTAGTTAAACGTGAGGAAAAATAATTCTTTCATGCCACATGTTTATCCTGAAATCATCCTTTTGAGATACGTGTATTACCATTTGATTGTGGTCTTCAGTCTTCATGGGGCCATCTCACCAAATTTATTTCTCTATAACTTAAATGTTAGCTGACGGCAAGGTCCGGGGAAAATGCTTCAGACCAGGAGGGCACCTATTATATTTTATTTCTTATGCTTGAACAATTAAATAAAACTTTGCTCTGTAGGCTACCTTGGGAAATGACAGGCTTAATGGCCTGGTAAACGAACACTGGAGTTGCCATTACACTTGAGGTATAGTCTGTTTAAACTTCAAACCAGCTACAATTCAGGGCTTACATTTCCCGAGCAGGTGAGACACAAGAGACTTCAGGATACAGTAGAGACAACTAAATCCTAAAAAAGAAGTTTTCAGATTACATACACACACACACACACACACACACACACACACACAGACACATTTTAGTTTTTGGCAATGCAGACCAATGTTATATATTTTTTAACTACCTTTTAAAATATAATTTATTGTCAAGTTAGCTAACATACTGAGTATATAGTGGCTCTTGGCTTCGGGAATAGATTCCCATGATTCATCACTTACATACAACACTCAGAGCTCATCCCAACAAGTGCCCTCCTCAAAGCCCATCACTTATTTCCCCACCCCACACCCTCTCCCATTAACCCTGTTTGTTCTCTGTATTTAAGAGTTTCTTATGGTTTGACTCCCTCTCAGTTTGTAACTATTTTTTTTCCTTCCTTCCCCCAATGGTCTTCTGTTAAGTTTCTCAAATTCCACATATGAGTAAGAACATGTAATATCTTTCTTTGAATGACTAATTTCACTTAGCACAATACCCTCCAGTTCTATCCATGTTGCTGAAAATAGCAGGACTTCATTCTTTCTCATTGCCAAGTAGTATTCCATGTATATATAAACCACATCTTCCTTATCCATTCGTCAGTTGATGGACATTTAGGCTCTTTCCATAATTTGGCTATTGTTAAAAGTGCTGCTATAAACATTGGGGTATAAGTGCCACCATGCATCAGCACTCCTGTATCCCTTGGGTAAATTCCTAGCAGTGCTATTGCTGGGTTGTAAAGTAATTCTACTCTTAATTTTTTTTAGGAACCTCCACACTGTTTTCCAGAGTGGCTGCACCAGTTTGTGTTCCCACCAACAGTGCAAGAGGGTTTCCATTTCTCCACATCCTCACCAACATCTGTTGTTTCCTGAGTTGTTAATTTTAGCCACTCTGACCAGTGTGAGGTGGTATCTCAATGTCGTTTCAATTTGTATTTTTCTGATGATGAGCAATGTTGAGCATCTTTTCATGTGTCTGTTGGCCATCTAAATGTCTTCTTTGGAAAAGTGTCTATTCATGCCTTCTGCCCATTTCTTCATTGGATTATTTGTTTTTCAGGTGTTGAGTTTGGTAAGTTGTTTATAGAGTTTGTATACTAACCCTTTATCCAATATGTAATTTACAAATATCTTCTCCCATTCTGTTGGTTGCTTTTTAGTTTTGTTCATTGTTTCCTTTGCTGTGAAGAAGCTTTTTATCTTGATGAGGTCCCAATAATTCATTTTTGCTTTTATTTCCCTTGCCTTTGGAGACATGTCAAGCAAGATACTGCTGCAGCTGAGGTCGAGGTTGTTGCCTATTTTCTTCTCTATGGTTTTAATAGTTTCGTGTCTCACATTTAGGTCTTTCACCCATTTTGAGTTTATTTTTGTGTATGGTGTAAGAAAGTAGTCCAGTTTCATTCTTCTACATGTGGGTGTCTAGTTCTCCCAGCACCATTTGCTAAAGAGACTGTCTCTTTTCCATTGGATACTTTCTCCTGCTTTGTCAAAGATTAGTTGGCCATATATTTGTGGGTCCAATTCTAGGTTCTCTATTCTATTCCCCTGGTCTATGTGTCTGTTTTTGTTCCAGTACCATACTGGCAAAGAACACAGAGCCCAGAAACAGACCCACAGAAATATAGTCAAATGACCTTTGACAAAGAAGCAAAAGGCAATTCTGTGCAGGAAGGGTTGTCTTCTCAAAAGTGACACTGGGACAACTGGACAACCACATGCAAGTTAATTAATTAACAAACATTAACTCAAGATAGATCAGACACACAGATTTAAAATACAAAACTATAAAATCCCTAGAGATTAACAAAAGAAAATCTTAATGATTACATTTTGCAATGACCTTTTAAATATAGCAGCAAAGGAATGATCTATGAAAGCCACAATCCACTTTGAAAGACTGTAAGACGGGGTGCTTTTCACAAAACTAAACATATTGTTATCATACAATTCAGCTCTAACATTCCTTGGTATCAACCCAAGTGAGTTGAAAACTTAGGTCTACTCAAAAACCGGTACACAAATGTTTATAGCCAGCTATTCAGAATTATCAAAACTTGCATCAACAGAGATGTCCTTCAAAAGGTGAATAAGCTGTGGTGCATTTACACAATAGAATATTAGCTCGAAACGGAAATGAGCTACCAAGCTATATTAAGGCACGGAGCATCCTTACATGTATATGGCCACATGAAAGATGTCAATCTGAAGAGCCTAATCCTATATGATTTCAACTCTATGACATTCTGGAAAGGACCTAACTATGCAGACAATAAAATGATCAGTGGTTGCCAGGAGTTCAGGGGGAGAAGGAATGTGTAGGTGGAGCATGGAGAATCTTTAGGAGAGAAACTACTCTGTATAATGCTATAATAGTAAGCACATGTCACTATCCATTTATCAAAAGCCATAAAGTGTACAACGTTTTGAATAATTCCTAATGTGAACTATGATTGATAATCATGTGCTAACATTGGTTCATGGACTGTAGCAAATGCACACCATGTTGTGGGATATCGAATGTGAAGGAGCCTGCATTGTGACGAGGGGAGGTTATGTGGGTACTCTCATTCTGCTCAATTTTTTTTTTTGTGACTCTAAAACTGCTCTAAAAATAAAATCTATTACTTAAGAAAAAAAAAAAAAAGAATGAGGTAGATTTGCAACACAGGTCTAAACAAACAAAAAAAAAAATGAAATCTATTTTCAGGGTAAAAGTAAGCAAGTTGCTTAATATTCAATGTATGAACTGATTTTTCTGGGTGGGTGTCTCTGTTGAAACATTATTTTTATAAATACATACACAATCATTTTGTAAGCTCCTGAAAACATCAAAAGAAAAAAAAAACTAGTTAATGGTGGGTATCTATAAGTGGTAATTTAATAATGGGTGATTGTCACATTAGATATTATAATTTATATTGCTAGATACTTATTATTATCAAGTATGTGTTGCTTTTGTAGTCAGGAAAAAAGTGGAATGATAAGAAAAGCAAACAAGGATTACAATCAAATACAGGTGTTTAAGGCAACACCTGAGTTTTCTCTTCAAGTTGGGGCAGGGTGGGATACCCCTGGAATTTCTGTCCCTCTGGTTCCTGTTCTCCTGTTTGGGGCCCAGTTTTTCTGCTGGGTGTCAGGTCTACCTACACTGGCTGTGTCCCTCTCCCTTGGGAAAACTGGGCACATGCTCATGAAACCTGCCTCTTATTTCCCAAATGTTCCAGGAAACACAGGCAGTGTGCAAAGAGCCCCGAGGCCCACCTGCATTTCTTGCAAGAGACAACACTTCAAAGGAGGGAGGGCCCCACTTTGCTGTGTCTCCTGTTCTGCTGGACGCCAAGTACCTCTACCTGCCACCCACAAAATCTAACAACCCCACAATACTGAGGGGACAGAAAACATCTATTCCTCTAGCAGGCAGCACAACAAAGAAAAGAGAAGCTATTCTTATTTTCAAGCAGCCCACACTTCTGAATGTCTTTAAATGTGGAGAAAAGAGAAGGCTTTCCCTATCTCTCTCCCACTCCTCCTTCTCAAACTTTCTCTCTTCCTTGTTTTTATAAGATCATTCTTATCTATTATTTTTGTCTGCATTAGGACCAAAGTTAGAGGATTAAAGGATCTGGCCTCTCTGGTTGTTGAAATCATACCACAGGGAAAGGTAAGAACCTAGAACTTTTATTCCTCTCTACCACAGCCTACCACTATGAGGACACCTGTCCCCAGATACAGGCATCCTCACTACTGGGACCAGGTCGTTGTGGGAGGTGACTTTTCATCTTTCCTAACAGGCACAAGAGATACACCATTAGCAGCTTCTCATCTGCACAAACAGAAACCTGTGCCCTCAGAAAAGTCTGGACAATGTTGGAAGCATCCCAGCACACCAGGCCCAATAAGGTTGTTCCTCCGGGCTGGAGATAAAACACATATGGAGTAAGGCTGTGTCTGGGCTTAGCCATTTGTAGTGGCTTTTGAGAATTCTACTGAGACTAAGCAACTACAAGTTTCTGCCTGGTTTTATTTTAACAGTTCACCATATGCTATTGCCTCAAATCAGCCAGGCCCCATAGGTGATAACACATAGTTTTTATCCATTCCACAAGGGTAGTATTGGCCCATGATGGAGGCAGCAGCTGGTTCTCTATGAGTGGCAGTGCCTTTGGGGAGATGTGGGTGACTTCCTTCAAAAATGATCACTTCTATATTGGAGAAAACCCCTTCCATCAGTCTTGCTACAGGTTTATGAAGCTACGCCTTTCCAGTCATGTGATTTTGATAGTTACCAAAGACGAAACAATTCTTTAAGCAAAGCCCAGTATCTAAGACACTAATACTCCTTGGAAATATAGGTGTGGGGCAGGGTAAAGTGATTGTCTTTCAGGCTAAGTTGATGGCCTAGAAATCTTTTATTGTGTATGATTTTTTTGTGTAATTTTGTGATTTTATTGTATAAGATCCATTTCTTAAATTTACCTGACAAAATTCACTGGAGACTTTTAAAAAACAGATTTCTAGTCCCCTATCTTGGTGATTGGTCTATAAGTCTGCAGAGAAGTGGGGTATTGCCCCCTTTTCAATTTCCCCGGAAGACCGATCTGATTATATGGGAGTGAATCCTTTGTGCTGCCAGGGCTATGCTCTAACAAGCAAGGGAGCCTCAGATTTTGTCATTGGAAAACATATCTGGGATTCCTTGATTTCCACCTGGGGATTCAAGTGCATTGAAAGTTTTCTTTCTGACACTGAAGGACAGCAATTTCTTGATACTTGAATTTCCTTGATTTCCTAGATCAAGGGAAAGTCTTCCTATTGAGGAAACGGGTCACTCAAGCCCTTGCTGGATCCAATGTGTATAAGTAAATGAAACAAACCCAAACCTCTTGTTAATCAGATACATCACCAGCATAGCATTTTAAATTTGAATATGTGAACTGCAGACACACACAAATCAACCCATGTTTTTCAGCTTTCCAGCTCTAACAGGACTTGATGTATGTCTTGTTAACTCTGCCCAATTAGAAAATGAAGAATGGGGTGAAGAGATTACCCCAACACCTGGGAAAGAAAATCCTCCAGCAGGAATCTACAAGTGTTGCCTTTTCCCAATTTCCATTTCTCAAAGAGAAACTCCTAAAAACTGGCTGCAAATTAAGGATTACAATAAGGGGTAATTCATTAAATAAATTTTAGTGTTTTCATTCAATATTATGATGCAGTCCTTATAATGATAATACTTATAAATAATCGGTAATGGCACAGGAAAAGACAATATAATATTCGGTAAGAGAGCAAAATGTAGGACTACAGAACCACGTGTTGCATAATTTCAACAGTTACACATAAACACATAATCATATATGCAGACACATGATAAAGGTATAGGTATAAAAATATAATTTTACTTTTTTACAAAGAGATGGGCTACAAATGACTTCTATTTTATTCCTTAGATCTTTTCTTCTCTTGGGCTCTTTTTTTCCCTATAAATTTTTATTTCTAAAGGAAAACATAGTACCTTTGCACAGCTATAATACTGAATAGAATGTCTGATTATACTTTATAATCCCAGTCATAAATGTAACTTTTAGGAGTCAGCATTTATGATATTCAGAATTACAGCCTATATTAGGTAACAAGAACTCCTAAGTTGATGATGCTATGTAAGTGACCAGTTTTCCTAATACGTACATTATTTCATATATATATATATATATATATATATATATATATATATATATAAACACATACATGTATACATTTCTTACATATGTATGTATACATAAAGATGTATATATTTGCTTCAGCTCCTTTCACCTATTTTTTAAAACATATCTATGGCATTTTAAAAATTATTTTTAAATTTACATCCAAGTTAGCATATAGTGCAACAATGATTTCAATAGATTCCTTAATGCCCCTTACCCATTTAGCCTATCCCCCCTCCCACAACCCCTCCAGCAACCCTGTTTGTTCTCTATATTTGAGTCCTTATGTTTTTGTTCCCTCCCTGTTTTTATATTATTTTTGCTCCCCTCCATGTTCATGTTTTGTATCTTAAATTCCTCATATGAGTGAAGTCATATGATATTTGTCTAATTTTGCTTAGCGTAATAGCCATCATGTAGTTGCAAATGGCAAGATTTCGTTCTTTTGGATTGCTGAGTAATAATCCTTTGTATATATATACCACATCTTTATCCGTTCATCTGTCGATGGACATTTGGGCTCTTTCCATACTTTGGCTATTGTCGATAGCACTGCTATAAACATTGGGGTGCATGTGCCCCTTCAAAACAGCATACCTGTATCCCTTGGATAAATACTCAGTAGTGCTGGGTATTGCAGGGTAGTTCTATTTTTAATTTTTTGAGGAACCTCCATATTGTTTTCCAGAGTGGCCACACCAGTTTGCATTCCCACCATCAGTGCAAAAGAGATTCTCTTTCTCCGTATCCTCTAAGGTCTTTTTTTCTTACTGAAATTTGACATACCTCTAGTATTGTTCAGAATAAAAAGAAATAACCCAAGGTGACAGAGGTGCAAATTACTTCCAAGTTAAGTAAAATAACTTAAATCATATTAAGAAGCATGTTTTTCCAATTATGGCTCTGAAATTTGTGTGTTCCCACTCTGTGTGAGGCCATCTGCCATTAGTAACTATTAATAATACTGCTCCCAGGGAACTTCAAGAAAAGTTTTATAACCAATGACACAAGGACCCCTAAGAAAGTTCAGGAACACCCCACACCACGCGGTCGATCCAGATCAGAACCCCAAAGGCAGGGCAAGTAAAGAAGCTGAAAAGATGACTTGATAACCAGTTAAAAAAAAATTGTGGTGGTATTTTTTACAGTAGTTTTCAATATAGAGAATACCTTTGGGATAAAATGTATTGTTGAGTCCAGAGAAGAGACGGAGACAGACACCAGCAGGTAAAAGTTACTGCAGGGTTCATATTTGGGCCCGGCCCAGTCTACAGAAGAACTTTCTAACAATCAAAGCTTCTGAGGAGGGCAGCTCTCCAGCCAGAGCTCAGGCTGATGCTGCAGGATCATTTGCCCAGGATGCCAGTAAGCTGGTGGCTGCCTGCAGCAGACAAATGCGGCATTGAGTAGCATGTAAGCTCTGGGACCCTGTGCTTTCAGATTCACAAAGTTGAGATTTTATTTGATTAAGCAAACAGGACAGGCATGACTACTCGCATCATCCGGATGAGCAATTTGAAGCTCAGAGACATTTACTGAAGGCCCAAAGTCACACAGCTGGAGTGGCAGAACCACACACCGTCAGTGCTGGGAGCACCGGCTCGTGCACTCAAATACCAAGGCCGATGTACACAGCCAGGATGCCAATAACTCAAAGATCCAGGGAGACAGACCCTTGAGGGGTAAACAGGAAGGAAAAATGGTGACTTCCCCTCAACCTTTGGCATCTGTGACTGGATTACACTCCAGAGGGAGCTTTCTCTTGTGTCATCTGACACACAGTTTGGAAAAAAGAGTCGCAGCTGAAGCCACAGTCCAATCCGAAGTTCTGTTTTCTGAGAGGCACTCTGAACTCCCCCAGAGGGCTCAGGGAGACTCCTCCAGGAGGCAGCCCTACTTGTCTTCACTTGGTCTGAGGTTGGGGGTGGGAGCTGCTGAAACAAGAAGGGGAAGACCATGTGTTTCCAGTTGGATGAAGAAAAGCTTGATGCCCCGAGTGAGAACATGAGCCTGCCATAAGGGAAGTAGGAACCTACTGCCCCTGTTTCCAGAAAAAAAGGCTGCTGACAGCTATGAGGCTCCTTAGAAAATTTATGAAGCATTCCTGACCAAAAACAACAACAACAACAACAACAACAACAACAACAACAACAACAACAACAAAAACAAGCCCAGGAGCAGAGGAGAAGACTAGAGAGGAGGGGTGGTCATCTCCATTCTTGGGTTTCTGGCAGTTTGGCCCCAGACTGTAGTTGTCGTTATTGGTTTTTTTTGCTGCTGTTCTGCCAACAAGAGGAATCAGGGCACAGGAGGTGGAAAGAGAGGAAAACAAAATCAGATAAAATAAATCTGGGAGCACTAGATAGATTTTTTTTTCTTCAGAGAACTTCCATGGCTTTAACACTGTATTAGCTGTGGGCTCAGCCTGGGTGGCTCAGTCTGTTAAGAGTCTGACTCTTGGTTTCAGCTCAGGTCACGATGTCACGGTTGCGGAGATCGAGCCCCTTATCAGACTCTGCACTGAGCCTCCTTGGGATTCTCTCTCTCCTTGTCTTTCTGCCCCTGCCCTGCTCACTCTCTCTGTATCTCTCTCTCAAAAGAAATAAACAAACATTAAAAAAAATAGTGTACTGAGAATTCTGATTTTCCATGATTGGTGATTTCATTCAAGTGAAGTCTAAGAAGAAATAAAAATCATTCGATTAACATTTATTGAGCATGCGGCATGTGACAGGTACTCTCTAGAACATTTTCCACATGTTGGTTCACATCAGCCTCTTGAAGATCATATGAGATGGCTTTTATTATCATTATGCTTATTTTACAGATGAGGAAACAGACACAAAGAAGGTTCCTCAGCCAGTCCCAGGTTTTAGACTAAATTTACTATTGATTAAATAGTAGAGCGGAGATTCAAACTCGAGCAGTCTCACTCAGAGCCCAAGTTACACTGGACTGCAGGATTGTGCTAATAGCCCAGATGAGGGAATTAAATGCTCAAGAAAGGTTATGTAACTTGCCCAAAGTTACACATGAATGAAATTGAGCTTAAATCTCTTGTATTCTAGGATGAGGTCAGACAATTGTCCCCTGGCCTAAAAAGAATATCCTGGACTAGTGCTCACAAATCACAACCATTAGAATTTCGTGAAGCTTCTTGAACAAAATGTTTTAGGAAAAATTGATGTAGATGATGAGCCAAACATTTACTGGACATCTACAGTGAGTCAGGCCCTCACTGCATCAGCCATTGTCCTAAATTATGGATCGCTCTCAATCAACTTGGGAAACGGTATTTTTATGTCCTTACTCATGGAAAGTAAGCACGATATTTGAGGTCACAGACCCAGTTAACAGTAGAGAAAGATGAATCAGCTCTCCTGAATCAGCCCAGGTCCCTCCACTTCACATTTCAATTTACCTCTTGCAATGGAAAAGAGAGTTCTTGAAACACAATTTCTAAAGCATTTAAACGTTGAGTCTTAACACTTTGACCTTAACAGAGGCTGATAAAATTTTTTGAAATGTCCTAGCCTTTAAAAATTGATTAAATGGAGCTCATAAATGGGATAAGCCTGACTCTACAATAATGAGATGTTTTACTCTCCCTCATATAATTTTACTGATGCTTGCCATCACTTTTCATGAAAAAAATGTCCTTCTTCTCAAGGGACCAAGTTGGTTTCTCTAAGGTATGGTTTCCATGTTACCTTCTCATAGACACTGAGGAACCCAAAATCCAGAGACTAAGTTGGTGGAGGCAAGACTAAATTGGTGGAGGCAATCCTTTTCAAAAGGAATAGAACAGACTCATTTTTTTAACCAAAATGAGCCTCTGGAGATAGATAGATAGATAGATAGATAGATAGATAGATAGATAGATAAGATAGATAATAGGAAGGAAGGAAGGAAGGAAGGAAGGAAGGAAGGAAGGAAGGAAGGAAGGAAGGAAGGAAAAAAGAAAGAAAAATATGGATCACACAAGTAGCTGTTGCTATGGTAGGAACGAACTCAGCCAGTCCTTGGCACTTAAGGAATTACCAATGTCACAGGGATAGTTTCAGTAAAGCTCTGAAGTCAGTCAGCAGCACAAGGAATTCTGTGATGTCAAGACAGTGTAAAACAGCAATCTGTTTTCAGAAGAATTGGACTTGACCGGAAGCCACCTACCCATGCTAGAATGGCAAGAGATTCACTGGCAGACACCTGGATATTCAGAGATGCCGAGCCTTGGGGTGACCTCGCCATACACCCTGAGATAGAAAATAAGACCTTGTGGGATTCTGTTAAAAGTTCATCAGTGAGAGAAAGTCCCTGCTTTACCTAAATAGCCCTGATACTTTTTGCTAACTATTACTATTAACGGAAGCTCCTCAATTCAATCAAAAGGCATGCTTTCTACAAAAACAGTTTAGCTTATTTCTTAGGTTTTTCCACCAGTCACATTTATAACCTCCAGTGGGAATGGAGCATTAAAGGTCATTACGGTGAGGCACCGGCCAATTCACTGACGATCAATCAGGCACACATTCTCTATGTTCCTTATACACCACTTTGCACTCTCTCAGTCTCCCACATCGAGACCCAATCCTCATCTTCAGTTCTCTCCTGAGATGCTTAAATAAAGGAGAACTTTGAGAAAGCAAGATGTGAGAGAAGAAAATCAGCAATGAAGGGGCAGCCTTCATTTCTCATTCACTTACTAATTCATTGCAGATTGAATAAATGAACCTCTCATTGTAAGATTCCAGGACACTTGTCAGTTTAAGGGACTAATAGTCTATGGGGGTGGGGCAAAAGATTTTGAAGGGTTTCTTTATTAACTTTCTAACATAAAAAGTTCTCTTGGCTGTAGAATTAGCATGTGCATCTTACAGACTTTGAGAATTGAGACATTAGGATATTTCAAGAAAGGGTGGAAAAGCACACAAATGATTCCATTAGTAGTAGGCTCAGTATATAACTGGCTGAGCAGTTGTAGCTAGAGCTCAGGTTATTCGCCAATTCTCTTGACAGAACTTATTTAAGGATTACCGCAGCCTGATTCACATATTTTCCTTGATCATTTGAACTAATCATGTATACCTCATTCAGGAAGCTTCAGAGAGATGGTGAGAGGATACAAGGAATCAAGAGTGGCAGCTCATCTCTGTGCCACCATGAAGAGTTGATGAGTTTAAAATGAACCACTGTGGGGTCACTAAATTTGGGGATTGCTTTGCTCATGACAATACTGGTTGAGTCTCTGACCTACACCTTAATTTTGTCCAGAAAGCACTTGTAGGAAAACACTTGTGATTTGTATTTGATGTCCAAGATGGACTTTATAGATAAACCACATGTTTATTCAGCACACAAGACTCAATCAAGCAACAGAAAATCCCCCATATCAAAAGCCTCTGTATGGTCACCACTGATTCAAAATATTGCAGTGAGGACAGAAGCCGGAGGAGACTGACTCTTGTGAACAAGTTAAACAAGCTGAAGTCATGAATGCACATGAACATATGTAAACACACACACACACACACACACACACACACACACACACACACAGTTGCCCTCAGTGGTATTGGGGCTTCACCTGCCTTGCAAGGTACAAATACAGGCAGAGTACAGCAGACTAGAGCAGCCTTTCTACCGCCTTACAGGCAACCCCAAATCCAGCACCCCTAATTCGTCCCCTATCACAACACACATTGCCATTGGCCACACAACTGCCATACATGGAAATATGTGCATTACCTGCCTTGATTTTTCCTTTCCCCACCTTCCTTCCTATATCCCCCGTGGTTACTGGTTATAAATCCTAAAATCTGTATCAAATTTTTCCACTTTATCCTACATCCATCCATCTTTGTAAGTAACCTGCTAATTCTGGCCACCATAACTTCCTACCTAAATTAGCCTTCTGACTATTCACCTTGCCTCTATTCTAAGAGATTTGTATGCCCAGTTTGCTCCACAAGACTTTTGCTGAATTCTGAGGATGCATAGGAACACAAAGAGGCAAACCTGCAGTCTTGCTGTAGTTAGAAAACAATCCACAACAGGTGCCTGGATGGCTCAGTCATTTAAGCTTCTGACTTAGACTCATGTCATGATCTCGTGGTCAGTGAGTCAGAGCCCCATGTCGGGCTCTGTGTTGATAGCTCAGAGCCTAGATTCTGTGGCTCCCTCTCTCTCTGTTCCTTTCCTACTCATGCTCTTTCTCTCTCTCTCAAAAATAAAACAACACTAAAATAGAAAAAAAAAAAAAAAAGAAAAGGAAAGGAAAGAAAGGAAAAAAGCAACCCACCAGGAGGAGGAGGCAGAGGCCCACTGCAGGGAACTCATGAAGGCCTTAGGAGGCATGGTGAATTGATACCGAGAATCTAAATCATATTTCACCTGGGAGCACATTCCAATATTGGTAAAACCTAGAGTCTGAGAACCAGTCTGGACTGTTGGCAGAAAGCTACAGTTCCATAGTTGATAGATAGACTAGCAGCCATTTCTGCTTTTTTATACTGCTGGAGTGACAAGGTTGGGGGTTTGGTGGACACCAAACCATAACCATTTTCCACCAAAAAAGGAAAGAAAAAAAGGCAGAAAAGGAGGGAAAGAAGGAAAGAAGGAAGGAAGGAAGGAAGGAAGGAAGGAAGGAAGGAAGGAAGGAAGGAAGGAAAGAAGGAAGGAAGGAAGGAAGGAAAGGAAAGGAAAGAAGACAAGAGAAGAGTATCGCTTGGAGAGAAGATCAAAGTTATGGGGCGCCTGGATGGCTCAATGGGTTGGGCGTCTGACTTCGGCTCAGGTCATGATCTCACAGTTTGTGGGTTTGAGCCCTGCACTGGGCTCTGTGCTGACAGCTCAGAACCTGGAGCCTGCTTCAGATTCTGTGTCTCCCTCTCTCTCTGCCCCTCCCCCACTCACACTCTGTCTCTCAAAAATAAATAAATGTAAAAAAAATTTTTTAAAAAGATCAAAGCTAAGATTAACATCTGTGAAAAAAAAATAAAATTTAATTTTTAACTGTTTTCTGGGGGTGAAGAAACCAGAGACACCAGGATTGCAGTAGAAAGCCATGGAGAATCACACCACGGCAGCAGGGGCTAGCCAAGAGAGACTGAATCTTACCAACGCTAAAACCCAGACAAAACCAGATCAGTCCCTGATAAGACTAACATGGTCTGCTCCCCATCCTATGATCCTAACAGAAGAAAAGGGAAACTTCTCTTTTGGAAACAATCATTTGTATTCTCTGAATTATTTTCTATGTTGTTTAGCATATAATAGAAGATTGTTAAACATGTGAAGATGGCCAATACAAAGACCTATGATGAAGCCATATAATTAAAATAATATGACATTAACATAAGGAAAAACCAACTAATGGATCAGAATGGAGACACCAGAAAGACACTGATAAATATAAGTCAACACATTTATGGCAAAGATCACTCAATAAAGAAAAAGGGAAACTGATCTTACCAATAAGTAATCCTATGTCAACTGCATGGCCACAGAGAAAAGTCATGGGTATATGTATCTTTACTTTTATGTTATATCACACACAAAAATCTATTCAAGATGCATTATACATCGAAATGTGGAAGATAAAGTATTAGTTTATAAGAAAATAGAGGAAAACATTTTTGATGACTTTGATGTAGTCTGGTTTTCTTAAACCAGTCCCTCAAGAGTTCTGAGCAGCAGTAACTATACAGGAATAAATTACAGTCAAGAGGCTCTATACATTAAAAGGCACCCCTAGGATCGTGAAAAGTCAAATCACATATAGGAAAATATATGTATGTATGACAAATGACTCAGCCAGATTTGATATACAACAACAAATGTAACAAAAAACAAAAACTTCCAAAAATCAATAAGAAAAAGACAGGAAACAGAATAAAATACAAAAGATTTGAATAAATAATTTGCAAAAAAGAGATATGGACATCCAAATGAACAACAAACTTCAGTAGTAATCATGGAAACACTAAAATCAGTATGTAATCATATTCCATAATCAAAAGATAAAATGAAAAAATGGAAAATATCAAGTGTTGGTATATGTGTAGTAACCAAAAACTCTTATTTACTACTGAAGAGAGTATAAGAATTACTTTGTAAAAATATTTAGTAGTATCTATTAAGCTGGGCACAACTGCCTTCAGCATTGGATATGGGTCCTCATGTTGACCAAATGACAAAGAAGAGAAGATATATGGAAGGATAACTCATACTAATCTCAAATTATATAACTTCAAATAATTCACAAACAAATACAATATGAAAGAAACTCAAAAACATAATATTGAAAAAAGATGGGTATAAAAAAAGGATGTAGAATTAGATTCCATTTATACAAACTTTATATGAGGTTTAAAGCAAGTAAAATTAACTTATGCTATTTAAAGTCAAAACAGGTTATCCTAAGGGAAGGAACTGACTACTGACTACGGTGGGGCGGCTACGAGTCAAGCCTATGGGGAGCTGCTAATGTTCTTTTCTTGACTAGAATGCTGGCTACACAGGTGTGTTCATTTATGAAAATCCTACAAGCAGCACAGTAACAATATGGACACTTTTCAATGTATACTTAAAAAAATTCTTTGGTGGAAAGAAGAGATGGATAGGAGTCATTGGAGAAAAAAATAATTTTTACAAAGTCTGGTAAGAGTTAACTTTCTTCTTTGGGAGCAGTTCTGGGAAAGCTGGTAAGGTTAAAAATCAAGAGATAAGAGTACCTAACTTAGGTACTCTTAACATTTATATGTATTTAACAGGTTGGCTATAGATAATAATGATGTCATTCCCTGTTTTGAATACCATCATATTTCCCAGGGTAACAATAGTGCACTAAGAGAAAATGATAATGGACTTGTCATAATGGATCCCAACAGTGCATTGTTCAGGACACATGCCAAGAAAATGACAAATCATCCATTCCCATCTTGTATAAAAGGAGCAATGTAACAAATATCACAACTCCCTCACAACATGCTAGTGAAATTCTACCGTGAATTGATGAGAGAGCAAATGTTTAAGATTTAAGGCAAGTCTGTTTGGGAAGTCAGATTCTTTGGTCTAGTCAGAGACGTGATGCTCAAAAGGAAAAAGGAAATCAAACATGGCATTTAAAGACTGAGTCCCAAATGGCATGGACATAGAGGAGACTAAAAAGGAAGAATGACTCATCACATCCTGTTAAATGTACTAAGAACCACAAGGTGGACTTAGGTCTCATAAAAGGGAGGGAAAAATGGCTCTAGATATCCTTTCCTCTCCCAACAGTCCCTAGCTTGGCAAATCCCTAATCTTGTTTAAAGGCTAACTCAAATATCAATTCCTTATACCATCACTCCTTCCCTCTCCCACAGACGATAGTTGACTTCTCACCCATTTTTGTTCTCCCAGGACTTTGCACAATCTTCATTATACTTATTATGCACTTATCACTCTATAAATTGCATTTTTTGTGTCTGCATAGCTGTCTACTTCCTCTACTATGTAATTATGTAACCTCGGGGGCAAAGGCTACATCTTAACAATAGCACAATCACTTAAGATGTTTTAATAGTTTTATTACAAAAGGCATACACATGGGGAAAAAATCAAAACAGCACAGACAAATATAAAAGGAATGGATAAACAATTCCTCCCCATGATCTAGGCCCGTAGTCAGAAAACTTTTCTTGCAAAGGGCCATATTGGAAGTATTTTAGGTGTTGCAGTAACATACAGTCACTGTCCTAGCTACTCAAATCTGCCGGTGCATCAAAAAACAGCTAAAGATGATATGCAAAAACAAATGAATGTGGTTGTGTTCCAATCAAACTTTACTTTGGAAAACAGGCAGCAAACCAAATTTGTTCCAGGGGACATAGGCTGCCCGCCCCTGTAGTACGCAATGGTCTCATGTCCCAAATTAACAACTGTTAAAAGTTTCTTATAAAATGTGTTGTTAGTTGAGTGTACCCTTTATGCAGCCCTGCTAAACAAAATGCACCTTTTTTTTTAAAAAAAAATTTTTTTTTTTAACGTTTTTATTTATTTTTGAGACAGAGAGAGAGCATGAATGGGGAGGGGCAGGGAGAGAAGGAGACAGAATCCGAAGCAGGCTCCAGGCTCTGAGCCATCAGCCCAGAGCCCGACGCGGGGCTCGAACTCACGGACCATGAGATCGTGACCTGAGCCGAAGTCGGACGCTCAACCGACTGAGCCACCCAGGTGCCCCAAAATGCACCTTTTAAAGACAGCAAAAATACACAGTGATTTACCTGTGCTAGTTTCTTCAAAGAGAAAAAAAAAATACTAAGTCACTTTGTTTTTCGCCATAAAGAAGAACAAGCGTATGTGGTTAGGTAAGCTACCAACTACCTTTGTTGAGCATCTACAGAGTCAAAAAAGAAAACAAATACATCCAAGACTTTGGGGCCCCCACATCTCCTCAAATGTACAGTTTTCACCAGGAATGAAATTACTAATTCTAATTGTATGCCCAGATGTGCCTATAAAATTAACCCTCTGGACATCTAAATTACAGCATAAGCTCTAACACAGTCTAGGCTTTCGTGGGCTGCCAGAATCTAACCACTAGGGTGAATACTGTTTCAAAAGTAAAACCCATTCCAAGACAAAGGAAAAAAAAATCGAAATACCTTTCTCTTTGTAAAGTCAGAAGTCACATGCACACACCTTCAAAAGGGGACTGTGGTGGCTACCGGTTACCCTGTGCCCCACAATCTGGCATATGTGTCGGGACTTTTAGTAGTAAGACATGGTACCTATGAAAAGAAAACTAGAACTTATACCAACACTTAAAAAAAAAAACCAAACTCATGAGTAGGAAAAGTTCTAGTCAATGTAAGATCAAGTTCTACTCTGGAACTTGTCAAAACACTGATGAATTACAAGTTCTACACAGTCACTGGATTTCCTCAGTTTCTCACTCTGCCTCTGATTCTCTCTTTGGTTCTCTTGGTCTCCATGCTTCTGACATAGCCTCTTTGCCCCGCTCCCGCTCCCTCTCCCTCCCTCCTGCTCCTCCCTCTCTCTCACTTTGGTTCTATCATAGTCTTTTGGTCTTTCTCTTTCTCTACCTCAGCCCCTCTCTACCTTCTCTTTCTCTCTCCCTTTGTCTGAGGTTGCCTTTGATTTAAACAATTCAATCAACCACGTTCTTTTCCACAGCCACGTGACACCTTCTAATGACTCACGTTCATGGGTAAGGAGTTTCAGGTAGAATATGAATGCCTGACTCACAATGTATACATATGGTTAACGGTGTGCAGTGTAAGTGTGTGTATGTATATGAATATGTACGTGTAGGTAAACACGTAGATAGATGAATGTCAAGATCAAGTGAATGTCTGAGATTTAAATTGAGATACATTTTTTCTTTGTTGGGATTACAGGTCACCAGAATGTCTAGTGTATTGTATACAGTCTTGGTGCAAGTAACTCTCTTTTCTAATTAAAGAAACTGATGAGGAAAGGCCCAGAATGTCTGCTATCACACAATCAAGAAGAAAAAACACAAAGTGACCTTACCACCTCTTTCATCAAAACTATCTACGAACACTAGTTATTGGAGAGAGATTTTCTGGGGTCAAATTTAGGTTCCTGGAATGAAGCATAATGAAGCTTATAAGGTTCATAATCTTTTTTGTTAAGTTTAAAATATTTTGGGGGGTGCCTGGGTGACTCAGTTGGTTAAACGTCTGACTCCTGATTTTGGCCTAGGTCATGATCTCACAGTTTGTGAGTCTGAGTCCCCTGTTAGGCTCCACACTGATAGCACAGAGCCTTCTAGGAATTCTCTCTCCCGCTCTCTCTGCCCCTACCCCACTCATGCTTTCTCTCTCTGTCTCAAAATAAATAAACTTAAAAAAATTAATTAAAAAAATAAAATATTTTAAGTAACAGAAATATCATATATTCATAGAAGAAACACCAAAAACCCCACAATTTAAATGATAGTTAAAAAGCCATAATCAATGATAATATTTTAGTCCTATTTTTCCAAATTTTTCTACATTTTATTTCTTTTACAAAAATAGAATTGTATTCAACAAAGTATACTGAGCCTCTATTATGTACCAGATGCCCTGTTATATATTTAAGATATATACACAACATGCAAAGATTTCTACCTTCATGGAACTTAAAATCCTACTATTTTAAAATTTTATGTTTTTAACTTTTGCTTTGCTGTGTAAATTTGCTAAGACATTAAATACAGGTCTACGATACATTTAATGGCTGTATAATATTTTATTACATTCATGCACAAGGTCATGGGTATTCTTGCTTTTGAGGACCAAGAAAAGTCCAAAAAAAAAAAAACAAAATCCAAAATCACCCAGCAAAAATTTAGCAAGTATTCGCTCTCAGTGAATAGGTATAAATGCTGTGAGGGATATATAGAAAAAAGAACAAAAACACTTTTTAAAGATAAGAAAGGGGAGACACATGGGTGGTTCAGTCAACTAAGTGGATGACACTTGATTTGGGGTTAGGTTATGATCTCATGGCTGTGAGCTCGAGCCCCATGTCAAGCTCCACACTAGGTATGGAGCCTGCTTAAGATCCTCTCTCTCTCTCTCTCTCTCTCTCTCTCTCTCTTTCTCTCTCTTCCTCCCTCCCTCCCTCCCTCTGTCTCTCCCTTGCTGGCATGCATGTGGGCACTCTTTCTCTCTAAAAAAAAAAAAAAAAAAAAAAAAAAAAGAGAGAGATGACCTCAGTGCTCTAAGATGTGAAAATGGACAAAGGAGACAGCATAATTACAGATGAGAGATAATATATATTACATATCTGCTAAGTGGACATTGTGGACATTAGATATACTATGATGAGTGTTATTAATTGAATGACAGTAACAACAATAAATAATAATAATAATAGATCTAATGTTTATTACTATGTGCCAGGTACTGTGTTAAGGGCTATATGTTCACCAACCCATTTACAACTGTAACAACCCTTTAAGAGGGGTTAAGAAGAGCCCTTTAAAAAGAATATTTTTACATATGAGGAAATAGAGGCACAGAGTAAGTTATTTTCATGAAGTCACAGAGCTAATAAATGATAAAGCGGTATTTCAAACCCAAGAAGCCTTTTCCAAAGTCTTTGCTACTGATCAATATGTTATAGTGAAAAGAGTACACCGTATTTTATCCTTAGAACACAAGTCTTGTTTATGTGGATAACCAAGAAAGATGGTACCAAGATGGTCCCACTACAAAATGGGAATGTTAACTACAAAATTACAAAACTACAAAATGAAGTATTTGTTTCAACAGTAGAAAAACTGCTTCCCAGGGAAAAATATTGTCCTTCCTCTTTCTGACACCTTATGTGTATATTATCATCTGTCCACCAGCCTGTTTCAGAGGGTCTTACCCCACTGTATTCAGATTCTTTTGAGAAGTTATTGAAAGCTGTGGACCTCAATTCTTTCCAGAAAAAAAAAAAGTACACACAATGTGTAGGCAAGCTCAGAAAGTTCATGGAAGCCTACAGAAGAATCCTCTAGGGAAATGTTTTTCAAACTTTAGTGTTAATAAGAATCATTTGGAGGTTATTAAAACATAAATATCCTTGCTCACTCCCCTACACCCATCAACAGAATGAACACTAATTCTACAGGCAAAATTTACTTAAAACACCACAGATTATTTAAATGTGGGGCCTGAGGACCATCCCTGAATATAGTTTTGGTTGCCAGTTGGAGAACCCAAGGCTGCCCAGTTCAATATCCCTCCACCTACCCAGCAACATGAAGGGCAGGACGAGTACCGAGTAGAGCAGCGTTTCCAAACCAGAGTGACAAAAGTGCCTTGATTCTAATCTAGAGAGTGTGGGAAGTGAAGAGTTAAACAGAAGACCTTTGACCTTTCAAACAGGCAAGCCCTGGGTCAGATGACCCATGAGTTCGGGTTCCCGTGTCCTCTCTCATCCTAATTAGGGAAGATGCCTAGAACCATCAAGCCTTCAGCTATTGGGAAGCCTTCAGCTATTGGGCACAGCATGACTAGCCAATTACCTGATGACACGTCTCAGTAGCCTCATGTTGAAGTGAGTGTCCATGTTGTCCATGATGTCTCTCTAGGGTCAGCAGCCAGCAGGAAGAATCAAACGTCATCTTCCACGTATTCATTCTTCCTGGAGAGCAGGCTGGAGATGATATGTTGGTGATGCTACATGTGGCATGCATAGGAATGGGTGGACATCATGAAAAGAAGAAAAAGAGGTCAACAACCTGAGAACAGAGTAATGTGGAAAGGAACACAAGTAGATTTTTCTCTTCATGCCAAGGGTCCTCCCTACCATCACTTGAACTGACTCATGAATTCCCTTTCTAAGAAACTTCAAAATGAACCCATACAAAAGGGCAGTGTGACAGAGGAAAGAACTCTGGAGTCAAAGTCAGAACAAAACTCGAATCCCTGGTTTACCACCTTTCAGCTAGGTAATTTGTGGCAGCTTTCTCTTGAAGACCCAGCAGGGACTGGACTTGGGTCCTCTCAACTCTGACCCTGAAATTCAGCATTTGTTGGTAGCTGAAACCCTATGCCTCCTGAGAAGCATACTTTGTAGAAATATGGAAGAAGGATGCTTACCACAGAAGGAACTCAACCAGGAAGACTGGTGAAGACTGAACCAAACCAGTCTGTGCCAAGGTGGACCCCAGTGCTGACCTGACCTTTCACCAACTTTCTCCCTCATTATAACACTAAAAAATCACACCCAAACGTGGAGATTTAACAAGATTTAACAAGATTTAATAAAACATGCAGTGCATGATGAAGCATGTCCTGCCCACTGCACCTGTATGCCGACCTGTATCTCTCCCCACTCTACATGCTTGGATGTCAATTCTTTCCCACCAGCCTCTAGCAACTTTCCTTAGCCTCTGCTCTGAGAGCCAGCCTGAAGGATCCTCTCCTTTGTTCTGTCACCCTTGTGCCTGAGCACAAGCCCCAATAAAAGCCTTGCCTGGAACTCCCATTTATTCTGTACTAACACTACAAGGAGTTCGGTAGTTCTGTAGTAACTCCCAAGGAGCCCAGTCAGTAACACTCTGAGCCTCACTTTCCACAATGGTAGAATGGGGATAATACCTATTTCACAGGGTTGTTGTAAGATTAAATTAAATAACATTGATGTTCTGCAATGTGCCCAAAAGACATGGTGACTTTTACTACCATTGTTAAAAGTCAGCTTCTGTTATGTCATGTAAACAGCATATCTGGGTGGAACAGAGTTGCTCTCATGTTCAACAAACTCCCCTCGGCCTTGTCTCCAACAGCCAGCCTCAGTCAGATACAAGAAAAGCCAAAGAAGCCATTGATGTCTGATGTACAATTGTCAGCATAAAAAATAACACTTGTATCATTAGGCAAATGCACCTGACTTGAAGTAAATCTTATTGGCACCTTGTCTGGTCACTTTCTAAAGGCTAATGATGACCCCTCAATCACTCTCAACCACCTAACTTGCTCTAAAGCCCAGCACATATCACTTTTATCGGTTCTCCTGGACTCCAGGAACCCTGTGCCCACTGGTGGTCCCCAATGGGCAGGAATGCAGGCTTCAGGCAAAACATAACTCACTCCTTAACCTATGGCAAAAAAGCCTGAGCAAGCCCAGGTATCCATGGAATTCTGTGTCCTACATTCTAGCCCCTCTTCTTCCAACACCTGGCATGTAAATCTCTCTGCTCAACCAGCCATCCCTCAGCTTCATTTCCCACAACGTGTAGGCAATAATACCTGTCCTTCTCATCTCTGAGGACTATGATGATAATAAACTGAAGTATATGACAAAATTCTTCCAGAGCGAAGCATTTTGAACAGTAAAAAGGCACATTACTGATATAAGGTAGTATAAACATACTCAGTAGATCTCAGCAGAAACAGAGACATGACAGCTTTGATGTACATGTAAAAGTACAGGTAGGATTTCCTACAAGAGTATTCAGGTCCTTTTATTCCCACCCGGATTTTAGAGTAAGCCCTATTCTTTCAGTATAACCTCATGTAGTAAGATTTCACCTTTGTTTCTTGCCAAGCTTCAACTATTGCCTCTGTAGGGGCCAACAGCCAGCTGCTCCCAAATGTGCTACATTGACATATTGATTATTTTAAATAAAAGTTATCTGAGAGACAACCAGGGTTAAAAGAGCACTCTGCCACCACCCCCGCCCCAACACCTGCATTCGTCTCCAGAAAGCAAGAAATCTCCAATGTGAATGGGAGGTAAAGACAATCTCTATCACCAGAGATAGGAAATTTGAGCCAAGGAGGTTTGAAACACAACCCTTGTTACTTTTTTTACTTTTTTACTATTTTACTATGCCAGTCCAAATTCTGTTTAGAATTCTTTACTAACTGCAGCTCCCATAGTTACATTTTCTTTTCCTGTTACTTCCTCACAGATTTATTGTCACTTTGTTGAGAAAGTATAAAAACTGTCTGCCCCGGTCATTTCTTGAAGTCTCAATATCATTACTGTGCCTCTGTGTGCACTGTGTTATTTTTTTTTTATCCTGTTAATCCGCCTCATGCCAATTTAATTCCTAAACCAATTGGAAGCACGTTGGAGGAAAGAAGGAAACTTCTTCTTCTCCTACACACGCACCTGATCTGAGTGGAGTGTGCACTCTGCAGTGGCCATCATCTTCCAAGGAGTCTGGTCCCTCCTCACTGGCCACAGCTCTTCCAGGCCATCACCTCCGGCCATCGCAGGGATGACATGTGGCCAGTTTGCCTTTGGAGACACACGTGCATTCTTCATACTTTTGAGAGGTATGGGACAATAGTCAACATACACAGAGAGGAAAGTCATGGAATTTGTATATACATTTAAAGACATAAAGCAAAGTGGCAGTTGGGTAGCCTGGCTCAGGATGTCTCTGACAGAGTTTACTAAATACGACAGTCTCTGTTTTGAAAACTGTGTTTGAGGAAAAAGTCAGGATAAAAAAAAAGCAATGATATTCAAGAGGAGATGTAAATGTGCGAATAAGGGCAATCATATCTCCAAGGGATGGCATGGGTTTGTTTCTGTTTTTATTTTTGCTTTGGGGGAGACCGATTTTCAATTTCTCATTAGGCATGCAGTATACCCATATTCATTCAAAACTGGTATTGTAGATTAAGGAATTTTAATCTGTCCTCTCCACATTTGCTCTTCAGTTCTTTTGCCTATCCCGAGCTATGGCTCTCTCACAACTCCCGTTTTAAAGTTCTCACTACTACTCATGATCCAATTTAAGTATCACCCTTGTCACAAGCCATCATAACCACCCCAGCCAGAAGGCCCCCGTCTCACCTTTACTTCCCTAGCAGTCCTGCCATCAGATGACCTGCTTCTTCTACAGTCTTGTATAAAGGTTCATGACTTTCTACACCATCTCACACACACTTCTTTCTCGGTATCCTGAACATACCAGGTGCTCAGCAAATACCTGTAGAATGAAAAGTTAATAAGACTATTTGCATAATGTTGTTAGTGTTGTCCCTGGCCCATAGTATCCCTTACATGTTAGCCATTACTGATACAAATAAGAAAACATTCTAAATACTTTTGTGCCTAATTCTACGGTTTTGTGTCCAATTCTATTCTATTCTATTCATATATTTTTTTAAGATAAAGATGTGAATCATCCCCAGGGTCAATTTTTAAAAAAAGCTTTTATTTAAATTCCAGTTAGTTCACAGACAGTGTAATGTTAGTTTCAGGTATACAGTATAGTGATTCATCACTTCCATACAACACCTGGTGCTCAACCTTAATCCCCATCACCCATTTAACACATCCTCCAACCCACCTCCCCTATAGTCAATATTTAATGATATAGAAGGTACAAGCAAATTCCAAAAAGAAGCTTAACTCCTATTCTCAGATTACAGGTTTTGTAACTAAAGACTGGATGCTTGCCAACACAAAAGTGATATAAAAAAAAAACTAGTATGTCTTTATGTCTTACTAGGAAAACCAGTACCTGATTTAAATAGTGGGTTTCAAATTTCAGGAATTTCTGTACACATGTATGTATGTGAATAAAAGGGAGATAGGTATTTCCTATCATGTGAAATAGAAGGTTTGCTCACTGTCAAGGACACAGATCAATGTATCATCCTTGTTTCCCCAAAACTTTACTCACAAGTACAAAGAGCTCAATACCCTCAAATGGAAGACACTAAAACATTGCCTCTGACCTGGGTGGAGCTCCAGAGAAAAAGCTGACTATGTGTCATCAGAAAGCAGAAAGCACATAGTCTAGATTCCTAGAGAGGAGATTCAAACCGGTCCATCTGCCTCCACATCTTATACTTTCTTCCTCTACAGTGTCTTGCTTTCCATGTCACAATGCACTAGCCTTCATAATTAGGGCCAGAGCCTGATCAGAAAAGAAAAACTATAACTTTGTTAAAGAAAGTCAATTCTACTAAAATTTAAAATGTTAACTGAAAAAAAAAAAACTTATACAAATGATCATCAAACCTGGTTTTCACAGCCAATGTCCAGCTAAAATCAGATTTCTTGTTGATTCAGAAATGAATGAACTAAGACTAGAACTCAAAATTTTCCTATGAACTTGTGCTCAGTGAATCACTCAAGTGTTGACTTTTAAGGCTCTCTGAAGATGAAGAAAGGGGCGTCTGGGTGGTTTAGTCTGTTGAGTGTTCGCCTCTTGGTTTCGGCTCAGGTCACGATCTCAGGGTTTGTTGGTTTGAGCCCCATGTCAGCCTGTTTGGGATTCTCTTATTTCCCTTTATCTCTGCCCCACCCCTCCTTGCTTGGTCTGTCTCTCAAAATAAATTAAAAAAAAAAACTTTAAAGATGAAGAGGACAGTATGAGAACAATGTAATCACTACTGGAACTAAGGAATGAAATTTGCCAGGTATGTATTAAAAGCATTCCTTTTTCTCAAGATGGAGCATCCATAACCAGGATGTGCCTCTTCCTGAACTCCTCTGAAGTTAATTCATGATGCATAATTTTACAAACAGATCTTAACAGCCTCGGATTCTTATGGCCTACATTAAAATCCACAAGGCAGGCATTAATTTGGGAGTCAGATCAAAAAAGTTTCCAAATTGTGCTCTGTCCCTGACAGTCACGTAAGAGCCTGAACACGTGACTTATTCTTTCTGAATGATGGTTTCCTAGTTAGTGTGACATAAGTGATCATTTAAGCCTCACAAAATTTGTGAATTTTTTTTTTAAACGACGAATATAATGCATTTTCAAAAAAAAATACTGTCCTGGTTTAATTGCCAAGGCTGTGTTGGTACATGTCAGGTCTAAAAACAGCTGAAGGAGAAGACATACATGTCAAAAAACCAGATGGTCATGCAATTTGATAAATGCAACATTAATATCATCATAATGGCATAAGTTATGTATGCAGAGGACTGTCTGAGCAATGTTGCCAGTGAAAAAGAGATGGGGGTAAGAAACTGAAACATACACTTATATTCAGCATAAAAATGTGAGGAAAAGATATTAATGCTTACCACATACTTACCAAGAATTTCATCGGGATTAATGAACTAGTGCTAGTTAGCATTTTGAAACTCGGTGGAACAAATAATAATACACACAACACACCCCACCAGGCAGTGAACAGAATCATATAAAGTTAGATCATGTATAAAATAAGTTGTGTAGAAGCAATACGTTCCTGCTCCTGACAAATGATCTGTTCGGCATCTTGCATGCTACACTATTCCCTCATTTGGTCCAAATCTTGCCATGGTTCTCATCAAAAAAGTCTTGCCTGTATGCCAAAGCTGCAAATGTCAATACCTGAATTTAAATAATGGCTCAAAATCTTGAAAATTCCTCTGAACTCACTCTCTCAGTCCCTCTCTCTCTGTCTCATACGTGCACACACACACAGACACACACATATACATAATAAAGAAAGGACTGATCACGTGCAAGGCAACAGGTACATCCTCAAATGGCTGTCCCAAGAGCATCAGCAAAATGCACAGAAAGTAGACAGGAAGAAGAGGAAAAGGAGGTAAGAAAACCATTCAGAATTTCTGGAAAGTTATGTGGGCAGTCTATAATCAGCATACCTTTGATTCAGGTGTTAGTATAACCATTAGTCTTTCTACGGCTTTTAGCTAAAGATCGAAAAGAGACAGATCCAGAGGATGTGTGACACCTATGCCCCACTTCTTTCTGGGGGGAGGAAATCAAAGTGGCAAATCATGACCTTCTGATTTTGTTTTCATACTTGGGGTTGATGAACTGTTGTTCCCTTTAATGATCTGAGAGAAAGAAAAGTGTTGGAAGTAGCAGCGACACACGTGTTTAGGACTTGACAACAACAATGCCCTTTCATGTGCGTCAAGATGTGTCATTCTGTCGACTAATCCTGATTGGCACTGACCTTGCTTTACAGATGAGAAATCGAAAGTCAGATTGTGTCAATTTGCCCAAGGTACGTGACAAATAAATAGGGTTAGAATTCAAATCTCCCTTGTTTTTCATTTCACCAAGTTGCCTCCATTTGAGGTTACTTCTGATTCTACGCACTCCAATTCACAAAAATAATAAGTTTATCTCCCCCAAGATGCTGAAACAGATATATCTGGCTAGATGAAACTGATTATTACCTCTGCTCCTGAGGACAGAGAGTGAGAGAGCGAGCGCGAAGGTATGGAGTGTGTGGGGGGTTAAGATTAAGAAATGACAGACTTCAATCAAGAGAAAGCTCACGAGTTAGCAGACTTTGAGTGCTCAAACACTGACAGCCACCATACCTATTACTTACTACAATAAGTAACCTTAGTAGACTTCCTTCCTGCACATAACCCATCCAAGATTTGAAAAACATTGTCCCTATATGACTTGTAATCATCTGCATCTGACCATGCTTGCAACACACACACACACACACACACACACACACACACACACACAGGCAATACATCTTAGTAAGTCCTTAAATACACAAGTATCTGGCTTGCCAAAGGTGCATTTTCCCCTCTCTCATTCTGTTTGAAATCTTTCAGGACGAGGTAAGGGATAATTTGCAGCTTGGATAACAATATGTATTTCTAGACCAAAGTTCTTTACTTCGTATTGGATGTGTTTGAAACTTCCCCTTGACAGCCAGAAATTCTGAGTTAACTACTTGAAGAAGGAAGAAAGTTTTAAAAATTTCAAATTTAAGCAGAATGAATAATTTTAGTGGTAATGATACTAAGGATGTGTGATTGTTAAAGAAGGCAGGGAGAGCAAAGGTCTCCAGGAGCTCCATGGAAATTATCTCTGCTACAACTGTTGAAGTAAACGTGTATATGAACAACATTTGAACCAGAACCTGTGTCCTCAAGGCTAGACACTAGGGTATTCTGGATGCTCTCAGGACAGGGCTATGAAATACTAAATGTTGTTACTGTGATGTGCATCAATACATTTAAAAAACATGTTTAACATTTATTTTTTGAAAGAGAAGAGGGTGTGAGCCAGGGAGGGGCAGAGAGAGAGAGAGAATCCCATGCAGGGAGAATCCCAGCAGGCTCCATGCTGCCAGCACAGAACCCAATGTGGCGCTTGAACTCATGAACCATGAGATCATAATCTGAGCGGAAATCAAGAGTGGGACGCTTAACCAACTGAGCCACCCAGAGGCCCCTGCATCAGTACATTCTAAACCCATGTCCCACAGAATTCCTAATGAACAGATTTTATCTTACAATACTCGAAACTTCCATTTCAGAAGCTCGCAATGTGCCTAACTAAAGTACCAAGTCTCTGGGAAGGCTTCTGGCAATTATTCTACAAATGAAAACACAGTAGTAGGTGCTAACCAGGATAATCTGTGCATATTTCAAAGAGCAATCTCTGTTTCCTGATTAAATCCACCACTCACTTATGTTTATTTTTGGTGTGCCCTTGTTCCTAATGTTCTGAATGTCTGCTTGATGGTAGCCTAGAAAACTTTCACACACTTTGTTAATGGTCTTCAATCGTAAACACCAAAGCTGTTGTTTTCTCTGAGTTTCCAGGTTCACTTTAAATCGACAGCTCTGACACTGAGGAGCGGCAGATTTCTTCCCCAAATTCTAAAACGTCCTCTGACATGGCCAAAAGTCACTGGCTTTCATCCCAAGCCCACCACACATACTGTCCCCAGTGTCAGCCTCCTGTGATCTATGGATCCCTTCACCTCATAAAGAAGGGTCAATCCTTTATGTATGCTCTTCACCAAAGGAGGGCACACAGTGGGGTTGGACAGGGGGCTGCTGTCACTGGTGTACTGATGTTTCTAGGACTGGAGCACACTGGAAAACAATCAACCATTCTCCAGCTGCAAAAGCCCCAGCTCTAAACATACACACACACACACACACACGCGCGCGCGCGCGCGCGCGCGCTCTTAGAAGGTCGTGCAGACTCTCTCTGTAACTTACATCTATCTCCTGAATGCCCAGAGGGAGGGACTGCACCAAAGGACAATGCCTGTCACTGCACTTCTCCACTTTCAATTCCCTTACTAATAATTCATCTTGGACTTACTGGAGCCATGAGTAAGTTTGCAGCAAGTACAAGGGAAATCCTTCCTGAGAATGTCAGACTGCCCTAAAAGTTAACCCTCTCACCCCCACATCCCAGGTACTTAATAACAAATCCACTCTTTGTCTGGGCTCCAGACCATGGTGACAGAGTGTAGGATTTACCTGCTAACTGAGAAGTTTCTTGAAGGGTTGGGGCTTGGAGAAGATGGAGGGCCCGGGGGAATGGAAGCATTTTGGAGGTGATACAGCTCCTGGCAGGAGTCCGGCAGTGGCTTCTTTCTGCACAGTTCCCAAGTCAGAAGCCTAATAGGCCCCTCCCCACCCGACGAACCAATACACTTCAACGCTTACCCCCCTCACCCCTCACCTCTCCGATCGCGCCTCGCCGCCACTTCGGGACTCAAGACGCGGTGGTGGTCACCCAGGTGGAGTGGCCTTTGTGTGCGGGGACCCGGTCACCGCCAACGTGCGGATCGTCAGCTCATTTCCTCCAGCCCAGTAGCCCGTAGCTCTCGGTTACTCTAGCAGAAGAGTTCCAGGGTCCCGCTGAGCAAAGTCCCCCGGGGCTTTCTCGGCAGCGCGACTCCGGCTCCCCGCGCAAAGCCCGCCACTCTCCAGGAGGGGAGGGAGTGGCCGCAGCCCGGCCTCGCGGCTTCGGGCGAGGGCGTCTCCCGGGCGGGGCCCTGGGACCACGGAACACCTCTGGTGCCGCCGCCGCAGAAGCCCTGGGCGCCGAGGACCCACAGCCCCGCGCCGGCGAGGAGCGCGCTCCCTGGGCGGGGGAGCCGCCGCCGGCGCCCACTTTTCCCGTCGCGGGAGCGGAGAGCAGCGGAGAGCGGGCCGGATCGGAGGCGGCGGCGCGGGGCCCTCTGCCGGCCGGCCGTGGGGGGCGGGCGCTCAGGACCCCAACTGCGTCCGAGTTGGGCCGCGGAGCGGGCGGGCGGAGGCGGCACCGGGCGGGGCTCTCCGCTGGCCGGCCGGGGGGCGGGTCGGGCGCTCAGGACCCCGACTGCGTCCGAGTTGGGCCGAGGAGGGGGCGGGCGGAGGCGGCGTCGCGCGTTGAATCCCGCGCGCCACGTGGGCGGGAGCCCGAGTCTGGCGACCCCGGCAGGCGCGGTCCCTGAGTGGCGGGGACTCCAAGTCCGCGCCCTGCTCTCCCCACGGCTGGGAGCGGGCTGGGAGCGCCTGGGACCCTCCCCTCCTGCTCTTCGCCTCTCCCTTTGTTCCCCTTGTGTCCTCTCCTCCTGGAGTCCAGATTTCCTCTGCAGCCAGGACTCTTGCCAGCGTCTTTGGCTGGAGAGGGATTGAGGGATTCCTTGTCTTTCCCTTTAGTCTCTCAGTTGGAACCTTGATCTAACCCAGAGCACAGGCAATGTATCTTGGCCTGGGACGGTCGCCAGAGGGACAGTAGAGGGAATGGTGTGCGGTTGTATGTGTGACGATAGATAGATAGATATTCCATCATCTATCTCTCCAATGGTGGTATGTGTATCTAGAGGTTTCTCCATCACTCGCCATGCTTTGCTCCCTTTTCGTGATCTTCTATAGCATTCATTCTAAACCCAGTCTTTTTGCATAACTCATTTGAAAGAGCACTTTGCTACTAGCCATGTTCTAAATGTTTTGTGAACATACCCTTCCACCTTCTTTAGGACAAGATAAAGTCCTGGGTGAAACAAAAAAGGAGCTCAGACTGTGGGCGTGGGACCATTTTGGCTTTTGCAAACTATTACAGTCCCGTGGCTTAGCACAAAATCCAAGATTTAATAGGAAATCAGGAATATACTAGAGACATGTATTGATTGCACCTGTTATAATAGTTGAGTAGGTTCACCGGTTCCTTGTATCAGTCTTTACCCTTCTAGTAAGAGACAAGCCTTCTGAAATCTTGGGATAAATTTTCATACAATTTGCAGCCTTATATTTGTTTATAAATCTGCCACTAATTTGCTGTGAGATCTCAGGAGTCATCAGCTTGGTTGCTTAAACTTGAAAATGAAAGGGTTGCAAATGGAGAACATTCCACAAAATAAAGGACCAATAGAATTAAAAATGTCATCATCCGGAAGGACAAAGAAATTGAAGAACTTCCCCCAGTTAAAGGAAATTTAGGAGACAAGAAAACAAATGGCAGGATCCTGGATTGGTTCCCAGACCAGGAAAAGGACATTAGTGAATCAACCGGCAAAATTTGAATCAGGTCTACAAATCACTCGACAGTATTAAATCACATTTAATTTCCCAGTTTTGAAATTGTACTATGGTTGTATGTTTTTTATTTGTGGAAGCTGAATAAAAAGTATACAATAATTTTACTTTTGCCACTTCTTGTAGTCTGGTACTATTTTCAAATGAAAGTGGAAAAAATGGCCTTAAAAAATATGACGAAATGATTAGATTAAATGACCTTTAAAACCTTTTGGAGACCAGAATTCTTCCACTGTGGGAGTATAATATAATATCTTCCAAACCAGCTCTCATGCTGCTGCTGTTATAAAGTTCAAATGGAGATTTTAGGGAGGAAAAAATGACTTCGGAAATTGCAAAGTATTTTTTAAATTCTAAAACTTTTCAAATTGACAGTTTATTTTTAGAAGGGTGAAATGCCTTCAGATTCCTGCACAGCCTTCACAAAAGTAATAACACTCCTGTATGCACATGTAAGCACCTAATATTCAAAAAATAAGTGTCAGAAAGGTAATAGCCACAAAAATAAAATAGTAAAAACATCTTTTAAATATGTACTTTGTTTCCTTTACGGTAACTTCATTGAAAAATATGATGGGACCACTTTAAAGAAAACAGGGGAACCATTACTTAATAATCAAACCTTTTTTTTTTTTTTTTTTACTTCTGTAAGATGTGTTTTTGGAAGAATCTTTTTTTTTAATGTTTATTTATTTTTGAGAGAGAAAGAGCATATGTGGGGGAGGGGCAGAGAGAGAGCAAGACCCTGAATCCAAAGCAGGCTCCAGGTTCTGAGCTGTCAGCACAGAGCCCCAGCTGGAGGTGGAACCCATAAACCAGGAGCACATCATGACCTGAACCAAAGTCAGATGCTTAATCCACTAAGCCACCCAGGTGTCCCTGGAAGAATCTTCAGATTTACTCTTTAGATTAATCTAATATGAGCAAATGTAAACAAAACAGCCATCTCAGCCATTAAATTTCAGTGTTTCTATGAACAAGAAAGTGTCATAAATGGTAGATTAGTTCAATCATTACAGGAGCCTAGAATATTCTTCCAAAAAATACCCATGCTACTCATGAATAAGAGCTTATCCTTGGAAAACAGACCTGTGCCCTGCTAATAAAGCAACATGCCTGTGGTCCTTCTCCCTCCCTGAGCCACAACTACTATTTGTGAAAACCCAGAAAACCTGTTTCTCTCTTTTCTCACAATGGTTTTAGAAATCCGCAGATGCATTTGTTTAGTGTCCTTTCTAAAAGCCTTCCTACCTCCTCTCTAGGCATGATAAATGTGTGAAAATTATTTCACAGCTGGGAAACAAGATTGCAAGTAGGTCCCTATACAAATATGGAACTTTGTTTTACCCATAAAGCAAATGAAAAAAGAAAGAGAATAAATACATTGGAAAGATAAGAACTAATGTTGATTTTGAAACAATGTTTTTAATATTCTAGTCAGAGATTATTGATTATCTGCCTAGCATAAAAGCAAAAATGGATATCCAGACTGAAATAGTTCCCAGAGAAAACTGGTAAAGATACACATGCTTTGTTTTGTTTTGGTTTGGGTTTTCCTCCATATAAATGTTACTTTCCCCAACCTCCCAAATACACTTTCTAGGACAATTCACTTATAGATGTGGTCCAAAAATTCATTTATGGAAATTTACTGAAGATGGGCATTTTTTGATGTATATTTAAAAATTTTAACTGTCTTTTGCAGAGCTGTTGTGGGTTTACCGAAGAATTACAAGGATATTCAAAGAGTGGGATCTTAAGGTGGGCATTCCTCGGTGAGAGTGGCAGGAAGAGGCGACCTGGGACCATTGCCCACCTTGTATCAAGTGAACACGCAGTAACTCAATGTGGAGTTTCACTCATAAAGAAGCCGGTCATTGTCCCTACCTCCAAGACCAGACCAGTGGGTCAGATATTTTGCCCACAGGGCGAGGCAGCCCAGAGAACAGAGCTCTAATCTCATCTCTGATCCCCAAGAAATTGATTGCAATTGCAATGAAGTACAGAGAAGTTCAAGCCTAAGAGCGCTCTGAAAAGCAGTAAAAGTCACGGTGAAAGGCAATTGGGAGGAGACCTATAGATTCATTGGTGACAAAGGCTACCGGGGAGTTGTCCTCATTTTGGTGGAGACAAATGAGGACAGTGCCAGCTGGGAAGAACTCTCTTGAGTCAAATATCAGTCACAGACCTCAGGAACTATCCCTTGAAAGGAGTCTAAATTTGATTGGATTAGTCTGTAAAGGAAGTTACCTCTCAAGGAACTATTGAAAACAACAGAGCAACTAGTTAGCAATTTAGTGGAGCTAACAACTGTGTGTGATTAGGAAAAGAGAGTGCTCCACCCTAAGCACCATCACCCTAGGGTAACTGTGGACAAGTCGGTGTACCCTGAAGAGCAAATCCGAGGCTTCACATTGGGTGTGTGGTGGGGCCTTGGGGTTGCGGGGAAGATAGATTTAGGAAAATAATTCGGACAGTTAACAAAGAGACAAGCAAGCAAGATAGTAATATTAAGGCCTGGGAAGAGAAAGAAAGTGCTAGAATTGTTCCAATGTATTATTCAAAATGTCACACAGACACACACACACACACACACACACACACAAATACTGGAGCCCAGCAAAAATGTGGAAAAGAATAACCCATATACTAGGGAAAAAAAAAAAAAACAGATTATGGAAAGCGCCCGTGAGAACATTCAAGTATGCCATATTTCTTTTTAATTGAAGTATAATTAACATACAATATGGTATTAGTTTCCCATGTATAACATAGTGATTCAATAATTCTATACAAAATAAATATAATCATCACAATAAATATAATCACTATCTATCACCAAACAATGCTATTATAGTATTATTGATTATATTCCCTATGCTGCACTTTTCATCTCCATGACTTATTTATAACTGGAAGTTTGTACCTCTTAATCCCCTTTATCTATATCAACTATCTGCCCCCCCCTCCCCATTTCTCCCCTCTGGCAAACATCAATTTGATCTCTGTATTTAAGAGTCTGTTTTTGTTTATTTGTTTTGTTTTTCAATTCCACATGTAAGTGAAATCATTTGTCTTTCTCTGATTTATCGAATGTCAAATTTAACAGACTTAAAAAAGTACTCATTAGAGTACTCATTACTCACTAAAAGTACTCATTAGGGAGGCCTGGGTGGCTCAGTTTGTTAAGCATCTAACTCTTGATTTCAGCTCAGGTCATGATCTCATGGCCGTGTTGGATGCAGCCCCCTGTCAGGCTCTGCATTGGGCATGGAGTCTGCTTAAGAATCTCTCTCTCCCTCTCCCTCAGACCTTCCTCTGCTCATGTGCATGAGCGCTCTCTCTCTCTCTCTCTTTCTCTCAAAGAAAAAAATAGTCATTATAAATATGCTCAAAAACACTAAAAGAAACACTGATTAAAGTTAAAAAAGTATGATGATGATATATCAAATAAGTAATATCAAAAACAGAGACAGAAATTATAAAAAAGAACCAGATGTAAATTCTGGAGTTGAAAATTACATACAATCAAAAATAAATTCATTGGAGTGCTCACTGGTAGATTTCTTCTGGCAGAAGAAAGCATTTGATGACATTAGATAGACGTACAGAGATTACACAATCCAAAGAACACACAGAAAAAGAGGAATAAAGAAAAATAAACGAAGTTTCTGATAAATGTGGGACACTATTAAGCTCCCCAGCATGTTATAATGAGAGTACCAGAAGGAGAGGAGTCATAGAAAGGAGCAGACAAAATATTTAAAGAAATAATGATAGAAAGCTTTCCAAATTTCTTTGAAAATTTCAATCTACATATCCAAGAAACATAACCTTATTAGATTTTCCAAAATATTTATTTCATGGCATGGCTTAAAACAGACTATTAAATCAAAATAATCTTGAAATCGCCTAGCATATTTTATTTTTGTTGTTCCATTTCATACACTAGTCTTGAAATGAACCACCCCCAAGCAAACCCTGTAGTTCTCTAACATACTAATCCAAATTAAACAAAACAAAACAAAACAAAAAAACATGATGTATCAAATTCACAAAGCCAACTCTGTAAAGCATAAATGGAAGGAACTAATTGGAGAGCCCAAATTGTTCATTATAATTTCTTTGGGATCATTAGCTAGAAGAAGGGCAGCAAGAGAGGTGGACATCTTTCCAAATGTTTCCCTAAGGAATAGTGACAGGCCATGTCAGGAGAAGACATTAGTTCTTTTCATCTAGTTTCAAAGAGCTTATCCAAAGATGAATGAGGTTAATTGAAGCCAATTCACTAGATTTAGGGGCCTACTGTTCCAACAGAATATATTTGTATAAATTGAGTAGTGGCCTTTGCAGTGGCAGAGAAGTAAAGTCCCTTTCTCACAGCAGATTTTGAGTTGACGTAGTCTTCAACTGGAGGAGAGGAGAGATTTCAATGGTAAATTAAATTCAAACTTTTGACTCAACTTGGATTGGATATTCTAATTTTTGATTGAAATTTGCTTTGTGACTTAAAGTGAGATTTTCTCTTCCCAAAAAATGAACATAAAAGTCATGAACCTGGAGGACTTTTACTCAGGACCAGAAAAAGATCTGCTCCTCAATATTGTAAAGGAATAATGAGAGATAAAATAAAGTTGCATTTTGATTATGCCATAAGTCATGCTTAATCAATATACTGGTTTCACACATGTTGCATCTTAAATAATTTGCCTCAAATTCAGGATGCTTAATGAGCCAGAGCTCAGCTAATAGCGAGTCTGTTCATGGACAAATGCCAGATTTTCAAGGCGGCATCAGCTGTGAGTGTAATTTTTAAAACCTTTTGTAATGATTTGGAGTAATTTTGCAACGGCAATTCAGCATAATGAATGAAGATTTTCTGCCTTTCAGTGTAATCCTTTTTTTGAAGTCTTAACTCTGCCATACTTTAGTTGTGTTGTATAGAATGCATTACACATTTCATAGGACCATGTAATGAACTACTGGTGTGGGTGATTTTTAATATAGACGGGATGCAGTACTACAAAATTATCTAAGGGTATTAATGTCTGAGTGAAATATGAAATCCTGCTTCTATCCATTTACTTGTAATATGACCTTTGGCAAGTTGTTACCTTCTCTGAACCTCATTGCCTTCTACTTAAAGTGACTGCCCTACATTCCTGCAGAATGTGTGTAGACTGAAAAATATTAATATTTGAATAACACTGAAGAGTTTAAAATGTTTTAGAAATTCGGGACACAATGGTCATTTTAAAAGATTCTAAAACAATGTAGTATGAACCCTGACTGGAAACATTCCATAGCACTTTCAATGGCAGGAGGCAATTCTAAAGGTTATCAGCCATATCTACTCCCTCCTCCTCATCCCATTTTTATCCTTACCCAGATGCTATTCATCCCCTAAATGTCTCAGGCACAGGTATTTATCAAAAAAACAGAGATGCCAAACACAGATTCTCAAAAATCTATTTCATTTTTTTTTTTATTTAAAAAAAATTTTTTTAACGTTTATTTATTTTTGGGACAGAGAGAGACAGAGCATGAACAGAGGAGGGGCAGAGAGAGAGGGAGACACAGAATCGGAAGCAGGCTTCAGGCTCTGAGCCATCAGCCCAGAGCCCGACGCGGGGCTCAAACTCACGAACCGCGAGATCGTGACCTGAGCTGAAGTCGGATGCTTAACCGACTGAGCCACCCAGGCACCCCAAAAATCTATTTCATTTTTAGAAAGAAGAGTTCAAAAAAGCAAACAATAATATTTGTATTTATTTTTTTTATTATTGTATATGTCATTTATTTACTAATTTATTTATTGTATTATGTATTACCTGTTATTTATAAAAATGGATGGAGAGTGGGGGAAATCAGGACATGTTGGCCAAAGGCTACAAACTTGCAATTATGAGATGAGTAAGTTCTGGGGATCTGATGCTCTGCGTAGTGGTATTGTATACTTGAGATTTTCTCTGTGAGTAGACTTCAGGTATTCTCACCACACACACAAAAAAATGGTGACTATGTGAGGTGATGGAGGTGTTAACCAACTTGATAGTGGTAATCAACCCAGGATGTATTGGTACATTATCATCATATTAGACATCTTAAAAAAAGTCACAGTGTATGACTGAAATATATATAATTTTTGTTTGTCAATCATACCTCAGTAAAGCTGGAAAACATGTACAAGTAAAATTTTGAGAAAAATAGAATAATGGGAAAGAGTAAGCCATGTGACAAGGGAGAGTGTCTTAGGAAATAGAAATAACTGCCATGATGCTAAGAAGAGACGAAGCTACGGAAGGATAAAAGAGAACAGTGTGGAGAGCACAGGGTGAAAAACAAGGACAAGGGTATTAAACAATAGTAGGCCAATATTCAGAAGGCATATCACATGGGTCTTTGTAGGTTAAGGCAAGGAAAAGGATCCTACCTGTAAAGAACTTAAAATTTGGTGGTGTGTTAATTACAGCCATAAAAAAAATCATATTAGACAAACCAGCTAGGGATTGAATCATTATAGTTTATCACATTAAAAAATTATTTAGTTTTTACAGTTCAATCTAACTTATTTATGGCCTATTTTGAGCCAGGTCACGTAAAAGAAACAAACCTATAAATGACAGTTTGGAACAAAGTTCCTACTTGGAAGAACTCAACCCAGGTAAGATATTACATTGTGAATATAATGGTGGAGACAAGCACAGGGATGTATGTAGATGGACCAAATCTGGTGTAAGAGGAAGGTTTCCTGGAGGAGGAAGCTGAAAAAGAAGCAAAGGGCTTTACAGATCAAGTGAATAGCTTGATTAATGATATGGAATTATAAGACCCCATGAGGCAAAATGCAAAAATCAGTACTGCTGAGAAAAAAAGTGAAAAGCATGAATTACACAATTCTGTTTTGAATGGTCTTCCACTCACCCATTTCCCAAACCACATATATGTGTGTCTTTATCTGTTCTTACAGGCTCAGGCTCAACTCAAATATCACCTCCTCCCTCTCTGAAATATTTTCAAATGCCCATGGAAAGAAATGTTAGGATGTCTTGTGAGCTAATAATGAATTTCCACCAAATGTTAAATTCTATGTAGGTAGGATTCATGTCTAATTTATCTCTGTTCCTACTATGATGCCCAGTAGGGGTTTGCCCATGATAGGTGGTCGAAAACTTCTACTGAATAAATGAATTAAACTAATCTGTGTGAAGAATCATCTCCAAATTGATTATCATTACCAGCTTGTATCTCAAAATTATTTTCACTAGGTTTGACTCAGTCTTGAAACAATAGTTCCCCAAACTAATTAGGCTATTATAACTTCTATTTGAAAGACATCATTTTCATTATCCCCTTTCAATTCCAACAATACTGCCCCTACTCATTGTTTCTAGAATGTAATGACTATATGGTACCTAGAATTTTAGACACAAACTATACATTAAAAAGTATCCATTCAGTGATCTCAAGTCTGGCTGCACATTTAAATCACTCGCATACTGTTAAAATATCTATTTATGGGTTTTACTTTCTGGAAAATCAATTTAATTGATCTGAAGTGGGGGCCTGGACATTAAAACCATGGTTTCAAACCAATGAACTTCATTACATTGTGCATTATGAAACTAATTACCTATTACAAATAAGAAAGGCTAATTCAGGAAGGTGAAGTGACTTGCCCAAGAGTCACAGATGAATCTAACTGTAGTAAAGCTCTACCTGGAGGCCAACTCCTTCCTTCCTTCCTTTCCTTATCTCTTTCTTCTCAAATTATCAAGTACAAGCATCCTTATTCATGCTTTCTGAATACCCCGTGCCAACATACATACAACACTTGCCCTAAGAATAAATACATGTTGTTCTGAAGGTGACATTTTACTTTCATTAAGCCCACCCAAATGGCCTAAGTTGGAGGGGAATTTGTTTTTATGGCAGAATCAAACTCCATTTCAGCGTCCGGAGATCCTCACTTACCCTGAATCGATAATAAGCTGGAAGAAATTCCAGAGGTAAGCACAACAAAAAATTTTTGTAACAATAACCCTGTACTGGATCTCTTTATCTTTTTTGGGATTGTTGTGAGAATTAAATACATAAGACACATAGGCATTTAGCAAAACTCTTGGGTCACATTTTGTCATGACAATAACTATCATCGTCATTTTGGATTAGTGCTGAGTTAGCAACAGTGCAGGTATACAATGAATGAGTCAAGAAGGAAGTCACATCATATATCTTAGTGACCCTAATATCATTATATATGCATAGTTTTATTACATTCTATATACTAGGTGTTATTACCCCTATTGCGTAAATGAGAAAATTGAAACTCAGAAAGACTAAGTAACTTGCTCAGCATCATACAGCTACTAAGTGATGGAGCTTGGTGTAGAGCCCTGGTCTAACTGCCTTCCAAAGTACATGAGATTTTTAATCACATAAGACTTCCTCATTTTTGTGACAATATTTTGCAAAAGGGTAACTGACCATTGATTAGAAATGAGGATTCATTGTTGCAAACCTAACAGTTTGAACTTAAATAAAATAGGCAAACATTTTGATCTCCCACAAAATTAGAATTTCTGATATTCCAGCCTAAATGTGTCATAGGTATATGATGTGAACCCTCTGTGGAGACCAGATTGGTTCATGGTATCCATACACAAAATGTCAATTACTATCTCTTTGCCTTTGGTCATACTATTCACACTACCTGTAATACCATTTATCCCTTTGGGCTTCTCAATTAACCCTTATTCTTTCAGGACTAACTTAAATCCCATGTTGACATTTCCAGTCTATCTAAACCTCTCCTTTCTCTGAGTTCCTATTGCAAGTGTCATTGGAAGATTGAGATTACTGCCTCTCTTTGTGAGATACCTTTAGTTAAAAGTAATAGATGTTAGTGAAACTAGCGTAAACAAGTAGAAGACTTAGAACAACACAAGTGTATCTTTTACAACCCAAGAGACATCATGAATGTGGACCTTATGAGGGACTGGAACCAACAGCAGAAAGCCTTCAAGGACCAAAGCTTTAAAGCTACCTCTTCTTTTCTCTCTTTCCCTCCTTCCCTCCCTCTCTTCCTTATCTTTTTTTTTCATTTTTTATGTGTTTTGGGGGGGGTAAATATTATAAATAAGTGTCCAGTAAAAGCTCCCATAATTCAAATATTGTGGGAAAGAGACTCTTACTGACCCAGCTGTATCCAGGTGTCCATCCCTTGTCTACTCAGACTGTGACCCAATCATAGTTTCAGTAGAGCTGTGGGTGTTTTAATTTATTTTTTCACTTGATAAACACTGCAATTTCTACTTTTTAATGTATCATAATTAACTTTGCATAAATGTAAACTTTGCATAAATGTAAAACTTTGCATAAATGTAAAAACTCTTAATGGAATACATAATGGCTTTGACTTATTTTGTGCCCTTTGCAATAGGTACTCAGCATCCTACAGTTGGTTTGTTTATCAACTCATTGTGGGGAAGCTGAAGCACTCTGGTATCCTTGAGTCTTAGTAAGTTGGAGGCTATGAAAATAGATGTTGTAACACCCCACACTTTGCCAAAATGATACGGTCAAGCTTACATCCCAGGAGGAAAATCATTGCCCTTGGACAACCAGATCTGAGCAGAACAAAATAGGACATGGTAGGTAGGACCTGAATTAATCTGACTTCACTACATGAGGAAACAGTCACTCATCGTTACCCCGAAAATGTTAGACAATATTGCCACTATGGAGAAAATTAAAGGGATGATCTTGAAGGTTTCCAAATGATTCTCAGGTCCAAGTGAACAAACCAGATGAAGAGCATGGCCTAGACTTGGCAGCTCCAGGAAATCACATCTTTGGAGGTCTGGGCTAGGTGGTATGATACTGTGGCAGAAGATGTTATTCCCTTTTTTTTTTTTTTTTTTTTTTTTGTATTTTTCCAGAGGCCCTTACTTTCTGTAATAGAACAATAATTCCTTATTATGATCAAAATCCATGCTTAAAAAGGCCCTGAGAATGGCAATTACATCTTACTACTGATGAAGACCTGTGTATCTCTCCCTAGGAAAGGAGGTATTTTACACCTGTATCTGCAGAAAGGGCTATTTTTATCTAAGTGTGTGTTTTTCATGGTGGCTGGTACATGCCTGAGCACATAGTGACCTTTTTACAAAGTATAGTCATTATGTTTGATTTCCAAATGAACCTTGGCTCATCTTGGTTCTGGTTACCAGTCATTGTCCAGTGAATAGTGAAAAAGTTTTGTGGTCACACTGGATAACCATAGATGGAAAATCCAATTTTGTGTGTGTGTGTGCAAGTATATAATGTGAACAATTTCTTTCTCTATCAAGGGGTCACCACAATTCAGTAGGTAATATTAGGAGAACGCTTTGAGTAAAGGGGCCTCCCTTCTGACCAAGAATGGGACTATTTGAGAAACCAACCTGCCTGTGCAAATTTGGGTAAGTTTTCCTGAAACTCCTATGCCTTCAGGTGAAGTGATAATTTTTACTTTTCATACTAATAACAAAAATAGATTTTTTAAAAAATATGGGAAATAGACTAACCATGATGGTTGATGCAATAGTATCTTAAACAAGACACATGAAATTCATGTATGAAGTTCCTCATCATGGAGATGATGAATACCCCCACTTGTGGTAGGTAGAATTCTTAGATGTCCCAAGTTTCCCAACCTTTTGTATAGTCCTTTTCTCTCCTGAAACAGAGCCCATGAGTACGATGGACTCCCTTGATGAAATTATGTGCTACATGGCAAATGGTGATAGGATAGTCATTCCATTATGTTACATTATATTAGACCACTTCACAGCAGACTAAAGAAGAATTAAGAAGCCAGAGATATGTAATCCTATTGCCTGGAAGAAAGCAAATAGCCTTGTTGTAAACTGCCTTTGGAGCCATGAGACAAGGAATTGAGATCATTTTCTCGGAAATGAGGGTTATCCCTGGTTGACAGCTAGCAAGAAAATGGGATCTCAGTAATATAGCTACAAAACAATGAATTTTGTCAATAACCTGTGAGCTTGGAAAAGGATCCTGAGTTTCAAATGAGAATTAAATCCCTGACCAACATCCTGATTTCAGCGTGATGATACCCTTGAGGAGAGTAACCAGCAAACCTGTACCTGCTGAACTCCTAATCTGAAGAAATCATAAGATGATAAATGAGTGTTGTTTAATTCACTGTTTGTGGTAATTTGTTACCAGAAATATAACACTAACAAATGATTAAATAGTCAATAAATTAATTAAATAATTTAACCATTTATGGGGAAACCACTACATGCTAAGCATCATGGTAGGTAATGGAGAGTCAGAGTCAAACATGGCCACCACCATCCCCATGCAAATGAGAAGAGATTCTCATTAGGAACCAATTTTCCTGTTAAAAAAGAAGTGCCCAAACCTCTCAGAACAGCATCATACATTTATTAGGGATAAATAAGTAGATTCAGACTGCAAAAGAGCATAACTAGAATTTACACTCAGACTTTGGAGAAGGCAAGGTTATCACAGGATTGAAAATGTTTTCTTCATGTATTGCAACTTTTCTTCTTCCACTCCATTGTTGTCTCTTTTCCTGTCCAAGCTAGGACCAAAGGCACAAGTTCCATGTCATGAAAAAGGTGTCCATCGGGTAAAGAGTGTTCTAATTTTGTGAGATGTCCACATTTGCAAAAGCATTCCTTCTCATCCCCAAAGTCCCAGACTCAACAGCCACAGGTCCCAATTTGTGGCTGTAGAAATCAACTGTGGAGCCCTGGTTTCAGCCCCACCAAGCCTAGATGAGAGTGAATAAATGCAAACAACTCCAGAATAAGAGACTGAAGCAGCTCTTTTTAACTGCCACCACTGTAGCTCAGGCGGACTGGAACCTCTCTCTTGCACAGTCTTTTTTGCACATGCACGGTCTATTTCCACATTTTCACACCTCTGCCATTCCAGATGGCAAAACTGCAAGTATTTTCCTTATACTAGAAGTTTTCAAATCCAGTTTAACTGATACCACCTGAAATACAATTCATCCTTTGGAAAGTTTTGATTGTTTTTGTTTTGTTGTGTTTTTCCTAACTGACTCAGCTTCTTTATTTGGAGTGATTAGGGAAAACTTATCTTCCTGTGAAGAGACTAACGGTCCAAACTGAGAGAATGAAAGAGAGGAAGGGAGGGAAAGGGAAAGGAAAGAGAGAGAGAGAGAGAGAGAGAGAGAGATAGGAGAGAGATAGGAGAGAGAGAGAGAGAGAGAGGAAGGGAGAGAGAGAGAAAAGAGAGAGAGGGAGAGAAAGGAGAGGGAGAAAGAGAGAAAAAGAGAAGTACACAGTGAGAGGGAAAGGGGGAAGAGAGGGATGGGGGAGACACGGGGAAAGAAAGAGAGAGAGGAAAAGAAAAAAGAGAAAGAGAGAAACTGAAAGAAAGCTTATTGCCTCATTGAATAGCTCTCATATATGTGGGAGGCTCAGTGCAGAGCATTATTTATAGACACACTAAAGTTATGTAAGTTCCAGGTTGCTGATGTGACACCTTGGACAGGAGGAGCTCCATCCTGAGCCTAGAAATTCATTTTAACGGATACCAATGCCATAGTTAATGGTATAAACACATGTTACCTCTTGTATAAGTTTTTTTTTTTTAATTTCTCCTCATCCTCACGACTTACATACTATGATAGTTTAACTTCCATGTAAATATTAGAGTTAACATAGGTAAAAACCATAGCTCAGTCTCTAGTATAAAAACTCTCCTATACAGCTAATATAAATTGTAGTTGTAATTATTATCTTCATCATGGTGTTCAGTATACTTGGGCTGAAGGGCAGTTGTATATACTTTAAAGTAGATGTCCTAAAATAAACAAAGAAGAAATATTTTTTTTTATTTTTATGGATGATTCCATCTCTCCACCCCCAAATTATTTCATTCGCAAAATGGCATTCTTCTAATTACCCTCAAAATTATTAAATACAAGCTTAAAAGATCTGATTTTCTTCACATTGTCATTTTCCCCCACCATGTAGCTTCTAGTGTCCTGTGTGCACAGTGAGCCCTGCTCTCCACGTTGAGAAAATTTGGCCTAAAAAGTTAATTTGAGATTGCAATCCTTGTCTTGAAAAGAAAACTTAGATGTGGCACGAATCTTCTGCCTATTTCAATAACGTCAGGGCTCTTGCACCCAAAATGTTTGAGGGATTGTAAATTGAGATGTTTCTAAATGGAAGAGATAGGAGCCCTTTATAAATATCTGTCACTTGAAGCATCATCATTCTTAAGAATGGTGTAAGTGCTGATGTACAGAAGACACAAGGGGCACTTTGATAAATTTTGATAAGAGAAAGGGTCATTTTAGGGTTTTAGGCAGTAGTAAATAAATCAACCCATTTCAGCCTGCTGTAAAGACTGGGATCAGATTAAGAGGCAAAATACAACTTGGAATGCTCACCCAGAAGAGTCCCTGCCAGCTTCTCCATGTAGAGTTTTATAAAGATATGCTTTAATATTATATTTCTCTGCCATAGTCTATTATACTCAACCCAGGCAATCACCCACCCTGCCCCACACCAGTCAATGGAGCTGACATCCTTTTGCTTAAAGTATTTAGAGAAATTAAACTGTCAACCTTCATTTCTTTGGTACCAACATGTACCATTTTTGTCTAAGAGGCTTATTTGAATTTAAAATCATCCTGATGACTCCAGAGTCACTAATATCAGATTTCTATCTTCTGGTGAGACCCAGGATACTGGAGTCAAAAACATCAATACAAACGAAGTCTGACCGCATCAGAGGTGGTGGGGATGGGCGTGGGGGGGGTGCTTTTCTTCTTTCCTGACTTGAAATTCTCTAATAAGCTCCAGAGATGACCACTGTTGCTAAGATAGGAGGGGAGAGGCCTGCGAACTGTGCCCCAGGATTATAGCAAACAACCAGGAGCAGAGGAGAAATCGCTCCATCCGTTCAGTTGTCCAAGCAGGTGATCACCCCCAAATCTGCACCACTAAAGATTACTTTGAAAGCAGCAATTTGTGGGGCGCCTGGGTGGCTCAGCTGGTGGAGCATCCAACTTCAGCTCAGGTCATGATCTCACGGTTTATGGATTTGAGCCCCGCATGAGGCTCTGTGCTGACAGCTCGCAGCCTGGAGCCTACTTCGGATTCTGTGTCTCCATCTCTCTGCCCCTCCCCTGCTTATGCTCTGTCTGTCTCTTTCTTGAAAATAAGTAAACTTTTAAAAAATTAAAAAAAAAAGAAAGCAGCATTTTGTTACCTTCTTATCCTTTCAGAAGTCCGAGCCCCATCAAATGGGGACTGATTAATTGGCTTTTACTCCCACCCCTCCTTCATCTACTCCTTTAGTCCTGCTCTGCTCCCTGAGATCACCTACTAAGTAAATCATTTTATGCAAATCTTTTTGTCAGGGTTTGCTTTGGGAGAAACTGAATCCAGGCATTTCTCCTTTTATGAACCAAAACTCTTCCAGAGTCATATTACTACTCACTAGCTGTGTACTAAATCTTCAATTCAGAAAGCTGTTATGTTAATAGGTATTTTGAGGGAGAAAGATAACTTAAACAGTTTTCCTTTACGGAAGCATTTATCAGAAACTTAAGTGAATTGAGACAACCCCAGAGGAAATAAAAATTATTAAAAAGCACTTTCCAAATTTCCTTGAACAAAGAATCCTTTTGTTGTGCATTTATCTACCGGGTTGCTGGTGACTTTTAGAACACTGGTTAGTAATTGATTATGAGAGTTTCAGAATTTGAGAATTTAAAAGGTCCATGCTCTGAATGTCAAGGATGAATGTCAGTGAGGTAGAGAGTATTACAAATAGGAAAGTTCAAGTGTCCTGAAGGCACTGGGATCCACCTTGCTGCTCTACATCCCATCCTACTGGCCAGTCTCATCCCTTGCCTGTCGTGAACGCTTTCTCAACCCATTATAACCCCCAGTCCTCTCAATTATAAAGTACGAGTACTGATTCAGAACTTCATAGTTCCTTTCTAGCTTTAAGCTTTAAAATTCTATAACCTTATTATGGGTTAATATATTTTACTTTAAAGATTGAGTCTAGTAAGAGGGTCCTCGATCTGAATTTATCAGCTAGGGCACTGTCTGCTGCCCAAAACAGAAAAACAACCAAATGATTATAAGCTGTGAAAGAATGTACCAGCTGACAAGGCAAAGCTTAAATGCTTCAGGAATGACCTCAAGTGAGTCTTGAAAACTCTCACCAGGACCCACTTCATTCCATCTTCGCTGCTCAGCTCTATTCTCTTCCCTGTGTTGGCTTTGCTGCCAGGCAGGTATGATCTCTGTCCACTTGTACATCTCTTCTGAATTCCATATACTTTTAACTTCACCTCCAGCTTGAAAGAGAGACCTTATCTTTCCTTCAGAATCAGACAAATACCCAGGGTGAGCCTCTCATTGATTAGATTAGATTGAATTCCTACATCTGAAGCCATCATTATAGGTAAGGAGGTAAGCTCTCCAATGGTTGAAAATTGTGCGTGCACCTTAGAATCACCCGCAGAGATTTTAATAATACTTATGTTGAGGGGCACCTGGGTGGCTCAGTCGGTTCATCGTCTGACTTCGGCTCAGGTCATGACCACAGGATTGGTGAGTTCAAGCCCGTGTCGGGCACTCTGCTCTCGGTGCAGAGCCCTCTTTGAATTATCTGTCCTCCTCTCTCTCTCTCTCTCTGCCCCTGCCCCACTTGTGCTCTCTTTCTCAAAAATAAATAAAACACCAACCTTAGACTAATTAAGCCTGTATGTCTGTGACTGAGGCATTAGTATCCTTTGAAGCTCCCTAGTGATTTCAGTGTCTGCCCAGACTTAAGAACCATTGTTTTAGACTTGGACTATGATGATTGATGTCCGTTAACCTGAGGAATGTTTCAAAAGACAGATTCTGATTTAGTAGGTCTGATGCAGGGCCCAGGACACTACATTTCTAATAGGTTGCCAAGGGATGCTCATGACATGGTTTATAGTCCACATTTGGAGAAATAACTTGTACTATTCAGTACCATTTCCTGCAAACGTGAATAAGGTCAATTCTACTCAGAACAGGTGGGCTAAGAGTGGAGAAGGTGTGACCCACCAAAGGAAATCTTACCTACTTCTGATGGAATTTTCACTTCTGTCGAGACTGGAATTTACAGCATCAGCTTTTATAATTATATATAATAGCTCAGACACACCTTCATCTTGTAACTGTCTTTCTAAATGTCAGTACTCTAGTGAATAAGAAGTACCATTAGTGGCCAGTGGACTAGCAGTGGTCAGGAGCCAGGAAGGGTTAAACTTACTTTTATTTCTTGCTTCCTTCTTGTGAAATAATAAAATTGGGCACAATTCTTAAACAAAACATAAATTACAAAAAGTACTTTTAAACATGTCTAAACAATAGTGTTTTACTTATAAAAGGTTAGTTTCAATGGCTAAAAAAACATTGCTATGTAAAATGAGTTTTTAGAGGGCGTTCTGAGGGTAAAAATGACCTCTTAGTAAAAGGGTAATTATTTTTTCGCAAGGTTATTTACTTAGATTTGGGCAGCAAAACAAAAAGAGGATTCTAAGGTAACAGAGTAGGCCCACCCACCTTTGCATAACCATTATTAGGTGCCAGCTGGCCCTAAGGAATACTTTTACTCAAACATGCACTGGGTTTACACTGACCATTTGCAAATGCCTTTTATTTTATTTTATTTTTATTTTATTTATTTATTTTTTTTATTTTTGGGACAGAGAGAGACAGAGCATGAACGGGGGAGGGGCAGAGAGAGAGGGAGACACAGAATCGGAAACAGGCTCCAGGCTCCGAGCCATCAGCCCAGAGCCTGACGCGGGGCTCGAACTCACAGACCGCGAGATCGTGACCTGGCTGAAGTCGGATGCTTAACCGACTGCGCCACCCAGGCGCCCTGCAAATGCCTTTTAAAACACAACTGCCACCACAACAGAAATGGCTTTACTAGCATAGTTAATAATACCAAAATGGCCCCAATAATTGACCTTGCATGGAAATTGTCTAAAGTCATTGAACATTTTTTTCTTGGTAAAAACTACACAATGCGCCTAAACTGTGTGTGTGTGTATTTATGTGTGTGTATGTATGTGCATATGTGTGTGTGTGTGCATGTGTGTGTGTGTTTGATCAAGACCTGTTTATTTTAGAGGAATGAACAGCAGAACTAGGAAGGTGTGATGAGGGAAGACAAGATCCCAGGCACCCTCACAAGGCCAGATCTAGCATAGGCTCTGTCTGTGTGTGTGATCAAGGCTGACCAGCAACCTTGACCAGCATTTCTTATGAAGGAAGAGTGTGAGGACAGTCTGGGTGGAGGTTTATATTCCTTGAGGGTGAGGCTGGGGTGTATTTGCTCCTGGTCCCTCTGGACCAGGTGAAAAAGACCAAAAGTCTTTTGGCACCCTTGACCAAACAGCACCCCAAGCTGGTTCTGACTGTGCCTGGGGCAAAATCATGTCCTAGAGGGAAACTCTGGTGCCCTCTGGTTACCGGGAAGGCCCCATGAGTTCCAGAGCAACCTGCAGCAAGGCCCTCTGGTTAGCAAGCTCTCCCTTCCACTGGCCCCAGTCATTTCAGCAGAGCCTTCAAGGAGAGGGCATCCCAGGCAGCCAGACTTCAAAACAAGGGTTAAATCGGTAAAAAATAGATACTCACTAATTCAAGCTGAACAAATGTGGACTCTTTCTTTACCTCTATGTCTCCATTTCATCCTCTGTGTAGGCATGAAGAGTATGGGGTCCTAAGGCTGGATGGTGCAGCAGCCAAACAGCCAGAAGGTGGGGAGTCCAAACCCAGGAGGCAGCTGGGCAATCACATCTTATATACTGTCAGGAAGATACATCCCTGCCTTGTCATCAGATGATGAATATGCTCTTTCTTTTAGGGGATATTTTGAGAACTTTCCCTCTCTCCTAGTTTTCCCAGGTTGTGCATATCAGTCCCAGAATGAATCAGAAAGGTATCCATATTCTTGAAATGCAGTGGCTTTTGCAGGCAACTGACCTGTTCCCTTCTCTCTCCCACCACTCTCAAATGCATCCCAAGTGCACAAAATTTTAAATAAGGATATTAACTTCTGGTCTGTTGCCTTGACCTCATTTCCAGGGACTACGTCATATGAAAACAACATGAAACATGAAAAGTAAACACCTGAGGCTAAAATAGCACCCAGAGCCCACACTGTATTATCTAAAAGGCAATGACCCTGCAGCTGACATCCATGCTTAGCTAACTTTGTATCTCAAAAGTACTGAAGCTGACATGAGTTGTGAAGAGCGTACCAAGACTCCCACAGTGACATCTCAGATTGTTTCCTTACTCCCACTGTTGATGACTCAGCATATTTTTGATCATGCTAACTGAATCCTTGTTCAGCACTGATGGCTAAATATCCAATATGTAGTTCATATGTGTGTATCTGATTTCCTGGAATCTCCTACCCCAGCTGTTTGAATCATATCATAACTCTGGAGCTCTCTTCTCACATTGCCTTACTCTCCTCTAAGGTCTTTAAAACCATTATCGACTTTGTGTATAGTTAAGGAAAGTGAGGGTCAGAGAGTTAAGTAATTGCTCTTAAATCATACAGTTTAGAGGTCTTATTCTGAACACAAGACTTTTCAACATATAACTCTTAATGTGTTAATCTTTCCAAGGTTCCTTCCTGCAGGAATAGTCATTGTCTCAGATTTTGGGTTTTTGGAGAGCGGTGGCTGTTTCTCATTTGTTCTGGAGTACTCTGCACCATGCTCAATGTCGGGCCAGAATGGCTGCTCATTAAATGTGTGTTAGATCAGAGAGATGGGCAGTGAGTGGTGGAACTATTTTGGTTTAGGAATATTTAACTTCCTCTAATTCATACTTAGCTTGGTAACTTCTCCACTGTCCATATATGCCCTCAACAAGGAGATAGAAGTATCTTTATTTGTGTGCCCAGCACAGCCATACCTAAGCACTTCCTCATTGTTGCTCTCAGGGTGAAGGTCTGATAAGAAGACACATAGCCAGAGCAATTAATTCTTTGTTTCCATTCTCTCCTGGTTGATTATACCACAGCCTCAGTACCCATACATAGTCGTTGAGTAGGAGAATCTTACTTACTTACCTCCAGCCAGGGGCATTTACTTCCTTTAGAAACCCATGGAACCTGGTACAAAATAGCTACTCAAAAATACTTAAAGTCAGAAAATATAGAAGATGATGTAATGGCAAACGTGAATTAGTCCAATTCCTTTATATTATTGATTACAATAATGAAATCAAAAGTGGGGGAAGGTACTTTCCCATAGTTATCAAAGCAACAGATTACTTTTGTTGGCTTGACTAAACAGAGACCTTCCCTACACCTTCCCTACACTCTATTATCCAGGTTGAGAACTATAGCTCTGGAAAGTGTCTAGAGCATTAAACATATGACTCAAGTTCAAAGTAAGTATGAACATGGTGATGGGATCCTTGAGGGAATACTTCTGCCAGACTTGACACTCTGACCTTAAAACAGTTAGTAATTAGCTGTTCAGGTCAAGAATATGGACGTCCAACAAGAAAGGCTATGCAGAATGCTTTCTTATCATGAGCCAAGGATAATGTAGATATTTTAGTAGAGTCAGGGGCTATAATATCAGGAATAACAATCACACAGCCTGGATTTTTACCACTTTCAAGATTAAATAACACATAATAACTGAGAGACTTAACATCTGAGCTACTGATATGTATCTCAGTTTTCTATAAATGTATATGTGAATTAAAATAGAGGAAAATAGCAGTACGTGTACAAAAGCAATATGTAACAGGAGGATGACATAATGGAGAATTCCTGGGTGATATTTAAGAAATGTACATCTTTCTAATAAACATAATATTTAAAATCAGTAAAGTATTGGGGCGTCTAGGTGGCTCAGTGAGTTAAGTGTCCAACTTTGGCTCAGGTCATGATCTCTCAGTCCATGCGTTTGAGCCCCATGTTGGTCTCTGTGCTGGCAGCTCAGAGGCTGGAGCTTGCTTCAGATGCTGTGTCTCCCTCTCTCTCTGACCCTTCCCAGCTCATGCTCTGTCTCTCTCTTAAAAATTAAAAAAAAATATTTTTAAATCAGTAAAGTATTGACTGTCAAGTGGTAGTATTTATAATGTTGCATCAAAAATTCTGGATTCTATAATTCTACTTATACTTCCCAAAGATAATTTTTTTATATACCATTATGGCAAACATTAAGTCATTTATTTTACTGTCTGTGAATGTTGGGAGAGAAGTAACATTAGTGATTTCCAATGATTTTATATCTTTGAATTCTTAGAGTAATCAGGAGGGAGAGATACTCATTCAGCCTAAGTTTTGACAAGAAATTTATTTGAGAAATGGATAATTATAGATCTTATAGATTTGTCCAGGTTTAATGTTAAGGAAGGATGCAAAGAAAATTAAGCTGTCATGGGTACTCAATATGGGTCAGCAAAAATGCTCCATTTTTCACATATATCACCTCATGTAATCCCCATGGCAACCTTGGGAGTTAGGTATAACTACCTTAATTTTATGGATGTGGAAATTGAGGTAGAGAGAGGTGAAATGACATAAGTTCCTGATCTGTGACACAGCCTAGATTTGATCCCTTGATTTTCTGCCACATAATACCATATTCTTCCACTAATCCCAGGTGCCTGACATCTGCTGACTTTATGCACACAAATAAATCAATGACATGTGAATAAGGATGTTAAGTAGCTGTCATGTCATAGTAGCAGTGACAATGAAATAGAGCACATCCTCGCAAATGACCCCACAATATTTAGCTTCCCAAATTTCCTTTAGTAAAAGTGAGAAAATTACATTTATTGATATCTATGCAATCACAGACTTAGAGATTTGTTTACCTTGAAGATATCTTTCCGATCTTTTCATGAAATCCCTTCCTTTTACAAAGGAGAAAAATGATACTCAGGAGGTAAACTGCCTTTTCAAAGTCACAAAGCAAGTAGGAGGATTGGACTTCCGAGTGGCCAAAAACAATCCTGGTTCTCTTGAAGCTATTCCACATTTCCTGTATTCACCAGCCAGTTACAGAATATAGAGTCAATGGGAGGACAACACACTGTTCTGAGTAGTATTTTCTGACATCCAGTACTTTGAGAAAGAATAACAAGCACATAAAGGCATGCAGCTGGCATTTGAAATATGTGGGGGAACCAAAAGGCATGTATCCCTGGCACTGGAGATTGGATGGAGTTTTCCCTTATTCATGAAACATACCAGTAAATAGTAGAATATGTCGAGAGTTCCAGGCCAGGGTCTGACAGGATTGGGAGCAAGCAAAAACCATGACAGGCTTGCTGACTGTTGTGGTTAACACTTCACATTTGTAGCGGCTTTCCAGACTAAGAAAATTGTACATATTCCGGTATTCCACTAAGTACTGCAAAGAAGAATTGCCTACCTACAGTACTCTCTAATATTAATAGTTGGATGAAAGAAATGAGAAAGCTCTGCTATCTCTCTGGGAGCTAATGGAACAGGCAATACTACCTGCATTTGGCAGAGGTGGGGAACTGTGGTCAGATAGTGGAGGTGTCCATCAAGCCTCCATTGCTTGTCATGCCTACAGACTCAGTCTCAGTGCATTCTGAGGGGGAACTGAGCCCTTTTATGTGGCCACAAATGATGGCATCAGGACTAAGGCAAATCACCTATGAGCAGAGCAGAGCAGGAACAATGGTCTCTCAGAGACGTGGTCTCAATCTCTGCTGAAAAAGGTCATTCTATATCTAAGTAAAGATGCAATGAAATCAGTATTTCTTTGTGGAGAGTCTAAAAAATATATATGTATGCTCAAATATGTGACCACATTGAATGTAAAGCGTGTATCCTGTTTCACAGCAAGAAAACACATAATAATGACTTTAAAATTTTTTTTAAATGTCTTTATTTATTTTTGAGACAGAGAGAGACAGAGCATGAGCAGGGGAGGGGCAGAGAGAGAGGGAGACACAAAATCCAAAGCAAGCTCCAGGTTCTGAGCTGTCGGCACAGAGTCTGACGCGGGGCTCAAACTCACGGACTGTGTGAGATCACGACCTGAGCTGAAGTCAGACACTTAACTGGCTTAGCCACCCAGGCACCCCTGTTATAAAGACTTTTTTTTTTTTTTAATTTTTTTTCAACGTTTATTTATTTATTTTTGGGACAGAGAGAGACAGAGCATGAACGGGGGAGGGACAGAGAGAGAGGGAGACACAGAATCGGAAACAGGCTCCAGGCTCCGAGCCATCAGCCCAGAGCCTGACGCGGGGCTCGAACTCACGGACCGCGAGATCGTGACCTGGCTGAAGTCGGACGCTTAACCGACTGCGCCACCCAGGCGCCCCTGTTATAAAGGCTTTTAAGACAACCTGAACTACTGCAACAAAGCTTATGCGTAGCGAATGTAGGTGGACATTTAAATTTGTCATTGCTGTTTTCGATCTTAGGAACTTCATTTCTAGATCCACATTTTACGTTATATAACACAAAAAATGGGGAGTATGTCATGTTTTATAAAGTGCAGTTGCTTGAGACAGCACTTTTTGAATTAGTATCCGATGTGAATACTAAAGATTTTATACTAAGCCACAAGTACCCTTTTATGTAATATTACAGCAAATTTTAAACAGCCTTTAAACATGCATTTATGATCTCTAGAATTTAATTTCACAGTAATAGCTTATCATGTTGTTTTCTAGTACGATCATTAAAAGGCTTACTTATAAATAATATGATTTGCAATTGTAGACACATAGTCCTCTGACCAAGTACTAGAGTTTTTTAATATTTCTAGTTCACCTTTTTTAAAAAAGGATTTATTGTTTCGTTTACATCCAAGTTAGTTAGCATATGGTGCAACAATGATTTCAGGAGTAGATTCCTTAATGTCCTTTACTCATTTAGCCCATCCCCCCTCCCACAACCCCTCCAGCAACCCTCCATTTGTTCCCTGTATTTAACAGCCTCTTATGTTTTGTCCCCCTCCCTGTTTTAATATTATTTTCCTTCCCTTCCCTTATGTTCATCTGTTTTGTATCTTAAATTGCTTATATAAGTGAAGTCATATGATATTTGTCTTTCTCTAATTTTTCTTAGCATAGTACTCTCCAATTCCACCCATGTAGTTGCAAATGGCAAGATTTCATTCTTTCTCATCGCCGAGTATTACTCCATTATATGTGTGTGTGTATATATATATATTCATATATATATATGTATGTATGTATATATACATATGTATGTATATATATGTATGTATATATACACATGTGTGTGTGTATATATATATACACATATATATATGGCATATATATATATATATATATATATATATATGGCAATGACCGTATACATATATACATATGTATATGTATATATACCACATCTTCTTTACCCACTAGTCCCTTGATGGACTTTTGGGCTCTTACCATACTTTACCTATTGTTGATAGCGCTGCTATAAACATTGAGATGCATGTGCCCCTTCGAAACAGCACACCTGTATGCCTTGTATAAATACTTGTAGAACAATTGTTGGGTCGTAGGGTAGTTCTATTTTTAATTTTTTGAGAAATCTCCATACTGTTTTCCAGAGTGGCCGCACCAGCTTGCATGCCCACCGACAATGCAAAAGAGATCCTCTTTCTCTGCATCCTCGCCAAAATCTGTTGTTGCCTGAGTTGTTAATGTTAGTCATTCTGACAGATGTGAGGTTGTATCTCATTGTAGTTTCGATTTGTTATTTCCCTGATGATGAGTGATGAGCATTTTTCATGTCTCGGTTGGCCATCTGGCTGTCTTCTTTGGAGAAGTGTCTATTCATGTCTTCTGCCCATTTCTTCACTGGATTATTTGTTTTCTGGGTGTTGAGTTTGGTAAGGTCTTTATAGATTTTGGATACTAATCCTTTATTTGATATGTCATTTGCAAATATCTCCTCCCATTCCATTGGTTGTCTTTTAGTTTTGCTGATTGTTTCCTGCACTGTGCAGAAGGTTTTTATTTTGATGGGGTCCCAATAGTACAATTTTCCATTTGTATCACTTGCTCCAGAGATGTTGAGTAAGAAGTTGCTGTGGCCGAGGTCAAAGAGGTTTTTGCCTGCTTTCTCCTCTAGGATTTAATGGCTTCCTGTCTTACATTTAGATCTTTCATCCATTTTGAGTTTATTTGTTGTATGGTGTAAGAAAGTGGTTCAGGTTCATTCTGTATGTTGTTGTCCAGTTTTTCCAACACCATTTGCTGAAGAGACTGTCTTTGTTCCATTGGATATTCTTTCCTGCTTTGTCAAAGATTAGTTGGTCATATGTTTGTGGGTACATTCCATTGATCTATGTGTCTGTTTTTGTGCCAGTACCATACTGTCTTGATGATTACAGCTTTGTAATACAGCTTGGAAGTATGGCATTGTGATGCCTCCAGCGTCAGTTTTCTTTTTCAAGATTGCTTTGGCTATTCTGGGTCTTTTCTGGTTCCATACAAATTTTAGGATTGTTTGTTCTAGCTCTGTGAAGAATGCTGGTGTTATTTTGATAGGTATTGCATTGAGTATGTAGATTGCTTTGGGTAGTATCAACATTTTATGAATGTTTGTTCTTCCAATCCAGGAGCATGGGGTATTTTTCCACTTTTTTGTGTCTTCTTCAATTTCTTTCATAAACTTTCTATAGTTTCAGTGTATAGGTTTTTAACCTCTTTGTTTATGTTTATTCCTAGGTATTTTAATGGCTTTTGGTGCAACTGTAAATGGGATTGATTCCTTGATTTCTCTTTCTGTTACCTCATTGTTGATGTATAGGAATACAATCAATTTCTGTGCATTGATTTTATATCCTGCGACTTTGCTGAATTCATGGATCAGTTGTAACAGTTTTTTGGTGGAATATTTCAGGTTTTCCATATAGAGTGTCATGTCATCTGCAAAGAATGAAAGTTTGACTTCCTTGCTAATTTGGATGCCTTTTATTCCTCTGTGTTGTCTGACTGCTGAGGCTAAGACTTCCAATAGTATGTTGAATAACAGTGATGAGAGTGGACATCCTGTTATGTTCCCGTCCTTGGGGGACGGGGGGTAGCTCTCAGTTTTTCCCATTGTAGATGATATTAGCAGTGGGTCTTTCATATATGGCTTTTATGATCTTGAGGTATGATCCTTCTATCCCTACTTTCTTGAGGGTTTTTTTTTCAAGAAAGGATGTTGTATTTTGTCAAATGCTTTCTCTGCATTTATTGAGAGGATCATGTGGTTCTTGTCCTTTCTTTTATTGATGTGATGTATCACATTGATTGATTTGTGGATATTGAACCAGCCCTGTATCCCAGGTATAGATTCCACTTGGTCATGGAGAATAATTCTTTTAATGCATTGTTGGATCCAGTTGGCTAGTATCTTATTGAGGACTTTGCATCCATGTTCATCAGGGTAATTGGTCTACAGTTCTTTTTAGTGGGGTCTTTGTCTGGTTTTGGAATCAAGGTAATGCTGGCTTCATTGAAAGAGTTTGGAAGTTTTCCTTCCATTTCTATTTTTTGGAACAGCTTCAAGAGAACAGGTGTTAACTCATCTTTAAATGTTTGGTAGAATTCCCCTGTTAAGCCATCTGGCATTGGACTCTTGTTTTGGGGGAGATTTTTGATTGCTAATTCGATTTCCTTACTGATTATGGGTCTGTTTAAAATTTCTATTTCTTCCCGTTTCAGTTTTTGTAGTGTGTATGTTTCTAGGAATTTGTCCATTTCTTACATGTTGCCCATTTTATTGGCATGTAATTGCTCATACTGTTCGCTTATTATTGTTTTGCTTTCTGCTGTGTTGGTTGTGATCTCCCCTCTTTCATTCTTGATTTTATTTGGGTCCTTTCCTTTTTCTTTTTGATCAAACTGGCTAGGGGTTTATGAATTTTGTTAATTCTTTCAAAGAACCAGCTCCTGGTTTCATTGATCTGTTCTACCTTTTTTGTTTGTTTTGTTTTGTTTTCTGTTTGTTTTTTGTTTTTTTTGTTTTGATAGCATTGATTTCTGTTCTAATCTTTATTATTTCCTATCTTCTGCTGGTTTGGGGTTTTATTTGCTGTTCTTTTTCCAGCTGTTTGAAGTATAAGATTAGGTTATGTACCTGAGAACTTTCTTCCTTCTTTAGGAAAGCCTGGATTGCTATTTACACTTCCATCTTATGACTGTCTTTGTTACGTCCCAGAGGTTTTGGGCTGTGGTGTTATCATTTTTATTGGCTTCCATGTACTTTTTAATTTCCTCTTTAACTTTTTGGTTAGCCCATTCATTCTTTAGTAGGATGTTCATTAGTCTCCAAGTATTTGTTATCTTTCCAAATGTTTTCTTGTGGTTGGTTTCGGATTTCATAATGTTGTGATCTGAAAATATGTACGCTATGATCTCAATCTTTTTGTACTTGTTGAGAGCTGATTTGTGTGCTAGTATGATTTATTCTGGAGAATGTTCCATGTGCATTGGAGAAGAATGTGTATTCTGCTGTTTTAGGATGAAATGTTGTGAATATATCTGTTAAGTCCATCCCGACCAGTGTGTCATTCAAAACCATTGTTTCCTTGTTGATTTTCTATTTAGATGATCTGTCCATTGCTATAAGTCGGGTGTTGGAGTCCCCTACTATTATGGTATTATTATCAATGAGTTTATTTATGTTTGTGATTAATTGATTTATATATTTGGGAGGGAATGTTTGGAGCATAAATGCTTATAATTGTTAGGTCTTCTTGGTGAATAGACCCATTAATTATGATATACTGCCCTTCTTCATCTCTTGTTACAGTTTTTATTTTAAAATATAGATTGTCTGGGGAGCCTGGGTGGCTTGGTTGGTTAAGCGTCCGACTTCGGCTCAGGTCATGAACTCTCAGTTTGTGAGTTTGAGCCCTGTGTCGGGCTCTGTGCTAACAGCTCAGAGCCTGGAGCCTGCTTCAATTTCTGTGTCTCCTCTTCTCTCTGCCCCTCCCATGCTCATGCTCTGTCTCTCTCTGTCTCTCAATAATAAATAAACATTAAAAAATAAAATAAATAAAATAACATCTAGATTGTCTGATGAGAGTATGGCTACTCTGGCCTTCTTTTGGTGACCATTAGCATAATAGATGGTTCTCCATCCCCTTACTTCCAATCTGAAGGCGACTTTAGGTCTAAAATGGGTCTCTTGTAAACAGCGTATAGATAAATCTTGTTTTCTTATTCATTCTGTTACCCTAAGTCTTTTGATTGGAGCATTTAGACCATTGATGTTTAAAGTAAGTACTGAAAGATATGAATTTACTGCCATTATGTTGCCTGGAGACTTGGAGTTTCTGGTAGTGTTCTCTGGTCCTTTCTAGTCTTTGTTGCTTTGGGCCTTTTTTTTTTTTTTTTTGTCCTTTCTCCCCTCAGAGAGTCCCCTTAAATTTTCTTGCAGGGCTGGTTTAGTGGTCACAAACTCCTTTAATTATTGTTTGTCTGGGAAGCTTTTAATCTCTCCTTCTATTTTGAATGACAGTCTCACTGGATAAAGAATTCTTGGCTGCATATTGTATCCTGCCATTCTTTTCTGGCCAGCCAAATTTTCTGTGGATAGGTCTGCTGCAAACCTGATCTGTCTTCCCTTGTAGTTTAAGGACTTTTTATTTCCCTTGCTGCTTTCATGATTCTTTCTTTGCCTGAGTATTTTGTGAATTTGACTATGATATGCCTTGTTGATGGTCAATTTTTGTTGAATCTAATGGGAGTCCTCTGTGTTTCCTGGATTTGGATGTCTGTGTCTTTCCCCAGGTTAGGAAAGTTTTCCGCTATGATTTGCTCACATAACTGTTTTACCCCTTTTTCTCTCTCTTCATCTTCTGGGACCCCTATGATTCTGATGCTATTCCTTTTTAATGAGTCACTGAGTTCTATAATTTTTATTTCATGCTCTTTTGTCTTAGTCTCCTTCTTTTTGTCTGCTTCATTATTCTCCATAAGTTTGTCCTCTATATCTCTGATTCACTGCTCTACCTCATCCATCCTTGCTGCTGTGGCATCAATTTGAAATTGCAGCTCAGTTATAACATTTTTTATTTCATCCTGACTAGATTTTACTTCTTTTATCTCTGCAGAAAGGGATTCTAACCTATTTTCACCCTACGTAGTATTCTTATTATTGTGATTCTAAATTCTGGTTTTGACATCTTACTTGTATCTCTGTTGATCAAGTCCTTGGCTGTCATTTCTTCCTGTTCTTTCTTTTGGGGTGAATTCCTTCATTTTGTCATTCTGGAGGATGAGAAAGAATTAATAAAGTAAAAAAAAAATTAAAATATGAAAACCACACACAGACATTAAATAAAGGATGCTAGATCCTAGGTGTGTTTTGGTCTGGTTGTTGAAAGAAGCTTGATAGGTTAGAGAAAAAAGGGAAAGATAAGAAAAGAAAGAAAAAAGAAAAAAAAGGAAAACATTTGAATATTTGAAAAAATGAATACAATAAAATAGGCTAAAATGAAATGATGAAAGTAAAATAGAATTTTAAAAAATTACAAAAATTAAAAAATATAGAAAAAATTAAAAATCTTTTTAATAAAAAAGGAAAATAAGAATAGATTTTTTCCTCTTTCTATATTTAAGAATAAGAAAAGCAAAACAAAAATTGAGTAAAAGGACCAGCGAACAGAATGAAATACAATAGAAATTACACCTGTTTTCCCTGCCACCCAGTCTCTAGTAATGGAACTCCGTCTCTCCATGACTGGGAGTCAAGCACCACTGCTTTGTCTCCAGCTTCTGTCCACTCTCTGCTTCTACACTGTCTGTAACTAAGCCATCAGGCTGCCTGGTGGCACCTCTCTCTTGAGTTTTATCCCAAATGGCATTGTTTCCCAACCCGTCACTTCTGAGGGACTGTGGTTTTGACCCCCCTCAGACCTTCTGGGGGAGGATCTCACTGAGCAATGGCCAGGTGCCAGCCCATGCCCAGGAACACTTGTGAGACTGCACTGCTGCCGATGCCCAGAGACTGCAGCTGGGTGCCATCCTGCCCCAGAAAACCTTCACAGGATCTTGTAACAGCAGCATTTCAGGGATTATGGAAAATCACAACACACATCTGACACCAGCCTTCCCCCTTAACGTCCTTGTTCTAACACCAGTGAATGTGGTTGTTCTCTGGGGTGCACTGGGACCTTTGCCTGTGGGAAGGCACACAGCCTCTACCAAATGTCCTCCCAGCAGGGTAACTGCCTCTCCCCGTGTGGCCTGAGGACCCCTTGGATGAACCTCACTATTTGTCCTGGGGATTCACCCTTCCCACCAAAGCACCACCACGTATCGAGCTGTGGAGTTTCATCCTGTATGCCTGCCCCCCCTCTCCTGTTTATAGAGTCTTAATGGAATTTAAACCCTCTCCTTTCTCTTTTCTCCCTTTTTTGTTCAGTTCTTGTGGCTGGTTCCACTTTTCCACTTTCTCTCCAGCTGCTTGGGGGGGGGGGGTGTGCTTTTCTCATACTTTCCCCCATCTCCATCCTCTCTCCACAAGCAAAAACAGCTCCTTGCCCTCCTTGGCTTCTCTCTCCCCCACTTCACTTCTCTGTGCTGTGTACCTGCCAAATTCTATGGTTTAGGTTGTGCAGATTGTTGTGTTAATCCTCAAATTAGTTTTCTAGGTGTGCAGGATTATTTAGTGTTGGTATGGCTGCATTTCAGGGATGAGAGACACACAAAAACCTTCTATACTCTTCCACCATCTTGACCCTTCCCCGTTAGTCCAACTTTTTAACTTATTTTTTAAATCTGATTTGATGTGATAAACCTTATTTATAAGCAAAAGCCCATAGTGTTTTGCACTGTGCATTCCAGAGCAAAATGGCCCATGCTGAAATATTGGCTTTTCTCCATTATAACTGTTCAAACTTGGATTGCTTTCTTCCCTGTTTGCTCATGTGTGAAATGGGGTAATAACAACAACTTCCTTGCAGAATTAATATAAAGATCAAAAGAAAATTTAAATAAAGATCAGGGCCTTGAGCATTATTAGTGCTTGATGCATTCTGTTTTTATTAGCATTCCAAGCTAACAATGACTGAGGTAATTTCATAATAATGTGTCTTGCCCAAAATTGTTTGTTAGTTTTGCTTTGTGTAGAAAAAAGTAACTGAATTAGTGTGATGATTGGAGATAATTTGTTAGCTCTCAAAGGTTAATTTTCTTTTTTATGAAAGATAACTACCAGGGAAATGCCTCACTTTAAATGTTTGTGTCTTTGTTATTAAAGAATAAATAAAAGAAAGTCACCAGTGCTTTGGCCCTGTCATAGAAGAAGCAGAATTATTTCCTTGGGCTTTCTCCAAGTTTTGCTGTATGCCTCAGGGTTAAGGGTCAGTGACCATAGCAACCCCAAGTTTATTTCTGCGATTCCTCTAGTAATGCTCTTCATTGAAGGTGTCCAAAGAATCATTTATTATTACAAACCTAAAAGCCTGCTTAATACATGTGAAATGATACCCAGAGAGGACAAAGTTTAGCAAAGTCTCAAAGCATATTAATGGCAAGATTGGGTTAGGAACCCTTGACTAACACAGAAAATATAGATGTCCTTCTATTATCCTTGGATTGAGGAAAAAGATGAGTAGTCAAATATATCTGAAACAAACCTCTTTATTGCTTGCTAAGAAAAAGGCAAGTTTGGTTGCAGGGCTCAGTCATTTAGAAGAAAGCAAGGAACCAGCTATATATATATATATTTATATAAATATATATATATATAAGTATATAGTATAATTTATATATATATAATATATATATATATTATATATATAATATAAAGTATAAAATATATATATATATTTTTTTTTGGGGGGGGGTGGGGAAGTGATAATGGGAGCTAGGAGACTGGCTGACTTCCAGAAGCAGGGAAATTAGGGTGAGATAAGGTAATGCAGTTTAGGACTGGAACCTATCTTTAATAAAAATTGTATTTTCTTCAGTATGTTGTTGTTCATTAATTTCACTTGTTTCAGATAATGCATTATAATGTTGTCTTGATTACTGAGTTATTTGTTACCTCCTTAAATTCTGTCTCTGAAATGAGTGCTTGACTCATCTCACCCTAGTCCCACACTATTTAAAGCATGCATACAGAGGAGGGGCTGCCATTGATTGAGAGGGGTGGGTTCACATCCAGTGCTGTGGATGTTTGGGACTAGGAACAATGAATAGTTGGTATGCTTTTTCTTGATCTTAGAGAATTGTAGCATTTAATTCTCATTATGTTACAATTACCCTTCAAATCTGAATGGTTACCTACTCCTATGTTTCAATATTTCAGGCAAGGTATTAGAAAGCTGAAGAGGAGGGGTGTGAGGGTGGCTCAGTCGGTTAAGCATTCAACTCTTGGTTTTGGCTCACGTCATGGTCCCATGGTTTGTGGGATTGAACCCTGTGTCGGGCTCTGTGCTGACAGCATGGAGCCTTCTTGGGGTTCTCTCTCTCCCTTTCTCTCTACCCCTCCCCTGCTCACACTGTCTTTAGATAAATAAATAAACATTAAACAAAAAGCAATAAGGAACAAAAAGTTGTAATACCTCTTCCATTCTGCTCAATCTAATCTAAACCTTCCCTGCTTGCTGTATACACTAGACTTACTCCTTCATCTCCTCCTTTTTGAGAAGGTACCTCTTCTGTCTCTGTGTGCAGTCTATCTATGTCTACAATGTCCATAAGGTCTTTCTTCCAATGTCAAAGGCATTGAAACCTGCACTTCTGTCACTAAGGTTGTTAATCCCATGCTCTTTCATTTTCTCTTGTTAATTTTTTCTCTTTCAGCTATACTTTGGCTTCCAGTACAGTTCCAGAAGTCTCTCTACTATTAAAATGACATTAATTAAAAACCTATGCATCTAGTTCTTAACCTCTTTTTTTTACCTTCTAAATTTATGTGAACAGTCATTTTCACATATTCTATGTCTCACCTGTAAATCTTTCCATGGTGCATAGTTGTTGGTTTTCCCGTCACCACCCACACTACCAATTTCCCTTCACTTACAAGTATAACTGATAACCACAAGTAAAATATCAAGTTACTTGAGCTTTGTAGATTCTTTTATTTTAAGGTTTATTAGTTTATTTTGAGAAAGAGAGCAGGGAAAGGGGGTGCAGAGGGAGAAAGAGAAAGAATCCCAAGCAGGTCTGCACTGTCAGAATGGAGTTAGACTCAGGGCTCCAACTCACAGACTGTAAGATCATGACCTGAGATGAAGTCCAGAGTCAGATGCTCAACTGAATGAGCCACCCAGGCACATCTGTAAATTTTTTGTAGATTTGATCTCACTGACCGTTTAATCTTTGAAACACTCTTTTTCCCTTGTCTTCTGTGACCATCTGGATCTTATTGTGCTTCCCTAGATGTTCCTCTTTTCTTTTCTTCACTTTTTACTTCTTTGCTAATCCTTTATTCATTCATTTATTTATTTTTAAAAATTTCCTGCCCTAAACAGTATCCCTGGATAGTATTTAATGTGATAATCACTTAGAATGTGATCATGCTAATGACTCACAGGCTTACCTCACCAGACAAACATCTTCCTGGTGAATCACACTCATACTCACTTCTATATTTTCACAGAAAACACAGGAGGAAAACAATGAGCTCCTTCTTAAATTTGATGAATTATTTGATTATCTAGTTTGAATCATCTTAGTTAAGATTATCATTATTGAAAATAACCCTTATCTTTTTTTGTTTACCATTATTTTTCACAGCTAGGTATCCATTAAGCATTATTAATAGTCATTGCCATTTTTCTTTCTGTCTCTGCTGTCATCACTTCTTACTTGGTCTATTTAAATAGCCTGTAGAGTAGGTTTGTGATTCCAGCTCCTCTACTCTTTCACTCAATCCTCCAGAGATCCAACAAACAGGCATTTATTTATTTATTTATTTATTTATTTATTTATTTATTTATTTTTAAACTTTATTTATTTTGAGAGAGAGAGAGAGAAAGAGTGAGAGACAGATAGTGCAAGTAGGGGAAGGGCAGAGAGAAAGGGAGAGAGATAGAATCCCAGGTAGGCTCAGCACTGTCAGTGCAGAGCCCAATGCGGGGTTCAAACTCACGAATCATGAGATCATGATCTGAACTTCAGTCAGATGCTTAATGGACTGAGCCACCCAGGCGCCCAATAAGTATTCTTTTAAAAGGCAAATTTAATCACTTTGTTGCTATATAGTATATATATTATATGACATACTAAACAAATTTAATTAAGTATATTAAATAATATATAAATAATAAATATAATATATATGTTTCCCCAGAGGTATCCTCTACTCTGATTTTAATCACTTTAAATTACATTTTTGTTGGAAATTATCTATAGAATCTCACAGCATTTACTCTTGTGTCTATATTCCCTCACTGAAAATAATATTTGTGACATCGATTTACATTATTGTTTATGTAGAACTAGTTCATCCTGTCAATGGATAAAACACTGTCCTATGTATGATCTTTGTTGAAATAAGTGTATATATATATATATATATATATATATATATATATATTCTCCAAATGAATCTTAGAAAGCAGCACTATCAGTGCAATCAATAAAAATTTTTCTCCCTTATGCTGGTACTCTCTTAGCTAAAAGGATTCTCCAGACGCTGACTTTAGTAACATTCAGGGGTGTGTTTAGTTTTCAGATTGTAAACTTCAAATTAATATTGAATCCATTTAAAACCCACATCTTTCCAGGTTGACAGGTATAACATGACAAACATTGACTGATGATGAGTCTGTGTTAGGAGTGGGTAAAACTCTTCTTTACGTTAAAAAAAAATTAGTGTTTATTTATTTATTTATTTATTTATTTATTTTTTGAGAGACAGAGCATGAGTGGGAAAGGGGCAGAGATAGAGGAAGACACAGAATCCAAAGCAGGCTCCTGGCTCCAAGCTGTCAGCACAGATCCTGACGTGGGACTCGAACTCACGAGCCATGAGATCATGACCTGGGCCAAAGCTGGGTGCTTAACCAACTGAGACACCCAGGAGCTCCTCTCTTCTTCAGGTTTTAAGAGAACTATTACATTCTCACTGACACCCACTCACCCCCATCTCTCTTGTCACATTTCCATGACGATCTTCTTTGAACCTTGAGTCCTCAAAACAATGGATTTTACGGGTGCCTGGGTGGCTCAGTTAAGCATCCAATTTCGGCTTAGGTCATGATCTCAAGCCCTGAAGTGGGCTGTCTGCTGTCAGCACAGAGCCCTCTTCAAATCCTCTGTCTCTCTCTTTCTCTACCCCTCCCCTGCTCAGGCTCCCTCTCTCTCAAAACTAAATAAACTTAAAACACACACACACACACACACACACACACACACACACACACTGGACTTTAAAATGTAATAACACAAAAGCAGACATTCAAGCCATAGCTCTATGGAACCAGCTTCTTTTCTACCCTGCCTGTTCAATAATCAAGGACAGTTTCTCTTGATGAGTGTTATAAAAGCCTCAGGTAAAATTCTTAGGGTACTTTTGGGAAAGACATCTAAAAGAAGAGAGATTCACAGTATTATTTCATTCACATGCTTCAATTAGGCATGTTTAATTCAAAGGTAATTCATGCTATATTTTATATACATGTAATGCTAAAATTGCCAGAGCCCAGATCTACTGGGTCACGTTGCTTTTGGGATAAAACTCAAAATTGTCAATATGATGAACACGACACTGCATGACCTGGCCCTTGTCTGTCTCTCCACATTCACTTCTAACCAGTCTTCTCTGCTTTCTGGCCACACTGGATATTCTGAAGTTCTTTAAATGTGCCATGCCACCTCCTGCTTCAGAGGTCTCCACATGCTACCATTCTTCACTGGATTTTCCTGACTCCTCTTCTGCCCTACTTCATCCTCTTTCTTTCCTGCTTACTTTTGGGAGCATTGTGTAGATTTCACATTCTCAGGAAAATCTTCCTCGAATAACAATCACTCTCACACTAGGTCATTTATTTTAAGTTTCCATTATGACCCAGCACTTTTCTTCTAAAATAGGTATAAGCACATACTCACACTAGTAAATATATAAATAGATTCCTCCCTAAAATGTAAGGACAGAGACCTTTTGTTCATTATCCTACCCTTTGTTCCTGTTCTGTGCCTACTGCATTTTGGACTCCTGCACGCTTTGGTTGAATAAGTAACTGTGCATGTTACAGATTATAATAAAAGGAGTGCCTATTTATAGCAAGGTGTGATGTATCTGGTAATAGCTAAATAGAACCATTAACAAATACTTTCATTAAAATAAGTAAACAGGGGTGCCTGTGTGGCTCAGTCAGTTAAGCAACTGGCTCTTCATTGTGGCTCAGGTCATGATCTCAGGGTTCATGGATTTGACCCCTCACCGGGCTCTGAGCTGAGAGCGAGGAGCCTGCTCTGCTTGGGATTCTGTCTCCCTCTTTCTCTGCTCCTCCTTGGCTTGTGTTCTCTCTCTCTCTCTCAAAATAAATTAATATTTTTTAAATAAGTCAACAAAGCCTTTCACAAATATAAACTAATTTGCTGCTCACTAGAGTCATCAAAGCAATGCTCCTAAAGACAAATGCACATGCTTCCTTCCACACTGCTGAAACAACCCTACATAATGATTTCACTTCTCGTCAACATTCTTCCCATTTACACTCCAAGGTATTCTCAAGTGCCTTTTTCCCACAGCGGTTAGTGGACTATTTAATAATGCTAACAGTACCACTTAAGGATAACAACTATAGCATATGTCTTGGAAAATTTAAAAGGCTCCCAGAGTACTTTTATCTTGTGTTGTGGATAGATAACTGTGATATTTAAATCCAACTTGACAAGTGCACTATAAGAGTGAAGAGATTCTCTGGTATTTCACAGATAACCAAAAATCATGTATCATTCAGGAACTGTTTCATTCAAAGTGGTGAGCAAAAGGAAAAGTAGAAATTCCAGCGGTTTATGCACAAATACGCAATACCTGTTTTGGGGGAAAACATGACTGTTCCAGAGGCATTATTAGGGTAAAAACACATTAAAATATGGAGTAGGGGGAGTGAATAGATGGAGATAAGGTGTCCCAGAGGAAGACCAAAGGGCTTAGAATGTATGTAAGTGGAAGCATAGCTAGTGTTATGTTGAGTTGAAGAAGAGCTTCTTGGGCAGACATTTGAACATTCAGAAAGGTGGAGCTAAGAATAGGAACTTACAGCTGCAATTTCTTTAAATGCCCTAAATCGGAATCTGAAGTTTACCAGCGGCTAAAGGACATATACTTCAAACTGAAATGCCAAGACCAAATGGGTGAAGAGAAGGATTCAAGAAGTGGGTACCAGTGGGAATGTGCTAACTGAGCCTAGTCCATGAAGTCTTTCTTCATTCCCCACCAACTACACAGTCTCTTCACTTGGATTCCTCCTGTACTCGCTGTTTCATTTAGATGTTAACAAGGATTTCATGCTTCAGGTGACCCTTATCTTGAGAGGGTAGTCTGCCTCATCTATCCAGTAAGGTCAAGGAGACCAGTGTCAATGAAACCATGGCCCACCTTCCATTATTTTCTTGGCCAACACAGTACATGCCACAAAACAATGCCTATCAAGTCATAAGTTTTGAAAGTCTCACTGTACCCCAAAGACACAGTCATTATTTTCAAATGCAGCTTTAGAAATCTCCTGATAAAGCCTTGGTTCTAGTGTTGGACACCCAACAGGACAATGATTTTCAGATCTAGCTGTCTGATGCAGATGCTCTCTGGTGGAATATCCTAGCAATCACAACATGTTTCTCTTGGAATTACAAGAGATAAGTTGTCTTTCTTTTTTCTTCTCTCTGCTTTGAGAGACCCAGAGTCTGGGTCTTAACAGTGCAAGTGATTCCAATTTATCCACTAGTATGCATTTAATTAAGTTTGTTTCTAGGTTACTCCCTTGGTTGCCTGATAGGTATTCCTGGATGCTAGCCTATATGAGTTCTGAGATGGCCTGTAGTGGACTCTTCAAAATAATTGTTTTTTAGAAGCTGTGGGACCAATGCATTTGTTCACTTTGTCTAAAATAAACTCATGATCACCCTTGTTCTAGCCTCCTACTTATGAGACTTGAAATTTAATGTTTAGGTACATAATCTGGAGCTAAAATGAAATGAGCAAACTAGATCCTTAATTCACTTATGTTAATTCAATAATTTTAGGAACTCAACCCAGAAAAAGTCATAACATTTTCTTTATTCCTTTTTTTTGAGTATATTTGACATACAATGTTACATTAGTTTGGGGTTTATAACGTAGTGATTCAGCTTCTCCATACTTTATGTTATGCTCACCACAAGTATAGCTGCTATCTGCCATCATACAACACTATTACAATACCATTGACTATATTTTCTGTGTTGTATCTTTCATTTCAATCTGTGACTGATTCATTCCTGTATTTGGAGGCCTGTATTTCCCACGTCTCTTTATCCATTTTGCCCATCTTCCCACACCCTTACTCTGGCAACCATAATTTGTTCTCTGTATTTATAGGTCTGATACTGATTTTTTTTGTTTATTCGTTTTGTTTTTAAAATTCAACATATAAGTGAAGTCATTTGGTATTTTTCTCTCTATGTCTGACTTATTTCATTTAGCATGATACTCTCTAGATCCATCCCTGTCATTGTAAATGGCAAAATCTCATCATTTTTATGACTGAATAATATTCCAAATATATACCACGGCATTTTTATCCATTCATCTATCTTGATGTAAAAAACAAAATAACATTTTGAGTTTTATCCCTTAGGTTAGATGCCAGACCAAAAGGTAAATTGGAATTAATTCTGTATCTATTAAATTTTGCTTTGTAACCAAATTTCCTAGAACAGAGTATGTTTAAACAACAGCTCTTTATGTTGGTGTGGATTACACATTTGGGCTCCACTCGGTTGGCTATCCTACTTATTGGGTCCTGGCTTAGCTATTTTTGGATGAGAACTTGGCTAGGATGTACAGGATATTTGTAATACCTGGGCTGAGTATTATTTCTCTCCACATCTCTGTTATCTACTAGTAGATGAACATCTTATATCTTAGTGGCAAGATTGCAAGACATATCAAGGAATGATAGGTAAGAAAAATGAAATGTTGCCTCAGTTTTTGTAGTAGGGATCATTCCATGGTACTTTAGCTTCCAGTGCACATTCTCTTTTTAAGTCTCTGCATGAATCAGATTTCTATGGTCTCAGTGGCCACAGCAAACCGTATCCCTGAGTTGAGAGCCACTATGACAAGGGACTACCCAAAGACATGGGCAGAGGGAGGAATCAACAAATTGAGTGTCTTTACTGAAATAGTTTATCAGAGATTCTACTTTTAGTTGTCACTGCCTCACTTACTTTCCTGAACTATGTCACTCTATCTTTTGAGGGCTTTGATGAACCAGTTCTAACACCTTTTCTAATGTAAAATTCTATAAACACATGACTCAAAAACCTCAAAGCCTGAAGGGAAATAGATTTGCTATAGTATAGTGAATATTTGTATATGAATGGAATATAGATAAATAGAACAAGGAATACCATTATGCAATGTGCTTAATTTTTACCCATAAAAATTAATCTTCACCAATGGGGCATTCATATGCAATGTTACTTTATAAATCAAAGATAATAAAACAGTAATCACAAAAAGAGGTGTTTAACACTATGGAGGAGTCAAACACTATGCTATTTTTTTTCCCATGGTGACTTTTTAGGATCCTTACAGCATTTCTAAGAAGTAGGCTTTATTACCTCATCTTTGGGAGGTAAATAAATGAAGGCATAGAGACAGTAAGGTGACAGGACTTGTAAGTTGTGTTTTTATATTCAAACTCATATCTTTCTAAGTTTAAAGCCACTATTCCTTTACTCCATCTGGAATGAACTAAACAAAGCAGTTGTATTTGCAATGGACATTAATTGAGGAGATTTTTGCAAATACCAGAAAGAATGATGTATGAAAACAGTGCAGTATTGATTTTCTTTTCCTGTAGTACTTCCATTTTATTATTTTTATAACATTATTGATTTCATTTAATCTGTCATTGTGATGAGAAAAACTAATCACATGATCAGCAGGGTCTATGATATTATATGAAACTTCATTCCTCCTCCGCTTGGGCAAATATAATAGGATTGACCTTCTGACATTCAGACCAAGAAAAAGGAATTTCCTGTGAACAGTGAAGTGTCTCTTATAGGAATAAAAGCCTATAAAATGCATATCAAAATATAAGATTCTGGGATTCTACAGACAGTACACTCTCCACTGTCCCCCACCACACACACATAGACACACATAAGTTCATTAGTCAGTACCCTTGAGCTGGCACTGACTTCATGATTTTTGTACAGGGATTAGAATGTTCAGAAAGTACACAGTGTGCTCTGCCTAAGACTAAATAGAGCCACCATCATTTAAGTGAAGGCAACTTTGGGGGCCATTTTATATATGGCATTAAATTATTTGGTTTAGTGTGATGGCCAGTGACTGATTCCCTAACCCACTTAACTAGGAAGTTTTCATGTAAGGATGTATATCATGAAGTGATTCAGTCAGCTACAACAACAGGCTGCAGTGTTTTTATAGACACGGTCATTGCTACTTATAAAACCCGCTGAAATCTATATAGTAAATTGCCTTTGCTTTCTGTTCATTCTATGACTTAGTCTTATTTTTTTCACATATATAAGCAAGAAAAATCCATTAATCCAGAAACAAATATGGTGGAACTGGACTCAGAAAGACTATACTTAGTGAATGCTTAACTAATTGTTCATGCTGCCTATAGAGTGTGCAGTTTGAGGTGGTTTCTTTTTCTAGTAACGGAGTGGTGTTATCTTTAATAATTTACTCACTCTTCACTTGCTATTGCGTGGAAGACACCAATTCCCCCTGACAGTAGCATCACTGAGAGGCTCTCTCCATAGTTTTAGAAGTAGCAGAGACCAACAAAATCATGTAGTCTGTTTTCTAAATGCCTGGGGCCAGAAAGCTTGTCTCCATGAGATAGCATTGATGCCTTTGGCCTCAGTAACATCCAGGCCTTTACATCAGGTGGGCACATTTGGTTTCAAGTTATAATAAATTACCTGAGTGAATTTAAGATTAAAAAATTGTAATATATGCCAAAGATATAGATGTTTCTCTCAGAGACAAAGGTGCTTTGGTCTTCTCTCTTAAAATTGCCTCTCTTTACCAAAACCTTATTGTGGAATGAGTTCTGGTATAGCTGTATAGATGGTATTGACATGGGCAGATTATAAGTCTCCATTCCCAAGGAAAGGACTGTGATTGACCCAGTTTCGGTCTAACACAATGGTGAGTTAATTATTTAGTCTCAATTTTACCACTACCATGTAATATTTTCACAGTCTCCCCATTGCCATGGCCATAGGGTTGGCACAATATACATTTCTCCTGCAACTGAGTTTGAGCTTTGCCAGGTGACTTGGCTTCACTAGTGGAATACTAGAAGTTTTGACACAGGTAGTGCATTGAAATGTGTATGCATGTGTGGGCTCTTTCTCTTTGACCTAATGATCCACCATGAGAAGAGTATGTACCATGCAGCTATTGTACTTTTAGCTGAGGTCTCTGAACAACCATATCTGGAGTAGGCATGAACTGAAACAGCAGCCTGAAACTAAGACCAGTAGAGATCAGTTAAATGCCAGTTAACTTACAGTCCCATGAACATAATAATGCTGTTTTAAATTTGGGGAGCTTCTCATGCCACAGTATTGTCATAACAATTGACCAATAGAGAAATCAATACTGACAGTTGTATGCTGCCATAAGGAACTTAAAATGCATTGCACTGACACAGAGAAAGAACAATAGGTGGCAATAAAACTATTACAGGAGACTAGAAAAATACCAACATATTTGCAACAAAGCAAAGACAGAAATGTATCTGATAGACATAAAGCATCGTATGACAGAATTCCAAGGCAAAGTATTGAAAAGGTAAGCTGTTAGAAACTACATTTGATAAGGTTCACTGAGGAAGAAATAAGCTCAGAAGAGTACCTCTGGCTTACAAAAACTATTGAAAAGAGATATAGAGAGCCCTGAAATATGAGGACTGCAATGTGGTAAAATGAAACTGTTTCCAGGCAGTTAAAAGCTATGGACATTTAAAAGCTATGGACTTTAGAATCAAAAACAAATCCATACAATTTCTTACTTGGATTTCTGAAGATAGATGCTGCTTACTCTGATTTTTATTTTAATGCCATTATATATTATTTTTAAAGTGTATTTACTTATTTTGAGAAAGAGAAGAGAGAGAGAGAGAGAGAGAGAGAGAGAGAGAGAGAGAGAGGAAGAGAATCCCAAGAAGGCTCCACACTGTCAGTGCAGAGCCCATTGTGGGGCTCCATCCCATGAACCAAACTGTGAGATCATGACCTGAGCCAAAACTAAGAGCTGGATGCTTAACTGACCGAGCCACCCAGATGCCCTAAAGCCATATATTTTTAAGCAAATATAACATGTATTCATTTTAGACTCGTTTCTTATATTTTGTAATGTTACCCTTTAATTCAGTTTTATTGACAATAAATGGCCTTTAACTCTTTTGTAAATTTCTGAGGAACATGTATCTCAGTAGGTAATGTCTCCTAATTAGCACATAGTATGTAGATTCCATATATTTTTTTCCAGTATCCACACCAAAAGTTAATTTGTTAAAACATTTGGGGCTGCCATATTTTTAATGCAGTTACAAGACCTTTTTGAGTATGGCTAATAGAATTTCTGCATTATTTTTATTATCTAAATCACATTTGCAGTGAAACATCCATAATTTTCATTCCTATTTATTTAAAGTATAATAAGAAATTGAACATGTGAAAAAATCTGAAGGTTTAATCATAGGTTTTTATTGTCATTGTCCGTTGCCTAGCTCATATACTTTACAAAACTTTTATCTTTTCCTTTCTTTCTTTCTTTCTTTCTTTCTTTCTTTTTTTTTTTTTTTTTTTTTTTTAGAAATTTATCCTTTTGACGTTTATTTATTTTGGAGAGACAGAGACAGAACACAAATGGGGAAGAGGCAGAGAGAGAGACACACACACACACACACACACACACACACATAATCTGAAGCAGACTCTGAGCTCTGAGCTGTCAGTACAGAGCCCAAAGTGGGGCTCAATCCCACCAACTGTGAGACCATGACCTGAGCCGAAGTTGGACACTCAACCAACTGAGCCACCCAGGTTTCCCCTTTTTTTATTCAAAAAAAATTTTTTTTGTGTTTATTTATTTTTGAGACAGAGAGATCATGAGCAGGGGAGGGACAGAGAGAGAGGGAAACAGAATCTGAAGCAGGCCCCAGGCTCCCAGCTATCAAAACAGAGCCTGACACGGGGCTTGAACCCACAAACTGTGAGATCATGACCTGAGCCAAAGATGGATGCTTAACCAGCTGAGTCACCTTGGTGACCCTTAAAACTTTTATCTTTAGCAACTTGCCTTTATCAGGTCTTTAAAAAATATATAATGTCTTTTTATGCCAACAACCTAATTTTACACTTTTAAATCAATATTTTACACTACTAACTTAACCACAAAATTAAATAAGTACACAATAAGTGCATAATTATTGTGGCGGGCAGACTCTAGGATGCTCCATCTCAGTTACCTCACTTACTGGTATTCACATTCTTGTATAATCTCCACTGCAACATATTCTAGTGACTTGCTTATAACTATAGAATAAGGCAAAGTGATGGGATGTCACTTCTATGATTGGTCTACCCAAGATTTTAATTTGTATTGTGCTATAAGAATCTCTTTATTGTCTATGAAGCTTTTACACTTTGATAGCAAGCTTCCATGCTGTAGAATTTCACATGGCCAGGTATTTAAGAAAGCCTCCATCCAATAGCCAGCAGGAACTGAGGCTTAGTCCAACAATCCTCAACGTACTGAATTCTGCCAACAGCCCATGAGTTTTGAAGCAGATCTGTCTCCAATCAGTCTTTTAGATGATACGCCAGACTTGGCTAACATCTTTACTCATTGTCTGGTGAGAGACTCTGAAACAGAGGATCCAGCTAAGCCATGCCCAAACTCCTGTCATCCAGAAAGGGTAGGATAATTAAAGTGTGATTTTTAAGCTGCTAAGCAACAACAAGAAAAACAAAAATCCAGAGCACTGCTGTTAAGACTAAGAATCATGGAAAAGACATAATCAAGGAGGTGGTTGTTACACATTTGCTGGTAGTTCTGAAAGCATTAAGGTAGCTTCTTGTAGATCCCTTTAGCTGGACAGATGTATCCAGCTAAATCTTGGATATGTTGGAGATATGGTCTTGCAGAATCCTAATATACATATAGTCTAGAGAGGCTTATTTGAACATAACTGTGGCTGTGGCTTTCGACACATAGAATAGACATAAATTATTGTACAAATATAAAACTATTCAAGTCTTTAAACCATTTATACAAATAAAACTGAATAACTCCAAAATGCAATTGGAAAATGTGTTACAATTAACAGATTACTTAAAAAGTTTCTCCCAGACATACCCACTTCTTTTTTAAAATATAATTTACTGACAAATTGGTTTCCATAAACACCCAGTGCTCATCCCAACAAGTGCCCTCTTCAATGCCCATCACCCATTTTCCCTTCTCCCCCACCCCCTATCAACCCTCAGTTTGTTCTCATTATGTAAGTGTCTCTTATGGTTTGCCTTCCTCCCTCTCTGTAACTTTTTTTCCCCTTTCCTCTCCCCCATGGTCTTCTGTTAAATTTCTCAATATTCACATATGGGTGAAAACATATGGTATCTTTCTCTGACTGATTTCACTTAGCATAATACCTTCCAGTTGCATCCACGTTGCTGTAAATAGCCAGATTAAATTCTTTCTCATTGCCAAGTAGTATTCCATTGTGTATAGAAACCACAATTTCTTTATCCATTCATCAGTTGATGGACATTTAGGCTCTTTCCATAATTTGGCTATTGTTGAAAGTGCTGCTATAAACATTGGGGTATAAGTGCCTCTATGCATCAGCACTCCTGTATCCCTTGGGTAAATTCCTAGCAGTGCTATTGCTGGGTCATAGGGCAGTTCTATTTTTAATTTTTTGAGGAACCTCCACACTGTTTTCCAGAGCAGCTGCACCAGTTTGCATTCCCACCAACAGTAGATACATCCACTTCTTAAAGTTTATTCAGTGTCTGCACTGTCCCCTGAAATCTGGTATGCTGTTTGCTGCAACTGGATTCCAATTCCTGGGCAGCATTGACATTGTTACCTTGCATGATTCCTGCTTCTATCAGGCTCAAATAAATACAACAGCTTAAGTTACAAGCTGTCAAGAAAAAGACTGTTATAAGAGAGAATACAGGATGACTCACCATTTAATAGTGCTTATGTAAATTGCTGGTGTCCTACAGAGAACTTTAAATAATTAAAAAAAATGAATTCTGATCATCTAAGTGCAAAGAAAAGGAAATGTAATCATCCATTCCCCTGTTCAATCATTTGAAAAGTATAGCATCATTGAGAAGTCTCATTAGTGCTTAATGTTTCCAGGTCACTTCACTGTTCATGAAGATAGTGCCCTGATCTGCAGACAATAGAGCTGACCATATAGAACAGTCAAGCAGGCAGCTGTGATATTTCTGTGCTAGTGGAATGCTGACTGAAAGCTCAGTCTTTGTGATTTAGACACTCATAGGGCTCTTCAAACTTAGATGCTCACAAGGCTCTGCAGATTTAGGCCACAAACTCCAGGTGGCCATCAGTGTGCAAATCTTAGTGCAGGTAAGAGGTGCATTTCTTTGGGGGAAAGAAAAGGGCTATATGAGGAACTAGATTTAGAAGCAAGAGGTGTGTTCTCTGGACCTGACATCCAGAGGCAAAGCACAGACATTATTAATTTTGTTCCGTCTAAAAAATGGGGATAATGGAACAGGAAACAAATGATTTCACATTAAACACAAGTGAATTTTCTTTTTATTTCTGCTTCTCATAGTTTCTATAGAATCATTCAACTCTCCACACTTTATGCTGCTCATGAAATCTGTGATACAGTGTCTTCTTGGCTTGGGTCAGTTGCAAATTGGATTCAGAACAAGATACTTTCAAAGCATCAGTGGGAAAGATAGGAGGGATAAACCTGGGCTGGAGGCAGTTATGTGTGGATTACATTGCCCAGTTCTCAAAAAAAGAAACTGAACCACCCAATCCCCCACCTCTTACCCCATGGACTTGCTGTACTCTGAGGAGACTTTTGGGCAACTCTGTGAACAGGATCCCTCCTCTGGCTTTCCATAAGGCAGTACTAAGCTCCTCCTTTGTTCCTTTATCTGGCCTATTTAAAAATTCTCTTCTATACCCTCTTTTCTACATATGTTCTCCAGATAATATCTATATCTATATCTATATCTATATCTATATCTATATCTATATCTATATCATCTATATTTATGTTATCTCTATCATAGCAGAAAGAACTAGGGTACTTGAGTTTGCAGCTCAATTCTTACAATTTATTCCAAGTTGTAGAACGTTACTTATTTGCAAAATATTTGCAAATCATATATCTGTTAAAAGATTAATATCCGAAATACATAAAGGACTCATATAACTAAATAGAAAAAAAAAAGAAATTGACTAAAAAGATAGAGGATCTGTATAGACATTTTTCCAAAGAAGATTTATAGATGACCAGCAGGTACATGAAAGGATGCTCAACATCACTAATCATCAGGGAAATGAAAATCAAAAGTGTGTGTTATCACTTCACACTTGTTAGAATGGTTATTATAAAAAACACAAAAAATAAACAGCCTTGGCGAGGATGTTGAGGAAAGAGAACCCTTGCACACTGTTGGTGGGAATGTAAATTGGTGTAGTTACTATGAAAAACAGTACAGAGTTTCCTTAATTTTTTTTTAAATAGAACTACCACATTATCCAGTAGTTCCATTTCTGAGTATCTATCTGAAGAAAATGAAAACACTGACTCAAAAATATGTATATATGCTCCAAGTTTCATTGCAGTATTATTTACATTAGCCAAAATATGAAAACAACCTAAGTATCCATCGGTGGATGAATGGATAAAGACCATATGATATATGTAAAACTGAGCCATAAAAAAGAATTTAATCTTGCCATTTTCAGAGACATGGAAGGACCTGGAGGGCATTTTGCTAAGTGACATAAGAAACCAAACTTATGGATACAGAGAACAGACTGGTTGTTGCCAGAGGCAGGGAATGAAGGTGGGTGAAATAGAATGGAGTCAAAAGGTACAAGCTCCCAGTTACAAAATAAATAAGTCATGGGGATGTAATTTACAGTATGGTAATACTGTAATACAGTTAATAATACTGTATTATATATTTGAAAGTTGCCAAGAAAATAAATCTTAAAAGTTCTTAATGTTAGAAAAATAACATTTTGTAACTTTTATAAAGATGGGTGGTAACTGGTCTTATTGTGGTGATCATTTCACAGCATATACAAATACACATTTAAAAATGTTTATTTATTTATTTTGAGAGAGAGTGTGAGTGGGGGAGGGGCAGAGAGAGAGGGAGAGAGAGCATCCCAAGCAGGCTTCACGCTGTCAGCACAGAGCCTGACACGAGGCTTGATCTCACCACTGTGAGATCAGGATCTGAGCTGAAATCAAGAGTTAGATGCTTAACCGACTGAGCCACCCAGGCTCCCCTCACAGTGCATACAAATATTGAATTATGTTGTACACCTAAAACTAAGATGATATTGTGTGTCATTTGTATAACTCAATTAAAAAAAAAGAAAGAGAACAAAGGAACTTCACTCTGATTCATTTTCGTAAATAAAATGATCATTTCATTACATTTAAATTCAAATCTATTAGACTTCTTTTCAGCTAAGGATAAGGGATCTTGTTAATAATTCTTCAAACACCATGCCCTAACATTTTCTCCCCGATGAGCGGTTTCAGAATAAACTAATCATGTAGCTTATACTTCAGGATCCCTTACTTAAAACAACCCTCATCCCAAGCCTCTTAGTTTCTCATTCTAAAGAAATATCTAGTTTTATTTTTACCTAGTTTTGTATTCATAGCTTTGTGCAGTTTTTACCTTAAAAGGGTTCCTCGAATTGTTAATATTGGGCCCACTAAACCTGGATCCTTCCCAAGCTTTACTTTTGTATAACACCTTGGCTCAGAGGGACAGGCAGAAATCTAGAAATGCCACAGTGACTCTGCTCCCATATTTTCTCCCCACCTCAGAGCTTTCTAACTCATCTGAATGTCCTTGGAAATACAAAGTGGGAGTCGTCGCAAGTGGAGAAAATCAGGCAACTAAGCCGTAAATTTGTGAGTGTAAAAAAATGGGGGTGTGGGATAGAGTAGAAGCATGAAAGATAGAATTCTGGGAAGAAAGTAGTTTAGGATTAATATCTTAGCCATGTCATGAAGCCTGGTACAGTCCTTGACCCTAACTTATATTGGAAGATAAATAGAAAAATTAGAGTTCAGGGATGCCTGGGTGACTCACTAGGTTAAGCGTCTGACTTGGGCTCAGGTCATAATCTCACAGTTTGTGAGTTTGAGCTTCGTATCAGGCTCTGTGCTGACAGCTCAGAGCCTGAACCCTGCCTCAGGCTCTGTGTCTCCCTCTCTCTGCCCCTTCCCCACCCATGCTTTGTCTCTCTCTCCTCTCTCTCTCAGAAATAAATAAAACCATTAAAAAAAGAAAAATTAGACTTTACAAGAACAAATAATTTACTACTCAGGATGATAGGAGACATTTAAAATGAGCAACGAAGCAGAACACACAGATCAATTACTTTTTTTTTTCCTTAGCCATCACCAAAAAATGGAATTGCAGATTTTTTTTCTATCTCAAAAAGCTACCCATAAAGAAGAGCTGACACACAATAAAATCTGAGAAGGAATCTGACAGAAAAAAAAAATTAAATCTATCAGTTTTAAGTCAAGGGAAGATGACAGAGGAGAGAGGCTTTTCCTGATGCCCCACGAGAAGGTATGACTATTTAGGATAGAGGTAGAGTCATTTAAAACATACCTCTGGCTGTTGTGGGCTGGAATTGACTCCTAAATCTTTCACTGCCTGTGAGCCAAACCCTAACACATCTCATGACCTCATTACGAGTTCACCATAACACCCACTTTTTGTGGATGAATTATACAATTGCAATTATCTGGATAAACAGCAGGTTACCTGACACTTTCCACAACCTGCTTCATGCCTTCCTATGGGTTTTCAATTTTCTTTATAAATATTCTAGAATATTTTAGAAGAACTGTTTGTGGTTACATTCCCCATTAGTTTGAAAGATCTGAAGAAAATGAAGTAAACATTCTATTTCCTTTACCACCATAATGATTCTATTCAGTTTGATTCTATAAAAACTTGTTAGGCATGAACTATCTTATGATCCTTTTGCATTGCTATATTGAATATTTATGTATCTCTTGTAATGATGTTTAATTTTTTCATATATTTATTCTGTGACTTCTCAGCTAGATTATTCCTTTCATGAAAGCTATTATAAAATACTTGCAAATGTTAGATACTTCCAAAAATGCAGATATAGATATATATCATAGTGCTTACTCTATATACCCATACAAAATGGTGCAATGGGGAATCTGAATATGTGAAGGCATGACTGAAAGCATGACTTTATAGAAAATGCCATCATGAATTTTCCCGTAAAAACAGCGTTGATGCATTTAAATGTCTTTATTCTATGTAATACAGAGGAAAAAAAAAAACAGAACACAAACATGATCTTTGCCTATTTTTCCTGATTTTCTTGCTAAGTTAACAAGTTCTTTTTCAATAGCAAAAATATTGAATATTGCATTGCACTATGGAGACAACACAAAGTCAACTCACCAAGCCTTAGTGACTAAAATGAAAAGTAGCTTATATGGCTAGTTTGAAAGTGGGGCCATTCCTAGCCGAAATACCTTAAAAGGAGAATGTGGCTCTACTTGGACTCTAAGGCCTTGGGAATTAAAATGGACACAACTTTCTGAAAATTATGCCGTCTCTTCCACCTAAAGCAGCAGTTCCTTACGCTTTTTTATTTGGCTCAACTGGTCAAATCATAAACCATGTATTAGGAATATCCTACACATTCAATGTTTCCTAAGTAAAAAGGCCAGATCATTGCTCCTATGAACCACTAGACTTGTTCATGTAGTTGCAGAATGTTTAGCACAACTATCATCTGTAGTTACGTGGGAAAACAGAATATCTATCTAATTACTCTTGGACCTGGAAAAGAAAATTTGTGGCCAGATTTCCAAAGTGCCAACGGGATTCTTTGAGCTCCTTAAAATGAGGTATGGATATAGAGAGATAAGATAGAAAGCAAAACAAGCAAAAAACAAAGCCAAACCACCAAACATGCTCAGTAAAAAAAAAAAAAAAAAAAAAAACAACCTAGGAAAATAAAGACGCCAAGAATAACTTGGTTTGAAAGTAAAATTTTTTTTCATCAGTAGCTTCAATTAGGTTATCCAGGATTCTTAAATTAGGGAATTAAGGAAAAAAAAATATTTAAAATGCCTGTAGTCAATATTGAATTCATTGGAGAAATACTTAATACTCAAGTATTCCTTCGGGATGGTAAATGAGAGAACCAATGCCTACTAACATCATCCTCCATTAAGTCTTGTACTAGATAGCCAAGCCATCACAGGAAGGTAAGGAAAAAAAATTCAAAGGCATCTAGAATTTAAAGAAAAATATAAAGGGCGCCTGGGTGGCGCAGTCGGTTAAGCGTCCGACTTCAGCCAGGTCACGATCTCGCGGTCCGTGAGTTCGAGCCCCGCGTCAGGCTCTGGGCTGATGGCTCGGAGCCTGGAGCCTGTTTCCGATTCTGTGTCTCCCTCTCTCTCTGCCCCTCCCCTGTTCATGCTCTGTCTCTCTCTGTCCCAAAAATAAATAAAAAACGTTGAAAAAAAAATTTTAAAAATAAAAAAATAAAAAATAAAGAAAAATATAAAGCTGTCATTATTTGTAGATGACTAGTTCACCTAGCACATAAAAACAATTATAGAAATATGAAGTTAGGGGCGCCTGGGTGGCGCAGTCGGTTAAGCGTCCGACTTCAGCCAGGTCACGATCTCGCGGTCCGTGAGTTCGAGCCCCGCGTCAGGCTCTGGGCTGATGGCTCGGAGCCTGGAGCCTGTTTCCGATTCTGTGTCTCCCTCTCTCTCTGCCCCTCCCCCGTTCATGCTCTGTCTCTCTCTGTCCCAAAAATAAATAAAAAAATGTTGAAAAAAAAAAAAAAAATTAAAAAAAAAAATAAAAAAAAAAAAAAAAGAAATATGAAGTTAATATGCCCTTGACAAGTGTGTTACCTATAAGATCAATATACCCCAAATATTGGAATTCGATGTTACATTAAAATAAATGCAAACTGCAATTTAAAAAAATTGCTACTAACAATTAGCATCAAAAGCAAGCAAGTGTCTAAGAATAAAATTAAAAGAAATGTGTGCAAGACTACTGAACTGAAAACTACAAAATTCTATTCAGATACATTATTAAAGTCCTAGATGGATCATTTTCATAGGTTGAAAAAGTCAAAATATAAAAGTAATTTTTTTTCTTCTCAAAGGCATCATGAATTAAATATAGTGACATAATCCAAATCATGTAATTTTCATCTTTTCATTATTCAATAAAATAAAAAAAACAGTGCTGGATCTTAATCTATTTAAGTTACATATTGAAAAATATATGAATATTTTATATATTGCAGATTGACTTCACATCTGAATAATGGTTTAAAAAATATAATTAGCTTTATAAATAAATAAATAGAAATAACATTTTTGCTATGTTGAACTTAGTATTTCCTAAAATATTTCCTAAAAGGGCAACAAAAACATAAACTGAGAAGAAAATGAAATAAATTATGAAACAAAATTAATAACTTTTTTTTGTTAAAGGATGCCAATAAGAGAACAAGATGGCAATCCCCAGTTTGAAAATGGTGTTTTTAGATGCATATATCTGACTGATGATTTGTATTCTAAACCTACAGACAATAGCTATAAGCCAGAAGACTATATTAAAAATAAACAATCTAATCGAAAAATGAAGAACCACCTAGAACAGACACTTTATACAAGAATATTCCTGAGTAATGAATAAAAATCTAAAAAAAATTCATGATTTCTTAATTCGTCAGAAAAAAAGAAAATTAAAATTATAACCAGCCTACTCTGCACCTGTAGAAATTGCTAAGCTATAAAAGATGACTATCAAAGTGCCAGCAATAATGTGGGACATATAGAATGCTCATACACTCTGTTAGGAGTGCAGCCCTTTCTCTATTTGGAAGTATCTAATGTAGACAACACATTTCATACACCGACACTGAGATAGCCTCTTTATTTATTTATTTATTTATTTATTTATTTAGAGACAGAGAGTGCACACATGCACATGTGAGCAGGGGAGGGGCACAGATAAGGAGACAGAGAATCCCAAGCAGTCTGCGCAGTCAGCCCAGAGCCTGATGTGGGGCTTGAACTCACAACCAGGAGAGTATGACCTGAGCCAAAGCTGGATGCTTAACCAACTGAACCACCCAGGTTCCCCAAGAGATAACCTTTCTACTCTTAATTTTAGCCAGAGAAACACATACATGTGCTTACCAAAATACCTGCATTACAATATTCACAGAAGCACAATTTCTATTACCCATGGATAAGAAATTACCCAAATTCCCATCAGTGGAGTAGATAAATATACCGTGGTGCATTTGCCAAATAAAATACTATATAATACAAATTGATAGCTAACTACCATATGAGCAGAGGTTCACAAAAGCCACATTGAGAGATAAAGGACAAAAACAGGCAAAACCAACCTATGCCCTTACACATTAAGGTAACAGTTATTCTTGGTGGAATAGACTGTTACAGAGAAAGAGTGGGACTTTTGAAGGATTTGATAGCATTTAATTTACTGAGTTCAGTGCTGGTTATATGGGATGGTTCACTTTCTAAAATCTCTTGGGCTGTAAACTTATGCTATATACTCTCCTCCATATTTATACTCTACCTTGAAAAGGTCCACAAAACAGCCCCAAGCATTGTCAAGCTGCTTTCACATGCATGCAGTCTCTATATCCCTCCTGCGCCTGCTTCCAGCTCACTAGCTTTCCCTCTGCCTTTCATATATCATCTGGAAGTCTCTCTCTCTCTCTCTCTCTCCTCTCTCTCTCTCTCTCTCTCTCTCTCTCTCTCTCCCCCCTCCCTCTCCCCCAACCCCCGCTCCGTAGCACATGCTTCTGTAGCTTTTTTCCTAAATCTTTCATGATGCTTCTCTTCATCTTAGCTAATATTGAAAAAAAATCATGGTCCTGTATCTCTTTGTTTCTTCATATATTATCCTGTTTTTGTTTATTCTGTCTTTTCCCACAAGAAAACATGAAATTACATGGAGAAAAACATCTGGACCTTACTCAGATTTTCAGGATATTTACAAGGAAATATTTAGAAGCAAGTGTTGTTGATAGTTTCAAAGACCTAATTGACCATCAGAAGATTCTTTGAGACCATGATCCTTCTGGATGCTGGTCGAGGCAGAAGAAGCTTATAACCGCTGGTTCCTACCTAGCGGAAGGAATTGTCGTTAGGTACAATTTTCAGGAAGTGCACCTTGAAGAACACTGTATTTACAAAGGTTTGGGAAGAAAGGAAGTGGACAGGAGGGAGATCTTTTCCCAATCCTTGTCACCCACCATGTTAACGTGGGTTAATTTGTCATCAGATGGGAACCTTATCCTTCCATATGCATTAGTTTCTTCACAGTCTTTGAAAGATACATCTAACTTGCATTGCTTCTGCTAGTTCAATTCCTCTCAGGCAAACAATTTATTAATAATACAATTTGTAATCCCCAAATGGCCTGGATGACACTGCACTGACTGAATGTTATTTAAAAGCATGATTCAGGGGTAGAAAATGCCATATATTATGCCTTCCTGGCCATTTTAATTTTCTTTTATTGCATCTTTGGCAGAAGCATAATAACTATACATTAAATAAAATAAGACATTACACATCATGTATTAATTACTATAGTGTTAAGAAATACAGTCTCTGCTCTCAGAGATGGAAAATATAAATAAATGGAATTTTAAAATATCACTTGTCAATTTTCCTTCATTCAGAATGCAAATTATAAATATATTTCCTTGTTTTTCTAAGAGGGCAGCTATGGTTTTGGAGGAGGGGCTCTGGTAAGCTTGTGCCAGGGAATCAGGATAATTGTGGGAGATAAAAACTATTCAAAGGGTTCTACCATCATTTTCATACCTGCTTTAGTCTTTGGCAGATACTCTTGGATTCTGGCAGGAAAAATTAGGCATTGAGTGGCTTTTTCAGTTCACCATTGTCATTTTCCCCTCTTCATTGTTTTTCTGCAAATGCTGTCTCCCTTCCTTATGTATTGTGTACTGTAGGTGAGGGGTTCTGAGAGCACAGTGATTACTTCCCAGAACTTCAAATCAAACTTCTTAAGATTTTTTCCTAGCTTTATTGAAATATAATTGACAAATAAAAATTGCATATATTCAAAGTATACAATATGGTGTTTTGATATATGTATAAATTGTGGAATGATTACCATAATCAAACTAATTAACACATCCATTACTTCACACAGATAATATTTCATGTGTTTGGTGAGAACACTTAGTATCTACTCTCTTAGCAAATTTCATATCTATAATGGTGGATTATTAACTATAGTCACCATGTATAGTTACCACGTACATTAGACCCCTAGAACTTATATATCCTACAACTAAAAGTTTGCACCCTTTGACCAACATTTCCTCATTCTCTCCCCGCCCACCCAAACCCCTAGTAACCATCATTCTACTCTGCTTCTGTGAATTAAGCTTTTTTAATGTCCACATATAAGTGAAGTCATATATTACTTAACCTTTCTATGTTTGGCTTACTTCATTTAGCATGATATCTTCCAGGCACGTCCAAGTTGTCACAAATGGCAAGGTTTGCTTCTTTCTTATGGCTAATAATATTCTATTTTTTATATATACTCCATTTTTTTATTCATCTCGATATGATTTTAAGTCCCAATTCACCTACTTACTCTATGATCACATGATTCTTCTCTTAACTCAGCTTGTTCACCTGTAAAATGGGGTTAATCATAGCTACAAAACCAAAAGTGTTATGTGTGTATAAAGGAACAATACATGTTAATCCTTAAAATTATTAAGCATTCTATTATTGTTTATTGTTAATTTATTGTAGAACCGTCTTTCCTGCACGAGGTAGAGACCCCTTACCTCATGTATCTATCTCCCTTCCACTTGTATCAGAGCATCATATGTGAACTCATTTTAAATGTAGTATGAGGAAGCTTTGATAAAACTGGGGTTGTTTCTCCTTTTTGTTGAATCCAGTGGTCCCAGGAGGATATCCCTGACTGTCATGATCCAGAAAAAGCTGATTCAGCCACCACCAATTGGAGATCTAAAAACTTCCCTAGGATTTTGTCATATTCTCATGGGATTTGGGTTTTTAGTGAGTGCTTCCAAAATCATTTCAAGGAGAATGAATGATCAAAAATTATATTTATATTTTTATATATTAATATATAATATTATATATGTGTATATATATATGTGTGTGTATATATATATATATACACACACATATATATATAGCGCCTAGGGGTAATTTGCATTTTCCCTCCCATCTCCAAGTATTTTCTAATATTATTTGAGATTTTATATTTCACTGATTATTTGGAAATTATTGTTTATTTTATTTTATTTTTTTAGTGAAAAAAGCTAGGGTCTTCAGATTTTTTTCCAAACTAACGTTATTTGCTCTCCACAGATTTGGTGTTATATGAGATATATAATGTATACTTTCAAACAGGTAATAATGGGATACAGGAGTGCTGATGCATAGGGGCCCTTGTACCCCAATGTTTATAGCAGCACTTTCAACAATAGCCAAATTATGGAAAAAGCCTAGGTGTCCATCACCTGATGAATGGATAAAGAAGTTGTGGTTTATATATACAATGGAATACTGCTTGGCAATGAGAAAGAATGAAATATGGCCTTTTGTAGCAACATGGATGGAACTGGAGAGTGTTGACGCTAAGTGAAACAAGTCATACAGAGAAAGACAGATACCATATGTTTTCACTCTTACGTGGATCCTAAGAAACTTAATAGATATTATTGTTTGATAATATCATTTAAAATATTTTTGATTTTATCTATAAAATATTGCTTAACTTTTATACACATGGGATTTCCCTGGATGTATTATTATTAATTTTATTAAAACCATTCAGAATAACATGGTTACCATCCTTTTAAATATACTGAAGTTTGTTTTGCAGTCTAGAAAACTCTTTTGGAATCAAAGTATTTTGCACACTTAAAAAAGTGTTGTACTCTGTAGTTGGAAATACAGTTCTATGAATGAGAATTGAATCAAGTTGGTTTTTCAAATCCTTTGTCTCCACTGAAGTTTTTTCTGATGTCTGCCAATTGCTGAGAGAAGGCTTAAAATTTTCAGATACAATTGGGAATTATTTCTTTATTTCTTTAATTCCTTTATTTTTTAGCTTTATGCATTTTGTATGTTTCTTTTGTTTGTTTTTAGATTTCTTGTAAAGCACATGCATATGTTGTTATATCTTTAGGATGACTGTTGTCCTTTTTAATTGTGAAATGTTCTTTTAAATCTCGGGTAATACTATTCATCTTGAAGTCTATATATCTGTTGTTAGCAAAGCCACTTCAGCCCGTTTATGCAGACTGTTTGCATGGTACAGTTTTCCCTCTTTAATTTTAAAACTATCTGTATTTCATATTTATATGTGTATCTTCTGGATAGCATGTAGGTAAGTTCCTTGTGTACTTTGATCTAATGTCCATCTCTGCCTTTTAATTGGAATGTTGTAGAATATTAATATTTAACATAATTACTAATATCGTTACATTTAAGTAGATGATTTCATTAATTATTTTCTGATTGCCCCTCTTATTTTGGTTGTTTTATCTTTCTAATCTCTTTCCTGTTGTCTTCTGTATTTTTGAATATTTTTACTATATTATTTTATGTATGTATGTATGTATGTATGTATGTATATATGTTGATATTTTTAAAACTTTTAATTCCGGTACAACAGTTAACATACAGTGTTATATTAGTTTCAGGTGTAAGATAGTGATTCAGCAATTCTATACATTACTCAGTGCTCATCATGATAAGTGTACTTTTAATCCCCTTCACCTGTTGCACCCATCCCCCCCCCCCCCCACCCGTCTCCCCTCTGGTAACTGCTAACCATAGTTAAGAGTCCATTTTTTTGGTTTCTCTCTTTTTTTTTCTTTGTTCGTTTTGTTTCTTAAATTCCACATATGAATGAAGTAATATGGCATTTGTCTTTCTCTGACTGACTTCTTTCACTTAGCATTATATTCTCTAGGTCCATCGATGTTCTTTTTTTTTTTTAATTTTTTTTTTTAACGTTTATTTATTTTTGAGACAGAGAGAGACAGAGCATGAATGGGGGAGGGTCAGAGAGAGGGAGACACAGAATCTGAAACAGGCTCCGGGCTCTGAGCTGTCAGCACAGGGGCCTGATGCAGGGCTCGAACTCACGGACGGCGAGATCGTGACCTGAGCCGAAGTCGGCGCTCAACCGACTGAGCCACCCAGGCGCCCCGGTCCATCCATGTTCTTATGAGCGGCAAGATTTCATTCTTTGTATGGCTGAGTAATATTCCATTGAATACTTATACCACCTCTTCTTTATCCATTCATCAATTGATGGACACTCAGGCTGCTCATATCTTGGCTATTATAAATAATGCTGCTATAAACATAGGGGTGCACGGATCTCTTTGAATTTGTATTCTTTGTGTAAATAGCCAGTAGGGAGATTGCTGGATGGTAAAGTAGTTACATTTTTAAATTTTGAGGAAATTCCATATTTGTTTTCCACAGGGGCTGCACCAGTTTATGGTCCTACAAGCAGTGAAGGAGGCTTCCCCCTTTTCCGCATTCTCGCCAACACCTGTTGTTGCTTCTGTTGTTGATTTTAGACATTCTGACAGGTGTGAGGTCATACCTCATTGTGGTGTTACTTTGCATTTCCCTGATGATAACTGATGATGCGAAACTTTTCATATGTCTGTTGGCTATTTGTATGTCTTCTTTAGAAAAGTGTCTATTCATGTCTTCTGCCTATTTCTTCACTGGATTATTTGTTTATTTGGGTGTGGAGTTTGGTGAGTTCTTTATAGATTTTGGATACTAGCCCTTTATCTGATATATCATTTGCAAACATCTTTTCCCATTCCATCAGTTACCTTTTAGTTTTGTTACGTGTTTCCTTAGCAGTGCAGAAGTTTTTTTTTTTTTTTTTTATCTTGATGAGGTCCCAATAGTTCATTTTGGTTTTAATTCCCTTGCCTTTGGAGATATGTCAAGTAAGAAATTGCTGCAGCTGAGGTCACAGAGGTTTTTTCCTGCTTTCTCCTCTAGGGTTTTGATGGTTTCCTGTCTCATATTCAGGTCCTTCATCCATTTTGAGTTTATTTTTGTGAATGGTGTAAGAAAGTGATCTAGTTTCATTCTTCTGCATGTTGCTGTCCAGTTCTCCCAGCACCATTTGTTAAAGAGACTGTCTTTTTTCCATTGGATACTCTTTCCTGCTTTGTCAAAGATTAGTTGGCCATATATTTGTGGGTCCAATTCTGGGGTCTCTATTCTATTCCATTGGTCTATGTGTCTGTTTTTGTGCCAATACCATACTGTTTTGATAATTACGGTTTTGTAGCAGAGGCTGAAGTCTGGGATTGTGATGCCTCCCGCTTTGGTTTTCTTCTTCAATATTACTTTGGCTATTTGGGGTCTTTTGTGGTTCCATACAAATCTTAGGATGGCTTGTTCTAGCTTTAAGAATGCTGGTGGGATTGCATTGAATGTGTAGATTGCTTTGGGTAGTATTGACATTTTAACAATATTTATTCTTCCAATCCATGAGCATGGAATGTTTTTCCACTTCTTTGTATCTTCTTCAATTTCCTTCATAAGCTTTCTATAGTTTTCAGCATACAGATCTTTTACATCTTTGGTTAGGTTTATTCCTAGGTATTTTATGATTCTTGGTGCAATTGTGAATAGGATCAGATTCTTTATTTCTCTTTCTCTTGCTTCATTTTGGTGTATAAAAATGCAACCAATTTCTATTCAGTGATTTTGTACCCTGCAACTTTGCTGAATTTATTATCAGTTCTAGCAGACTTTTGGTGGAGTCTGTCGGGTTTTCCATGTAGAGTATCACGTCATCTGCGAATAGTGAAAGTTTGACTTCATATTTGGCAATTTTGATGCCTTTGATTTCCTTTTGTTGTCTGGTCGCTGATGCTAGGACTTCCAACACCATGTTAAACAACAGCAGTGAGAGTGGACATCCCTGTCATGTTCCTCATCTCAGGGAAAAAGCTCTCAGTTTTTCCTCATTTAGGATGATATTAGCTGTGGGCTTTTCATAAATGGTTTTTTTGACGTTTAAGTATGTTCCTTCTATCCTGACTTTCTCGAGGGTTTTTATTAAGAAAGGATGCTGTATTTTGTCAAATGCTTTTTCTGCATCTATTGACTGGATCATATGGTTCTTATCTTTTCTTTTATTAATGTGATGTATCACATTGATCGATTTGCAAATATTGAACCAGCCCTGCAGCCCAGGAATGAATGGTGAATAATTCTTTTTATATGTTGTTGAGTTCAATTTTCTAGTATCTTCTTGAGAATTTTTGCATCCATATTCATCAGGGATATTGGCCTGTAGTTGTCTCTTTTTTTGGGGGGGGGGGGCTCTGTCTGGTTTCAAAGTAATACTGGCTTCATAGAATGAGTCTGGAAGTTTTCCTTCCCTTTCTATTTTTTGGAATAGCTTGAGAAGGATAGGTATTATCTCTGTTTTAAATGTCTGGTAGAATTCCCCAGGGAAGCCATATGGTCCAGAACTCTTATTTGTTGGGAGATTTTTGATAATTGATTCAATTTCTTTACTACTTATGGGTCTGTCCAAATTGACTATTCTTCCCGTTTGAGTTTTGGAAGTGTGTGGGAGTTTAGGAATCTGTCCATTTCTTCCAGGTTGTCCATTTTGTTGGCATATAATTTTTCATAGTATTCCCTGATAATTTTTTGTATTTCTGTGTTGTTTTGTATCTCTGTAATAATTCCATTTTAATTCCTGATTTTACTATTTGGGTTCTCTCTCTTTTCTTTTTGAGAAGCCTAGCTAGAGGTTTATCAATTTTGTGTATTTTTTTCAAAAAAACAACTCTTGGTTTCATTGATCTGTTCTATTGTTTTGTGTTTTTTGTTTTTTTTTCTATATTGTTTATTTCTACTCTGGTATTTAATATGTCTCTTCTGCTTGGTTTGGGGTGTCTTTGCTGTTCTGCTTCTATTTCCTTTAGGTGTGCAGTTAGATTTTGTATTTGGGATTTTTCTTGTTTCTTGAGATAGGCCTGGATTGCAATGTATTTTCCTCTCAGGACTGCCTTCACTGCATCCCAAAGCATTTGGATTGTTGTATTTTCATTTTCATTTGTTTCCATATTTTTAAAAATTTCTTCTCTAATTGCCTGTTTGACCCATTCATTCTTTAGTAGGATGTTATTTAACCTCTGATTTTGGGGGTTTTTAAGACTTTTCTTGTGGTTGATTTCAAGTTTCATAGAATTGTGATCTGAAAGTGTGCATGGTACTATCTCAATTCTTTTATATTTATTAAGGGCTGTTTTGTGACCCAGTATGTGATCTATCTTGGAGAATGTTCCATATGCACTTGAGAAGAAAGTATTGATTGTTATTATTCTTGGTGGTATTGCTGAGTGCCCTAAATCTATTTTTATTTTTTAATATTTTTTCTCTCTCCTGTTCAGCTTTCTTTCTTTCCATTATTTTGTCCTCCAGTTCACTGATCTATTCTTCTTCTTCCCATTTCTACTTTATTCTCTGTAGTATACTCTTAATTTCAGTTATTGAGTTCTTCATCTTTGATTGGTTCTTCTTTATGTTTTCAGTCTCTTAAGGGTCACACTGAGATCCTTCATTCTTTTCTCAAGTCCAGTTTTTTTATACCCTTATTTTAAGTTCTCTATCAGGCATATTACTTATATCCATTTTGCTCAGGTCTCTTGGTGTGATTTTGTCCTGTTTTTATTTGGTACATAATCCTGTCTCCTCATTTCATCTAACTCTCCATGTCTGTTTCTATGTGTTAGAAAAGTCAGCTGGGTCTCCTACTCTTGAAAGTAGTGACTTATGAAGAGAAGGTCCTATAGTGTCCTGCAGTGCAATGTCCTCTCTTTGCCAGAACAGAGCACTTCTGTTGCTTCAGAAGTGTCTCCTACGTATGTTGCATACACCTTACTCTTCTGACTGAGCCATATTTGTCTTCAGTCATCTGCAATGGCTCTCTTTGCCTGTTGTGGGCAGGGTTTGGTCCCTGTGTTGTTAATGGGCCAGTCGGGGGCTGCTTTGGGCCTGATTGAATCAGAATAAGCATTTGGCACAGATGTGGTAGTGCCACATGGCAGGGTACTGTCCTTGTGTTGTCCCCTGAGAAGCTTTCGTTGGTGGGCTGGGTTTGCAGTTAGACCAGATCTCAGCCTCCAGCCCACTACTGGGGCCAGTCGTATTGGTGTGTGTGTGATTACCTTCTTCTCTTCCCAGGACAAGAATCACTTTGGAATAGTATTGGCCCCTGTGTGGACTGTATGCATACTGCCAGGCTTGTGATGCTGTTTTGGAGGGACTCTGGCCAAGGGTGTATTGGAGGTGGCAGGTCTGAAGGAAAATGTATGGGTGCAGAACTCAGTATTAGCAAAGTTCACAGGTGATTGCTGTGGGAGGGGACCTGCAGTCTTCTAAAATTCCTGTGGAGGCTTGTTGGATTGGAGGGGATTCATCCATAGAATCACATGGGTCAAGGTGCACTGTTAGAAAATTAGGTGGAGAGTGTGGGCATTGCACTGGTTCCCACAGTTGTCTCTGTGTCTAGGCTGGGGGTCCAGGGACAGAAATGGCACCCGTCAGCCCCATTGTTCCTGGAGAAGTCTCCCAGTAATCCCTAGCCTTCCAGCACAGTCTGAGATTAGTAAACAAATCTCCCTCTGGTATACCCTAGGCCTTTTTCAAAGTGCTGCTTCTAGACTGTATCTCTGAGGGGCTGTTTGCCTTGCTGTGTCTTTAAGTGTGAGGACTCAATTTTCTCTTGCCCTCTCAGCTTTCTCAGAGCCAAGCCTGCTGATTTTTAAAGTGCCAGGTGTTAAACCCTGCTTATTGTAAGAACTTGTAAAATTATTCCACTCTGGTTTTCAAAGCCAAATGTTAGGGGGATTCATCTTCCCCATGCAAGTTTCTCATGCCTAGGGTGCCCGGTGTGAGAGTCTATTTCTCTCCCCTCTCAGTGCCTGGACATTCCTCCCTCTTGTGGACAGTCCCTCAGGTCCATTTAGCTCCTTACTATATGTCCAACCCTTCCTACTCCCTTCTATGTGACCTCTTCTCTATATTTAGTTGTGGAGAGTCTGTTCTGCCAGTCTTGGGGTCATTTTCTCAGTTATTTACACTGATGTGAGTGTTATTTTGTACCATGGAGTGAAGTGAGCTTAGGATTCTCCTACTCTGCAATCTTCCCCAGAAGTCTTATACTATTTTAATACATCTATTTTTCCCATATTTCTTTGTATTTTTACTTATGATAGGTAGTATTATTTATAAATCTAAACTTTAATGGTTTGCTTACACTTAATATTATTTCACTAAATCTAAATTAAAGCCAATGTTATAACATTTGCTTAAAAAAACCCAAACCAAGAGCACACTGTATACACTGTATGTTAGCCAACTTGGCAGTAAATTATATTTAAAAAAAAAGTGGTCATCTATATTTTAAATAGCTTAAGAGGAAAAAAATATTTTGCATTTACCCAAATAACACAATTTCAGATATTATTCTTTCATTTCTGAAAATTCAAGTTTCTTTCAGGTGGTATTATTTTCTTCTAGTTTGTAGAAATTCCTTAATTTTTTGTAGAGAAGATATGATGGTGACAATTTGTATTAATTACTCTCTTAAATGGATTATACTTTCATTCCTGAAGGATATTTTTGCTCAAAATAGACTTCTTCACTGATAGAGTTTTACTTTTTTTCTCTCTTTGTCCACTCTTTAAACATGTTGATACACATTATCATTTTTTCTCCATGATTTTTGATAAAAAATCATATCCTTTGAATTATCACTTCACTGTGTATAATGCATTTTTTTTCTGCATTGGTTCTTCATTTTTTTATTTTTTTAAATTTGTTTACTTTTTTTCTATTCTTCATATTATATCACTTTCATTAATCTTTCCTCAAGTTCCCTGATTTTCTTTCCTTGTTATTTTCATTTTGCTATGGATCCCATATATAGCTTTTGAAAAAATGTAATTCTGATGTTTATATTTTGGTCTTCCTTATATTTATTTCTCTGCTGAAGTTTTCTATTATTTAATTCATTTTATATCTTTCTTCCTTTTGTTCTTAGATATAATTATAGTAGCTGTCCAAAAGTCTTAGGCTCATAATTTCAACATTTGGATCATCTCAAGGATGATATTTGTTTTTGTTTTTGTTTTAAATATTTTCTCTTGAGACTATGTCATGCTTTCCTTGTTCTTAGTATGTTAATTAAGTTTGGATTATTGCTAGATATTATGAAAGTTTCAATCTATAGTTCATGAACTCTTTTATAACCTTTTGCTAAATGATGATGTTTTAACAGACCATCAATGCAATATCAAGTAAGTTCTGCCACAGCTTCCATTGTTTAGATCCCAATTCAGTTCAGAAGCTTTGCTATATTAGTTTTTTGTCTGTTTGTACATGTATGGCTTAGCAGTTAGGTTAAAATTTGAATATGTGTTCTAGATACAACTTCAGTTCTGAGAGGCTTTCTTATTTTGGTTTGTGCAGGTATTATTCAGTAGTTTGCATGATATACATGAGAATTTTTCAAATCTTATTTTGTTATGGAAAAACACTTAAGGTGAGATCTATCCTCTTAAAATTTAAGTCTGTAATAAAGTATTATTAACTAGAAGCACAATGTTGTACAGCAGATCTCTAGAACTTATTCATCTTTCATAACTGAAACTTTATGCCCAATAAACAGAAACACCACATTTACCCTTCCTCCCAACAGGTCAGATGGGAATGGGATGATATATTCATTGTGCTGAGAGGGAAAAAAAAATGCCAACCAGGATTACTATACCTTGAAAAACTGTCCTTCAAAAAATAAAGGAGAAATACTTACTCAGACAAATGAAAGCTTATTACCACCATTTATGCCTTATAAGAAATGCTAAAGATGATTCTTCAACTTGAAATGATAGCATACTGAACAGCAATATTTATGTATTTGAAAATATAAAACTCACTGGTAAAGGTAAATTTTTAGATAAATATTGATTCCAAATCTTACATTCTTTATCTTAAAGCATAAGTCTATTAAAAAAAATTATGGATAGCTTTTTCAAGAAAAAGGCAAGAGTTTCAATTTCACTTTACTCAATGCCATCTGTGGAGAAGTCATAAAGTAATGTGGCAGAGGGGTGCCTGGGTGGCTCAGTCGGTTGAGAGTCTGACTTCGTCTCAGGTCATGATCTCATGGTTCGTGAGTTTGAGCCCTGCATCGGGCTCTGTGCTGACAGCTCAGAGCCTGGAGCCTGCTTCAGATTCTGTGTCTTCCTCTCTCTCTGACCCTCCCCCATTCATGCTCTTTCTCTCTCTTTGTCTCAAAAATAAATAAACATTAAAAAAAAATTAAATAATGTGATAGAATATCGTGGTGGCTAAGGGTGAAAATTCAGGCTCCAGATTACATGTTGAGATGTTGGTTGACATTTATTCTGACACTGAGTTAAGATACTGAGTTAAGTTTCTTAACTTTGTAGGGTTGCTTAGAGACAAAAAAAAAAATAGCTACAGCGTTTGAATAAAGGCAGGAATTTGTCAATGATTCATTAGGATGGTATGGAGTGTGTGGGTAAATTAAATAGGTAATGTAATTAAATAGGTAGGTAATTTTAACCTAGGCCCCAACCATAGAACTTCTGACTCACTACATCTGGGACTCAGGTCTCTGTATTTTGGAGGAAATTAGATTTCTCCCAGCTAATACTAATTATTAGATTTGTTTACATTTACCTTCAATTAAAAGGACTATAAAACCTCTTCTACCTCTGAAGTTCTGTGATTTTGAAGGTTAAATGTGGCTGTTTGGGGAAGAGTACATGGAGAAGTTGGAGCTGACCCTCATGATCAGATACAGACACTAAATTACTATGTGCAGCTTGATTAGAAAACTCATACTAATGCTCCTCTTTGATTTGTGTGGAAACTTGAAGTCACCTATAGATCAGAGATACAAGTAAAAGAATCTAAAAGACTTTTTAAGGTAGTTAAAAACTAGAATTCAAAGTAGAGTTTTCATATATTGGGATGTTGTGTGTTTGCTTTGTTTTTCCTTGTTTCAAGCCTTATTTTTCTTATTCACTTTCTCCATATAGTTAACACATACAAATTCAAAAAGAGAGTGGTTAGTTATAAGACACAAAGTGAGAAAAAACATCCCACATATTTGTAGAGAAACTTACTAGAATTTCCATAAGTAAACTTGAGAAAGATTGAACATTCATGGTGTGAAGAATGCTCTTTTCTTTAAAGAATATTCATTAACAAAGCCTGAAGCTACAGTAATCAAGACAGTGTGGTATTGGTTATAGAAAAGACAAATAGATCAACAGAATAGAATAGAGAGCCCAGAAATAGGTGTCCATAAATATAGTCAATTGGTCTTTGACTAAGAAGCAAAGGGAATACAATGGAGCAAAGATAGTTTTTTCAACAAATGATGTTGCAACAACTGGAAATCCACATGCAGAAACAAAACAAAACAGAAAACGCATAAATATAGACTTTATACACCTCATACAGGTTAACTCAATATGGATCATAGACCTAAGTGTAAAACACAAAAATTATGAAACTTATAGAAGATAACATAGGATAAAACCCAAATGACCTTGGACAACTGAAGCCTTTTAGATCCATAATCCAAGACATGCTCCATGAAAGAAAGAATAAAGTCAACTTTATTAAAATTTAATATTTTTGCTTTGTGAAATACAACATTAAGAGAATAAGAAGACAAGCTATAGACTGGGAGAAATATTTGCAAAAAAATATGATACAGGAATATTATCCAAAGTAAGCAAACTATTCTTAAAACTCAACAATAGGAAAGCAAAAAACTCAATTAAAATACAGGCCAAAGTCTTAACAGATACCTCACCAACAAAGATAGTCTAGATGGCAAATAAGCATATGAAAAGATGTTCAACATCACATGCCATAAGGGAAATGTAAATTAACAACATAAATTAACAATGAGATAGCACTGTATCCCTACTAGAATGGCCAAATGCAGAACACTGACAACCCCAAATTCTGGCCAGAATGTGGAGCACTGGAGAACTTTCAGGCAGCGCTGGTAGGAATTCAAAATCCTGCAGCCATTTTGGAAGACAGACAATGGAACATTATTCAACATTAAAAAATATGGGCTATCAATTCATGAAAAGACATGGAGGAACATCAATGTGTATTACTAAGTGAAAGAAGCCAATCCTAAAAGATTTTATCAAACAAGCTAAATTATGGAGACAATAAAAAGATTAGTGGTTGTGAGGGTTTGGAATGAGATGAGTAATCATATCACAGAGTATTTTTAGGGCAGTGAAAATACTCTGTCTGATATTATAATGATAGATATGTAGATTATACTTTTGTACAAACCCATAGAATTTGTGACAGCAAGAGTGAGACCTGCGATAAACTATGGACTTTAGATTATCATAATATGTTCAGTATGTGTTCATCCTTTGAAGAAAAAAAAAAAGTACCATTCTGGTAAGTGATGATGATAATGGTTGAGATTAAGCATATGTGGGGGTAGGGGTATATGGAAAATCTCCATATCTTTCTCTTCATTTTGTTGTAAACTTATAACTGTTCATAAAAAAAAAATTCTCAAATACATAGTAAATAGCCCCACATACCTATTTCTAAAAAACCTTCAAATTAATAGAGTTTGGGGTTTTCTTTGTCCCTAAATCCTACCTCACTAAGCATCTTTAAAATTATTTTTAAGCAGTTTTCCTGTGAAATTATTTATCTTGGATCAACCTCTATAAAATGCTGGGTATAAAGAAACTAAACAATAGCTATTTGTTAGGATATAAAGATAAGGAATAAAATACTTACACTACAGCATTTTCCATAAAGAATTTGACAAATGCGAATATAGTTTCCTCAAAAAAATAAAAATAGAATTACCATATGATCCAATAATTTCACTACTGGGTATTTACCCAAAGAATACAAAAACACTAATTCAAATACTGGGTATTTACCCAAAGAATACAAAAACACTAATTCAAATAGATGTATATGTGCCCCTAAGTAGTTGTTGTTGTTGTTGTTGTTGTTGTTGTTTCAGCATTATTTACAATAGCCAGATTGTGGACAATCCAAGTGTACATTGATAGATGAATGATAAGGGAGAAGTGGTAAATGTATATATGCAATGGAATACTACCCAGCCATTAAAAAGATGAAATCTTACCATTTGCAACAACATGGATGAACCTAGAATGTATAATGCTGAGTGAGGTAAGTCAATCAGAGAATGACAAATACCATATGATTTCACTCTTATGCAGAATTTATGAAATGGAATGAAGAAAGAAAAAAAAGAGACAAATCAAAAAATGGACTTTTAATTATAGAAAACAAACTGGTGGTTGCCAGAGGGGAAGTGGGCGGGGGAAGGGGGAGATGGGTGAAAGAGGTGATGGAGATTAAGAAGTGCACTTGAGGCATGCCTGGGTGGCTTGATGGGTTAAATGACCAACTTTGGTTCAGGTCCTGATCTTGCGGTCTATGGGCTTGGTACTTCTTTCTATGCTGATAGCTCAGAGCCTGGAACCTGCTTCGGATTCTGTGTCTCCCTCTCTCTCTGCTCCTTCCCTGCTCTCACTATGCCTCTGTCTCTGTCTCTGTCTCTGTCTCTGTCTCTCTCTCTCTCTCTCAAAATAATAAATAAACATTAAAAAAATTTTATGGAGTCCACTTGTGATGAGCACTGAATATGTATAGAATTATTGAATCACTCTATTGTACACCTGAAACTCATATACAACTGTATGTTAACTCTTTTTTTTTAAGAGTTTGACAAATGTGTGTATGTGGAGTTTGACTTTCTACACTGCAAGTATTTATTTTGAAAAGAGAAAATGTCTACTTTTGTCACATATGGTCAAACAATCTTTTAGCTTAAAGAAATGCCTAAAAATGTTTGCCGGGGGGTGGGGGGAATGTCTTTTCTCTTGATTCTGCTGGCCTATGCATCAATCTCTGATAAAATTTCTCCCATGGAAGCTTGCCTTTACTTTTGGGATTTAAATAATTGCCCTTTAAATAATGACTCTTCTGAACATTTAAAATTTACAATAAATGAGATAAAGATGCATAGATAGGTAGGTATATATAGATAGATGTAAGAATTTAGATATAGTTAGTACTTCTGTGGTTTTAAGAGAAGCCCTCTTGGCTATAAATTCCTAATGCCTGCATTATACCAAAAAGAAAATTTGCTTTTTATGCAACTTTGAGAAATTACTTGAGTTCCATATAGAATTCAAAAAAATATGTTAAGATCCATATAGAACTCAGAGACTCAATTGCTATAACCACACTTTCAAAAGCACTTAACAGGAAAGAAGCTTAAAGCCCTTTTCTCTCAGCATATATAAACCAAGCATAGCATGGACTGACGTTTCCATTGGACTATGCAACAATCTCTAATGCAGGATTTAGGAGTGAATTATAACCTTATGCAAACAGCAAAAGAGGGGTAGGTCTGTTTTCAACCCCAATCATGGGGTCAGTTAAAAATAAGGGGTAAAATTATCATTCAATCACATTTTTTAATGAAATGAAATGAGTTAGTCACTTTTTCAAACATGTTTTCCAGGTAATGCTCTTACATAACTTAAAATCATACTGACACAAAAACCATTGCAACAGCTTTTAAATTAATGATACAATCCTATAGATAATTCCTTTCATTTTTATTTATTTTTAATTTTTTTTAATGTTCATTTATTTTTGAGACAGAGAGAGACAGAGCATGAACGGGGGAGGGGCAGAGAGAGAGGGAAACACAGAATCGGAAGCAGGCTCCAGGCTCTGAGCGGTCAGCACAGAGCCCGACGCGGGGCTCGAACTCACGGACCGCGAGATCATGACCTGAGCCGAAGACGGCCGCTTAACCGACTGAGCCACCCAGGTGCCCCTAGATAATTCCTTTTAAATAGCTTAGACATATGGATGTATAAATCATACATGCTTGAAGAAAGTAATATTCCTCAATGGGTTCTACCTGTTGGAATCTTATTACAGCACAAATCGGGAAAAGATTTCCAACTGAAATAAAAATGTGAAACTTTCTCCATAGCAACACTTAAACCCTGAGGGTCAAACAGCTGCGAATATATTTAGGACTGTCTACTTTTTGTGAACTTTTGGTTCCAAACATCCTATATAAATGGCAATTAACATTGTAAAAAATTTCAGTGATATAAGTGGCTTTCGTCAATTCTGACAAATTCTATTTCCCTTTGTATTAGTTTTCTAGAGCTGCTATAACAAAGTACCACTAACCTAGTGGCTTAAGCTGAAATTTTAAAAAATAATAATAAAATAAAAATAAAGAAATTAAAAATGCAGTATCTCACAATTCTGGCTAGAAGAGTCCAAAACTAAGTTGTCAGAGGGATTTGTTCTTTTGGAGGGCTTGAAGAAGAATCTGCTCCGTGTGTCTCCTTTAGTTTCTGGTCAGTTGTTGGCAATCTGGAGCATCTCTTGGCTGGTAGAAACATTGCATTTTCATATTCACATGACATTCTCCCTTATGTGCATCTCTGCATCTAAGTTTTCCCTTTAGATAAAAATCCCGGCCGTACTGGAGTATGGGCGCATCCTACTCAGTATGACTTCATGTCTATTAATTATATCTGCAACAACCCTATTGACAAATAAGGTCATATTCTGAAGTACTGGGGCTAGGATATCAAAATGAGTATTTGTATGGGGGGGCACAATTCAACACATAATACCCTTAATATGTGTTGCCTTTTCTTAATGAGTGTCATCTTGCAAGTATCTTATAGGTATTTTTTAAAGGCTTATTTTCTTCTGTTCTTCAATACTTTGCAGATATTTATATGCTCATTGGAACACAAAGATATCTTTACAAACCAAACATCAAATCCTGGGATTTCTAACAGGAAGTAAATTATGCATCCTAACACCAAACAGTAATATAGTCTTTCTATTACTTTTGACTTAAAAAAAAAAAAGTTTCTTTTGGGGGGGGGTAGGTTTTGCTTCTAGAAATTCTATTCCAAGTTTTATTTATTTATGTATTTATTCACCCTATTTATTCATCTGTTGATTTACATTATGGTGAAGCTAATTTCACCTAAGTGGGACAAGGTCTAGGCAGGAAAACTCTCAGCTATACTTGCTCATTTTGTTCTTAGGTCTAAGTAACACACCAAAATATTATATGAAAAACTTGGGGCTCAGAAAGAAAGCATTTATTATTCAAAGTGGGGGATCTAGTCCATGTAGAACCAAGTAGTAACACAAGAGCCAGATTCTTCCAATGTTTCTTCCTTTTCACAATGGATGCAAATTTGTATCTATTCTTATACTGCTTTCATCATAAATGCCACTTGTGACTTTCATGAGTGTTACCTGTTTCCCTCCAATGAAACAAAACGGTGTTAATAGATAGGTGTATATTGTGGCTCAGTGTCACCTGAATCCTTCCCCTCGCACTGTGTTGACCATGCTTGATGCCTTGCAGAATGGCTTTGCTCAAGAATAAGAATGGCTTATGGCAGGTGACAGTTACAGATGATCTTACTACTTTGATCAGTTGATTCACAGGTTTGAGGGGAGTAGAAACATAGAATAGACCCAGTTTGTAGTAATGTTACCAGAATTTATGGTAAATAATCAGATAACCTAGGGGCGCCTGGGTGGCTCAGTCAGTTAAGCGTCCGACTTTGGCTCAGTTCATGATCTTGCGGTCCATGAGTTCGAGCCCCGCCATCGGGCTCTGTGTCGACAGCACAGAGCCTGGAGCATGTTTTGGATTCTGTGTCTCCCTGTCTCTCTGACCCTCCCCCATTCACGCCCTGTCTCCCTCTGTCTCAAAAATAAATAAAGGTTAAAAAAAATAATAAAAAAAAAAAGAATCAGATAACCTGGGGATTGATTCATTTTCTAATTAGATAACCTCATTACCCAAGTGATACCTACTCTGACTACTCCATTGAGAAGTTTTAAAGATGCCAAAGATGAACAATGTCAACACGTTTAGTGTCACAGTAATACCTAGCCATGACATCCTAGAATAACTATGCTGGTTCCTATATGATGTGGAACAGAGGGGGCCAACAGAGCAAAGTGAAGTAGGTAAAAAGATTGGTATGTATTATTGTGTCTGTTTTACTTTGTATTTGTAAGGATAAAAAGAAACATATACACTAAAAACCTTGGCTTGTGAGCATAATTCATTCTGGAAACATGCTTGCAATCCAAAGCATTTGTATATCAAAGTGAATTTCAGGAGCCATTGGCTCACTTGTGATCATGTGACATTTGATGTCATGTATTCCTCATATTGCAAGACATCACTAATTTGTCAAGTTAAAATTAATTAGAAATGTTTGCTTGTTTTGTGGAACACTCACAGAACACATTACTTGCAATCCAAAGTTTTTACTGTATAAGCTTTTAAAAAACCAGCATCCTTCCACAGACACTTTTGGCATCTAACATATGCCAAGTATTTCTGCATATTTTGGTACTACTACTAGTAGTATTAATTCTGAAAGTCAATAGTTTATCTAAAGCTTACTTTGTTCCCAGGCACCACACAGAAAAGCACATTGCATGTGTTATCTTAAGTAATCCTCACTGAGCTAAGATAGACTTCATTATTCTCATTCCATAGATGATAAATTTGAGGCTTGAAGAAGTTATAAAACTATGCTAGGTCACATAGCTAATGAGGAAAAGAGCAAAGACCATAAAGGAATGGGACCTGGGATCAGAACAGCCTCTGTCTTCCTGTTCTGGTGTCCTTATGTTCTATGGGACCAAGAGTCATCTACATATTAAACTGGTTCTACACAATCTGTGGCTCCATGGGCACCAGTTTGGAGTCTCTCCTGGTGATGTTGAGGGTATGTTATATTAGGACAGGGGTAGACTCTCCAGCTAGTTCCCCTGAAGTTGTATGGGGCTTGTGATGAGACTAACCCCTGGCAAAATTATCATCTGGATTCAATTGGTCTTGAGTAACCGTATCTTCCTTGTGTAATCTACTTCTCATGACCATTCATATGCCCAACAGATAATAGTAAGTACCTACATTAGAGAGTAGTCATGAGAATTAAGTGATATAATAGTGTAAAGAACTTAAAGAGTTAGGCATATGGTAAGAACCCAATACACTGCAAGTAATATAGACACATGCATGGGCATATACACAATTGTTTACCTTTGTATATACAGATAGGAGAATGGACCTGCCTTGGGAAAACCACCATTTTCTATGTGTCAGAATTGAATCTACTGGGTGCTCTACTCCATCACCCTGACCTTCATAAAGGCTTACTACAGTGTAACAAAGCAGGTACAATCAACTATTATGAGGCTGAGGGGATAGATAGATCCTTTACCTATGGATTACCTAGGCTGAAAGTAGCTTTGGCTCACAAAGACAGTAGACATCCCACAGCATCAGTCTGACATCTTCTGACATCTGCCTGAAACCTCAGTCTGTGTTTCTAAGGCCTGAATAAATTTCTCTCTCTCTCTCTCTCTCTCTCTCTCTCTCTCTCTCTCTCTCTCTCTCTCCCTGTCTCTCTCTCCCTGTCTCTCTCTCTTTTCAATCATCTCAATTCAACCTCTATATTAGGATGTCTCATTACTCCTATTTCATCTTTATATAGAGGAATGAAGATGTCTTCATAGAGGTACAAACTAAAAAGGCTGAGAATACAGACTTCAGTCCTTTTAGTTGCCCTGTGATGGAGCAAGAGAAGACTTCAGAACCAGGGCCTATTCTAAATGTGGCATATGCACTATTGTAGCCAATATTAGAATAATTCTGGTGAGAGATGAGATTTCCTTTTGTTTAAATGTAAAGTACAAAACTCTGTGAAGACGGACAATATGTCCTAAGGGAAAGAACTAGAAAGGCTTGGTTTGAGTGACATCAGTTAAGCTAACCCACCACACTCTAACTCAACCCATTTCCATTGTGTCATCAATTTGTATTTTAAATAAAGGTATCTATTAATAAAAATACTTTATTTTAAATCCCTAAATTTCAGATTTATAGATCACCAGGAGACAGTTACCTCAGCAGGTATTGACATTTGGCATTTCAAATTTCACCAAGGACTTAGTTTACATAGGGCAACCAGCTAGGGCAGCCAGCTAGAGGAAAGTTCCAGTCACTTATTGTGTAGAAGTGTTGTTTTAGTCCTTGTCCCTTTCCCTGTCAAGAGGTGTGATTCACCAGCAAGCCATCATTCACGTGTTAAAGCTGAGATGCTCCCAGGGAACCCATTTTCAGGGGCATGAGTTGCAATTCTTGGTGTTTAAAAGTTTGCTTTTTACTTCAGATGGCAAGAGAGCTTCTTTTATCATCCTGAGATAAGGATGCTCCCTGTACATCATTGTGGCAGGTATGGCCAATTATATTCACAGGAGTAATGGAGGATCTGAAGAGTCCTCACTCTCTGGTCTAGCCAGTAGAGTCATGATATTCAGGTTTCTGTTTGGATTTTAAATGAAAGCCAAAGTCAGAAGCACAGGTCTTGTTTGTTCAATCATGTAATCAATCATAAAGAAAAAGCAAATCTACACTAAGGTATACTAGCAGCTCTAAACCATGAAGCCACATCATTTTTTTTTTTGTTTTTGTTTTGTTTTGTTTTGTTTTGTTTTGTTTTGTTTCCACTTGTGATTCTTGGTTCAGCTAGTCTACACTATACTTTGTTATCTAAGGATCAAAGTAATCTGATAAGGAGTGAGAAATTCAAACCTAGGCTAGACATTTGGATTCTGAGAAATGATTCTGCTTTAGTCCTCTACGGGAATGGAAAAGTCACTAACAGCAGAAATGCTGTTAGTATTTGGATGTAAGATCCTACATGGCATACATATTGCTGAGTCACAGTCTCTGACATTGATCTTGTCTCAGACGTTCTTCAAATATTGCGTCTATTTATCAGAAGGTAAAGATAATCTCATCTCTCCTGATCATTGACCAAACTGGTACTGGGGAATATTGGTTTTGCCAAGATCAAGAAGCCTTGGTGAGAACATCATCTGTGACATTCAGATACTTATATAATTATATCCCAAGTCATATGGTGCTACACACAACTTTCAGATTGGATGTCGAACCACAAATTCTGGCAGTAATAGAGTAAGCTTAGCCATGTGTGGCATTGAAGAATTGAAGTAGCCTAAAGTTTTCCAGTAGACTTTGCACATCTCCAAACAATAGTCTACAATCTAGGGGATCTCAAGGGATGACAAGCAGCATAACAACAAGTAACTGAGAACAGAGAATGGATATTAAGGAGGAAGGCAGGTCACATCCTGTCTTCTAGGCAGAATGATCCAAAGCCTGAGGGCCAACATATCAGGAGAAGAAACACCTGGTCAGCCAAGGGGGTGTTCAAGACAAGTTCAGGCCCATTGTCAAAAGATAGCTATCCAAGCCTAAGGTTACTACTTGGTTTTCAAATCAGATAGGTAGTCAGGTGGACCCCATCCAATACTGGGACAAGGCAGAAATACTAACCCCCAAAACCTTACACAGAGAACTTGGTGTTAGATATATAGATGTTGGGTATTTCTGTGACTGAGTGGGAATTATTTGGACTCTAGAGTTGGAAATGCAGACTAATCAGACAACCAATTATCAAGCTTAAAGAAAAGAATAAATGCTTGCTTCTGATATAAGTGATAGGATACCATAGCATTTAAAAAATTTAAATGTTTATTTATTTTTGAGAGAGATAGAGCTCAAGCAGTGGAGGGGAAGAGAGAGGAGACATAGAATCTAGAGCAGGCTCCAGGCTCTGAGCTGTCAGCATAGAGCCCAATGTGGAACTTGAACTCATGAACCACTATATCATGACCTGAGCCAAAGTCAGATGCTTAACCAACTGAGCCACCCAATCATCCCAAGATATCATAGCATTTGTAATGACACTAAGCCTACCTAGTGACAAACAATCAGAAAAGAATAATGTTCTTTCTTTCTTCTTTCCATTATGTATGTCAAGGAAAGTTAAACTTTTTGTCTGCAAGACCATTCTACTTCCTGCATTCACTGGCCTTAGTCGTATTTATACTTTTTGGCACAGATGGCATTTATAGACAAGAAAGAAGGTCTATTCTCCTTAAAGAGTATGCGTCTCTAAATGAAGCAGGTATTTCTAAACAAGAGAATATATGGCTGATGAATCCTGCATATATCATGCAGCAATTGCCCACTCCTCACCCTCTTCAGAAGGTAAAGCATGTTCTTATTTTGTTTTGCCTGAATACAAGAATTGTCCACCCAGGAATGGCATGCTATTATTTTATCATTATCCTCTATGCTATAAACTTGGATGGAAGTTTAAATGAGAATGGAATGGGGTATTCCATGAGTCATCTCCCAAAAGTTGGCATGGTTACACATGCTTATGAATGCAGGCTCTTTGGCCATAGCTGACAAAAGCCAGGTGTTTGCCTTTGCTCGTTCATCCATGTGGGCCTCGGTTTACTCAAAATGAGAGGATTAGTCTAAATGATGTAAAAACCCCTGTTCCCCTTAATTATATAGATCCATCCAGGGGCCTATGAAGCGTATATTAACACATTCCAGCTTATTACTATCAGACCATTTCTGTATGTGAGAATAATGTTAGTGATGTTAATCTCTTGTAGGTATTCCAGATGTCTAATAGATATTTAATGTATGAGTAGTATTATTGCTTCCAAAATGAAATTGTGTGCCTTCTGTATGCTGTTTAATGATGATGGATGCTTTTAGAGGTATGAAATAAACATGCATTACATAATTCCCTATTTAGTTTTCTGGAGGATACATTTGTTTTAATAGCATTATATAGGCGATAAAATAGCATCTAATTATGTTCACTCATTTTGAGGAAAAATGATAGTCAAGATCTCTCCACAACTCTCTAGCTTAATTTCCCTTATCGAGCTATTTTTGGATAGTCATTTCACCTCTCTACACCTTGGTTCCCTCTTTTGTTAAAATGATAAGGTTTGATTAGAACAATATTTCCCAAAAGTAGTTTTATAAAATGCACCATAAAAGAAACAGAGTTCTATAGTTAAGTGTTTGGAAAATGCTGCATTTTACACTTCTCAGAAATCTGGCTTTCTCATCACACATTAGAGGCTCTGAGAGGTATGAAAGGGAAGAAACTTGTTTAAGTCTCTCAGTTTATCTCAGATTTAGTTAACTATAGAATTTTTTATTTCTGAATCATAGCAATTAATAAACATCCTTCACATGCAGTGATCACTGGATGCACATTGAGGACACTTAAAGGTATATAATTTCCAATATTTCTTGGATTTTTTATGTGGGTTAAAATTATAGTGTTGTCAGAGAATTTTTAGGGCAGGTAAAATGTTCTGTATTATACTATAATGAGGGATACATATCATTATACTTTTGAAAAAACCCATAGAATGTACAACACCAAGCATGAACCCTAATTTAAACTACGAACTATGAACTTTGGGTGATAACACATGTTGATGCAGGTCCATCAATTATCACAAATGTACTACTCTGGTGGGAGATGAGGAGGTTATGCATGTGTGGGGCATGGGTATACAGAAAATCTGTGCCTTTTTGATTTTGCTATGAAGCTAAAACTGCTGTAAAAAATATAACATCTTAAATTTTTAAAAAAAAACGATGTTGCCATATTAGACTGCTGAATTATGTAACAGGATTTATAAATCCTCATTATGAGAAAGCCCTTCCCTAAGCTTTCCTTATTTGGGGAAACAAACAAACAAACAAACAAACAAAAAAGGTTTAATAATTTGTATATAGCTTCTTACCCTCTACCTACTCTCAGAGTCTGAGAGAAGAGTGTGGGGGCGGTGGGGGGCATGCATGCATATTTGTATAAAACTTTCCCACATTTTAAGGTGAGATAGTCGAGAAGAGCATGAGGTTGCAAACCAAATGCCTCATATTGTGTCTGGTCATCACAATACTCTAAGCAAATCAACCTTTCTACGTGCTAATTTTCTTATTTGGAAGATGGACTCAATAGTAGCTGCCCTGCCTTCCATATAAGGATGTTAACATTAAAATGCATAGGAGCACCTAGGTGGCTCAGTTGGTTGAACATCTGACTCTTGATTTTGGCTCAGGTCATGATCTCACAGTTTGTGAGATTGAGCCCCCAGCTGGACTCTGCACTGACAGTGATGAACCTGCTTGGGATTCTCCCTCTCCCTCTGCCCCTCTCCCACTTGTGTGCACAAGTGCTCTTCTCTCTCTCTCTCTCTCTCTCTCTCTCTCTCAAAATAAGTAAATAAAAACCTTTACAAAAAAGGAATGACATTGGGTCTTTCCTATTATACATCCTTGTTTTTTCTTGAGGGGGAGCATCTGCTCTAGTCTATTCCACTGTATTCTTTTATAAAAGACTTTGTGAAAAACATTGTGTTCTCCAAATACAAAATGACTAATTTATACAACACCTATCACTGATATGACTTCATAAAGAGAGTCATCATACTTACATTTAAAAACAGTACATACAACATAGAACAAAAAACACCCTTTTGCAGAATTTAAGATTGTATTAAAAAGTGTTTGAAGTAACCAGGCTTGAATGGGATCATTTGTCAAATCAGTGGATTTCACTGCATCTTGGAAAGAAGAATGAAGAGCCCAATGATGGGATTTATACTGTGCTTGCAGAGTTGGTTTTTGCCTCACACACATTGTTTCCTCCATCCTTAGCCGTATGCTGGGAGTTAGGCTTTGTATGCTTTTGCTTCAAGCTGTATCTTCATTTCAGACATAAAGTCCCCTGTGTGCCTTCTGATTAGACTATAAATCTTTCAAGGACAAGGACTACATCATATTCTTCTTTTGTTGGTTTCTTAGCCTTCAGAAGATGGAGTAGGACAAGGAAGAAACTCTGTAAATATTTATTGCATACATGAAGAAGCAGGCATGTGGGTGAGTAGATGTATTATAATTTTATTTTAATTATTTGCAAACTTTTTCAGAGGTAACCACATAAAGAACTTCACGCTATAATTTATCTGCATTTCATATTTACCTTATATATTGATCTCTAAACAATATACAGTGTTTTTTCATGTTTTCAATATTGTCTTATTTTTTCTTTCTGCAGCTTGCTTTTATTCACTTCAGAGATTCTAATACATTTCTTTTAACTGTTCAATAGTATTTTATTGCATAATGTAGCATATGAGATTTTGTATGTTTTTATATTGATAAAAATTGGGGGTTTATCCCATTTTTTTTTTACTTTTAACAAAAGGCTGCTGTGGGCATTCTTATACATGTTTTAGGTTGCACAAGTAAGCAGGTTTCTGGAGAATAGCCCCAGGAGTGAAACTGTTGTACCAGAAAGTGTACATATATTCAGTGTTCCTAGGGATCACCAGACATCTCTTCAAAAATGGTTATTCTATTTATACTCCTATGAATCCTCACTTTATAAAACTTCAGCTTTCTAACAATAACCTTAGCCTTTAGGCACCAGCTTCTAGAAAGTCTTTGCTCCCAGGCTGGTTTAAGGAGCTGTGTCTCAAAGCTCCAAACAGATTTTGTGTGTTCAAGAGCAAGGAAGTTGAAGACCTGCCATGGTCTGAATAGGTTCCACTTTCAATTCACAACTTGATGGCACAGTGGTACTCAGTATCTAGAGTGCAAGATTTCTTTCCTTCTTACCCTCAGTGGTTTCTAACCCATTTATTATAAACAGTTTCTAACACAGTTGAAGATTACCATTGATGGGAAGAAAGGCTTGCATTTGTCTGAATTGATCTGTGTTAACAGAACTGACTGTGTTCCTACTCACTGGCTTCTGGTCTTCCTGGGTTCTAAGAACTTGAATATTCTGTGACATTGTGCTGGGGGTTAGCAGCACCACAGGGTGACAATATGGCTGCTGAGGTTCTGAGGTCTGGGAAACTGCAAGTTTCACTTTTCAATTTACTATCTCTCTGTTCCATTTATTAAATATCATAGTACCTCAGAATAAAGTTCAGTTTAAAAAATCAAATTCTGAGCTGCACGGGTGGCTCAGTTGGTTGAGCATCCGACTCTTGATTTTGGATCAGGTCATGATCCCAGGGTTGTGGATCTATCCTTCTATTAGGTGTCAGGTTCTGCACTGAGCATGGGGCCTGATTAAGATTCTCTTTCTCTCTCTGCCCCCTCCCTCACTCACGCTCCCCCCCTCTCTCTCTCAAAAAAAATTAGATTCTGCAACGATCACCCAAATTTCAAAAGGTAGCTTGCTTTAGGTCTTTTATTATTATTATTTATTTTGAGAGAGAGAGAGAGAGAGAAAGAGAGAGAGAGAGAGAGAGAGAGAGAGAGAGAGAGAGAGCACATGGGTAGGAGAGGGAGAGAGAGAATTCCAAGCAGTCTCTTTGCCATCAGCATGGAGCCCAACATGAGGCTGGATCTCACAAACCATGATATCATGACCTGAGCCAAAATCAAGAGACACTCAACTGACTGAGCCACCCAGGTGCCCAGATCTTTTAATTAAATATTTGCTACCAAAAATAACCCATTCCATTTACAGCTATGGTCACTACTGGCATATCTTTATCTTCTAACAGTTGTTTTTGCCCTCAATGTTACCTAAAAGTAGTAATCTCTCAAAGAGATGAAGATTCATATATGGTTTTACATTTTTTTAGTTGTCTATTGCTTAGTTTTTTATGCATTTATACCTGCCTTCTTTCAGATAGTGTATTTTTGTTGCAGTTGCTTATTTACCTTTAAAGAAAAAAAATTATTGAATAAAACATTAGAGAAGTGAAAAATTCATAGTTCAATAAATGCATATAAATGCAAATAAAAAATGCATAGTTCAATAAATTTTCACCAAGTGAATACAGCTTGTAACCAGAGCATAGGTGAATAAACAGAACATTCTCCACACCTGCAGAGGCCCCCTGGTTCTCTCTTCTAGGCACTCTCCACTGTCCACACTAAGTGTTTATCTGGTTTTAAATTCACACAATGCATCAAATAAACATTTTACACATGATACCAGTAAAGGCCAGAAAGAGAAAATAATTCATTCAGGGTTACACAGGAGTAGAAGAATCAGCACTAGAACTGACTTGCTATATGTACCTTCAAACAGCCAAGAAGAAATGACAAAAAGTCAAGCACACATAAGTTATACAATTCAAGTCTTGACAATTTTCAGAGCATATGCTAAAATATAGACACATTCAATTCAACCAGAATTCTTGCTTTTCAGCTGAAAATACCCATCACATCATATGTCAGTTATTAAATATTCCTATGAATTACAGTTTGATTATTTTGTGATGCAACAGAAGCGCCATGAAATATTGGAGACCAACATGTCAATTTGCCTTGTCATGTACATCTTAGTCTAGTTACTTCAGCTCCTAAAGTTTTGAATTATAGAATTTTGCATTCTATTTCATCTATAGAACGATAATAAAATCATCTCAGAGCATTATTCATAGAATTCTTAATAATGTAATCTCAGAGTTTGATTCCTTCCAAGAACTCAACTCATTAAAACTTGATCTAAAACCTGATCACCTCCCTTGTGATCTCAAACCCATGCCCTAAGATTACTACTGGGCTAACCTTCTCCGTTTTTAGCCCCTATAGCTTTTATGGTAATATTATCTGGGTTTGGACAGACAATGATACTATCCTATGTGCACACAGCAAGGAAAATTTCCCATCTCCAGATGAAGAATCAACCAATGGCAGGGCAGGGGATGCTCACATAAAGGATAAACCATTGATGGGCAGCTCCTCTTGGAACATCTTCACTGTATTTTTAACAAAAGCCATGCCTGGCTGGAGAACATCTAGAGGCTGTGTCCAATTTCTGCTCTGAAGGGTTTAGGAACCACTTACCTCACTCAAAGTGGCAGCCTAACCTGTGAGGGCCTTCAGCATTCTCCTCAGGACCTTACAGCAACATTTGATGTCCTGAGATGGCTCTCTAGCATTCATCCATATAAACACCTGTGTCGTATCACTGGCCATGGTTACTTTGTGCATGGCCCCTTTTCTTTCTTCTTCTTCCCTTACCTCAAGTCCTCCCTGCCTTTGCAATTGAGTTCTGATGCCTACAGGCCAGTTAGAGGACCAGAAGAAAATCAAGAAACCCAAAAATGGACATAGATGTTGTCAAGTCATTAGCGACTGACAAGAATTGCAAAGTGTCATCTGCTCTGAATCTGAGAATGGAATATTCATTTCCCACCATGGCTATCCCTGCTGTGATTTCTCTGGGACACAATTCATATCCCAGGGAAGGGAGATGTTGCAAGAGCTTCAAAGGACCCCCCACAGAGTCTTCTCTTCTGAGTGTTTCAGCTGTCTCCAACATCAGTTGGTTCATAGCAGACTGAGAGCCTGAGGTATTTCTCAGTATTTGCTGTGTGGAGTCTTCTTCCCCTGCCCTCTGAGCAAATTTCATTCCACCCTTCGGGAAATAAGGGGCCACATCAGGACCCCACCACTCTTGTTTCCTTATCATCTGTCTGTAGTCTTTATTCTACAGTCAGAAAGATGGAATACAGGAATACAAAGAGCCTCAAATTTAAAGTCTGAAAGATCAGGAATGGACCTAACCTCTGCCAGTAGCTTGCTGTGTGCCCTTCGGGGAGTTTAATCAGACTCTTTGAGTCTCAAATTGTTTACCTGTAATAAATTAACATATCTCAACCCTCTGGGTAGTTAAAAGGTGTAGGTTATGACTGGGAATCTGACATATAAGAGGTATCTGAACTCAACATCAATCAAGTCACTCCTTTGCTAAAAATCCTACAATGGCTTCTCATCACTTACATGTGTGGAGTTCAGACATTTCTACCTGGCTTTCCTTAGTATCTCCAAGCACAGGCTATTTATGTGATCTGAAATTTACTTCTCCCTAACATATATGTTCCTCCACCCAGGCTGAATTCCTCTACCCATTAAGAATATTTTCCAAGCTCACTTCAATCTCACTATCCTGGCTCATGATCCACTCCCTCATGTGGGAGAACATTACACTTCAATCTCATCTGCAGTCCAAATACTACCCATCCTTTAAGACCCTGATCAGGTTCTCCCTCTATAAAAATTCACTCAAATATTCCAGCCAACACTGGCTATATCCTTCTCTGAAATTTTTGCTTGTTTTTAATAATGGTAAGGACACTTAACATGAGATGCAACCATGAGATGCAATGTCTAAGTGCAGAATACACTATTATTATTTATAGGCACTATGTTGTACAGCACATCTCTAGAACTTTTTTGTCTTGCTGAACTGAAATTTTATGCAACTATTGAAGAGAAATTCCCCATTTCCTCCTCCTCTTGGCCCCTGGAATCATCCATTCTACTCTCTACTTCTATACATTTATTTCATATGGACAACCCCAAACAGATCCTTTGTTACCTATAGGCTCATTATTTAAGATGTGTTAGTTTTCTCTTTGTCATTGTATATTTTATTAGAACAAAATCAATTTATATACTCCCACCAAATATACATATTTGAATAAACACCAAGGAATGACTCAAGAAAGCTTAATTGAACGGTTTCTTCACTAAGAGACTGGGACGCCAAACATTCCAGTCATTTCCATAATTTCAATAGGTGGATAGTGTTTCTCTCATTCATTTATTCCCTGAAACAAATTCTTTCTAGTCATTTTCATATGCCAGACATTCTGCTGGGAATACAGATCTGAATAGGATGAATACAGTCCCTTCTCTCATGTAACCTACAATCTAATGAGGGAAATAAGCAAGTGTAATGAGCTGTAGAAAATTGTATTATTTTAGCAGCAATGGCAGGATTTCTCTTGGAGAGAGAAATTTGATGGATGGAATTTGGATAAGGACTTGGGATAGATGAACCTCTCCCACCTACCCTAAGTGCCCAAGTTCAGGCTGATGCCCAGGTTTCACAGAGCGAAAGTGCTCTGAATTAAAAGAAAGAAAGAAAGAAAGATAGAAAGAAAAAGAAAGAAAGAAAGAAAGAAAGAAAGAAAGAAAGAAAGAAAGAAAGAAAGAAAGAAAAAAGGATTTATTTTGGCTTTGTAGAACAGCTGGATAGGCAGGAGATGAAGGGCAGAAATAAGGTTGGGTGTATGAGCCCATTCCCAGAAACCCTCCCTCAAAAACTCTTCAATAAAGTATAATATATACATAAACACTTTAAATTATTGTTGGTTTGCTCTTGTCCATAGTGAGCACTGCCATGAATTTAAACTTAAGCCCACGTAGTACAGGACACTTATGTCCCAGCCTTCTTCCCAATTCTTTCACTTTTTCATTACCAGCCAACCTGTGGATGGATGAACTTTCTTAAGCCATGACATTGAGAGGTTCAACTCAAATTTATCAGATCTCAAGAGGCAATAAGGCCCCCAGCTGACATTGGTGTTATACAAGCAAATCAGCAATCAAGTGAAGAATAAATTCCAGTATTAAATTAGATGGCAGAAAAAGCAGGGCCTAATGTAGTCTGAGGAAAGGGGGAATAGCGGAGAGGGTTGTTGAGAGGAGAGGGGACTTTCAAGAGGAAATGTCATTTATGCTGAGGCCTGAAGACTGAGTAGAAGTAAGCAAAGTAAAAACAGATAAGATTTTTATGTGTTAGGTTCTCAGGTATAGGAGCCAGAAGAGGAATAGAGGGAGACAGGAGAGGGAAAGGGGGTCAAGAGAAGAGAGACAAGTGCAGAAAATGGAGATAAAAGGGAGAACTGAAAGAACGAAGTCCACACCGCACGACACTTAAGTATAACCCAATTCATCCAAAGTGGGTAGTGCAATTTCTCCAGAAAAGTCCAGTAAACCTTCCTAATTTGCAAGTTTCCTAAAGCATCCTAATTATGGTTCTATAGAGACAGGTGTACTGTTTGGCCCCATGCCTGAGCTACAAAAATGCCATATTCCTGTGAAGTGAGGTGAGCCAAGCTAAGCTTTGAGAAGATTGTCTACATGAGCAAAAATCATATCTAATTTTAAGGTATGATTCATTTGGGAGACAACTGGCTACCCAGAAATTTGTGAAATTGAATACTTGATGAAGTCAGTTGTGAGTTACCTGTTTCCCAACCCTCCATCTAGTAGTGTCCAGGGCTCTGTAAGTGCTCAGGTCCCAATTTATGACCTCAACCTGCCCTCCACCTGAGTTTCCATTAACCCTGGTATTTATTCTCACTTGTTTGAAAATACAGATCATTTGATAATTATACTCCCTTTAGCTGACTAAGGTATTCCATGTCACCTGTCCAGAAAGTATAAGTTTTCAAATATACATGTCAGGTGCTATAATAGAGATCTGGCAAAAAAGCTTTCAGTGGTAGAGATGGGAGGGCACTGACTACATACATACTTACTTCAACTTTTAACCATTGAGACTGAAAATCAGCTTCTTATGGTGAAAGACTCCTTCCCGTTCATGACAAACCAAAACTACACACACATACATGCATACATGTGTATACACACAGAGATCTATGCCTATTTACACTCCACAGGAAGCCAGGACCCCAACCTCATTTCACAGCAACCCATGCTGCCTGACTTATGCCAACAGATCAGGCCTGAAATTATACATTGGAGCTTCTCAGCTCAACCACATTTCTCCACAACCCCTAAGTAATTATTTGAGAGAAAATTACAATACACATTAAATAAAGTAATTTATTTCCTAGATAAATTTCAGACTCTAAGCACTTTTAAGCTGGTAATTTTTTAATACAGTAATTGTGGAATTAGGAATACATTTTTCACTAGTCAGTCATTATTTTACTTTGAACATATAAAAATGGCTTTTAAAAAAGAGAGAAATAAAAAAGGGTGATTAAGAGTTTTATACAATCAAATGAAAGTTTCAAATTTTATTGGCAAAGAATAAAAAGACTAATTAGCTTCAGTTTATGGGTTTACATGCTATTTCTCAGTGGAGGTGCATGATGAATTGTGAGGGGGGAAGCTGACATGGTTGGATTCTCACTAGCGTCCTGGTGCAACACAGAAAACTGAGAGGAAGGTGTTTGTTTTCCCTGCTTCCCCTCTGCCCCCAACATCATCTCAGCCTCGTTTGTCAGGAAAAGTTTGCCTCTCCTCAACTGCACCACCACCCTTGTCAAAGCCACCTCTCATCTGCTCATCTCTTGTTGGGGACCAGTCTGCTAGCAGGTCTCCTCCTTCCTCTCCTTTCCTGTCAACCATTCTTCATAGTACAACAATGACTACCTTTCCAAATGTCCACTCTGACCCTGGCAGAGGAAGTACTCTTCTCATGCAAATCCTCCAGTGGACCCCCTCCTTCTTCAGTTCTTTGGATACAAGATAAAGATAAAGATCTTCAAAATCCTCCTGGGGTCTTGCCATACCTGTAGTTTGTCACAGAGGACACTCCTATGCTCCAACGGCACCCTGTCTTTCCTTTCTCTTTTTCCCCTTCCTTCCTTCCTTATTCTTCCTTCCTTCTTCTCCCTCTTCCTTCCTCTCCCTCTTCCTTTCTTTCTTTCTTTCTTTCTTTCTTTCTTTCTTTCTTTCTTTCTTTCTTTCTTTCTTTCTTTCTTTCTTTCATTTTTCTATGTTCTCAAGGTATATATTTTAAGAATCAACCTTAGTATCAACATTAAGGGTTAAGTATGTATCTGCCTCTTCTATTCTGCACATAGTCAATTATAATGATAATGCCCATTATTTATTGGGATGCATTTTCAATGACTGGGATAAAGTAAGTATTGATATTTCTATTTTTCATTCCTTCACGGTATATTTTCTGAGAGTCATTTATGTACCAGATACTGTGCTGGGTGCTGGAAATAACAATGTGTTAAAGGCTCAGTTCTTGGCTATATGAATATTTACCATTCTTTTGTTTTCACTACCAAATATCTATATCTGTTTCCTGTATTTGGTGAATTCCAAAGAGTTTGCATCCCTGTCTATAACATGAGGATACAAGACACTCATGCTCCTAGATTCCTCTACAGGTAGGGCACAGATATGTGATCTGGCTTCTGTCAGTCTGAGGTGTCCACATTGGACTTTGTTTCTCAAGTCAGAGAGACAAAGAAGCAAAGACTTTGCACAATCCATTTTGATGAGGGTGACAAAGGTCAGAAACCATTCACTCAAACCCCTTTAAAAGTAAATCAGTCTACCCTACTTTTCCAACAAGTTGTGTAAGGCTTGGCAACAATATTTCAACTTCCTGTCCTGCAACTGAGATGGACAGGTACAGGCAAGAGGTGAAAAGTGCTGATTTTTTGCTTTAAAAATATAAATAGCCATATGCATAAATTTCTATTAAATTTGGTCCTCCTTAATTGTTGTAACTAGTCAATGTGTTTTACGTAAATTTCTTAAGATCTGGCCAGGGGAACCTGTGTGGCTCAGTTGGTTAAGCATCTGCCTTCGGTTCAGTCATGATCTCAGTTCTGTGGGTTCGACCCCTGTATCAGGCTCTGTGCTGACAGCTCAGAGCCTGGAGGCTGCTTTGAACTCTGTGTCTCTCCACTCTCTGCCCCATCCCCCACTCACATTCTCTCTCAAAAATAAACATTAAAAAAAGTTTTTTAAAAAGGATATCTGGCCCAAATTAAAAACTTTATATAACTGTTGGCTAGTTTTTCTATTTTATAGTTATATAGAGTCTCATTCTTTTTAAACTTTCCAAGTTCATTATCGCCTTTATTATTTTGCTTTTCGTTTTCTTTTCAAAATCCTTTGTGAGAAGGAAAAAGATATGTTAGGTCTTGGTGTTTAAAGAGAAAACTGAGACCCAGGAGAGGTAAATCACTGTCTTACTCAGATTATTGGGGATTTCTGAGGCAGAAATTGGAAGTCTTTCTAGTTTTCTGATTCTTTTTTTAATGTTTTTATTTATTTTTGAGAGATATAGAGAGGCAGAGCACAAGCAGGAGAGGGGAAGAGAGAGAGGGAGACACAGAATCCAAAGTAGGCTCCAGGCTCTGAGCGGTCAGCACAGAGCCCAGTGTGGGGCTTGAACATGTGAACTATGAGATCATGACCTGAGCTGAAGTCAGACACTTAACTGACTGAGCCACCTGCGCGCCCCTCTAGTTTTATGACTGTTGAGGCAAAGCAATTTTTACTATAGATCTTAACACAAGGTGCTGGAAGGATAGGGAGATGGGTGGATCCAATGACTGATTTTCCTACTTTGCTGAGGATGTTTATCTTTAATTTAATGTCTAAATCCATGGCACAGCAGGATAAAAACCCTTGGTGGTAGGCAGATTTCTGAGAAGAACCCTAAGTTTCCTACTCTTGCATACACTCTGTATGATCCTTTTCCTTTGGTGTGGTGGAACCCCTGACTATGATTGCACAGCCCTCTCCCTTGATTGGGTCATGTTAGGTTAAGACTCTTGTGGCAGATTGGAGAGACATTTTTATGTTGGCTCTGGGGAGGGACATTCTCATATTACAAGATGGTCACATGACCAGAACCTAGGAGCCGAGAATGACCCTTGGCCACTAGCCAGCAAAACAAAACAAACAAACAAGCAACAACAACAGAAACAGGGTCCTCAGTTTTTCAGTAACAAGTAACTGAATTCTGTCAACAACCTGAATGAGCTTGGAAGAGGACCCTCGTCCCAGTTGAAAATGCCATCCTACTAAATTATTGATTTAAGTTTGTGAGACCTTGAGCAAAAGACCTAGCTAAACTGTGCCTGCCCTTCTGACCCACAGAAACTGTGAGGAAATAAATAAATGTTTATCGTTTTAAACTGCTAAGTTGATGGTACTTTTGTTAGATAGCAATGTAAAATTAATGTCCTTAAAGGGACCAATCTCAATCTCAAAAATGATATGGATGATGATAATAATAATAGCAATAAAAAATATATAATGCATTAAATAGTAATACACTTAAATAAGGAAAGTCTGTTTATACCAGAGTTGTGCTCAGTTAAGTACTCGACCCACACACCCCTTTCCCTTATCACATTAGTGATGGAAGTGGAGCAGATTACTACACTGTAGATCTTTTAACAACCATCATTGATATTTTATATGTAAGCCTTTAAACTAATTATTCCTAGACTTTTTCAGGGTTTTTCAGAGGCATAACCTAGTTTTAAATAACACATTTTTGTAAACACTGGAGACAAAGTACGGGCAGAGATTTGGGATGTTGAGGCGGAACCGATTCTGGTGGACTTGGATGCAGTTTTTGATGATTTTCTGTAGCTGCTCCTATCATTACCATTCCCAGTAACAATCACTGCCATCCTTTGTGTGGAGGCAGCACTGTACAGAGAAAAAGTACCCTACCTGACAACTGACACAGTCAGTCTGCAGAACAGCATTATGTATTAGACATCGCTTGTCCTGTCACTGTCAGCACCAAGGCCATGCAACAAGATCATTTATGTATATATTATGAAATGAGCACATGATCAAGCTAATTAACACAAGTGAGATTGCATCAACATCAGCTGTGTAATCTTTTTTTTTAATTTTTAAATTTTATTTAAATCCAAGTTAGTTAACGTATAGTGTAATGACGATTTCAGGAGTAGAATTTAGTGATTCATCACTTACATGTTAATCAAGTTACCTCACCCTCTGGACTTAGATTATTTCCCTGAAAAGTAAGGAAGTTGGATAATGAATCCCTATGTCTCCTTTATCTTTAAAATCCTGAGTTCTTAATATTAGAGGAAAGACTATTCTTATTCTTTTTAGATAATAATTTCCTAAAATGTTGCCCAATGTATTTATACAGTCATATGAATCAACCACAAATATTAATTGAGGCTACTATGCCAGAAGTTCTTCATTAGATGTTATGACAGATGGAGAAAGCATTTAGCACAGAGCCTCTAGGAACTAAAAGTCTAGTTAAGGAGATAAGGCAGCATTTGTGGAAAAGGAGAAAGTTACCAGTTCAGTAGGTCATTAATGTTCAGTAGAGAAGGGAAGATTTGCTGTATTTTGTGGAATGAAAGATGAGGTCGGTGGGAAAGGAAAGCAAAGCTTTCCACATAGGAAGTGCCAGTTGGCCCTGAATTAAGGGGATACATTGAATTTGAAATACAGTAGTGAACACATTACATGGCTCCTAGTGACCTCTGGGAGGAAATAAGGATAGAAATGTCCCATTGAGGCAGAGCAGTAGAACAGGTTTGGCTAGATTAGGTGGTAGTTCTGGGAATAGTAGAGAATTAAGCTGGTCTCTAACTCATACTTCCCAGAAGAGGATTGGGCATCTCCTCTTGCCCCCATGTGGCACTCTGCAGATGCCAAGACTTCATTATATTCATTCTTTCAGACCCTGACTAAGAAAGGGAGAGACAACATTTTCAGTCCCTCATAGCTCTTTTTTTCCTCAGACTGGAAAGGCAATTTGGAAGGCGATATTTGCTATTATGCTTAGAGGTCAAGTCCCTTTAGTAATTAAAGAACTGCCTTGGAACTTAGCTTGAAATTGTGGATTTCTTAGTTTTTACACTAAGCGTCAAATGTCCATAGATTGTGTCTTTCAATTTTCTCTATGGAGACACATTATTGACACACTCTAATATGATAGATGCTGTGAGCACCCCTATAAGAGAAAGGGATTGGGGATCTCTGACAATGAAAACATTGGGACTTGGACACATCTGCAAAGTCCACTTAACACTGCCCACCCCATACAGCACAGGAGGTGGTGAGAGCAGAGAGGATATATAGACTTGAGGAATAGGAAGGACACCATGTTCTTGGGCCCAGAGATTTCTATCTTTAGAAGTGTGGTGGATGCTGACACCTTCCCAGTCTATTTTTGAGGAATCTGATGAATATCATTAATATAAAAGTGATGGCTGTAACTTATGACCCCCAAATTCATAGTGCTCAAGAGAAAGTTACACACACTTGAGTATTAATTGCTTAGATATGTCAGTTTTTGGTCCTCTGAGAAGATGCCAACATGGGGTGAGAGGTGTAAGAGACTCGTTGGAGAAACACCTGTGAAAGGTAGAGGGTGAGGGAACAGGGGTAAGTGGAGACAACCTTCAGACCACACTGCAGGTCTGAAACCTGTGAGGGGAGAAGAAAGAAAGGTGAATTCAAAAGAACTACAGCATGGTTCTGAAAAAAATCTCACGCAGGACTGATTTCTATGATGGCAAAGGGGTGTCACCATGATGGAGACATAGGTCATTCCAGACTTCCCTCCCAGTCACAGGAAAACCAATTAACAATTTCTTAAGGATGAGACACTATTGTGAAAATCTTATGATGGCAAAGAATATGGTGAATCTAACTGAAGGTGTGCCAAATTCTACCTGGCAATGCTTTGATAATATCTTTGGCTGAGATATTTAGGGTCATTCAGAAGATACAAGAGCTGAAATCAATATCATTATCACAGAAACACTTGGGAAACCAACCAAATCCTCTCTTTATACATCTCTTCTAGATAGCTGATGTTTCTATTTATATACTAATAATTTTTTTAAAAAGGCATAATTATCAGCAATCTAACTCTATTTATTTATTTACTTATCTATTTTACTTTTCACTTTTTTTTTAGCAATCTAGAGGTTTTAAAAATCTTCAACTTTAGAAAAAGATGTAGCCTCGCGAGTGAGAATTTAGTATTGAAATGTATATAAAATTTCCCCCCTACATTGCATTCCCCTTCCTTGCAATTAGATTTGAGTGCATTTTTTCCAATCCTTAAAAGTCAAAAATTAAAAAAAAATCAAAGCAAAGACAAGATCTCTTTTCTACCAAATATATTTTACTATTTCCTTTATGATCTTGGAGTATGGAAGATGCCATGTGTGTCCAACAAGTCATTCTTACAGCAGAAGCCGTGTTCATGATGAAAAAAATGGGAAGTAAAATATCAATGAGCAAATAGGATGATGTTGTTGCTAAACACATTAAACATCCTCTAACTTCTAAGACTGGGATGTAGAGATGTCTCTGAAAATTAATATTAGAGTGACTGTGGACAGATGGCTTAATTTCTATAAGCCTCAGTTTCCTCATTTATAAAAGAAAAATTGGAAGATACAGCTAATTTGTTGTAAGTTTCAAATGAAAAGATGCTTACCACGTGCTGGAGAGAAAGTACTCAGTCATTGATAGCTGTTACAGGAAAGCAGTAAAGTGTGGTGGTTACAATGATTGGTTCTGACTCAGATGGCCTGGGTACAAATTCACGCTAGCTGTGTGACCTTGGGGAAGTTATTTAGTATTGCCGAACTTTTCATTTCCATTTCTGAAAAATGGGGTAATGACACAACCTATCTTACACTGTTAAGGGAGTTAAACAAGATAGTATACTTAAAGAACCTAGAAAAGTGCCAGGCATATATTAATCTCTTCGTAAATGCCAGTTAAAATTATCATTCTTACCATAATTACTGTCACCAGAATAAAAATGGATTTTACTCACCAGTAAACATTAACTGGAGACTGTCTACTGCAAACATGAAACGCTTGTTTTAAGTTAAGATGTCCTAAAATGAAAGAGACTATTGCTGGAGAGGAATGGGGTCTCTTCTAAAGTAAACTCACAGCATTCTCTTAAACTGTTTCCAATTTTCTTATTGACGCTTGAACCTCCGCATATCCTACGCAGTGCAGTCCCCTTGTTCTGTCCGAGACCCCACTTTGAGGCTGAAGCAGTGACACAAAGCTTTCAGGGAGGGAGGGATATCCAGTTATGGTCTCTCATGCATCTGTTGGATTTGCCATTTTTAAAGATGAAAGTTCCTAAATTATTAACTTTTCTCCAAGTGATATGTGATGGTGAAAATAATATCTGCATGAAGTATTAAGTGGTTTTTTTGAACAAAAGCCAAGTAATTTGACAGAGCGTAATAATTGCACTGTCAAAGAATACAAGTTTCCACTTTCTCAGAGAAATCTATATTGCCTGGTTTCAGTTTCACAGGCTGTCATCAAGATGGTAAGATTTATCTCTCCTTTAATTGCACCATGGCAGGTGTTTTATGGAAAATGTATATGCTCTGCCTGCTTTTCAGAAGGGTACGAGGTCCACGACATTGCTTTTATATTCCCTTATGTGCACAATTAAGAGTCTGGCTTGTATCCCAATGGAAGTGGACAAGAACAGGCGTTCAAGTCCTGTTGTGCCAGGCAGATGTGGTAACATATATCACAGTGAAGATTTATTAATAGTGGGAAGACCGAAAGTACACCTTTCCAAAAGAGCTTTTCCCTGAATTGAAGCTCAAAGCAAGTGCCTACCAAAGAATGTTAGCTTCATGGCTAGTTCAAGGTCTGTGAGTAGTCTCCCCTTTAACCCCAGAAATGTCACACATAAATCATAAAGAGGCAGACAACAATCTAGAACGGAAGACACAGAGGGTGGAGTCAATTGTGGCCTACCTCCTTGGATCAGCAGCTTATGTCATCATACGTTAATGTCATTTGTCTGCGTGTACTCCAACTCCTCAAAATCCATTTCTGTTTAATCTCATGCATTGAAAGAGATTTAGAAGGTACAAAGTTTATGTCCCATTTTGAGCTAGGTCCTGACATTAGTAAGCAGGCGGCATATAATATGCTCCCTTCCTCAGAATCCTTAAAACCACACTGGAAAATTAAAACTTGTGTTTGTGAAAAGGCTTTTACAGTTTTAAAATGAGATACTTAAAACTTATGTTTATGTCCTAGAAATCAGAGCACAGCGTAAGGATGGGTTTTCCAGGGAAGCAAGAAAAATTGCCAGCACAGACCGTGCTATAGAGATATCCTACATCGGTTGGGGGATGTGTAGATGACTTGCTATTCTTCCTTATAGTGATATTCCATGGTTCTATCATGCTTGCCATCAGGAACAATAAGATGAAAGTGATGGAATGAATGAGGTATTTCTGGACCTTGCCCTATTTTTGTCCCCTTCAGACATGACCAAAGTCATGCCCTTGGCTCCACCTGTGATCCTATTTCCCACTCCATCGTCTATGTGAGGATTCAATGAGTGTATTCCAGAGGAAGTGGCTTGTACATGGTCTCAGACAGTGTAGATATAAGATTTAAAAAATAACATACATTTGATATCTACAACACAGAACCTGTCTGGGTACAAAGTGGGCAAAAGATTCAAATTTCCACCTTCATTGTTCATTTTTCCCACAACCACTTCTACTGCTATATATGTCTTCATTCCTTCTCCCTCTCAATCTCCCTTCTAGTTTTTGTTTTAAGGGTTTACTTAAATTCCAGTTAGTTAGCATACAGTGTAATATTAGTTTCAGGTATACTATTTAGTGATTCAACACCTACATACAACATCCGGTGCTCATCACAACAAGTGCCCTCCTTCATCTTACTTCTTGATCCTTCACAATATAAGTCCAACTTAAACCTTTTTTCTCTAAATATTCTTCAACCTTACCCAACCTCATGGCAAAGTAAATAATCTCTACTTATCCATACATGCCATAGACTTTTCTGACACTTCCAATGATGTTCTTTGTGCCATTGAGTGTCCTTTCTCTTTCCTCCTTAGAAAGATTTTTTTTGTAAATAAGAACTATAAATAAATATAAATGTAAACCTAACCCTAAATATAAATATAAATATAAATATAAATATAAATATAAATATAAAATCTGCCATTGCCTTAATTGTATTGCCCTATAAGTACATATTTGAACTTCCTTTTCTGGGTTAGAATAAGAGCCTTGTCTAACTCCTGTCCTAGCAAAGCATTTGGCACATAGTATATGTTCAATAAATGACAGATAAGTAAGTGGATGACCAAATAAACGAATGTTCCCAAAGTTGTGAATGTTAATGATTTATGAAGTAAACAGGTATTTCTTCCTAGCAGGAGCTCGCCATGAAAAATGATTTTTTTTCCCTAAATGTCATGGTTCTTAAGAAAGGCTAAATGAAGTAAACCCTACTATTTAATGGTCATTAAAATGTGAAGGCTCTAGATAATCACTGTGTATGAACACATGTGTCACCATATTCTCCAAAGTTTACATATGCATTCTAGTCACATACGTAAAAAATTTTAAAAGGATGATCTTCCAAGGAAAAGAAGTTATACATTTAATCCTAAGTAATTTATAGAAAAGAACCCAGTTTTACTTTTATGTTAGTAAGCAGTGTTTACAAAATAATTGTACATGTACAATTGTCAACTCTTGGTTTAAGCAACTTACTGGAGTCCCCTCCTTCTCATATACTCACTCAGAAGCCATGTGAAAATCATGGCCAAAGAACCAGACTCTTCCCTGACTGTCCCAGAATCCATATTGCTAAGAAAACTGGTTCTCAGGAACAATGATATGGCAACTGATATGGCAATGATATGGCAACAGGCTACCCACAGGCCTCTTCAGGGAAAGCTGCCCTCCTCACACTGGATTTGGTGACAGCCAATGTTCTGGGGTCTCTAACGGGAGTTGCATTAAAAAAAACTCAGGACCCTCTGGCCAGCCACACTCTTACACATATTTGCATTACTAGCGTAAGGACCTTTCAGGTCCCTTTATCTGGGGCTTTGACTGAGGACTTTCTTAGGCACCCCTGCCTAGACCACCTTGGAAGGTGACAGAATCTTGAAGACACTTTTCTACATTATGATTTTGTGTTCAATACTTTTCTGCCTTTAGTCTTCTCCCTCTCTCTCCTTCTGGTCCCTTGGTTCACAAACTATGCCAGTCTTTTTTTTTTGGGGGGGGGGGAGTTGGTGGCGGTGATTAGTAGGCAATGAGTCTCTGCGACAGGAGTGGATAGGAAAATGGAAAAGCAAGTCAGTTCCTTCTCCAGTTTGGCCTCTTGCTTACATTCTAATAGTAAGTGATTAAACACAACTATTATTTTCAATTTTGGCTTCAACTGCCTACTCAGACCTTGGAAGCTGAGGTGAGCTGCTCACAAACAGTATGTTTACTTTGAAATGGTTACAGATCAGATCTCTACCACCACCACCACCTTGTGATGAGAGTCTGAAGGGACAATGGAAGTCCTCACCATGTCGTAGAAAGCTCCTTTAATTAGAAGAACAGGAGCACTGCTTCCTCCAAGCTTGTTGTCTTTCTCATGGCGCCTTGTGTCTCTCTGGAAGTTGATCCCATTCTGGGCTACCTATAACTATGTCCTTCTTTCTTTCAAACCTTAGTTCTTCATCTCATGTCCCACTCATTTCCCCTTTTGGTCTCTGCCTTGCCTTGGAGAGCTCACATATCACATCATATATATCTGACTTTGACTTACCCTTCTCTTTCCCAGTAGCCAGATCCAGCAGACATGGGCCAATCTGACCAGTCCAATATAGAAGCAACACCTCACATGCCTTTCCAACATCGTCCTGTCCTACCACTATTCAATCTGACCCAGGCACTGTATGGGACTCTGGGGCACACCAGAGAGTAAGACTGGCACCATCTCTATCCTCACAGGGCTTACATTCTAGTAGGGAGCACAGATAATGAACATGAAAATAGGTGTGTGCTAAGCAGGCTAGAAGGATCACACTTCTATCTCTGTGACTCATTTGTTCTCTGTTTTCCTCACCCTGAGGAACAACAGGCACATCAGAGAGACATTATATGAGGGCAGACAATTTGCACTAACGCTGGACTTCTGCTCCATTACCTTCGTGGTTATGTCTGTGGCACAGTGATCTTTCCAGTGCTCTGACAAGCTTCCAGGCAGGGTGGCGCCTATTTGTCTGCATTACGTAGCAGGCTTTGGAGAAGCATTCCCTCTCTATTGCCAACACCTGATCCAGGGATCCAGCTCTTCAGAAAGAAGGTCAGGTTTTTCTGATGCTGGACAGTCCTTCTGGCATTCATGTCCAAAAGCTGTACCAGGGCCGCACATTTGGTCGATCCCTTTGCCCGAGGCCATCTGCAGGATCGTCCACCCTCAACTCTTAGAACAACCTCAGACAGGAATGCTCAGTGTTCTCATGCTTGCTTGTGAGCCAGCTGTGCTCTGAGATCCCATTCAAATCACAGCAGGTAAACCACATCCTCAGTGTCCATTAATCTATTATGCTAATATCTATAAAATTAAGGCACTGTCATTTTCCTTCAGAGTGGTTCCCAGTCCCTGGAATCCTTTCTTGAGTCTCATTTTAAGGCCAAGATCCAGATCCCTGCTAATGATGCCAAATGTGTGTCTGCCTATATGTGTGCATAACGCCAACTCTGGGTTCTTGTCTATCATCATACCTCAGAATTTCTGAGCGGACAGCTGGTCCTGACCAGGACCTTTGGTGCTAGAGCCCTTTGTTCTAAGCCTGAATGTTGTGGAAGAACCTTCTCTCTGCTATACCTGTATCTGTACAAAGGACCCAGTTGGTGCCCCTAGGTCCAGATCTCACAGCACAGCCCTTTAGATGGAGCCCCAGGCAATGTCCAAGTCTTCTATGTCCAATCATCACCATTATGGGAGAGAGCCAGACTAAGAACACTCTCCCTCCCTTCAATACGGGTACCACCATTACCTCTTATAGCATGTGAGCTCCTCTTTTAATCATTGATTCCACTCTTTATACTAAATGTGGACAAATTATGAGAGATAGGCCTACAGAAGAAGTTTGGGGTTAAGGACAGGGATAGCCTTAAAAGTTCAGATTTTCTGCAGGGTGAGTTACTTATTTTATTTGTAAATTTTATTTTAGAGAGATTGTGAGTGGAGAAGAGGGGCAGAGGGAGAGAGAGAGAGACAGAGAGAGAGAGAGAGAGAGAGAGAGAGAGAGAGAGAATCTCAAGTAGGCTCCATGCTCAGTGTGGATCCCAGCATCCTGGGATCACAACCTGAGCTGAAATCAAGAGTTGGACGCTGAACCGACTGAGGCACCCAGGCACCCCAAGAATGAGTTACTTTGAAGCTACTTAAGGTAAATGACAATGACATTTTAGTGTCTTTAATTGGGTGGGATGAGCTGGGTCAGGATTCACAGTAAGATTTCTACCTTTATTCACTTTGAAATGATGCACAAAGGCAGAAACAGAATTGTCACTTGACTGGCGCACAGTGGCCTGAGGCCAGTCTCCTCCCTGGTAACATTTTTCTCCAGTGGGACAAGCTACTCGAGGTGCATTATTATTTTTTTTTCCATGTGATCAGTTTAATTTCACAGTTCAAAAGATTGACAGTAGAACCATTTCTGCAATTACAACAGCACTTCCCATGTCAGGGCTTCCCTCACAGTGAGAAGAGAGGCTTGAAGACTGGAAGGAGGAAGCATGCTATGGGTCCCTCCAAGATAAGGTTCCATTTTTATCTCTCCACCGTAGTCATGTCCCTAGCAAGGAAGGACAATTGGAGAATATATGAATTATCTACTAATCACATGCTTTACTCTGGAAATTGTTTTTAATTTGCCTAATTGCTTCTCTATGATAAATTATAAAAATTGTGAAATTCCTGTTGTCACATATTCTACTAATATATCTTCACATATTTTTTGACAATTATAATCACTTATTTAAGTAAAACCAAAGTCAAGAAAGAAACTGGAGTTTTTACAAGGGTACAATCAATGCTTATGAAGGCATAAGACATGTTTTCCATATGAATTAATTATAATAAAAATCTTAATATAAACATCAATATGAAGAAAAAATAGAAATAATTCATAAACTCTCTACCTAAAAATAACCTCTAAACACTTTTGTGTATATACTTCCACACATTTTCCTACCTGTATTTTTTTCAAAAAGAGGTTTACACTGTAATTTTTATTAACTTATTTTTTATGATGTATCATAACACTTAGTTTTTAGAGTGAGTAAGCTATTATGACTTGATTGTAGGAGCTAATGGAGGAAAAGTTTCACCAAACCTCAAATATTTCCCATAAAATTTGAAATGCAGAGAAGTGTAAGAGGCATTGTATTTATTAATAAATTTTTCAAGGTAAATAAATTCAAGTAAATTATTCAAGGTAAAATTTCTCTCTGGAGCAAAAGATTAGTTTGGGCTTTAGAAGTATGACATGAACTATAATTAATATATTTTTATTTTTTGCTGTGTTGTGGATATTTTAATTGCTGTTTTGATGGGTTTTTTTCCCCTCTAGCTAGTATTCTTTTTTTTTTCCCCTTTTTATTGCAGTGTAATTGACAAAACGTTATATTAGTTTCAGGTGTACAATGCAACAATTCAAGATTTGCATATATTGTGAAATGATCTCCACAAGTCAGTTAACATCCACTACCCTACATAGTTAAATATTTTCTTTCCTTCTGACAAAAACTTACATGATCTACTCTCCCAGCTACAAATATACAATGCAGTATTATTAACTATAGTCACCATGCTGTACATTACATCCCCATGGCTTAATTTATATTTTAACATAACTGTTTAATATTGACATATTCTTGCATCAGTACATTCATTTGGCAATGACATGTTTAAAGCTAGATTGTATTCAATTAAATTCATATATATACATATATATATGTGTGTGTGTGTGTGTGTGTGTATATATATATATATAGCCAATTGTTTAATCTACATAATGATGTTTTTAGTTTTTCAATATTAGCAACAATGCTCTGGTGAACATTCATATAATTATATTTCTACAGAGTTTTAAAAAATATTTTTCTTGGTTAAACTCTTAGGATAGAATTATTGAGCCAAATGGTATATGACATGTTTTCACTGAACTAACAGTTTGATAAATGAAGGGTAAATAGAGGGTAGTTGAGTATTTTCAACCTTTACCATTACCTATTTCTATAATTCATGCATGGACATGCTACAATAGATACACATTCACACAAGCCATTAGAAACAGGACTGATTCTTAATTCAATTCTCACCTCGAGTAATTTGTCAAAGTTACCTTTTACTATTCTGTTTCTCAAATTAAGAGATTGCTGTTGAGAAAAATTAAAACAAAAATTCATCATATGTTCTTAAAATGCCTTGTATGTTAGAAGGAAATGGCTACACATGAAGCAGAAAGAGTTTTCAAAAGTATTTCTGCCTACTGTCCCCCAAGTAACACGTATTTATGGATATGTACATAAGCGCCTTTGTATACGTATATATAAAGGCAGGTGTATACGTACATACATGTTTACACACAAACAGGAAAACATAGCTGGGACAGGCTAAAATAATTAATCTCGAAGAATGCTCTTTCTCGTGACTAAATGTCATTGATTCCAGGCCATTTTAAAATATACTAATGAGCAGTTTGGAAACGTCGCTGATGATAAGTGATTCGAATTTCCGCTTGAGAGGGGGTTCATTTTAGCAGCACGGATACGTCATATGGAACCGCACACGTAGAACTTCAGCAGCTGCACTTGGGCTGAGCTGAGCACAGAGGAAGTTTCTCTAGGGCCAGCACCACAGAGAAGCAGCGATGGAGGCCCCTGCAATCACAAGGGCGGGCTGTCTAGACTGTCCCTGAGCTGCATGGAGCACACACTCACACACATACGTGCATGGTTTCACACATGCTCCAGTCGCAGTTTAAAAAAACATTTTTCAGGAGCGCCTGGGTGGCTCAGTTAAGTTCCCGACTTCGGCTCAGGTCATGATCTCCCAGTTCATGGTTTCGAGCCCCGTGTCAGCTGTGCTGGCAGCTCAGAGCCTGAAGTCTGCTTTGGATTCTGTGTCTCCCTCTCTCTTTCTTCCCCTCCCCGCTCACACTCTATCTCTCAAAAATAAATAAAACATTAAGAAAACACTCTACCTCTCAAAAATAAACAAAACATTAAAAAAAAAAAACTTAAAAATATTTTTCTAAGGGACCCCTGGGGTAAAAAGCCTTGGAAAATACTGTGGTAAGGTGATGAGGCCTCTTGTCTCTAGAGTCAAGTGCCTAGTTTCAATGGGGGGAGGGGTGGGCATTACCTATCCACAGGTGATCTTGAGCAGTAGATTATTTTAACTTCTGAAAGCTTCAAATCTTAGGTGATTCCAGCTCTGCATGCCTCAGCTTCTTTTCATAACTCATTATCTAGGAGGACCTCGTGGTGGAGAGATTAAAGAGCTTCTACCATCATCCTCGTGGAGTCCATTGGTCCCTGAAAAGAAGCAGATGGGGAAGAATGATTCCACCCACCTCTGACTTTTCAGAAATCCTAAGATCTTGGGCTGTAACGAGGACCTCGCTGATGAAACACAAGGTAAAAGGCGTAGGACCCTGGAAGGGGCGGGGCGGGGCCTAAACGTTAGGTGAGAAGAAGGTTGTTTACGTGGCTGTGCTGTGTGGGTCAGAATAAACCAAAAACCCACAACAAGTGTTTCAGTGTAACAAACTGACAGCTACTTGTAAGAGGAAGGGAGAAGCAGGAAATGGGGGGAGATAAAACAACCCTGCAGTGTGGGAGGTCTCCTGCTCCTGCTCTGCCCAGGACCACCCCACACGGCAGATGCTCCCAGAGCGAGCAATTACCAGGCACCGTCTAGGAAAAGGCAGCGGCTGAGAAGGGCCAGGTAGAGCTGCGAACTTCTCTGCGGCCTGCCCCAGGGCCACGGCTCTAAGGGAAAAGAGGTAGTTTTACACTTGCACACAACTGATGAATTAAGCCAACATGGGCAACTGAGAACTTGGCTCGCTATTGCCCAAATCCCAGTATTCTCTCCAGCAATGGTGGGGCTGCACCAAGTTTTTCCCTAGGTGTGAAAAGCAAACACAAAACCCATCTGGATATTTGCATATCGTCTCTAACAATCTATTGAAATAGCAGGAAAAAGAGCAAAGGTTGCGTGGGTTTGGCTAACTATATATGTGAGTTATTCACAGAAAGAACTCTATTTTAAAATGTTTAACATACTCTAAAAGGCTTGAGGCAAAGTTACATGGCTTTTGGCTGCCAAGTAGAATTTAGTATTCTGTGTACCTAAAGTCTTCCTTTTACCTTCACCCACGATAAACACACTGCCAGACCGAGACTTTTTTTTTACCTGGAGAGACATAAAAATCAAAATTTGTCAAAGTGACTTTTTGGGATTAGTAAACTTTGTAAATAAAAAAAAGAGACTTGCAAAAAAAGGAAAAACAGAAAAAAAGCCAAACATAAAAATGAAAAAAAAAAAAAAACAAACAAAAAAAACACAGCAAAACCAAGAGGTAAGGACAGTGGAGGAAGAGTTTGAATTTAAGAACAGGTGATACCTTTAAAGAAATGAAAAAGGAACATGTTCATTTGAATGTCAAAAGTAAATGTGATCTGTTCACAGTTAAAAGAAAACCAAGCAGCATTAGGGTTATGGTTAGAGAAGGATAGGGATCACCTAAGACGCCAACCCCCTTTTACATTTTAAATTTTTTTTTCAACGTTTTTTATTTATTTTTGGGACAGAGAGAGACAGAGCATGAACGGGGGAGGGGCAGAGAGAGAGGGAGACACAGAATCGGAAACAGGCTCCAGGCTCCGAGCCATCAGCCCAGAGTCTGACGCGGGGCTCGAACTCACGGACTGCGAGATCGTGACCTGGCTGAAGTCGGACGCTTAACCGACTGCGCCACCCAGGCGCCCCCCCTTTTACATTTTAATAGCATGGTCATATAAGGAGTTAGACAAACAGGCCCAATTTATTGGAAAAAAAAAAATGTACCGGCACGGAGAAGGACCGACCAGATGGTGGTTCAGATTGACCTCATAGGGGAGCTGAGCAGAACATTCAAAGGAATGTACGGTTTTATAGAAGTCCATAATGCCAAGTATGTGGGTTTGGGAATCTCTCGGGTTATCTCTCCCCCTGACCTGGTGGCAGGCCACTGCAAGTAAATCAGCACTAGCAGGTTCTCTTTGTTAGACCCACTCGGCCGGTTCAGCACTCCTGCAAAAACTGTTTGCCTAGGCAATAAGAGTTCACATGTGGGCAGGTGTTAGGAGTTGAAAACGGATCTCAGTGTCATGGGTGTCTGCGGCTGCAGCCAGCTCACCTCCCTCCCTGAGAAGCTACCGCCATATAGACAAGGGGTAGAGACTGCTAATACCTTCCTCTCCCTCTTCACTTGGTTGGTTGTCCCTGGGCACGAGGTGCTGAGTTTCCTGAACTCCAGAGTTATTCGATGTTGGAAAATCAAGATGAAAGAAAAAAAAAAAAAAATCAAGAGGTTGTTGTAGCAAGAGCATTTGGAGACTGATTCTCTCTGATACCTGTGGATTCCTGCCGCCTTAGTGTTCTCTGCTTGCACTGACACCCCAGAGTCCAGGGACATCAGAGAAAGGTTGGTTCTCGCTCCGTACCTTGCATGTACCTTTATTGCTCTGATATCTGAAACGGCGCCGTGAGCTGTGATCCTTAGTCATTCTTTCTTTCATGTGTTCACTCTGGTCTACAACTGAGAAGGACTATTTAGGGTTTACGTGGCCTGGTGGCAACAGAAGGAAATCAAGAAGTCTCTCTACAAAAGCCTGCAGCAAGGAGAATTGGTAAAATGTTAACGTTAGGAAAAGAGCAGTCGCGTAGGCCAGCCTCTCCATTTTACCAACAGGGAAACTTGCAAAAAGTTGTGTGAAAGGGAACATTGCTTTACCCTTCTAATTCTGAGCCACACAGTTCATTCCTGGTCATAGGAAGAACTCACAGATGCCCTTATCGATCCAAACCCTGTAGGACGGCAAAAATTTACCCTCAAAAATCTGCCATACTTTAAAATCTATGTCTACCGCTTGTAACCATCTTTGTGACCTTAGTCACGTTTTATAGATTTTATAAACTAATGTTTAGGGAAGCTAAACAATTTTCCCAGTGCGCAGAGTGTATTCTATATGCTGAACGTGAACTTCATGTGCGCAAATAAGATCACCTCGCAAAACCTTTGGCAAGATGTATGGCATCACAGCACACGGCACTTGGTAAAAGAGGGAAGATACCAATATCATGGTCATTGTTGTTACTGCTGCTTGTAGAACAGAAAACATCAGCTGTCCCTCTTCAGAGTGGCCAACCTCCGCCAGTAATCTGCCTTTAGGTTTCTTCTATTTCCTTTTCATGTACACTCGGAGCATGTTTCTTCAGCTTAATTCCCATTTCTGAACTGTGTTGGGGAAAAAGAAAATGTTTTCTCCACTCTTCCCTGCTCCAGAGTTCTTCCAGCTGGTTTAAGAATTAAATTGACATGGAGCAGAGTAACAAGAGAGAAAAAACAAAACAAAACAGAACAAAGCAAAAACCTTACAAAGTTTTATTATATGCACACAGAAGCCCAGTGATGAGATTGAGACCCAAAGAAATGAGCAAGGCAGGCAGTTTTCATACATTTTATTTATTTTTATTTTTGAATGTTTATTTTTGAGAGTATGTATGAGGAGGGAGGGCGGGGAGGGGGGCGGCAGGGACAGGTGAAGGATCTGACCTGCCTCTATGCTGAAAGTGGAGAGCTCAATGCCGGGCTCCAGTTCATGAACCAAGAGATCATGACCTGGGTTGAAGTGAGGCACTTAACCTACTGAGCCAGCCAGGTGCCCCAGTTTTCATACATTTCAGATGGAGACAATAAGTTTGTGAATAATTGACAGGATACAGAGAATAGGTGTTTGGGAGCTTTAATTAGTAAGAGATTCTAAGCAAAATTGAGGTGGTGAAAATAGACTAGAAAAAAATAATAAGGTTTGTTTCTACAGCTTTTCCACTTTAAAGTTCCTGTCTCTGGTGACAAGGATGTCATTTTACATCTTAGTACAGGGAGGGTGGTTTTCACGTGGGAGCGTTGTTTCCTGCTTTCTGGGGGACAGAGGAGGGTCAGACTGTCCTTGCACAGGATGCTTCCTGAACATTTCCCAGGTAGCTTCAATTCAAAATAATTAACATGCCATTAGGAACATTTGGGGGCAGCCTGTCCTGGGTCCTTAAAGCTGCAGTTTGCTCCCCTTTTAAAGGCGTTTCCATTTGTGCCCCATTATCTGCCTAGCTTCTGCATTTCCTCATGCTTGTGAGTTATGGCTATTAGATGCTAAATTACCGCTGAGAGCAAGTGGCAAGTGATGGTTGGCAACCTTTGATTGTCATGAAACTGGCTCTGTAAAAAACAGAAGCAGAGCAAAACAGGGCTTGGAGATCACGTAGAAAGCATGTACATATCAGTTTGTATTTGTTCAAGTTGCAGGACGAAGGGAGTTAATGGGAAGGAAATGGACAGTTTCAGTTAATAAGACAGATTCTTTTGGAAAACAGAATGTCACTGTTAGTTGCCACATAAAATAATGGGTTTGTTATTGTTGAACCCCAGCTACGTTAACAGAACACTTGTTCCTATTGAGATATTCCCCAGAGTTGCATTTTTGTTAATAAAGATAAATTCCTTGTGGGACCCTCAGATGTTATCTTCCTATTCTTGGGACCATTCTAACAGTTTCATGACTTTGGGATCAGGTAATGCTGGACACTTACACACTGTGATCTGCCTCCTGCAGTAGCTTCACTGGCCTCTCAGAAGCTGAGGGAATACCCTGAGGTGTGCCCTGGGGCTGTCTCAGTAACATCTTGAGATCTGACCTTGGGAAATCTACAGAATAGGGACTCTAGAGGTAGAAATTCCAGAATTGAAGAGCTTAAAGTCAAGCTGCATAAAGTGGGGGGGGGGGGGGGCAAACATGTAGTTCCTCACTTTTTCTTCTCTCTTTTGACAGTAAAACTGATTTTCAGAATTTTCTTGACATTCTCCCCTGTTCCTTCCTCTGTAGTCTGTTGCTGTCTACTTCTCTACCCAAAGAGCTTTCCTTAAGATCAAAGGGAAGGAGGAATTCTTCCTCTACCCTTAGGATCTTGTAGCTGAACTAAGAAATTTAAATGAGACAGGCTAACAAAAGAAATAACCAAAGTTTTATTACGTGTACGTGGAGGCTCAGTAATGAAATTGAGATGTAAAGAAATGACCAAAGCAGGTGTTTTTTTAATACTTTTTGGACAAAGAGTCAATAAATATGTGGGGAACTGCAAGAGAAATAAAAGTTTGGGAACTTGAATAAGGAATTCTAAACAGAATTTGAACTGGGGTAGTACATAAGTAAAAAATAACAAAAGGGTTGTTAATTGTAATTTATTTTTGAGAGAGAGAGAGTGTGCAGGGGAGGGGCAGAAGGAGAAGGAGACACAGAATCCAAAGCAGGCTCTGAGTTGTCAGCACAGAGCCCAACACAGGGCTTGAACACATGAACCATGAGATCATGACCTGAGACCAAGTTGGGTGTTTAACCGACTGAGCCACCCAGGAACCTCTTGGGGTGGTCATTTTAAATTCTCTAGTATCAGTCAACATGGAGATTGTGTTCAACCTCCTGAACAATCAATCACTTGGATATCACTGGACACCAGAAAATAGTAGATAACAAAATCCTCAATACTAAAACTTGACTGAGTTCCCCTGGTTAGCAATACTGCAAGTATGCTGTCACACATTAGTGCCTGGAGCATAATATATCCTGGGGTAAGAAGGAACTTTGTATTTGTAAGCTTCCAGGCTCTGACCTATGTGTCTCTTTTCTGATTGTGACCTATACCTTTCCTTGTAATAAACCATAGCTGTGACTATAATAGCTTAAAATGAGTTCTGTGAGTCTTTCTAGTAAATTATTGAAATGGAGACTGATTTTTGTGACTCCCTAAACTTGTAGTTGATGTAAGTCTAGGGAGATTGTGCCTTCAGATTTGGCATTTTGGTTAGTTGTTGTTGTTGTTGTTGTTGTTGTTTGTATTATATGGAAAAAGAATTTTCAGATGGAGTTAAGGATCTTGATTTAGGGAGATTATCCTGAAATATGTGGGATATATTGGACTTCTGATCGACAGAACTGAATAGAAACATTTTTTGTTGTTTTAAGCTACCAAATTTGTTAGATAGTCACAGGAAAGTAATACACGCAGTTATCAACAGTCTATTTCATGCAACCATAGTGTCTAGAAAAGGCTTCATGAATCTCCTGCCTGGTCTCCTAAATCCATGTTACCCCAAACTAATTGATTTCCACATTAGCACTTAGTAAAAACAAAACTGTCTCTGGTATGCCATCTTTCTTCTGTTTATACCACTTCTTGAAAGGTGTCTCTATTGTTCCTAAAAGAGATAAAAATTATTAGGGCACTTACATAACATAAGAAGAGCCTGCATGGTCTAGCCACTGCCTGTCTTTCCAGCCTCAACTCCTGCTTCCTATCTTTTTCTTTTACCCCCACCAACCACATCCACCTGCTTTATGCTCCTTATACTTGTCACAGTTACTGCTTGATTATCTCTTCTCCTGCCTATCCAACCACACCTAGAAACTCCAACTCCGTCTCCATGTTCCAGCTCATTTTTGCATGTTTGTTATGCATTTGCTTCTGTGTATCTGTCTGCCTGCCTGTCTCCTCTGAAAGTGCTGGCTTTGAGAGTGTAAGCTCCATGATGGCAAGAATAGTATATGCTTATCCATTGTATCCCCTACCTATCCTAATGGAAGCTCAATCAATTGGATACACGGAATACATACAAACTAGAAGGCTGCTTTGCCACTTGTGGTTCTGCCATTGACTTTGGTGCTCACAAGAAAGAAATGTTCTGTCTTTTGTTATTGAAATTTATATATGCACAGCACAAATGCTACCCCTGGGGACCCATACATTTGGGAATAAGTCCTTTAAGGAGTGTTCTCAATCTATTGAAGTGCATGGAGGTAATTAGAATGCAAGACTTGTCTCTTGTTCCCATTTTTCAGATTAAGAAATTGAGAATTAAAGAAGGTTATGGTCTTGTCTGTATCACCCTTCTAATAGGCCTGGTTTTAAACTCAGCATTTTATATAATTCCCTCTGTTTTTTTTTAATGTTTTCCCTTTACTAACTCCTTTATATAAAATATATTTATAATATAAATATTTATATTATATGTATTTATAACATAAATATATACTTTATATTTACATAAGTATATATTTATGGGGCGCCTGGGTGGCGCAGTCGGTTAAGCGTCCGACTTCAGCCAGGTCACGATCTCGCGGTCTGTGAGTTCGGGCCCCGCGTCAGGCTCTGGGCTGATGGCTCGGAGCCTGGAGCCTGTTTCCAATTCTGTGTGTCTCCCTCTCTCTCTGCCCCTTCCCCGTTCATGCTCTGTCTCTCTCTGTCCCAAAAATAAATAAAAAAACGTTGAAAAAAAAAATTAAAAAAAAAAAGTATATATTTATATAAATATATGTATATATTTATATTATAAATATATATAATAAAATATATGTATATATTTTCCCTCTTTTTCTATGCATGTAGTTGGATAGAAGATACATAGCAGTCTCCCTCCCTCTTTATCTATCTACACACACACACACACACACACACAAATAAATATATCTCTGTGTGTGTGTATACATACATATATTGAGAGAAAATATACACCGGTCTCCTAGCATTGAATATAACCTCTTTGAGGGAAGGGTAGTGTTTTATGATTCTATATCAAGTTTAATGGGAACACTAGATACAGGTGGTCTGATGTTTGAAGAGTGAGTGAGGATCTGACCAAGGCAGTCAGATCCCAAACCAATGATATCAGAGAAGAAACAATAGTTAGACACTTTAGGGCAGAGATGATTTACTTCCTGCTGGGTGGAGTGTTTAAATGGACCACCAAGTCCCCTTATATTCCATATCTCACACAACACAGAACATGGCACTCCTAGATAAATACAGCATTAAATTAAATTGGAAAGCTTTATAATAAACAAAAAAATCAAGATCTGCTTTTTAGGAGTACCTGGGTAGCTCAGTCAGTTAAGTGTCCAACTATGGGTTTCTGTTCAGGTCATGATCTCACAGTTTGTAAGATGGAACCTTGTGTCGGGCTCTGTACTGATGGTGCAGAGCCTTCTTGGGATTCTCTCTCTCCCCCTCTCTCTGCCCCTCCCCCCTCAAATAAATAAATAAACTTAAAAAAAAAAGAACTTCTTTTTAATCCCAGTGTTAACTAAGGCCAAACTTTACTTCAAAACTTGAAAGATAAATTAACCCTTCACTTGCTTCTATTCTTATAGAAATAAGGTGGACCATCAGGTGCATGTGTTGAAAGCAATTTCACCCTCTATAAGCCACAGCAGGTTGGGTTATGAAAGACCTGTTTACTCTGACTTCCTTCCTTCTTCTGTTGGCTCCCCCAGTATAGTCCTGCTGTGTTTTCTTTGGGGATAATGGGCTGGTATAAGATCCCCATATTTAATAAGTAATGACCTCTATTATTTTCAAGAAATGACAGAGAAGCAAAGAAAATAAATCACAGATAGCTTCAGAAAACACATTGCTTGGGAGAGATTAAAGAAGAAAAAAAGCACTTTCCCTGTGCCACTCTTGATTGTCCTTGTGATGTTCACTAGTCCTACCTTGGCCCAAAGCCAGTAAGTGTAGACTAGGAGATGTAAAAAGTTGACTTCAAACAAAGTAACTGCAGGGAACCTTTCTTGGCCCAGACATTAACTTCACACTAGAATAGTGAATGATTGTGAATAATACTTATTGACTTTTTCTCTTGAAAAGAGACCCCACTGGGCCATAAGAAGTATTACAATCAGCCCGATTCCACTTCTGCACATTCTCCCTTTATACAAGAATAACAACCCATTCCTGCATAGCCAAGTTAGAATTTACAGACAATTCCACTTATAAGCATTAGAGTAACTCAATATTGAAGCTACTTTGCAATGAATCTTGGAAAATTCAAACATTCCCTTTCATTCCCTCTATGAAAAAATATGGCTCTCAAAACTATGCTAATTGGTTCTGTGAGTTCAGTTTGTTATATTTGTGTAGGATTACCTACAACTTGCTTTTAGTTCATTTTACTGATCATTATTTAGGAGGGCATATTGTTTTAAGTGGTAAGTGTTAATTTCATTTGTGATCTATGTGTCTTTTTCCCCTAAAATAAATCCTTTGGTTTATCATTTCTAATATTGTCATTTTAAATATAGGATATGGAAAATGCACTGTTTGACATCATGTAGCCAGTTAGCACTGGATTTGTGACAGGCTGACAACAGGAAAGAAGAAAAGAAAACAGAATCAAACTATCCTGACCATATCATTAGTCATATCCCAGTCTTAGCTATGAAAGGAAGAGAGGTTTCTCATGCCTAAAGGAAAACAAACAAACACCCTACTGGAGAATCCTAACTCACTGTGCAAAATGAACTCTAATACATATTTTTTCTTAATAAATTTGTTTTTACCATTACTTATTTATGGCAGAAAGGAGATAAGTATAAAACCTTTCAGGAGAACTGTCATTTCTGAATTGTTATGCTTAAGTCTAGAATCAAAATATTTGTAAACCAAACTTATGAGAGACACCAAATATATTAGTTTCTTTATTTTTATTTTGGAGCTTAGATGCTAGAGATCTAGGATTTCAACCAAAATAAGTTACAATTCACTTGAGGGAAATGAAAAGTCCAAAATTAAAAATAAAAAAAAAACAAAAAAGAAAAAAAAATAAGTAGTCTTAATAACAGGAGATTCTAATAATACCTGCTCACATTTCCACATTAACATGTAATATTGAATCTTTCTATATCTTTGCTTTGAGGGATACTAAGACTCATAACTGTTAATTAAGGCTTAGCAAAGCAGAAACACTGCCTATTTTAAAACAAAATAAAACAAAACAGTTACACAAAACAGTAATACATGTGCCAGAAAAATCTTCCTATGACATGATAAATTTCTGCCACTCTACAACAATTGCATATAAGAGGTTAGACAGTTGGTATTAGGGTTGGTTACAGAGGAGGCCTTGATAATGTGCTTTCCTCTCTTCTTGTGTGGTCTATGGTCTCTGCTGCAAGGGAAGGATGAGATATTAAAGCAAGGGGCTTTATTTTATTGAATCTGAGCCATAGGCCGTTGGCTAGCTGGTTCAATTGAAACTACTGCTCGTTTTGATAGTAATTCTGACTACCTTGCCTGGGTGGAATCAATTTTTAGAAATCTTATTATACCATACACTTATCTTTTTAAATATATGTCAGTTGTGAACATGCATGCAATCCCATGAACACTTGATCATTTCTGTCTTCTCTGATAGGCTATAAGCATCATCAGTACAAGGACCATGTATTTTTTTTCTCTTTTGTGTATCCTAACAAGCTATTCCTTTTAGTTGTGTATTGCTGTGAACCAAATTACTACAGATCCTGGTGACTTAACACAACACTCATTTGTAAAATAATACAGACAGTAGAAACCAGTATGGCAATTATTAAATTAAAATAAAGTAAATATATACATGGAATTACTACAATGGAATATCATTTAGCTTTAAGAAGGAAGAAAATTCTGATACATGCTGCAACATGAATGATTTTGAAGAAATAATGCTAAGTGAAATAACCCAGTCACAAAAGGACAAGCAATGTATGATTCAACTCACATGAGATGCCTAGAATAGTAAGAATCATAGAGACAGAAAGTAGAATGGCAGATGTGAGGGGCTAGAGGAGAGGGAAATGGAAATTAGTGTTGAATGAGAAACTTTCAGTTGGGGAAAATGAAAAAGTTCTGAAGATGGATGATGGTGATGGTTACACAATAATGCGAATATACTTAATACCATAGAATTTTACACTTAAACATGGTTAAGATGGTAACTTTTATGTTATGTGTACTTTAACACAACACACACACACACACACACACACACACACACACACACACCCCTATTACCTTATAGTTCCTGTGGGCCAGAAAGGTATATACAACTGACTGGGTCTTCTGTTTAAGGTCTCTCACAAAGTTACAACCAAGGTGGGAGCCAGGGTCAATATCTCATCTGAAGACTTAACCAGAGAAGAATGAATGTCCAAGCTCCTCTGATTGTTTGGAAAATCTGTAGCTCAAGGGGTATTGAATTGGGGGCCTCAGTTTCTAACCAACTGTTGGATATAGGCTACCTTCAGTTCCTTGCTTCAACCTTCAACCTTCTTCAAAATGGCATCTGGTTTCATTAAAGCATTCAGCCAAGAAGGAAATAGAGTATGCTAGTAAGGCAGATGTCCCACTCTTGTGTAATCTAATTGTGGAAATGACATCTTTCAATGTTATTCTTTTGGTTAGAATGAAGTTATTTAAGGGGAAAAGATCATAAAAGGTCATAAATGTCAAGAGATAGGAAACACCAAGGCCTCAAACTGGGAAGGTAAATGCTTGGAATGGAAAGTAACTCCAAAAAGAGGCGGGACTCTGGGAACCTATACAATGACAGGAAGTCAGAGCAAAACAGAAGGCTAACCCTGAGTCATCAGGAAAGCTGAAATTATAGTCTGAGATTGTGTCAGAGTGACCCTCCAGAAGGAAGACAATTATGTTGTTTCAGAAAATAATGATCTACTTTCTGGGCTAGAGGATGCCTGTAACCTAAGAGCAATGCCAGGATGGCATCCACATTTAAGGTCCAATCCAGGTCAAATGTTCTACATTTTGGCAGATGTGTTCTCATGCAGCTCTTTGAGGTAAAACCGAGGTTGTGTATTCTCTAATTTCTTTCTCTAATTTCTCTACATGAGAATGGGGATGTGATCCAAGTAGATTGTCTGATAGGCTGCTCTGAGTTTAAAAGTTTGATTGCAAAACAATCACCAAGTCAATCAACTTCCCATCTTCTCTGTCAGTAAGATTCGGAAAATACAGTTTTGAACCAAGGTCATGGAAGCTGATCGGGACTTGCAAGCTGAGGCTCTGTTTTTCTGATTCTTGGAAAAATAAACTTCTGGAAGATCCATGTAGACTCTTTGATTAGGAACCTTATTTGGGGGGAATGGGTGAGACTGTGAGTTGGAGTAGAGAGAGAAGAATTTGTTTCTGTTTTCATGAAGAGTCATTATTTTGTTGTTATTGTGCTTTTCATAGTAAGATGCTCACTAATTGAAAAGCAATGAAAAAAAAAAAAAGAAATGGACAAAAAAATGTCACTTGATAAAGTAGAAAAGGGCACAGAGGAAAAGAATGGAGTGCAAAAAGCCTTTTCCGACTTAATCTGAAGCAGTTCCCTCCAATGTTCTAAATGGTTATTATTTGTTCTAAGTGACAACAACTCCATATTCCAGAAAACCATTTGCCTTTAGTTTAGCACTGTGTGAAACCAAGAATGGCATTATTCCTCTGAGTCAACCCCCTCCCCCAACTATGTGCATATGGAATATATGAATGTTTATTTGCAAGATAATGCTCAAAAATTGCAGGTACATATATATGCAAATTGAACACATATTTAAAAATACTGAAGAATTTTCATAGTTCCATTTTGTTGACTCTGAATACAAAGTCAATTTATAAAGTAACCATAATTCACTTTCCCTAACTTATCACATACCATCATTATTGTAAGGTAAAATGACACTTGGGTGTTTCAACCTAGTTATAACTTTTTTAGGAATAAGGGTGGGTAGACATAGAAGGAGATGTTCCTACTGGATTGACTTCCTTGACTCAATTGAGCTTTTTCACTTAACATAAAAACATGTAGTTGGTTGTATAATCCTTCCAGTGAAGTTCTTCTCTCTCTCCCTCCCCTGGGCCCTCCCTTCCTTCTTTCCAGTTGTGAAATTCTGACTAGCATGAGGACGGATACCTCAGACATCCCCTGAGAATCATGAATACAAACAACTATGATCTAGCTGAGCCTTATCTTTCATCAAAAACAAGTAAGTTTGTTTCCAGCTTATTTTGCTGCTTCCAAATGCATTATAGCTCAAGTAATCCTGCATGGGAAAAAAGTGCAAAATACAAATTAATTTTGAAGACTTATAATAAAGAACCCAATATGTTAACCAATATGAAGCTCTTCTGATAAAAATGGTATAAATACCCTACCTTGTTTGCTCTGCCTTTTTTAGTCTACTCTTCCAAAAGCTACACATATAAAAGCAATAACTATTGTCCATCTTTCCATAACTTATACTATTCCTTACTGGTTTGAATGCATTGTTCTTTCTAGAAAGGTCACTATTTCCAGTGTTACAAATATGCTCTTTTTATTTTTATTTTTTTTTAACGTTTATTTTTGAGACAGAGAGAGACAGAGCATGAATGGAGGGAGGGTCAGAGAGAGGGGGAGACACAGAATCAGAAGCAGGCTCCAGGTTCTGAGCTGTCAGCACAGAGCCCGAGGTAGGGCTCGAACTCATGGACCGCGAGATCACGACCTGAGCCGAAGTCGGATGCTTAACCGACTGAGCCACCCAGGCTCTCCAACAAATATACTCTTTTAACTTGAGGTGTCATCTGTAGTTTTAAAACTCTTCTCATTATAAAGGACATTATTTTCCCTCTCTTATTTCTATATTTTTAAGTTTATTTGTTCATTTTTGAGAGAGAGAGAGAGAGTGAGATAGAGCACAAGCTGGGGAGGGGCAGAGAGAGAGGGAGACACAGAATCTGAAGCAGGATCCAGGCTCTGAGCTGCCAGCACAGAGCCCAACATGGGGCTAGAACCCAGGAACCATGAGATCATGACCTGAGCAGAAGTTGGATGCTTAACTAACTGAGGAGCCCAGGCACCCCTTTCTTATTTCTTTTTGAAATACTCTGAACTTGCTTATCACTATTAGCATGCACTTGAGACATGAAATCTTCAAAAAAAATTTTTGGCTTTCAAACTTTCCAGGAGGATCTCTCAGCACACCAAGATTAGCTTTCTGAAATCCTTCCTTCAGCAACCAGCGACTCCAGGAGCCTTCCTTCTTGTTGCTCAGATTTACCTGACAATTACTGGGGAAGCTCTTCATAAAACAAATGCTTGAATGTAGCCTAGCATGTTGTGCCTGCCAGTGTATGATTTGGCTTTCAAAAATCTACCTCTTCCTCATTCTTTGCTTAACTTATTATTCATCTGTCTTAAACACTTCTAAAGATCTTCTTGTACATTTTTCTAGACCCCAGCCTCTAGAAGGCACAAGCTGTGCATAATCCTTGAGTTTGGCAGAAACCTCTGGTTCCATTCACTTCCTGTAGAGGAAGAATGAAACTATTGTTCACACAAAAATATGTTATGGCCAGTAGCCTATTTTTTTATGGCCCCCAAAAAGAAATACAATGAAACACGCTAGTGAAAGGTCCAAAATGCCTTACTCTTATTTTCAGACACTCAAATTGGATGGCTTATTGCATATGAGTTCCATTATACTGTTTTATTGTAAAGGATGAACTCTTTTGGAAAAAAAATAAATGTGTTATAAATTTAAATAAACTCTGATACCCTCAGTTTTATTTTCTTAAATCTGGTATTTTTAGTGATGATTTGACATACTGTAGTGCATATACTTAATTCAATAAAAAAACAATGTTTTTCCAAAACCAGTGATAGAAATGGTTTAGAGCAAATATGTATGCAAATTTAATTTTATGTTTAATTTAAAATACTACCTGGAAAGGTAAGAACTCAGAAACACACATACATAATCATGTTTTCCTTACTATCTTCATAGAAAACTAAAAGTTTGTGACTTGTATGTATAATTAATATATACTTATAATTATATAAAATTATATGCTATTTATATTATGCAAAATTATATTACATTATTAATATAATTACATGTTATATACAGTTATATAGATATATAAATATCTTTTCACTTGAACTTAGAGATTCATTCCCTATTTTATACAAAAATATAGTACAGACCTGAAGAACAGCTTACTTTTAAGTAATGACTCATTGCTGCCAGCAAAGTTCTACCAATTATTACATTATTCCTTTTTCCCCTCACACTTAACCTTCTGTACTCTACTTTACAATTCTGGAACTGAGACTACAAACTATATCTCTCCTTCATTAGATGACTTCCTCTTAAGTCCCATTAAAAAAAAAAAAGACACAAAAGGAAGACAGGAGGAAGGAAGCAGGAATTATTCCTTCCTATTTTGTTTGCTATTTCTGTCAGCAATAATCTTTCACCCAAGAATCAATCGACAGTGTTACATGTTCCAGTTTCTTTTGTTATTTTCCAAACTATCCTTCCTGTGCTTCTTCAAAGCTAGCAGAACCATCTGAATGTGGTTTTTGGAAATGGTTGGTTGGTTACTTGGTACTAAATGCTGGCTGTTTTCTAAAAGAACATAGGAAACTGACAGTCCATGGCATGCAGTTTCATCACAGTGTAGTAAGATATCACCTGTTGATTATGGCAAAGAACCTATAGAGAGGTTGTACCGGGCATTGCATTTGACTGTTACAGTAATGATGATGGCTATGAGGGCTACAAGATAGCTAATGTTCATTGCACTGGAGCATTTTCTGAAAGAAATGTTTAGCTCTGAGATCAGCTCATTGTCAAGGCAACAGCTTTGAATTTCATTGGTGGCTGGAAACTAATATCATATTTCTTATAACCATAGAAGACATCTGTGAAAAATCCACATTTTATTATATGGGTTACATGATTACCAGATAATGTGATGTGAGGATATAAAACCTCTTTTATGAATCTATCTCTCTGTGTATGTTATATACAGTTGGCTTTAGCCTCAGAAACACACAATTTTGTAACATAATATGTGCATCACTGATCCCTTCTGGTGGCATTTCCAAGCCTTTCTGTTTGGTAAAAGAGCTGTCAGCAATCATAGTTATATGTTGATTTGTTGATGGTGAAAAAAAAAAAGTGCTAGGCTGACCTATATATATCCAGAGTCCAATTTAATTTAGCAAAATTTGGTGTCCTTCACATAAAACAAAATGTTTATCATGTTTCTATTTTTCTGTCTTGGAAAATAAGTAAACTAAATGGGTTAACAAAGCTGAGCTGTCTGATACTCCAATCTCTGGGAAATTGAAATGTGTAACACCACAGACGTTGTTTCATTTGGAAGACTTATTGGCTTCAGGCATTTAGAAGAATGCTTCTGAAATCATTAGCTGGTCACTAAAGCTAACCTAGCCAGAACTTCAGTGGCCACACACAACAAAGAATGCAGACTTCATATTTAGATCATGGAAGTCACTAAATAAATAACAACAATAAGCTCTGGAGAAGGGAGAGAATCTGGTTTCCAAGGGTTGCCATATTGTATGAGGTAAAATGTCCAGTTTTCAACAACAAAATGAAGCAGGCAGAGAAACTAGAAAATATGGCCCACACACAAAAAAACAAAATCAGTCAATAGAAACTGTCTCTGAAGAGACCCGAACATTGGGCTTACTAGACAAATCAACTATTTTCAGTAAGTTCAGATAACTAAAGGAAATCACATCTGAATAACTAACATTCTTTTAGTTTAGTATGGGTTTAGTTTAGTGTAAGAATGATGTCTCGGGTGCCTGGCGGCTCAGTCAGTTAAGTGGCTGACTCATGGTTTGGCTCAGGTCATGATTTCACAGTTTGTGAGATGAAGCCCCACATTGGGCTCTGTGTTGACACATGAAGCCTTCTTGGGATTCTTTATCTGCCTCTATCTCTGCCCCTCTCATGTTCTGTCTCTCAAAATCAATAAATTTAAAAAAAAAGAATGATGTCTTGACTAATAGAGACTTACTAAATAGGTGAAATTTTTTTTAAATGATTCAAATAAAAATTATGGAGTTGAAAAGTCAATAGTGAAATGAAAAGTTCAATGGAGGTCTCAAAGGCAGATTTGCACAGGCAAGAAAACAAAAATCGGTGAACTTGAATGTAGCTCAATTGAGATTATCTGGTTCAAGGAACAAAAAGAATAACACAATGAAGGAAAATGAAAAGAGCCTCAGAGACTGAAGGATGTCATAAAACATACTAATATCTGTATAAGGGAATCCCAAGAGGAGAGGAAAGAAAGGGGCAGGAAGAATATTTGAAGTCCTAATGGCAAACTGTTCCCCAAATTGATGGAAAATATTAATACAGACAACCAAGTTCAGCAAACTCCACATGGGATAAAGCCATATAAATCCTCACCTAGATACATCATAATCCGCCATCATCAAAATTCATGCAGTCCAGAAGTCAATGGGATGACATATTCAACACGATGAAAGGAAAACACTCTCAACCAAGAATTCTGTACCCAGTAAAACACTACCAAAATAGAAAGTGAATTAGATATTCCTGGTTATATAAGAACTGACAAAATCTGTTGCTAGTAGATATGCAAAAAAAAACCCCAAAAAAACCACAAGACAATCTTGTCTATATTGTCTATATTTGACTATCTGTAGTCATATCTCCTTGTCAAGTAGTATCTGCTTGTCAAATATATTCCCCTTATCAGGATATCAGTTGTTCATACTCTCTCTTTTCTAATATCTGGTTTATCTTTTGAATTTTTTGCATTGCTTTGTTATAATCACTCCTTCCCTTGAGTGCTGAGGAGAAATGATTCTCTTGTCTGTAAGCTGCCATAAAATGTTCCTAGCATCATTTTTATATATGAGTTTTCTATCTCCTCAGTCATAATGTGTGGTAGTCAGGTTAAGACCATGCATTTTATTATGGGAATCTAAAACTTTAGATTTGGAGAACCAGCAAAAGCTAATAAAGCAATCCACTTCAAGACCCATTTTGTACATTGACAACTGAGATCCCAGGAGATATTTTTCAAATCCATACAAATATCATTCTTGGGGCACCTGGGTGGCTCAATCAGTTAAGTGTCTGACTCTTGATTTTGGCTCAGGTCATGACGTCATTGTTCGTGAATTCAAGCCCCACATCAGGCTTTGTGCTGACAGTGCAGAGCCTGCTTGGGATCCTTACTCTCCCTGTCTCTCTGCCCCTCCCCCACTCATGCTCTCTATGTCAAAATAAATAAACTTAAAAAAATATCATTCTCCTGCCTTGTAATATAAGGGCTCTTTTTAACAGTGAAACTATGCACTTGGGTAGTCTAGGCATCTCAAGTCAGTAGCTTGCAGACATTTTGTTGACCAGCATTTTATTTTTTTTTTTTGACACAATATTTTAAAATCAGAAGACCTCATATAAAAACTATGTAGAAACAATTGAGAGATCCTATAAATTTTAGGCCTGTGTTCCATATACAATAGGTTGTTGCTTTTATTTCTTCCAAGAGCTCAATGACACCTGACATATTTTATTTAAAAAAAATCCAAAAATCCAAACCTTTTCTGTATACATTCTGATTCTTGTAGACAGTTATATTTGTGAACCAAACCTTGGTATAGTATCATATACTCTAATGAACATTTTAATATATGCTATAGGAGAACTAAGAAAATACAGAACTGGAATACACATACACAAAAACATTTACATATACATATACATGCATACACATATACAGGTTAAGCTATCTGAGGTTTTTCCATAAATCAAATAGTTGCAGAGAAACACAGTGGCTAAGAGGTCTCCGAGTTAAATAGCCTACTTCAGATCCCAGTTTCACCACTTAGCAGCTATGTAATATTGGGGAAATTACTTATTGAGATGTAGTTTCATTTATAAAGCAAACACAACTGCATTTTTTGGAAAAATTAAAGAAGAGGTATGAAAACTATTAGCAAAGTGCTTGATAAATGTTAATTATGGAGATTTACTCCAGGCTGGGGGCTGGGACCAAGATCTCCTAACTTCTAGTGCAGAAATTTTCCTATATTGTATCCCTGTCACACCTGCCGTTTCTTAGTTGCTTTCCTCATTCCCTGTCTCTGTTGTTTCGCTAACTAAAAGCTTCATGGAGTAGGGAGATTCTGAAATGTCTTATATCCAAGAACCTAATGAGCAACTGAACATTTTCAGCACTTGTGATAACCAAATCTACCCCCAAAGATTTGTATATGGGAAATCTCATAATTGCCTTGTGTGGGCAGGGCTCACTGAATCATATTTAGTTTGATCTTGAATAGGACTAGATGGTTTTACGTCTAATTAGCCATGACTGTTAAAGAATAAAAAAAAAGAGGATAATCAAATTTCATGGTTTACTAGGTAAATCAATGGCTGTAGAAGTGCAGATGATGGCCTTTTCAAATGTTGCTAAGAGCCTTACACAATTCATTGGCCACCTAAGTGGGTAGTTTTACCTCTGCTAAATCAATAATGTGCAAAATTTACCTGTACCCCAAATCCAAATTACTCAACCTCATGTCTGGGGACAGCCACACTTCACATTCTCAATGTTCTTTCTTGTTTCTCCAGTTTCAAGTATTTAACCCTGAATATTGCAACATACCATTGATGATTGTATGACCAAATATTGCATAAGAAAACCCACGCAGTGAGCAGAGATATTTTTTTCTTTAGAAAGGAATTCCTAATGCCTCTGGGGCCTCATGAATAAAAGTGTCTAGAATAAGCATGGCAATATTTTAGTTTGTACTTTGGCTCACCTGCCTCACAATTACATGATGTAACCATTGAAACTAAAAACAAAAATAGCACCACACCAAGCAAAAAGAAAATATATAAAAGATGAAAAAAGAGAAATAGAGCTGGAGACTGCAAATATAAGAAATATTTCAAACTCGTAGTGAACAAACTTCAGAATCTCTATAGGGAAGAGCTCAGAAATCTGCCACCATAATGTAAAACTTTTGAGAACTTTTTGAGAGTTGAGGAAACACACAGAGGAAGCATACTATTGGAATCATTTCAGCAATAGATCTTACCACGTAGGAGGTATCATAGGGACTTCAAAGTTATGGAACCAACCCATTAGGAGTGTGTACATTATTAAGCTCTTTATATGTAATAACAGCAGATACTAATGATTAAGTATTAAAATGAGTAATGCAAATGATAAATGCCATACTAATTCAGTGATAAAGATCTAATAGTAAATCAGAATAATCTGTAAAAGGAGGTAACATAATTTGAAACAGGTCTTAAAGTTTCATAAGTTATTAAAGGATGAACAGAAGATAGGATTTTCCATGTAAATATGGAGAATATGGATAAATGGAGAGAGATGGTAATAATACATTGTGGGTGATGAGAAAGATATGAATTATGAATAAATGGGAATATAGAATTCTTGAGTGTCCTGTTTCCAAAAGTATTTCTAGTAGAAATACCTTCTCAGTGGAAATCTCTGGATCCAGTTTACAGTGTACCCAGTGTGAAATTGACTGAGATATTTGACCCACAAAAATCTCCTCCTTTTACTGAAACAGTTCTACTTTGGGTCTAACATGATAGAAAACAGAATGAAGCCCTTGAAACAGCAACCAAAACCTTCACCTAAGTGCAGGCCAAAGTGATAAAACCAGAACAAAGATAAAAACAGAGATTTAGGAACCTCTGTATATCTCTAGCTGGAAATCAGAAGAGCCCCTCTGTGAAAATGTACATGTGAAGGAATATCAACCCATAAGACTTAGCATAGTAAATTATTATTGAAATAGTAACTAAAAACTTCCATAATTTTAGTAGTCCAAAATTCAGAATACTATTCTTTCTCAGAATTTTTGGTTACTTTTAATAATTCTCTTGCTATATCCTAGATAGGTGGGAAAATTGATACATGCTCCTCCCCTTCCTCTATTTTATAAAATCAGAGAAATTTTTGCTCTTTCTCTTTCCATCTACAGATTCAGTCAGTACCACTCATTCACATGGTTCTGGAATTGTCAGTGGTGAGATGGCAGTTGAGGTAGTGATGTGTGGACATGCATATATTTATCTGCTGAAGAAATTGCTTGGATTCTTAGTGGCAAATGGAGGCATTTGTTATTGGGAGAGGCTCTGGTAGCTATATCCTGCCTACTTCATATAACAAGGCTTCATTTCTCTTGGCATTAAAAAGGTACTGTCAGCTTTTATCCCAAATGCTAATCTAATGGCCAGAGGAAGGCTACACATTGGGATAAGAAGCAAAGTCCAGTACATAAGAAGTCTGAATTGCGAAGACTCGAGAGAGAAGCAGGAGACAGGGAGGTTAGAGAACCGGTAAAGCAAAGATCATAGTGGTAACTGAGATGGGGTAGCCCTCAAATATTTTGAAGAGGAGAAATTCCTTGAATGCTCTCTGACCTTCAGGATCTACCACCGCCCCCCATGACCATCCTCAATCCACATAGTTTCCCGATGTGCATGTTGTGGTTGGGGTTTTCTTCATCCATACATTTTGTTTTGTTTTTTCACCTTTTAGGACAATATAGTTTCTTATTCAGTGAAGGGACCTACAACGTTTCTAGGGTTATGGAGTATGAGAAGGAATATGTAGTTTTGTTTATTTCAAAATTGATTCAAGATTGAATTAGAACTCCCAGATGAGTTTTTCAGAGGTGTATCTCCCTCAAATGATTTCACTTTGTTAGGATGTAATTTCACTCTCCAATTAGCATCTACCCCCTGTACTGAATGTCTCATAAAGTGTTCAGTTAATGTTACCTCAGCCTTTCCACCTATTATTAAAGGACTTCCCCCTCTTTTTATTATGAACCAATGTTCTGACTAATCAGATTCTCCAGAATGATTTTACTAAAGGTCATATTTTCTGAGGGAGATACACGTGATACATTTAGGGTTCTTGCCAACCTGTTATTATTGTATTCCATTGACTAATTGCCCAGGACTCATTGCCAGCCTCTTCAAACACATATTCAATTATGCTCTCTGTATCCCTGAAACTGTTCTCAGAGTTTCTATGTACTTAAAATTACCCATGACTGTATCACTTCTGCTGGAGGACAAATGTACTGATACATGTTCTTCCTCTTTTTACTGAGAACTTACTTTTTGCCTAGAACCGGGTTGTGTGTTATGGAGGATATAATGATTAACCACATAAGAATACTGCCCTCAACAGATACGCAGGCTTGTGGGAAAGAAGGGAACTGATATTTTTGAATCGTTGACTACTTAGCATGCAAAGTTATTGATACATATTATTTAAAATTCACCATGATCAAAAATCTCAACATAACTCAGACGACAGAAGAAGGTTCAGAGAAGTTCCATGATTTTTCAAAATCATAGACTTATCATTCATAGAGTTGACTGTTACTTAGATCTGCCTGACTCCTATCTCCATGTCCTTTCAACTATATTATATGTTTTCAAGTAAATAAGATACCAGGCAATAAGGTCATTACTTATATGGGATAGAAAAAGATCAGAAGAGAAATCATCTAAATATTTCCCTGTTCATATTTGTATACCCAATGCCTGGCGTGGTACCTGGCCTAAAGCAGGGAATTGATAGATACCTATTTAGTGAATGTTCCTCTTTAATGTGATGAAAGGAGAAAGGAGTGTTTACAAAGGCTTCTGAAAGAAGTAGAATTTGAGCTTGGTTTTAAAGAATGGACAGACTCAAATCAGGAACTGAAAGAATAGATGAGATTTCGTGGAATGTGGACTAAAATGAAAAAAGGCATTGAGATGTGAAATTGTAAATTGAGTTTGAAGAACAATGAATAATCAAGTCCAAGTGAATGGAAGGTGTTACAAGTGGTAGAGTAAGTAAAATCCTTGTGTTAAAGGGACTCAAAATTGACAGTGCAGTAGTAGACATTTGCCTATTTATGCATAAATCAGAAAATAAATATTCTGTGGCCAAAAGATATTACTCAAAATGAAGTAACTCCATGAAATCCCTGTACAACAACCTTGGCAATTTCTTCGTGGAAGTAGAGATGTTGTTTGAATTTGTCTATTGTAATATTCCTCTGAAGACTTGTACTTTTTATTCAAAAACAAAAGGGGATTTTATATTGTGTTTGTCATATAATACATGAATATGTGAGCAATTCGTTCATATATTCCTGTGTGCCTTACCATAATGACAGTTTCCCAGAATACTAATAAATCATATTATCCAGCAAGGTAGGTCACATTTATCCTGTAGCATAATGTATCCTGTGGCAAAATGCTATAGAGTACAGGTGTATCATTTTGAGTACAACCTTACTAAGTGTTCAGTTATTTCTATATCATACCCATAGGGGCAAAAGGGTAATATAAATAAGAAAACAACATAAGACATTTATTATAATTGTAGAGAAAAATTCATATCAGAAATGTAAAGAGCTATTTGAAATAATTCTGTGGATTCGCAAAATCAGGACTGAAAATAGCAGGCTGGAAAACCTTTTGAGTGGTGTTTCCTCTCCAGGAGATTCAGTTTTAAGGATCAAACTCAGGGCAGCATCATCCAAGCTACAAAGCAAAAATATCAGTTGGCCACTGGGACAGAAAGGAACACGGTCTGACAGGATGGCCCCTTTCCTGGGTATTTATTCTCTCCTACACACTTGAATTTCCCTTAGATTCCTCTCTGTATTAGTTGACATTGCTGTTGTAACAAATTAACACAAAGTTAGTGCTTTAAATAATGTATATGTATAATCTTACAGTTCTGGAGCTAAGGAAGTCTTATGAGTCTTATAAAGTAAAATGAAACTGTCAGCAGAGATATATTCTCTCTGAAAGTTCTAGGGAGCCTTATACTTTGTATAAGATTGTAGAGGCTGCCCACATCCCTGGACTCTTGCCCTCATCATCAGACATTCCATTGTCACAGCTCCTTCTCAGACTCTCCTGCTTCCTTCTTAAAAGGCCCTTGTGATTACATTGGATCTACCTGGATAATCCAAGCTAACCTCCCATTTATAAATCCTTAATTTAGCCACATTTTCAAAGTTCCTTCTGCCCTGTAAGGTCACACATTCAAAAATTCTGGGGATGAGTACACGCACATTGTTGGCAGCGTCATGAGGGGGATCATTCTGCCTATGACACTTTCCATGTCACTGGCAGAAATAAAATGCCCAGAGAGACTCTGTGAAAAAGTCTTATTACCTTCAATCCTGCTTTTCCTTCCCTTTTGAAGTATAGGTTGGTTTTACTACCTAAATAAGCCTTTGATCCATTCTTTAGAAACCATTCATGGAGGCTGCTCACCTAAGGGCAAAATCGGAGGTTCAATCATGAAACCAAAATGCCTACTATGGAAAGGATGAAGTCCAAATCATATTAATTTAGTAGCTGAAAATCACTAGGCTATCTGGCTCTTGCATGGTATGAAAGCACATTTATTAACCACCTACTTTGTGATCAGCACTGCTGAAAGTTCAACGGAAAAGACGCTGCCCTCCATGAACACGCATTCTTATAAAGTGAAAAAGACAAAATGGTACACTGTGTCTGTTGCAAAAAACAAAAAAAAAACAAGAAAAGGAAAAGTATGATTTGTGTGAGTATAGAATAGGGAACAAACACTGCATCTAATTATTTTATAAAATACTGATAGTCCCTCTCTTTCTCTTTCTCTCTCCACATATGTAAAAATATATATTTGGTTTTTTGTAATATTTATAAGTATTTACTTATTTTTATTTATGTAAATATATATTTCCCTCATCTAGACAAGGCCAGTATTTTATCTCCAGTCTTTGTTGTTGAGGCAGAGAAGCTAAATAATCCCAGGTTATAAAACTAAAGATGATGAAGCAGGATTAAAAACTGATCATATGATTATTAATTTATCATTCCATCTTCTATCAAAAAAAGAAAATATAAAAATAAGAAAACAAAGAAAACCATAAACAGAAATATGTTAATTCTTAAATCTTGTAAAATATAGCAGTGAGCAAATTTTGCTGGCCCACATCCAATTACAAATTCAAATCTGGTTGAGTTTAATATTTGATTATGAATCAGACAGCCCTATTAATGCAGATACAATTTAAACTTTAAAATTAAATATTAATGTCCCTTAAGCAACCCTCTTCCTTTCTTTTCTCTACATTATCTCACATTTCAGCCAGAAGGAGCAATGAAATACTCCCCAGACATATCAGCATTTGTCTACACTGAGTGATGTGACTCAGACTTGGGTGCCACCACATGAGTTCAGCTCTGAGCATTTCCCTAGTGCCAGAGAGGAGGGAGACCCCTTGGGCAGCTTTTTCATATTTTCATGGTCTTTCCTTTGTTTGATCATCTGATCCTTTAAAATAAATAACAGATAACTTAAAAAAAAGAAACTAGGGGCGCCTGGGTGGCACAGTCGGTTAAGCGTCCGACTTCAGCCAGGTCACGATCTCGCGGTCCGTGAGTTCGAGCCCCGCGTCAGGCTCTGGGCTGATGGCTCGGAGCCTGGAGCCTGTTTCCGATTCTGTGTCTCCCTCTCTCTGACCCTCCCCCGTTCATGCTCTGTCTCTCTCTGTCCCAAAAATAAATAAAAAGCGTTGAAAAAAAAAAAAAAAAAAGAGAAACTAGGTACCTAATGTACTGTATACACAACTGAGTTACATATAGTGAAGTGAAACATGCTGCTATCTGGGCATAAGGGAAGATAAATATACATGCATCCACATTCTCTGTAACTTGACCTCTTTTTTTTTTTTTTTTCATTTCTACTGAAATTTCCTATCATTGCAAATGATCATGACCTTGCCTACTACCCTTTACTGTTTTCTTGTCAAGAGCTAATCTAATCTTTAAATGGATTGGTGAAAAATATTTTATGCTATAATAGTCCACTGATGTTTAGAGTTTCAGAGTTTTTAATATTTTCTAGAGACCATGAAAGTGTACGTCTAGGAAAAATCACAGCTATGCTCTAAGACTGTTGTGGAGGTTAAGTAGGACAGAGTATATAGAGTGCCCAGCCAAGGTTGAATAGAGGTAGTCATGAGACTGCTATGAAGTAGCAAGTTAAGAAGTTCATGAGCAAGCCTACTGAATGACCTTACCTTCCTGACTTCCTGTCGCAATTAATTTTAGTTCTCCAGCATGCTGGAGACCCAATAGCACAAGGGTTAAGACTTGTGAAGTTGGACTGCCTGCACTTGAATCACAGCTCAACTATTTACTATACTTTTTAACTTTTCTAAACCTCAGTTTCCTTATACATTAACTGGGTTATAATAATTACCCCTATACATCAGACTGCTGTGAAGATTTTTTTTTAAAAGAAAGAGAATATGTGTAAAGTATTTCAGAATAGTGACTGGTACATGAAAAGTGCTTAGGAAATTTTTAAAGTTTACTTATTTTGAGAGAGGGAGAGAGAAAGAGAAAAAGTGAGAGACAGAAGGAGAGAAAGAGAGAGAGAACATGTGCAAGCCGGGGAAGGGCAGAGAGAGAGGGGGAGAGAGAATCCCAAGCAGGCTCCATGCTGTTAGCATGAAGACCAATGTGGATTTTGATCTCTCAGTTCATGAGGTCATGACCTGAGTTGAAATCAAAAGTCAGATGCTTAACCAACTGAACCACCCAGGCACCATAGTGCTTAGGAAATTTTGAGTGATGTTAACAACTAGTGATTTGCCAAGGTGTCTGACTTACGTATCTCCCCAGAATGCCAAGGGACGACTATTCACATGGTGAATGCCAGCATGGTGACAACAGGCTCCAGATTTTATAACTTCTAGTCTCTACAATTGGTTTTAAACTACTGTCTGTCCTGTAGTATCTTTCAAAATGTGCAGAAACTAATCATAAACAGCACAAATGCTGTTACACTTCTTCCTGACTCACAACAACCAAGACCAATAAATCCCAACACTACTTCTGAGTTCTGGAAAGTGCTTAGGATGCTTCTCAGTGTAGATCTGGACCACCACTGTATTAGTTCACTGTTGCAGCTACAACAAACTGGCACAAAATTTTGGGCTTTAAATGACATAAATCTATTCTCTTACTGTTCTGGAAAAGAGAAACTCAATTTAATGGGGCTAATACCAAAGTAGTAGATGGCTATCCCCCTATATAAGGATACTGGTGATTATATTTAGTACTTATTCAAATAATCCTAGATAATTTCTTCAATTCAAAACCCTTAACTTATTCCCATCTGCAAAATCTCTTTTTCCATATAACGTAACATTGGAACAGGTTCCAGAGTGTAGAATCTGTGGAATATGTAGAATCTGGAGAACTTTATGGGCTTTTATTTAGTCTGCCATAACCATGATTAATTGATAAGAGGAGGTGTATGAGATTCAGAAGAAATGAACTTGGTGGAATCAAGATGACAAATTTGAGTAGGAAGAGAACAAAGAATGACTGATGTTTCCTGTAGCATCTGCTCCTGTTGTGAACACTTGTCTTCATTATCCCAGCAAGATGATTTGTAAGAACATAAAGTTAGCTCATTTTCAAAATTTGTCAATGTAAAAGCTCAGATAATAAAATATTTAGATTCATACAGGTGCTGAAGTAAAATTGACAGGAGAATTTATCTTTACAACTGAGTGCTGGAGGAAAGAATGCAGAGAATGGGTTAGCATTTTCCTTTAATATGTGGAGGAATGCCACTCTATTTCTTCAACCACTTATGGGGAGATTAATAAAACCCCAATGAGATAATTATAGAACAAAAAAGAACTAACCACATTAGATTTTGGGTAACTTGTTTTGAGGGTATAACCTTGAGGTAAGACCCTTGATTTGAACACAAGGGAAAGAGAAAATACTGTCTTATTTTTCTCCAAATTAAAATTTGATTATTTTCAGGTGTGAAACTAAGCTGTGGTACAAGTAATGGAAGGGTCTATGTTACTCATGGAGAAAAGAGTTCTGGGTGACTTCTTGATGACCCTCTTCAGTTTAGTATTCACAACTTCCAACTTCCAGCATTTCAACATGAACACATTTAATTTGAACCAAGATTATGAGGTGGGAAACTTGACAGATACTCACTAATTGTTATTTGGATAAGTAGAAAGTGGGGGCTTATTATAGCTTACATTCCTATAGCCAGTTTCTCTTTACAGTATCTGCCCATTTCAGAATGGTCCCCTGATTTAAAGGATTGAAGATATGGAAGTCATTGTTTTGATTCTGAACCTATGACATTTAAGTGGATCATGTGTAGGCACTGAATTTAAGTTAAGACAATTGCCTTATCTCATATAGGAATTTGGAAATCTCTAAGAGGTTTTGATAGAACATATCTTTGTACATATCTGGACATGTCTAGATTGGCAAAATTTACATTTAAGAATTGAAGGTACAGTAAGAATTAGTCCAAAAAGAATGGAAGAGAAGGATGGGGTGCATGGATGAGGACAAAAAGAGGTTATATTCAAAGACACCAGAAAAAAAAAAAACAACAACAACACATTTTCCACCAGGATCTATTTTCTTTCTAATGCTTGGCTGTATTCTTCATCAGTAACACTGACCATGAAGAAGCTGGACAGAAGGAAATACAGCTTGTTAAGGCCATTATTTGACTGTTTCTTCTTTTTTTTTGTTTTTCTCTTTTTCACTCTTTTTTTCTTTCCTTCCTTCTTTCCTTCCTTTTTTTTTTTAAATTTTTTTTAACATTTATTTATTCTTGAGACAGAGAGAGACACAGCATGAACAGGGGAGGGGCAGAGAGAGAGGGAGACACAGAATTGGAAGCAGGCTCCAGGCTCTGAGCCATCAGCCCAGAGCCCGACGCGGGGCTTGAACTCGCAGACCGCAAGATTGTGACCTGAGCTGAAGTCGGACGCTTAACCGACTGAGCCACCCAGGCGCCCCTCCTTCCTTTTTTCCTTCCTTCCTTCCTTCCTTCCTTCCTTCCTTCCTTCCTTCCTTCCTTCCTTCCTTCCTTCCTTCCTTCTTCCTTCCTTCCTTCTTTTTTGAACCACACCTTGCCTTTTTTTCAACACTGCTATGTTGGTAATTCTTCAAATGGCATCTAAAAGTTATTAGGATACTCTACTCTTCACTAGCTCTATGTTTTAGATATGAACCTAGCTTCCTAATGAGAGTTATTTCTTTAACTAAAAAGGTTTACATAACTTGTATTCAGGTTAGTACATGAGATTAGCTTTTTCTACTGGACTAACTTGCTGTTACCCCAGTATTTCCATAGGCAATGGGAAACATACAATTAACACATACTTTTACCATAACTGTCTTTCTTGAACTTTTCCACCTCTTCATTATCCCTATTCTTTAAAGAGCATCTGTCACACAAATGGCTGTCAAAAGAAAGTTGGAGTAGCAATACTCAGATCAAATAAACTAGGCTTTTTCATTCTTGTATTGTTTTTATCCTGCTTTGGTATTAGGGTAGTACTGGCCTCACAGAATGATATGAATGTGTTCCTGTTATTCAATTGTTTGTAAGATTTTGATAAAGATTGTCATTCTTTTTTTTTTTTAATGTTTGGTAAAATTCACCAATGAAACATGTGGTCTTGGGCTTTTCTGTGTTGGGAGATTTTTGATTCCTAATTCATCTTTCTTTCATTCTTGTTATTGTTCTAAGAAGGTTTCCTATTTCTTGGATTCAAGATCCTTAATTCAATTATGATCACTTGTGCATTTTTTATGAATTATCTGCTGTTTATAAGTTATATGATTTGTTAGTGTATAATTGTTTATAGTAATCTGTTTTCACACTGTGTATTTCTGTAGTTATCTCTTGTATCATTTTCTCTTCTATTTCTCATCTTGCTTTTTGAGCCTTCTTTTTCCCCCCTTAGTTAATGAGTTAAAGCATTACCAATTTTGTTTATTTTAATTTTTTTGGAGCGACTGGTCATTACTTTCAATATGATGTTATTGTTTATTCTGGTATCTATTTTATTTGTTTCTGATTTTTCTTTGTTATTTACTTCCTTTACTAAATTTCAGCTAAGTTTCTTCTTTCTCTAATCCTTTGGAGAGTAATGTTGTTTACTTGAACTTTGTTTTTCTTAATACAAGCACTTATACTATAAATTTCACTCTAATATCTGCTTTTACTGCATCCAATAGGTATTGGAATATTGTATTTTGTTTTGAGACATATTTTGATCTGCTGCTTAATTTCTTATTTGGCCCATTGTTTGTACAGTAGTGTGTTGTTTAATATTTACATATTTAATATTTACATTGTGGATTTTCAAGCTTTGTTTTATTGTTGATCTTTAGTTTTGTACCATTGTGGTTAGAAAATATACTTGATATGATTTCAGTCTTCTTAAATTTGTAATAGTTGTTATATCTCTTTTTATGATTCAACAAGGGAATTCTTATGTGTGTACTTGAAGAAAATATGTATTCTCTTTATATTGGATGGAATGTTTTATATATATCTTTTAGAACCATGTATTCTGAAGTGTGCTTCAAGTAAAAAATGTTCTTGTTGAAAACAATAATAATAACTTTAACTGGAGGTATTAATTTAAAATAAAGCATATCAGAGGGGAAGTGAGGGGATAGGGGAAATTGGTGAAGGGGAATTAAGAATTCACTTATTAGGGTGCATGGGTGGCTCAGTCAGTTAAATGTCTGGCTCTTGATTTTGCCTCAGGTCATGATCTCACATTTCATGGGATCAAATGCCGCATAGGGCTTTGCACTGACAGCAGAGCCTGCTTGGGATTCTCTCTCTCTTTCCCTCTCTGCCCCTTCCCTACTCTCTCTCTTCCTCTCTCTCTCTCTCTCTCTCTCTCAAAGTAAATAAAATTAAATAAAATAGAGTTCATTGATCATGATAAGCACTGAGTAATGATGTATAGAATTGTTGAATCACTATATTGTACACATGAAACTAATATAACACTGTATGTTAACTATACTGAAATTAAAATTAAAAATACTTACTAAAAACAAATAAGGAGCATCCTGGCTAACTCTTACATAAACCATAAGATAAATATTAATATTTACATTTTACAAATGGATGGATGGAAACCCAGATTAGTACATGAGTTTAATGCTAAGTAGCCAGTAAGTAACATGCTTGGAATATTAATTAAGCACAGCCAAGGGTCACAAAGGTATTTATAGGGCACCATTCTTTTTCTCCCTCTTCCTCATAGACAAGCAATCATTCTCAGATCTTTTGCTTATCCCTGACGATAGGCACTGAATGTGGATTTATCTTCTGTGCTAAGAGTGTTTATGTTTTATTTGAGCAGTTCCTTCAAGTCATTGTGAAATACTCCCAGCCACACCCCAGAAATTAATGGACATGTGAATCCTATTTTGGAAAAAAATACATATACCTTAAAGGTAAAGACTTCTCTTGGCTGTGTGTGTATATGTATGTATATATACACACCCGCACACACACATAGTGTGGGTGATATAAGACATAGCTCTGTTTTTATTTCTAAAGCTGTTTACTAATGATTTAATCTTCTCAACTTGCTAAAATTAATTTTCTCCAGCTTTACTAGTCCCAAGTAGCTTCCAGAACACAGGCAGTGTTAACACATATCTGGACACTGAAGTTGAAAACTGAATGACCTATAGTACCTAAACATAAGATCTTAAACAGGAACAAGGTGTGAGTTGTTGAAATGTAGAAAAATCCTCACATTTTTCCTTGAAGAATTTCTTATTATTACTTTTTGAACTAAAATAACATTTAGCACTGGTTGAGAATTTAACAAAAACCATACTGAAAAAATGACATGCAGTATTTAGCTTAATCCTCATTATAATTCTTGGTAGACTATAATTGTTCCCATTTGTCATGTTTTAGAATGAATAGTAAGATTAAGAGATTGCCAAAAGTTGCTGACTTTATAATGGTTGGACGTCACACTGAAGTTTATCTGAGTGATGCATTTATTTTTTTTTTTTTTAAATTTTTTTTTTTTCAACGTTTTTTTTTTTTATTTATTTTTGGGACAGAGAGAGACAGAGCATGAACGGGGGAGGGGCAGAGAGAGAGGGAGACACAGAATCGGAAACAGGCTCCAGGCTCCGAGCCGTCGGCCCAGCCCGACGCGGGGCTCGAACTCACGGACCGTGAGATCGTGACCTGGCTGAAGTCGGACGCTCAACCGACTGCGCCACCCAGGCGCCCCTGAGTGATGCATTTAACCACTGTATTATACTAATTTAAAACTAGTAAAAAATAAATTTCCCAACTGCTCCAACTCTACCCTGTCTCTTGCCATTCAAGTAATAACTAAAGCATAGCCAACTTGTTCACTTAGCTTAGCCTTGTTCTGGTCTTAAGAATAGATGACTAGAAGCAATGATAAAATAAACAGTAAAAATGAAAAAGCAGAAAGAGAAAAAAAAAAAGGTTTTAGGTCCAAACAGGACAAAATGATAATAGAGATACATGCAATCAGACCACAGGTCTTTAGTCATATATCCTACTTTGAGGAAGATTATGGTAGGCAACTTTATAGTAACATTTCTCTCCCAACTACTACATTCTCCTATCCCAGTCCATGAGTGTCCATTTGTTGGCACTTCTTTTTCTTTCTTATCCTTTAAGCCAGTCGATGTTTGTTTCAACCTATTGTTGACACACATGATCTTAGTATGCCTTCTTCTTACTCAGGTGATTCCTCCTTATCCTCCCTTGGTTCTTCCCATTTTTTTATGTTCCATTTTCTCATTTCTTTCTGTCCTATTTTTCTGTATCCTTTCCTCCCTTCCTCTCTTCCCATGCAGTTAAGTCAAGAGAATACAATAGGTTTGAAAAAATGGACCTATTTCTTTTTATGCCTTCCTCTCAAAAACACACCTGATATCCTAGTTTCTGTGATAAGAAAGCATTTGTGAGAATGGTATAGATCCTTTAATCTCAACTGAGACTCACTTCTGACAAGATCTTGAGAGATTGGAGCGTCAATAACTACCCTCTTTTACCCATTCTACACCTTCTGACTCACCATGTCAAGGAATTTCCTTGCAGCCTAATCTAAGCCAAGGTTCCTGGTGAGCTCATTGACTATTGTTCACCAGAACAGAAAATATTGAGCGCTGGTCACCACCTTCTCTTGCAAAAAAGCCCTAGACATGCAGTCATTTTTTCATTTCTACTCCATTCTAGGTTCTTGAATTGATCTGAATATGTCTATGTCTGTTACCTTTGCTGGAGTTCCATTCTGACAATTGTTTAATAATTGTGAGGGCACTCTTCAATCTTTCTCTACAGTTTCAAGGATACTTGAGGATAGAGTTTCCCACAGGCATGGATACTATCTTCATTCATCCAATCCCAATCTGTACCTCCTCCACATGATTTCTAGAATGCTTGATGAAAAAAAATATCCTGCCTGAGCACTCTGGTCCCAGTCTCAATTTAGTAACAATAAAGATCGATTGCTAGGAACCCTACTTATGGGTTTATGAAATTAAAAACCCTTATTTCATTACTGCCTACACAAAACTGGAGATCCCTTGAGAATGATAAAGGATCGCTCTCATTATTAACCTGATTTCACCCCCTTTCTGCCCATTATATTACCTTTGTTAAATATTGCATGACCATAAGAAACTAGAGATAAAGAGGAAAGGCTTAATTTTAAGATATGAAAACAAGCAAGTCATTGTTTCTAGTTTGAGAGTGAAATGAGAACTGGAGAATGTGTTATTAAATAAATATATATTTTAAGAGTCATTATATTTCTTTAAGAAAATAATTGACTAGGTTATCTAATCACTGACTGGGTTATATGTCAACTAAGGGTAAAAGCATTTTCTCTTTGAGATGAACAAATGAGGATGTAGGGAAAGCAAGGCAGAGACTGAGAAGTTGACTAATTGGCTAACTGAGGACATAGGATGAGAAGGAGGGAGAAAGAGCATGCAAGCAAGAGTTGCTGTCTTGAAAGCAGCAATATGTGAAATGATGTCTATAAAAGAAATTACGAAGCAGCCATTGCAAGTTAAATAATGATGTTTAGTTATTGAAAAACTGCATTTCTATGCATCTTTTCCCAGCTCCCACTACACTTTTATATCCTAAAGAAAACAAAGGGGAAAACATTCACTTTGCAGTTTTCATTATAGGTATTAGTCTTTGCTTGCTTTAACTTTTGTCCAGAGATCTCAAATTCCTTTCCTTAGAACTTTGCAAGGTCCCATTTATAGAGGTAAAAACCCAGACTCTCTGTTTTATTAATTATGCAATTAAAGCCAAAGGAGTTGTTTCTCTGCAGATGAAAAGAACATAAAGGACACACTTATCAGTTATCTACCAAATGTCTCTGCAGATGGGTACCTAACCCTCACTTCAACCACATTATGACCATTCTTCCATTCTTTAAGACTATATTCTTGGGGCGCCTGGGTGGCTCAGTCGGTTAAGCGTCTGACTTGGGTTCAGGTCATGATCTCGCGGTCCGTGATTCTTTTTTTTTTTTCTTTTTTTTTTTTTAATTTATTTTTTTTTTAATTTATTTTTGGGACAGAGAGAGACAGAGCATGAACGGGGGAGGGGCAGAGAGAGAGGGAGACACAGAATCGGAAACAGGCTCCAGGCTCCGAGCCATCAGCCCAGAGCCTGACACGGGGCTCGAACTCACGGACCGCGAGATCGTGGCGCGGTCCGTGATTTTGAGCCCCGCGCCGGGCTCTATGCTGACAGCTCAGAGCCTGGAGCCCCTTTAAGATTCTGTGTCTCCCTCTCTCTCTGACCCTCCCCCGTTCATGCTCTGTCTCTCTCTGTCTCAAAAATAAACGTTAAAAAAAAATAAAAGACTATATTGTTCAAGACAATGTTTGTCTATATGTGGTAAAAAAAACTAAAAATAGCTCACACTAAAAAAAAAAGTAAAACATGAAAAAATTGGAAGCACTCAATCAGTATACAATACATAATTGTATGTGTGCGCACATATGTATACACATACGTGTATGTGTGTGCATCATAACTCGGGATGACACTTTTCTTCTGGAGAAAACCTACATCTAAGTCTTTTATTTATTATCACTACTATGAGGTTTATAAAGCCAAAGCTGAAATGTAAGTAGTTCTCCATGTGTATATCTGATGGTCTGGTTGATTTTGACATTGAAGTTCTACTTTTTGCTATTTCTATATTTGCTATTCTATATTGTGCATGATCATTAAAAACTATTATATTGGGGCGCCTGGGTGGCGCAGTCGGTTAAGCGTCCGACTTCAGCCAGGTCACGATCTCGCGGTCCGTGAGTTCGAGCCCCGCGTCAGGCTCTGGGCTGATGGCTCGGAGCCTGGAGCCTGTTTCCGATTCTGTGTCTCCCTCTCTCTCTGCCCCTCCCCGTTCATGCTCTGTCTCTCTCTGTCCCAAAAATAAATTAAAAAAAAAATGTTGAAAAACAAAAACAAAAACAAAAACAAAAACTATTATAGATGCACCTTTTCAGGGTTTTTCAAAGAAAAAAATAGTCTTATCTACTTTTTTTAGTTATTTGTTTCCAAATTATGAACATCAGCCTATTTGTTTATATTGTGTTTATGCTTTTTATGTGTAGATTACCAAGGCTAAATATTTTAGTGGTCTTATGAGTCAATAAAATGTTCAGAGTACTGGAAGTTTCATGATTAAGTAGCACAGAAAAGGAGGAACGAGTTAGTAGTTTCTTAATAAGAAAAGTTTAAAGCACTTGAGCATCTATGGGAAACATTTTGAAGTTTTAAATCCTGGATATGGAAAATTTAACAGTAATAGGTTTCTAGATCTATTTTCATGGGATGAGTAAGATATGAGGGATTAATTTTAATGAGCACTGTGTGTGCATATGGGAGGAAGGGGGAGGGAGAGAACTGAAAAAAAAAACTATCTTTAAAGTAAGTTTACATTTTCATAAAGGGCTGTAAAATGGCCCAGTTATTATGGCCATTACAATGTCCATATGGGAGCAAGTGTAGCATATTGCTAAGGAGCCTTGGCTTTAAAATCAGAAAAATCTAACATTGAAAACATATTCAGTTATTTCCTAGCTTTGTAAAATTGGTAAACTTCTCTGTGTGCTACACTTTTTTTTTAGCCTGTAAAACTATAATATTCATAAAGGCTATTTTACTAGATTATTGGAAAGTTAAGTGAGATAATGGATGTAAAGCACTCAGCACTTTGGCACATAGTAAGCCTTAAATAAGTTTGATGATTAATGATCATGATACTGTGAGATATGACACCCTCAACATAGCTTCTCCCCTCAATGAATTAATTTTTGGGAAAACAAATTTCACAAAAACTTTCTAAAAATTAAAACAATTAGGACTCTACAAGGCCTTCTGAACTCCATTAGAAAATCTCACAACAAATTGCACAGAGGCATAAAATTCCAGGAACAACCCATATTAGAATACAGAGAAATAAAAGGTGCACATAAAAGATGGAGAAATGAAGGTGACAGAACTGGTTATCAGCATTCTTGACTCTAGAGTTCCAGACCATTTCCCCAGACCATTTGAATTGTACGTTGAAAACAACCACAACTTTTCTGTTTATTTTATCCCTACCATTGGAAAAAATCTGCTTAATAAGGTTAATCCCAAGTGAACACAGAGGTATCCAGCATGAGAGAAACAACAAGGACAAGAGGGAAGAGCAGCGTTTGAAAGACACTAAGCAGTATAGTTTTTCTGTCTCTGACCACAGAGTGAGGAGAGACCAAGATACCTTCCCCTTCTCTTCCATTTGACTAATTTCAGACAGGTTTCTTCCTGACTATAGGCCCCTGGTCTCCCTTTTCCTGGAGCATTATTTACTTCCAAAACCTTCCAATTGTAAATTTTTTATCTTCTCCTTTGAGATGTAAATTTTCTACAACACAGAAATATCCTGCTCAAAAACCTGGGAGCCATCCCATTGAAATGTTACCATTAGGAAAGATAGAGCTTCTATCTCCCAATGTCTGAAGGGGAGTAGGACTAGCATTTGGATAAACACAATTAGCAAACCCTGCTGGCCTTCTTTATATCGACTCACCTGCCCCCAACATCCTCTAGTACTTTTCCAATAATTTACTCACTCTCTTAAACAAACTGCCTTTTGTTTCAAAAGGATTGAATTCAATCTCTCTCTCTTGATGCAAGAGACTTGAGTAAAGTCTTTCTTGCTTATATAACTGGTCTGGTGCAATTTTTCTTTCATGGGGCACTCTATATGAATTTCTCATAAGATGGGCCAAAAAGTCTGCATGATATCTTCTAACAATCAAAAATCTACAATGATTTTAAAAGGGTAGGGGATGATTATAATTAGATACAATGGTAGTATGTGTGATAGGATGGAATGAGAAGAGACAGTGGCAGGAAAGATCAATAAAACCCAATTGCTACAATCCAGGTGAGTAAGGAATTAAGAATAAAAAGGTGAGTTAAAGAAGCAGCAGTGGAAACTCTTCCAAAAATGATTTTTGGGTAGAAATGACAATATTATTTGGATATGTGAGCAAAGTGAATAGAATGTTCACAAAACAGTGAATGCTTCACCTACTAGTTAATTCAATAATTTTCAGTGCCCAATAGTCATTACACTAGATGTCCTAAAGCCTGCCCTTCTTTGGTTGCCATCCAGCGATTTCTATCAACTTTTAGGATCCCAGAAATGAATGTCAAAGGCACAAGTCGGGCACCCATTTTCTATGTGAAAGGTCCATAGATATTTTTGTATCATTAATTCTTTGAAAGACATATATAGGCTTTACAACAGGAATTGTACCTGCTTCTCTTCACAGTTGAAGGACTTAATTTTACATAATAAATTGTCCAATATTGACTCACAGTATACCTCATTTAGACTTAAAACTAAGATTTATTTCTTTAATATTATGCAAAAAATGTGTTGATAGATTAAGGTAGGACTTTCTAGAAAGTTGACATTGAAAATAAAGATAATCTGTCAAAATCCCTTAGGATTTCGTCTTCTTGCTGTGGAAACATAAATGGATGGGGTGTTCTGGCTAATTGCTATGATGTGGTCAAATGACCACCTCACATATGAATCCCAATCAAATATCTATATTTATTTACATTTGAAGATGTCCCTCCCAACTTATTTTCAATAAAGCATGCTTTCTGAATTGTTCTTCCATCATGGGAGATCTTGTAGCCCTGAGCTCAGTGTATCCTATCCTTCCATTTTTGTGCCAACAATCTTACACCAGATGGAAAGCTAAATAGTAAGGATTTGAGCTAAACACTGGTGTAATGGAAAGAGCTAAAATTAATTGACCACCCAGGAATTAAAACGTCCCTGTGGATGCTGTACCATACATTAGCAATGGTCAACATAAGTTTTAATGGCATTTTTGACATGTAATTTTGCAAGTCTTTAGACTTGAGTCAGTAGAGGATTGTTGGAGACAATGAAGAATATATGAAAGTATATCCATTATGTAGATGCAGAGCTACCCAAGGCACCCTGAATGCTTTACTCATAGTTCTTTTTAATTGAAATTCAATCCAAAATGATTACAGATGTTTTTGAGCAGAAGTTGACGTTCCTTAACAGAGATCATGGGTAATTTCAGCAATTTCACTAACTTGTTCCTTCCCTCTCACCGCGATGTCTCTGCCACCATCCTACCATATCTATCTTGTTAGTTACTCGATGAACCAAACTATCAGAACACCATATCCTGCCCTTGTGCTTATTATGAAAACTCCATAGTAGGTATAACACATCAAGAAGTTTCTGATGACCTCAGTAGGCCCCTTTCTGGTGTTTGAATGTCACCATAAAGACAGTCACTGAAAAAGAATATTGATAATACAAGAACCTTTTTAAGAGTGATCACCATGTTAAAAAAAAAAAAAAGTGATTGCCATTTAGTAAAACTGAGAAGTCCCACAGTAGACATTTATGGGATGTCATCTGACTCGAAACAAACCATTCAAATACACCAAAGCACAGAGCCAAATATCAAAACTAATGAAGTACTCATAAAATGATGTATATTAGCCAGGAAAGCAGAATGAATGAGACAAGAGAACAAACGGAATATTTAGGGTATTGGGACAGGAATAGGAAACACAAACCCATAAGACTTCTTTTTATTTATTTATTTTTATTTTTATTTTTTTTGTTGTTGTTGAGAGAGAGAGAGAGGTGTAAGCCAGTGGGCAAGTGGGGGAGGGATGGAGGGAGAGGGAGGGAGAGAATCTTAAGCAGGCTCCATGCTGGGCGTGGCTCAATCTCACAACCATGAGATCATGACCTGAGCTGGAATCAAGAGTAGGTCACTTAACAGACTGAGCCACCCAGGTGCCCCATAAACCCATAGGACTTCTGTCTGCCAAAGGGGCTGTGAAGTATGAATGAAATGATTGAACTGTGCAAATTTATTTGTTTTTGTCTTCCCAACACTGATCTTCAATTCTTATGGTATTATTCTGTTTTTACCTGGTGAACAACTAGTTTGTACTTTCAAACTATGTTGTCAGGGGAGGCAGGCATTACCTATAGAGATTGGAATGTAGCTCAGACATGTCATCTTTTACTGGCCATGGAGTAATATGTGAATGGAGTCAGGCCAACCAGAGAAAATGATACTCAATTCTATACCTTCTGTTAAAAACTTTGGGAATACTATACACACACACACACACACACACACACACACATACACACACACTTTGCTATACTCACAAATTAACAAGGTACATATCAGTAGCTATAGGAAATTACCATGATGAGACAGCCTGTTTTAGAATGAATCCAACACACATACATATACACACACACATAACTGCACACACACACACACAAACCCAAAAGAGAGAGGCCAATACTAATAAACTCATTAAGCCCCTATCTAATTTCCCCACATTATTCATATACATATACATAAGCAAATAAATAATATTATTTTGCTTAAAATTAATTTAGGTTAGATTACTGCCACTGGAATTCCTCAGAATAATCATGCCATGCAAATTCTTAATTCTAATGTTATGTGTCTTACTTAATTTCTCTTAAAATACAGGACCTGATGAGCAAGGCCCTTTATTACCCCACACAGCTAGTTTATCTTAGGAAATAATCCCAACAAATGGGTGTGAGGATTGGGTAGTAACAGAGTAATAGGCAAAGCTAACGTAAACTTTTGTTACAAATTTATTATTACAATGGGCAATAGGTGATCAATGCTACTAGGAACATTTCCAGTATTGCTCATTCCCAAAATGGAACAAGGCAGGAGCTACTAGTCATGTACTCAATATATAATGGGTAAATCTAGGATAACCACTAATGAATCTCTTTTTCAAACTTGTAAAAATGGGAAGAAAACAGCATCAGCGTTTCAAAGCAATTCTGAACTCAAAAGGTCTGGTCCATGGAGGGAGCAAAAACAAAGCCTGGCTTTATCTTGGTCATGATTATTCTTGGCTACATTTTATATCATAGATTAATGACATTTTCAAAATCAACATTTGTGTTTTTAACTCTTTTTAATTTATCCTTATGGTGAAGTAGTGATTATACTGAGATGCAGTATAATTATTATACTGAGATGCAGTATGATTATACTGAGATGCAGTAAAATTATTACCTATTACTTCTATGAGATTAGTATAAGAAGAGTCAGTAGGTAGGAAAGCAAGCCCCACTTACTATCCTGCCTCCACCTTGTAACAATGAGTGCTCTCTCTGTTCCATGTGGACAGTCTTAGTTCTTCAGGTAACAGGAACCAATGATTAATGAATAAAAGACAGAGAATCCTTGGTAATCCATGAAATGTATTCTCTTTAGAGTGATAGAAAAAGTAGGACAAAGATACTAACTCCAATCAATTGATAATGCCTACCTAGAGTCTGCACTGTTTTACGTGAGTTTCTGAGGTCATGTAGTGAAGAATAACTCTATCTTTCATCAGTGATAAATAAGAGGATGCAAAAGGTTAGCAGACATAAATTTTACTTGCCATTCGTAAGGAAAGAGTGAAAGGGATATTATCTTGTTGAAGAAAGAAGGGACCAGTCAATGCCTTTTATCCTGAGTTTGTCAAGAATAGCTACAGTATGCCAATTCTTCATTCCCAGATTGTATTGCCATATTGGACGTATATGAGTTTTGAATAGTTTCCTGCAGGCATCTGTTATCCTGGCATCGGCGTAGTTCCAAGATGAGAAGTGAGAATTACATGGTACAAGGGCCTGAGGCAAGGTACTACCAGGTTGTACTTGCAGAAAGCTGGTCATGTAGTGGTTACCATAGCTGTGGAGATTATATACATTTAGAGACAAAATAAGTTATTTAAAAAAATATATATTTATTTATTTGGAGAGAATGAGAGAGAATGTGCAAGTGGGGGAGGGGCAGAGAGAGAGGGAGAGAGAATCCTAGGCAGGCTCTGCACTATCAGCACAGACCCCAAGGCAGGGCTCAATGCCGTGAACTGTGAAATCATGACCTGAGCCGAAATCAAAAGTCAGATACTGACTGAGCCACCAAGGCACCTTGACAAAATAAATTCTATAAAGATATTCTTCTATCCACTTTTTATGACATTATACTCTGCAATACCCTGTGTTAATGAATCAGCAAATTCCATAGTATTTTACCAACGTGAGGGAGTGACATTCCTGCTGTGATGGCTTAGGAATATATCTAACCATTTATTACAAATCTGGATTCAACCTTTGCACAGTAAATCATGCCATTCAAGCTCAGGGCACAGCTGCTATCTAGAGAAGAGTGTCAATGAAATAAAAATTAACAATGCAGCATGCTAATAAAATAAGGAAATCCCAGTATTCCTCTTAAAAATGATAATAGCCTGACCTATATTTATTCTTCCTTTCTGCAAAAATTAGTGTTTTCTCTAAGTTTTTAAGAATAAAACCAACAGATATGAAGCAGAAAAAATGATAGATGTTAAGAAATTAAGGTGCCTCATAATGGGTGATAAAATTGTACCTCTTTGTCGCCCATGCACTATTGATGAGCTTGCAACGTTTTAAACCTCTTTAATTTATGATAAAAGTTTTATTTCTTTCAGCAACAGCAGATATAATTTCCTTATCTATCATTAAAATGGTTTAATACCTTCATTAATTCACACATCATAAAGCAGAAAGTGATTTTTATGCCTACTCCAATCACTCATTGCTTCTGTTCCAGAAAAGAAGGCACTGTTTTCTGCTGATTCCAAAGATAGACTGAAGGAATATCTTCATGATCTATCACAATTAGAATAGGGAGATAAAGAGATGTGGCTTCTATCACCACTATTTCTTTAGAGCCATGAATGACTAGGGATATTGGTAGGCTTTGGAACAAATTAGAAACCCACATTGCGTTGCTAGGTGTGTAACAGTGGAAGTCAACAATGGTGACTCTTGGGAACAGACAGCTAGTTGCCTTACCAAGCCCACGGGAGACTTCTGGATATGCTCCCTTCCTACCCCACCATTTTTCATAGGGGGCAAAACTTCTCATGAACAAAGCACATGTCTGGATTTGAAAGTAGCAGCTCCAGATAACTAAAGATGTCTGATTCATCGCTCCCAGAGGAGCCTTGAACATTACCTTATTTTTTTCATCTACTGAAGATCTTCTCAAAGGCTCTTTCCTCTATGCAGAGCACTGCTTAAATTTGTATTCAAAATGTATTGGAGAGAGGGAAGAGGCATTTTTAACACCATAGTAATAAATTATTCAGTCCCTAAGTGATATGGGCGGTAATGAAACTTACAATTTTGGTGATTTTCTAAAATTGCTATGATATAAAGAACAGCATGTACTATAAAGGAAAGAGCACTGATGAGTTGGTAGATTGGCCACTGGCCATAATTTCAAAACAGATGCTCAGAAGATACTGTGCTAAGAGAAATTCTGATAACTTAGTCCCATCAATAATTTTGGTTATGGTGGATTCTAGCTGTCTCATGAAATAATATGGAACACAACACCAAGGATGAAGGATTAGGAATTTAATTATGAGGAAAGAAATAAATAATTAAAGAAATCTATATAACCTATGATATGAAAGGAAAATGCATAGCGCTCTCATCTTCTGCTCATATGAAACATCACCAATCTACCAAAAAACTCTCTCATGCAGAATACTGAGAAAATCTCAAAACCTTTTGCAACATAAACCTCCAAGCAAGCATTCTGAACTTTTCAAAGAGAATTCAATCTGTAATCTCTGAGCTATGATCATAGAGAGTTTTATCTTCACTCTGACCCCCAATACAATGTGCTGGTAAGAAGAGAATGTTAAAAGTGGGTTAAAAAAAAAAAGCCACTGGCATTTTCACAAACTACCTGGAATGTTCCATCTCACTATTTTAGAATATTTAGTATCTATTTTTCACTTTCCCACGTACATATGGCATGTTACAATTTACCTAATTCTTTCATACACATTATCATTTTTGATCCTTACAACAGGTATATGAGGTAAAGCAAAGCAAGTATTATTAGTAATTTAAGATTAAAAAATAAAAAAGTAAAAATACCATACTAATGAACAACAAAAAATAAAACAACTGATTTTTTGCTACATATATGTAGACACATTATATATATACACACACACATTATATGTATATAAAGATTAATTATTTGTTGTGAAAATGAAGTTTAAGAATAAATTTTTAAGTTCTATTCCAGGGAAAGCATCTAAGAATTATTTGCCTTCAGTTATAAAGGGTCTTCTTAGTTTTTCTGAGATCTTACTTGGAATCCTGTTTGTAACTAATAACTTTCCTGTCTAATCTAGCAATTCTGTCTCCACATAAATGGTATCTCAAGATGCCAAGATTACAGAAGCCAGAAAAATTACACAATAATATTTCATGGGAAAAAAGATGTCTTTCTCATCTTCCAGGGCAATAGAGGTAGGTAAGTAGGTAGGTAGGTAGATGACTGATAGATATTTAATTATTCTTTCAGCTGTCTGTGTGACTGACTATAAATATAAGGCACAAGTAACTATGTGGCTCTACTAATGTTCCTCTTTGTCTTCATCTGTATTGTGTGCCATTGGAATGTAAAAGGCCATTGGTGGAACCACTACCATTCTGATCTCAGGAGGGATCTGTGGTCAAAGATGATGAGTCGCACGCATCTCAACAGACACAGTTTCCTCCCAACTTGGATGTCTAGGCCTTTCTGTAGAATAAGATAGTAATGCTTTTCTTTTAGAAGGAAAAATGTCTTAGATTAAAAAAGTGTAATGTTGTAAAATGTGGATTTTGAAAAAAGAACAAATTGAAAGGGCTTGAAGTTTTTGATTTTAAGGTTATTATGCTCTAGTAATCAAGAAAGTATTGGCATAAATAAAGACATATGACTTAAGTGGATAGAAGAGATGGTTCATAAATAGACCCACATATTTATAGAAAATTGATATTTGATAGAAGTGCCACACCAATTCAGTGAAGAAAGTGTAAGTTTTATTTCAACAAATGGTATTGGGACAATGGATAGTCATATTAAAAGCAAGCAAGCAAACAAACAAACAAAAAACATTTGTCTGTTACCTCAAACTGTATACAAAAATTAACTTACAATGGATCAAAATCTATGAGATCTAGGGCTATAAAATTTTTGGAAATACATGCAAGAGAATAATCCTAATGACCTTGAATTAGGCAACAATTTCTTAAATAGGACATAAAAAGCGCAGAACAAATAAATAAACTGGCTTAATCATAATTAAGAACTCTTATTCTCCAAAATATACTATTAAGGGAAATAAGAAAGTCTCAAATTATGAGAAAATATTTGCAAAACAAATATCTGACAGACAGAATGTATCTAATATATATCTATATATATCTAATATATATCTATATATATCTATATCTAATATACATATCATATATATATATATTTATATATAAATATATAATAAAACAAATTCCTAATAAAAAGGAATAAAATATTTTAACATATATCCTAATAAGAAAGATATGTGAATGGAAAATGAGCACATAAAAAGATGTTCATCATTAGTCATTAAAGGAATGCAAATTTAAACCCTAATGATATACTATACTTCCAGTATAAGAGTTAACATAGGAAGACTGATCCTATTAAGCATCCCTGAGGATAGGAGCAAGTGGAACTCTCTTTAATGGTGGGGATGAAAATGTTACAAACATTTGGAAAGCACTTACACAGCTTCTTAAAAAGAGAAACAAATGTCCATTGCTAAGCACTGTAGTATGGGCAGATCACTTATATTCTCAGTGTCCCAATTTCCTCCTTGTATTTGTTTTGTTTTGTTTTTAATTACTTTATTCAAGGAGATGGTAACAGCACCTACCTTGTGTCATTTTTGAGAACTAAATTAGTTAGTATGTGTAAAATACATGGGATTGCCACTAACACTTAAGTGCTACTTAGCCATATATTATTATTCATCTGATTTTTACTCATTTTATTCTTTCTTCATTTAATTTTTAAAAATGTTTATTTATTTCTGAGAGAGAGAGAGGGAGGGGCACAGAGAGGAAGACACAGAATCCAAAGCAGGCTCCAGGCTCTGAGCTGTCAGCACAAAGCCAGATGCAGGTCTTGAACTCATGAACCATGAGATCATGACCAGAGCTGAGGTCGGACGCTTCACTGACTGAGCCACCCAGGTGCCCCTCATTTTATTCTTTCTAAGCCTAACCTATAATCCACTTTAACTCCCATCATTTATTATCTCCTTCCTTATAGATATATTCTAATGGAACATTTTGATTTGGAGTATCATTCTGATTATACAGAAAATAGTTATATTCTTATGGAAAGATTTGTTTCCCTAGGTAGAATTGGCATCATCCTTACTAGGCACAAACTTTGAGGGAAGTAATCAGTTTACTTATCCTTAGGATAAGATACATCAGTAAATCTGATATTTATACCCAGAAACTAATTATTTTCTCTCTTGAACAACACACTATCCAGTCAAATAAAGTCATTGGAAGTGACAATTTCATTGAATACAAAAATTAGGAAGCTGATATGAAACGTCCACAAATTAATTTTTCTCCGATGTACTGTGTATAAATGATAATTCATCATTTGCTTCACTCCACACCCCAAACACACTTATGTATGATTAAATTTATTTTTCTGTCCCTTAACTTTCAGATATTTATATATATTGGTTTTTTACTGTTTGGCCTCTTGAAGATATTTTCTCTGGAAAACAGTCTGTTTATGAAATCTTTTGATAATAAGCCTAGAAAGGAGGCTAAAAAGTTGGTAATCAAAAATCACATTCCATACTCCACTACTCTAAAATTTCACAAAATTACAAGCAATTAAGTAAGCTTAAAAATAATAAAAGTATTTAAGTTCCTAAGAGCATTTTAAAGAGATTTTTAAAATATGCTATTAGTTTAGAAATTAAATCACTTTGGTCAGCTAGGAAGATTAAGGCTATGTTTAAAAATACATTTAAATTAAAATGTAGTTACAAGGTATAATATATTCACTTATAAAGTCTCATATTGCTCAAAAAAAAAAAAACCTAATGGAAGTAAATGTCTTCTGCACATTTAGGCATGGCTTATGGCATCTATATTATACTGGAGAAAAAATAACAATTTTGCAGCTCAATGAGAATACCAAAATTGATTTAAGCTTCTTTTCATTGGAGCAAAAATTTATTACACTCATCATGAGCAAGTGAGAATTTAATTTTCAAATAAGATTTTTATTAGAATTAAAAAGGAATCCTGTTTGCTATCTCTACAAAGGATATTTCTAAGTTATTTAAATGATTACTTTTTATGATAAAGTTTGAGGGAGATATTTTGTTGTTGTTTTTGTGTATTTGTTTACTAGACATGAATTTGCTGAAGATCATTCCAACTGAAGATTTAAGAAAATCTTCAATTCTTTATAACAATGAAAGTACTAAGGTATTATGGACTTGTGGTTTCTAGTGCAGAATATAAGGAACTTAGAAGTTGCCACTCCATCCTAAAAACAAGGAAAACACTAAATAAACTGAAAAAATAACAGCTATTTTTGGATCTGGCAGAGATGTGATGTTTCAGGGCATACCACTGCCCCCAAAATTAGAGGATCTTACAGGCAGACGCAGAGAATAACTTACTGGAGCACAAATCTCTGTGGGAAATAATGGCAGGGTATGAAAACCTGAATTATAATTGATACACTCCTGGAGGCTTCTTGTAGACAAATATGAGAGCTAAAAACTTCAGAGGAATCTAGTAATAGAGGGGTCTCTGAACTTTTGTCAGTTTTACCTCGAAGAGTTCTACCAAATCCTCACAGTAAATATCAGAGAAAAATCCCCTTTTGCTTTCAGCAGGAGATGGGGGAAAGGTTTCATTTTGAAAGACCTAACAGCATCCCATTCTTCTTGACAAAGTCAACTCTCAGGAGAAACAATTTTACTAGAACTTAGCTTGCTGGAGTTTTATTAGAGACTAACCTACCTGGAGGTAGAAGGAGTGATACCCAGTTCACAGAATTCTGGTCAGTTCTAAGTTCCCATAACAGCCTGACTCCAACCCCTCTAGACTTCCCCATAAGGGAAGGGAAACACACAGTTGTGGCCTCTCCAACCTTCCTGTCCTGCTTAAGGGGAAGGAGGAGACTGAGAAGAGCTGTGGTAAAGTTCATCATTTAGGGACACAGGTTACCAAAAGACTAAGACCCAATCATGGGACTACTGTATAATTCTTCTCCATTCATTACATTATTAAAGATGTCTTGCTACCTTTTAGTATGCCCTATAATATCTTGTTGAAAGACAGACTAATACTTTAGAAAAGCTATGACTAATATGCTAATGGCTTTAATGCAAAAAGTAAACAACTTGAAAGAACAGAAGGTTAATATAAGTGAGAAGATGAGAATTCTAAGAAAGAATCAAAAAGAAATGCTGGGGATTAAAAAATACTGTAACAGAAATGAAGAATGTCCTTGATGAACTCATTGTAAACTAGACATAGCTTGTGAAAGAGCCTCTGAGTTTAAAGATCTGACACTATAAATTTCCAAAAACAAAAATAAAAAATACTGAAAAAAGAGAACAGAATATCCAAGAGCTACAGGAAAACTACAAGGTGCAAAATACACACAATTCAATAACCAAAAGCAGAGGAAAGAGAGAAAGTAACAGAAGCAATATTGGAAACAATAATGACAGAGAACTTGCCCCAAATTAATGGCAGACACCAAATCACAGATCCAGAATGCTCACAGAATGCCAAGAATAATAAATAAGTGAAAAAAAAGATACCTGGGCATTTTATGGGCAAAACTCAGAAAGTCAAAGACAAATAAAAATCTTGAAAGAAGCTAGAAGAAAAAATACCATATCTGTGGATGAAAAAAAAAGAATTCCATGCAAATTCTCAAAAAGCCTGCATGCAAGAAGAGAGTAGATGGAATATTTAAAGTGTTAAGAGATTAAAAACACACATCTAGAACTTTATATTCTATAAAATATCCTTCAAAAGTGAAGATGTATTGGGGTGTCTGGGTGGCTCAGTCAGTTAAATGTGAGACTAGCTCAGGTCATGATCTTGCTGCTCCTGGGTTTGAGTCCCACATCCGGCTTTGTGCAGACAGCTCAGAGCCTGGAGCCTGCTTCTGATTCTGTGTCTCCCTCTCTGCCCCTCTCCTTCTCTCTCTCACTGTCTCTCTCTCTCTCTCTCTCTCTCTCTCTCTCTCTCTCTCTCTCTCAAAAATAAATAAACATAAAAAAATTTAAAGTGAAAGAGTATTTATCTATCATAGCTGTCTGATAGAGAACTGTTAACTGAAATATGCAAAGAACTTTTAAAATCAAAAATAAGAAAACCAACAACCCAATTAAAAAAGTGGGCCAAAGAGTTTGATACCTCACTAAAAATAAACAGATGGCAAATAAGCATCTGAAAAGATGGTCTATGTCAGATGTCATCAGGGAAATGCAAATTAAAACAATAAAGAGGTACCACTACACATTTGTTGAAATGGCCAAAATTAAGAACTCACAATACCAAATGCTGGCAAAGATGGGGAGCAACAGGAACTCTCATATGTTGCTGGTGGGAATACAAAGTGGTACAGTCATTTTAGAAGACAATTTGGCTGTGTCTTACAAAACTGAATATACTCTTGCCATATGATGTTGTAGTTGTGCTCCACAGTGTATACGCAAAGGACCTGGAAGGCTACTACTGTGTGATTCCAACTGTATGACATTCTGGCAAAGGCAAAACTATGGAGACAACAAGAAGATCAGTAGTTGCCAAGGGCAGGTAGGAGTGAGGAGATGGATATGCAGATCACCAAAGAATTTAATAGCAATATAAATGCTCTGTATGACACTATAATAATAGATATATGTCATTATACGTTTGTCCAAACCTATGACATGTAAAACATCAAGAATGAGCCCTATGATAAAATGAATTTTTTTTAAATTTATTTTTGAGACAGAGAGAGACAGAGCATGAACAGGGGAGGAGCAGAGAGAGAGGGAGACACAGAATCTGAAACAGGCTCCAGGCTCTGAGCTGTCAGCACAGAGCCCAACGCGGGGCTCGAACTCACGGACCATGAGATCATGACCTGAGCCGAAGTCGGACGCCCAACCGACCGAGCCACCCAGGCGCCCCATAAAATGAATTTTTATATGTCAATGTAGGTTTATCTTCAGTAAAAAAAAAAAATGTACCATTCTGATGAATAATGTTGATAATGGAAGAGGATATGCATGTGTCGGGGGAGTGGGTACAGGGGAAGTCTCTGTACCTCTCTCTCAATGTTACTATAAATCTACAACTGTTCTAAAAAGGTAGTCTTTAATAAAATTAAAATTAAAATTAAAACACTATAACCTATCACCAGAACTTTCTGAAATATTTACATAAATGTATTTCAAATGATCAAACTCTCTTGAATTTAAAAACATTGCCAGCACATGATGATGCCTTCTTCTTAACATGTGGGGCTCAAGAGTTCAGAGCGAGAGAGATAATAAATAGATACCAAGAAGACTCCCTTGGGGAAATGGGGCAGGCACTGGACCTTTTTAGTCTACTGCTGTCTGGATGAATGGAATGAAAAATAAGAGAGAACTTGTGCAAGGGCTACACAATTGCAACAAACTTGGCATGGGGTAGGAGGCACTTAGCAATAGGTTTGGTAACCGTTATATGGAGCATAGTCTCCAGAGAACCTAACAAAGAAAAAGAGATTTGAATGAGTGTGAGTTTTGTTTCATATAAACAAATAACAGTAATGAAAAACAAAATTTAATTTGGGTTTCCTATTTAAAATACTAACTTGAAGGAAAAAAAAAAACTAGGAAATAATTGATTCCTTTCCAGATTGAATAGTTAGTGGGCTGAATAGTCCATACAGAGAATAAGCAGGATCTGAATCAAGGCATACCTTGCTGAATTTCAGAAATTGAAAATTGAAAAGATTGTAAGCATTTCTAGAGAGCTAAGATAGGATTGAAAATAGAATAGCAACAGGAGTCTCAATAGGCTTATTGGTGAAACAGAACATAGATATATGTGTTCAACAAATTTCTAAGGAAAACAAATTACCTTTAACCTAGACTTGTATATTCACCAAAACTCATAATCCAGGGACAATAGAACAAAGAGAATTTTCAGACGTACGTAATCTCTTTTCTCCTTCTTTTTCGCTGCTTGCCCCATCCCCTCTTCCTCCTCCTTTTTTCCTCTGCTCCTCTATACATTTCTTTAGAAAGCTACTGACCTAGAAGGAATACAACCACAGAGATTAAACAAAACAAAACAAAACAAAAACTGGCAAAGATCATGGCATCAAAATCTGGGAAACAACAAGCTACACTCAGTAGATATAAAACATACAGAATGCAATCTATTTTTCAGTAGGAGGTCAGAAGTCTGTGGAATGCGGATCTCCAGGAGAATAAAACTGCAATCAATAAATTCTGAGTTATAGTTCAGATTTGGAAAGATAAATATTGCCTGGCATGTATGAGAGTTTAGATGTAGTCCACAGAAAGCTTTACCTTGCACTGGGCAGTGCCTACAGTACTAAACCAAGGAAAACAGCGATTAGTTATTTAATTTTTTTAAATGTTTATTTTTGAGACAGAGAGAGACAGAGCATGAAAGGGGGGGCAGGTCAGAGAGAGAGACACAGAATCTGAAGCAGGCTCCAGGCTCTGAGCCGTCAGCACAGAGCCCGATGCGGGGCTCGAACCCACGAACTGTGAGATCATGGCCTGAGCTGAAGTCAGATGCTCAACCGACTGAGCCACCCAGGCGCCTCATCAGTGACTAGTTATTTAAATAAACATTGCTATATATGTGCTGGATGTTTCCAGGTCAACTTGATTAAGGTGGAGATTTAGCTAAGCTGGAGTTGTGTATCCCAGAATGCCTATTTCTGTATGACACCAGATTAGGTATCATACAGAGAGAGAGAGAGAGAGAGAGAGAGAGAGAGAGGGAAATTTGTATGAAACTTGGAAGGAGGAAATACAGCAACTCCCATTAATATCAGAAGCTTGTCTTGAGAAGATATGCTCATAAACAGAGATCAGCTTAGCATATACGATTTGTCTTTGATGACCTCTGCTTTGCATCTGGCTTATTTTCCAGAGTGCAGACTTTGCTGCCATCAGCCCTCTACCAGATGAACAACTGCAGAACCCCTGAGTGGTAATTACCCAACAGCACACCTTCCTGTCAATCTCCTCACGAGCTCACCCTTTATAGATCTGCTTTAACAGCTGGATTTTGCTTAGCTTTTCAGATTTCACCCAAAGCTCTGATTTGTTCAACTGTGCCAGTGCTTCAGAGGAACAATTAGTGATACTTTCTCTAATCCTGACTCCTACTTTCTGACCTTTATCTCTCCATCTCTTGCCACATGTCTAATATCTAAAATAAGTCCTTTAATCTCTTAATTCTCTACTTTTCCTCTATGACTAAAGTTTTGAAGATTCGGTTACTGGTATCAGAAGTGGTTTCATGGAAAGAGAAGCTTAAGAATAGAAATGTGGAATTGGTTTACTCATCTGACAAGATTTAGTTGGACTAATGACACTGCTGCCAGGGATAAATAGGACATTTACAGTACCTGTTAGGCCTTGGCCAAGGAGTTATTAACTTAAAAGACCTTTGGTCATTTGGAGAAAATTGCTTTCAGAAGGCAAGAGTTTGGGTGGTCAAGTAGCTGCTGCCATAGAGCCACAGAACAATTTGTGGAAATAAAGACTATAATGATTGTGGGCATTTGTGGTTGCTTCTAAGAGTCGTGAAGTACTTGAGAAAAAGAAAATTAGCATAGGACTTCACATTTCCGGATACATGTTTGAATAATAAAAAAAAAACCAGAATATTTTCATTCTACTTTGAACATAACCCATATCTCCTATAGTCACAGTGTTGAAATTGTTGAAAATCTAAATTCAAGACTAAACTTTACAGGTTCTTTTATGTTAATGCTAGGGTATTATTGGGAAGGAGTGGGACATTGAAAATTAGAATAAAAATAAAATGGCAAATTCTGATGAGGCTGAAGGTTTTGAAGCTCCAAATTCTGCCAAATCTCAACTGTCCAGAAAAGCATCTCATCCTACCCTATCTGAATGGAATGTTTATACCTTTCTTGACCATGTAATGGGTTCTCCTGAGGTAGTTGACTTGTGGGGGAATAGGAATACTGTTCAACATGTCTCCATGCAATATCTCATTGCATCTAGATTTATAACCATATCTAGTGTCAGCAGGTTCCAGAAGATTGGGTCTATGGCATGAGCCCGGAAGGGGGATGGAAGGCACCGACATAATTTTAAGACTTTGCTAATTTATTTCAGTAGAACTGGAATATATATGGGGATAAATTATGAAAACTTTGAGTCAGAGTGGAAAGAACATATTGTTGAGTTAAGCCAACTATTTCAAATGGGTACACTGGACAAAATTCTTGGATTCAGTCAGCTGGAGCAGTGAGGAATGGTTCTCACAGTTTTCTTAGTTAGATATCTGAAAACTGAACTCAGAGGTGGTCTGCATTGAATCAAGCTCAGATAAGAGAATGTCCATAGTTTAAAACAGAGAAGATTTCCCAAAATTTAGATATCGGAATGCTTGAGTTGATTTATTATTAATGATATGCTCAACCCAGAGAACAGTGAATTTTGCCTTTAAGGAAAATTGGCCAAAGATACAGAATTACTCTAATTTGCAGACAGTGACTAATGGTTTGCCTAAATGTTCAAATATTTAGAAGGAAGACAGTGGAAAAATTGACGACCAATGGGTATAGGGAGAAGGTGTGTGCCAATGCTCACAAAAGAATAAACTCAGCTGGGAGGGAATCTCAATGATATTAGTAATCATTTGGATAAGATAATATTCAGTGAGTGTCAGTCTCTCTGTCTAGGCCTTCCTATCCTTGTCCAATGGACTCATGAAAAAATTGACCATGATGACCAGGTTAGAGTTTATGCATGGTTTCAGAAACTCGGATTTTATTTCATGGAGGCTAATCTGGTCACAGCTACTGGTGAGTGCTCAGCCTGACAACAGCACAGATTAACACTGAGCTCACAATTAGCTGGGGAACCAACCAGCCATTAAGTAGCTAGTTGATTACATTGGACTATTTTCATCAAGAAATAGGTAGTACTTTATTCTCGATGAAATGGGCACTTGTTTTGGATATAGATTTTCTTTCCTGACTACAATGATTCTGCCAAAACTCCCAACTAAAGATTCACAGGATGCCTTATTTATTGTCACGCATGTGACTTAGCATTGCTTCTGACTAGGAAGCTTATTTTGTAGAAAATGAAGAGTACAGTAGATTTAATCTCAGGGAATTCATTGTTTTCACCACATTGCTCATCATCATGACACATCTAGCTTAACAGAATAGAAGATAACCTTTTAAATATGCACTGACAGGATCACAGGATGCAACACTTTGAGGCCTGAGGTATGTCCTCCAGGATTTATCCTCTGAGTGTGTGATAAATATGCAGTAATCTTTATTCTACTTCCAGAATTCATGGATCCAGGGATCAAGGCAATTAATTTGTAAACATTATCCTAACTAAAGCTCTAATTATCTATGATAAAAGTTTTTTCTTGTCTAATACAAAATTTTGGGTTCTTCTGGTTTAGAAGATTTTGCTAAATACTAAATACTTCCAACATGTGACACAATAAGGTAACTTTGTTAACTGGATGCTAAGAATGTCATTGACAACTTCTGGCTTTTCATGTCAATGAACCAATAGACAAAGAAGAGAGAACCTACAATTAAGGTGATTGATACTGATTACCAAGGAGAAATTAGAATGTTTCTAGAAAATAGAGACATGGAAAGATATGACTGAAATTAGGATGTCTTCTGCCTATTAAAAATCTTAATAATAAACATCGACAATGAAATATAGACAGAACTTCTAATAGCACAGATGTTTCAGGTGTGAACATTTGAGTCATCCCACCAGGCATGGAATCATTGCCAGGTGAAATACTTTCTGAAGGCAAAGAGTATGTGGTGTGGGTATTGGATGAAAGAAGCTTTGAATACCAGGTATCAACATGTGAGCAATCACATAAGTGAGCCCTTTACTGTTTATGAATATTTCTTCTATGCCTTGACATGAATATTTTTGCATGTGAAACTCATTTAAAAGTTTTCCTTCACTATCAAACATCTAAAAATAAGTTGTGTTAAGAATGAGTAAAAATGATTAGACTTAAATCTCAGTATTGTAAAATCAGAATATATAGGAAGAGTACAACAAGATGAGGAAGAAATATACCCAAATAAAAATAAATATGAAAACATGACAAATGATAATTTTTGTGTCTGTTCTGGGGAGAAGGTTAGTGTGTGTTCACTTTTCCAAAGAATAATTGTATCATCTTATAGGAAGCATGGTTTTGCTAGTGATTTTGTGTAGAAGCAAATTTGGTTAAATGATGTATGGATGGATGACAAGTTGAAAGAAATTGTTAGTTCTGGATTGTACTATGCCAACCTGATTAAGCTGGGAAATTTATTTCCCAGAATGACCATGTAATAGGTGGAATGGTGGCCCCCAAAAGAAATGACCACCTAGAACCCATATTTGTAAAAAGTATTTTGCCAAAATAATTAAGTTTAGGGTCTTGAATTGAGTTCATCCTTGATTATCTAGGTGATAATCCAAATATGAATGCCCTTCTAAGAAGAGGAGAAGACTACAGGAGAAGGCCATATAAAACAGAGGCAGAGATTACACTTATGCTGTCACAAGCCAAGGAAGGCCTGGAGCCACCAGCAGCTGGAAGAGCCAAGGAAAAATTTTGCCTTAGCGCCTTTAGAGAGAGCATGACCCTCCCCATTCCCTGAGTTTGAATTTCTGGCTTTCAGAAATGTGGGAACAGTACAGATTTCTTTTGTTTTAAGACAGCAAGTTTGTAATTCCTACAGCAGTTCTAGAAAAGTAATATAACCCGTTAGGCTATGCTATGGCTCTGGGTTCCATTTATTGAACAAAGAAACTTGGAATTAACTTGGAATACAAGAGTAACAATAGACATTACTCTCTAAATTTAGGCATAATGATGAATGGGTGAGGAATTCATTGTCCTAATGGCAGAAGATGCTGCCCAATAGTGAACTCCAGCCCACCAGCAGTGGTGTGGCTGTAGGAACAGAAGTGGTAGTCACACAATAAAAATACCTTTGCATAAAACTTTCCACAAACTCTCCCCTTTCTGGACCTACTTTGGCAGTTGAATGTATTTTCCATGAAAGTTCTGACTTATCTACTTATTTTAGTGTTCTGGGTGGTTCAGAGGCAAAACTTTCTTATCCATGATTCATATTCCCCTTTTCATACATTTTCCTTCCCAGCAATCTCCTGGGAAATTTCATGGTAAACAACTATAAGGGATAACACTGGTATTTATAATCAACACAGATTTACATACTTACCATGACAATGTTCCAGAAAACGAGAAAATTTTATTTGTTTTCATAATACACACAAAAACTAGTAGGAGCTTTTTAGTCTGTAAGTGATTAAGGATAAATTGCATTTTAATTTAATTGACTCTAGAAAAATGGAATCATAAAGGGCTTTGACATCATCAAATCCGCCTGATTTCAAGAACCAAAGATGGCGAAAGAAAATTCTAAGGGTCATACATCAAGCTAGAGACAGATCTAGAACTCAAGTTTCCTTGACACAGGTTTTTTTTAAAAATCTTTCTACCACACAGAGTTTCTCTGACAGAAGCTTGATTCAAAGAATGAAAATATATCTAGATTCAGATAGCAAAGTTCTATAATGGCAGATGACAGACACATATACTTACATTTTGTGACAAGAGATTTGTCCTAGGGAAGGTAAAAAAAAAAATAACATTGTGATTCAGTATTTTCCATTTCATTTTTAGTCTCTTTTGGCTAGAAAAGCTAATACATAACGAGTTCAGGCTATTGGTGGATTTTATTGATTGAATTATGCCCCCCCCCAAATTTGCATGTTGCCTAACCCCCAGTTCCTCAAAATGTAAGCTTATTTGAAATTAGGGTCTTTATCAAGTTAAAATGATATCATTGGGGTGAGCCTCAATCCATATGGCTGGTGTCCTCATAAACAGAACAGGGAGGAATTTGGAGATAAAATAGGAGAAACATGTTCCTCTGTCTCCTCATTATATCTGTCTTTCTGTGTTTGTATATATTAGATGAAGTGGCCTCTCTCAGTCTTGAGGGAGTGGTCTTGAGAAGGAGTTGTTCTGTGTTGCACAATCTCCTTTCACAGCAGATCCAGGCACTCTCTGGGCATCTCTTATGTGGGTTTCATGTGCCCGCCAGCTGTGATGGGGTGGTGGCTACTATGCAGGGAGGGCAGGTCTTGGGCACTCACCTGTCCTGGTTGTGGCTCAGCCATTCCATGGGGAAGTAGGTTTCAAGCCACCTGCACTTCCTGATTATGGTTAGGTCTCTGTATGGGGAGGGTATGTCTCAGAGCACTCGCCCAGACCTCTTGCATCTTGGCAGCTGAGAAAGAAGACAGGGTTCAGAAGACACTCACCAAGGGGTGCTTGGTCAGCCCAGTTAGACACTGGGTAAGTAGAGCATGCCCTCCAGTGCTAGCTAACAGGCTAGAGAGAGGGCATCAAAAATGGTACCTGGTGGGTGTCTCACTAGGAAGATAGGATGAAATCACCAAAATGGCTTCTACCAGTTCATCCTTCACTGGTAAAATCCTTGCAAGTTCCTGCCTCTTGGACATCCACTTTAAAATTAGTAAGTGGGTCTAGTAACTTTTAAATCTATTGCGTTTGTCCTGGCTCTCAGGGCAGTTTGAGAAAATTGAGAAATTAGTATGGAAACCAGGATGTCTACATTCAACTCCTAGCTTTATCATGTGTACAAGCCCTTGAAGAGCAGAATCTTCATTCTTTATAGTTCTGTAATTCTCCTGGTCTTAATCCCCATTGATTTTCAAAACCAGATATTTTGGAAATTCATCCTTTCAGTGTCAGCTCCCAGAGTCTGGGTGCTTGTTGTGGGGCATAGTCCCTTCACTCCTCTAAGAAGAGTTCCATATTTTGGGAATCCGTCCCAATTGGAGGGTCACTGAATCAGAGCTGGGGTTCCTGGTGAGGTCATGTCTTTGCCTCTTCTACCTCTCTCAATGTGTCCACTTTGTCTTTTGTTGTGGAGTTACTATTTATCTATATTTCAGGTCCTTTTCAGAGGAAAATTATTCCATAAATAGCTGTAAATTTGTTGTGTCCATGGAAGGAGGGGAATTCGGCATCTTTCTAGGCTTCCATCTTAAGCCTCCATCCGTAATAGTTTTATTTTGTTTTAAATCCTATTTTAAACAAGTTAATATTTTATAGTTTCTTAATGAAGTCCCAGACTTGATCCCAAAGCTAACGTGGTGTGAGGGAACTGGCAGAGCACTTCTGAGGTTGGCTTGTTACAGATCAGTTTAGTGTTTCAGATGCTTGATGTTTCTCAAGAGTTTTTAAGCTATCCCCAAAGGTAATAATATGGGAAGAAATCTGTATGGAAACCAGGATTCTTACATTCAACTCCGACCTTTACCATGTGGGCAGGCACTTTCATTCTCAGGGACTCAGTACCAAGACCAGGACAGGATGGGGCAAGTGAGATGCTCAGGGTGTAAAATTTAAGGAAACCCTTACATGTATATATTAACTCTCAGGATTGTGAAAGTGCAGTGTCAGCCCTAAGAACGAGTGCCTCCTTACATTTTGCACCCTAGGCATCTCACTTAATTTCAATGCAGGCCCTGCTCTGTTCCCTTTCTTTGAAATGAATGATTTGGTCTTAATCAGTGGTTCCCAAAGTGGGACACACAGAACAAGAGTTTTTTGGCTGTTTCTGAACATAAAGTTTTGAAGATGAGGGGATTAAGTTTGGAAATGTGGCATACTACACCCCTCTCTTGGAGATTTATAATACATCTTATATTATTGGTCCTGATCTGAGATGCAGAAATTATACCTGTTTAACTTGTTGTAATTAATTGCTTCTAAAGTTATTGATAATCAAAAGTTTTTGCTCCTCCCTTCTTAATATCCAAAAAAAAGTAATCTTAGAAAAACTGTGTATCAGGAGTTTTACAAGAAATTTCTAAATTAATCTTTGGAAGAAGAGTCCTATAAGTTAGGCACAATTGATATCTACATTTTACAAAGGAGGAAACAGAGATAAAGTAAAATAATTTGAAGAGATGTTTGGGCTTTAGCAATGTGCTTGTATGGCATTATGTTGGACTTCACATTCATAAAGAAGTTTTCTGGTCTTCCTTATTACTCTAAAATTTAGCATAACATTTTATTTTTAGAATAATGAAAATGGGGCACCTGAGTGGCTCAGTCAGTTAAGCATCTGACTTCAGCTCAGATCATGACCTCATGGTTCATGAGTTTGGGCCGTGCATCGGGCTCTGTGCTGACAGCTTGGAGCCTGGAGCCTAATTTGGATTTTGTGTCTCCCTCTCTCTCTGCCCTTTCCCCACTTGAGTTCTGTTTCTCTCTCTCTCTCTGTCAAAAATAAATAAACATTAAAAAAATTTACAATACTGAAAACATTTTTGCGTGAAGTAGTATCTTTTTTCTTTTTAAAAAACTTCTTGTGCTAACCATGCATTCCTATCACTTTTTGTCAGCATTGATTAGCTCAACAGGCTTTCAGAGACTCCTACATAATCTGAATTTCAACCTCAGGTTATTGTGGTTTGCTGAACGATGCCCAGCTTCAATACTGAGATAAAATAGAATAGCAAAGTGATGGTATTGAGCATAGAGTTGGCTGCCCAGAGTGTGAAGAGGGAAGCAGGTGACAGATTGAATACCTGTCTCCAAAAGACCCTTTTCTATGTAATGTAATGATCTTGCTGGGAGTTCATTACGGAGCAAAAATTATATCAGGGATTGTACCAGATTCTAAGCATACAGTGGTAGAAATGATAGACATGAATCATGTTTTCTCACGACTTAAGTGGTAGGTCTCATATCCTACATATATATCCATGTAAAGCTAATGAATAAATTGTGAATTGAGAAAGTCACTTCCAATTCTCTACTATTCAACACTTCTCTCCCACTGTCCAATGTGATTGGCAGAACACATCAAGTGAAGGGGCTGAGAGACACTTCACCTCTATCCACAAGAGAGTTATTGTATTTATATTTAGAAACTCAATCCCTCAGCAATTCTTTCAGTCCAGGAGCTGTGGGTTCAAATACAATTTCCATTAGTCCATATTCAAAAAGGCTGAATACACACTTTGCCTTCAGTGGCAATGACATATAAAATCCCCTTAGGACCTGAAGTTACTGCTGAATTGTAGGGCTTTGTGCTTGGGAGAAACTAATGAAATTCAAGTTGGCTACACTTGATACAGATCCTCTTTTTCTGGGCCCATCAGAGAATTTTGCTGACTTCCTCTTAGCAGGTAGTAAATAATTGGCTTCAACACATATATGCTACCAGGTTATATTTAGAGGGCTAGGTCATCTCACATTTTATCACATTCTGAATTCCTATTTTATAATGAGATCACCATCTTGATTTAGTGATCTGCCTACTATTAGTATTAATATATGTTATGGTATGTCTGACTGACCAGTGGGGTAGCTTGCTAATTAGTTATCTGTATATGGGACCAACTTGTATGTGGGAAAAACCCCATTCTCAGGGGGATGGACTTATCTTTGTCTCTCCTTCGTTACTTCCTCCCTCCTTCTGTTCCTTCCTTCCTTCCTTCCTTCCTTCCTTCCTTCCTTCCTTCCTTCCTTTCTTCCTTCCTTCTTTATAGGCTAGTCAAATGAAGCCATGGAATGGAGAAGGAACAAAGAAATCTGTAACTGGTTGCATTAAATTAATTGAGATGGGCTATTTCTTATAAAGCCTGATTGTTAGGGAAGAGATGGTTGATTCGCAGTACAACATGAAAGGTTTAGGGGATGCACCTATTAAGGTCCTGATATTTTTTCTCTTTTCATCTTACAAGAATTTAAGAGCTTGAACAAAATAGAGCATGTATTACTTATCTTAAAACTCCTGGTGTCTACCACAATATCTGGTCCATAGTCAGTCAATAAGTATTATTGAATAAATAGACATTTTAGGGTTACATATAGGCTTAGGGAAAGGACTGGAATTAGAGTGGGTTCTTTCTGTGTGTAAGGCACTGTGATATGTAGATTTCACATATGATATATTTCTTTGACTAAAATAACCTTTTGGAGTAGGTGGTGATATTATTATTCTTATTTTTCAGATGAAGAAGTTAAGGGTCAGAAAAGTTAAGTGAATTGACCAAAGTCACACGGCTGATAAGGAAGCATCTAACCCCAGGATTATGTGGCTCTAAATCTCCTGATACTTCCTAAATATTTGTTGCTGACTTCAGCCTGAATATCTCACTAAGTCTTTAGGGCACAGTACAAAATCTGAGACAGTTTGCCACACTCAAAAATAATTAAAACATTGATATAAAATAATTAACTCAAATTATTATGACTATGAAAAACCCTTCATGCTGGATATTAGTTTGTTTAGAATCTGTTGGAATCTGCATCTAAAAATGAGAACAGGTGATAAAGATCACCTAATTATTTACTGTCTTAGATTTTTAGGGCATACTTAAATATGTTACTATGGTTGATATAGTGGTATACCTTTTTTGAATAATGAGGAACAAAATAAAACTCCCATGATATTTCAGTCTTTGAATTCATGTGTGACTGAAAACTTGACTTCAGATTTCCTTTGACTTTCTACTTTTGTGCAACATTATATACATTCATGTTTGTTATTTGTTTTGTTTTATTTGTTAAGCTGTTTGGGGTTGGAAGTTTTCATTTTAAATAAAATTAATTCCAGTAAATACAGTATATACTCTACCTGCCAGTTCTGAATCTATGATTTTCCAAAAACTATCCAGGGAAATTGTATTATGGTTTGGACTAGGAATGCATACTCCTTTACATCCCATTCTGGAATTGACATGAATCTTTTTTACTTTAAATTCCTGAGGTTAGAAATAGACTCTAGACTACTTAAGTTCTATTTTCCATCTTTATTGAGGTAAAATTTACAAATAAAATGGTAAGGTATTTGAATATATATATACAATATAAGATATTATAATATAATAATAAATGTAAGATATTTAGATATATACACACACCCACACATACATTGTGAAGAATTCCTCGCATGTAGTTAACACATCCATCACCTCATATATATGTATATTATATATGTATATATTTTATATATAATATTTAGGTATAACTATATTATACATTATTTATATATATTTAGAATTATATATATTTATTTATATATATATATATATTTATTTATATATATATGCATTTAAGTTTTATTTTCTTGGCAAATTTCAGTTATACAATTCACTATTTTCAACTATAGTCACCATGTTATACACTATAGACCTTATAGCTGAAAACTTGTACCCTTTTATAAACCTCTCCCTATGTCCCCCACTTATTTAAATTCTTACTTGTGTTCACTTCAAAGATCTTTAGAAGCTTTCTCTTTACAATGATCATATTGAGCCCCTTGTTCAGGGGAGAACTATTGCATCTGTGAATTTTCATAACTGAATTTGCTGCACCAGCAATTATGATCTCATGAATTATTTGGACAACTTCCCCTTCACTGATAAAGCTTGAGAATTTAGCATCCACTGACCTAATTGAACATGTTAATAAAAATAAATTTATGAGTTTGTTCAAGAATTTTATGACATTTGGATATTTTCTAATTTATTTGTCTTCCAGATACAGCCCATAGTTTGGGGCCTAATTTTGTCTACCCTAGTAAATTACATTATATGTTCTTATTGTGGAATATAACATAACTGGTTTTAAATAACAATATGGAGTCATCTGAAAACACTTAAGGTTAAAGCAACATTTTAAACACCCCTTTATTAGGTTTTAGAATATTGCTGAGTTTTTTTTTTTTATCTGTCTTCAGCAGATTTGGTATGGTTTTATGATTAATTATATTTGCTATGTTTCATGATTCAGTGAAATTGTAATAACATTTTAGATGCACTATCATTTATCACCCAAGCAGAGAGGCACCTCTTTCTTTCTCTAGTTTGCACTTTATCAATTTAATATAAAACCTAACCTGATAATCTTTCAACTTCAAATATCTTGGGATATGAAGTGGAACTCACATCATCTCAGCTCTCAATATGGGGATTATATTACAACACTAAAAATAGAATACTTCATGTGATAAATTATTATTGTTTGCTAATTGGTAACTATATTTAATAAAAAAAGTTTTACTAACATTATGGAAATGATTGAATTTAATGTAAAATGATGTCTGACCCATAAATCTATTTATTTATATGTTTATGTATGTATGTATGTATTTATTTATTTTAACATATGAGTTACATATTTCCTTCTGGTGTTTTTTTTCCCTCCTTTACATTTTTAATTGTGAACATTTTCAACAAGTGTCATAGTTAAACATGCTAATTTATTTTTATTATTGTATTTATTTTTTTAATGTTTATTTATTCTTGAGAGAGAGATACAGTGTGAGCAGGGGAGGAGCAGAGAGAGGGAGACACAGAATCTGAATCAGACTTCACGCTGTAGGCTGTCAGCACAGAGCCCAAAATGTGGTCAAGCCCACAAACTGTGAGATCATGACCTAAGCCAAAGTCAGACACTTAACTGATTGAGCCACCCAGGCACCCCTAAATATGCTAATTTAATATATATGGAGCAACTAGAAAAAATTCAAGATGATTATATAGTACATATAATTTTTTTTTCTAAATTAATTACCAAACATGTGGCCCAAACACCAGTTACACTGAGTCTTGAGCTGAGTTCCAATTTCAGGGTTCTTAACTTCAGGTTAGGATAGGCTTCAGTAAATTTCTATGCATATGTCTACATTATATATACATACACTTTCTTCTGTTAAATATTCATAGCTCTCATATAAACTCAATAGGGTCTATGACCCATTCCATCTGAGTCCTTCTGACATAATAGTTTCTCCATTGGTAAAGTTGAAAATAATAGATTTTATTTTCCCTCAATGTCATTTTACCTCTCAGATTCTGATCATTCATCTTGCATGTACATACTAACCTATTTTTCTCCCTCCTTTCCTTCCTTCCTTAGATAATATAGTCAGCTCTCCCATTTATAGATGAAAATAAATTCCACTGAGGAGGAGCGGCTCTCCAGAACTCAGGTGGGTTGTTTCTTCCTTGTCTGGGAGCTGGACATTAGGGTATTTGCAATCAGGTTTTACCAGAGGGAGATTTTATATACAGTTGTTAAAATGGAATTGTGAGAGTAAAAATACACAGACAAAAGGTGAGGGTCACGGCTGCAGAACTGACATGGTCAACGGATTTACTAAGCCAGAGGAAGAAGTTTGCCTTTTTAAAAAAGTAAAGGACTAGAAAATCTCTAAGGATCCAGGAAATGTGGTCAGAAATTGTAGATACAGAAATGATCAAATTGTAGAGGGTGAAGGCAGAAAACAGGACAGAGCAATTGCTTGGAAGAAGTAGTATGGCATGACACTCCAGGATTCATACAAATAGACTGTGTCAAGATGCATGGCAAAGTCAGCTCCATTTAAGGGCATAGCAGCAAGCCCAAATCTACTGCTCCGTTATTTCGCTTCCATCCTGCTTCCCACACATAAGTATCCCTCTCTATAAGAACAAATTCAAAGACTACTTAAGAATGGGAAGCTTCTGGAACGAACTAGGATAAAGGTGGGCAATTGTGACCTTGGTGACAAAGAAGCTATGGTCTATTATACCAAATGGAGAAAAGAAATGAGATTGAAAATTCAAGTCGAGAGCATATATGTGTTCACTGAGCATCAGATCAAAGCCTGGCCCCTCCTATCTATACAGTGGTGAGGAGAGAAAGTACATGTGTGAGTGATCTAGTCTTTGCTTCCCTGTGAGATATCTCCCTCATGGATGGGCTCTCATGTAGCATTTAAGTAAGAGCTGCTCACTGCCTGGATAACTGAGATACTGAAAGGTAAGGTCTACAAATGCTTTTTTTTTGGAAAATTTCTACCACCAAGGTTTAAATAGATTGTCTGAGGTCATTAAGTAAAAGGAAAGAATGGTGTGGGGAAAGGGGCATCGGATTTTGGAGGTCAAATGACACAAATAAAGTCAACTCAGTAATTTCATCACTAAGCAATTTTCCTATATGACAAAAATGCAGATAAGTGCATATTGGATTCAGTTCAGACTTTAATTAGATTATTTACATGGCAGAACTTTATAAAGCTCTTACGAATGTTAGCTTACTTATTTATTTGAAGGATAAATATATGTCCTGGGACTTAGAAGGCCCAGGAACAATTTAGAGGTTAAGGTTGCATACAATAAACACATCAGTGCTCAAGTGGGGCACAGTGGGAACCTGTTCCCCTGCCACTGGTCCTTACAGAGCATCTGGAACAGCCTAGCACACTGAGCCAGCTCTCAGCATGAGACACATTATGACTCTTCCAGGACTGACCTTTTCTCAATGGGGAGATTTACCAGCAAAATGTTTCTACTGTAGTTTCTCTGGGCAGGAGGGAAAAGAGGCTGAATCCAGGATGGTTCAGCAGCTCCTAAGCATAGTGGTGGAACAAACATTTTATTTCCAACCTTTCTATCTTGAGTGGAGGAGACAATTTAGCTTCTTTGTAGAAAACAGACAAACAAAAGTATCCATCATCAGAAATTCAGAATCAACAGGGGTCCCTCTGTTCACATCTCTGAGCAGCACAACGTGGTGGAGAGTGATCTGGACTTGGAGGGAGGAGATCTGGTTTGCAGGCTGGATCCCCCATTAACTTACCTGGAGAACTTCAGCTGCTCATTTAGCCTTTGTTTTCTCATCTGTAAAAATGGCATTTAAAAATCTGTTCTACTTTTCTAATGACCTATTATGTAGTTTATACAAAAATCTTTGGAAAGCCAAAATATTATAGAGAGGTAGGCATGTCTCCCACCCTTATATTGTTTCTATTGAGGAAGAAATCCAACTCTGTTTATGAGACACTAGATTACACCTACTTCTAGTGCAAACAAACAAACAAATAAACAAAAACATATTGGAGAAGATATCCCTAAAGTTGTGCCTTGGAGGTCATGTGTAGGAGTTGAAACATTGTGCTTTTTAGAAATAAGTAGACTTGAGGGGCACCTGAGTGGCTCAGTTGGTTGAGTATCAGACTCTTGATTTCAGCTCAGGTCATGATCCTAGGGTTGTGGGATCAAGTCCTGCATTGGCTCTGTGCTGAGCATGAAGTCTGCTTAAAATTCTCTCTCTTTCTTCTCCCCCTCTCCCTCTCCCCCACTCATACATGCTCTCTCTCTAAAAAAAACTATAATTAATGAATTTAAATATTAAAAAAAATAAGTAGGTAGGCTTGAGTTTAAATCCCAGTTCAATCATTTACTTGCTAGGTAATCTTCAATGATTTTCTTAAACTACCTGGAATTCAATTGTTTCACCCATAAAAGGCCAATAAGGATGACATAATTGACATCAGAGAATTTCTGCAAGGTGGAGACAGATGCTAGATTTCTATACAATATCTGGCCAACAGTAGATTCTTATTAACTGTTAATTCCATTCCACCCACTCTATTCAGTATTAAACTGGATCATATCAATGATGTGACTATCGCACTCTTTATCACGTAAAGAGTTGGCTTCTTTGGCTATTCTTTGAGTTTTTGACCTGAACAAAATACATAAAAGTGATTTTACATGGATGTTGTAGGAATGACTAAGAAAACAAATGCATAGCACATTAAGAACACATAAATGTGTTTAAGTGAGAGAGGAGTCATTTCTTTGTGAGGAATTCCTTCTCCTTAGATTTAGGGAAAAAATCAAAATAAAATGAATACATTAATAAGCAATGTGCAATAGTAAATATAAAAGAAAGACTGGTAATGAAGATTTATATGTTTTTTTTTCTGGGTAAGTTTATCTTTGATAAGTCACATGTTTCTGCTGAGCCTGTTTTCTTCTTCACAAAGTGATACAGTTCAGGACAAAGCCCTTTCCAGCATTGGCATTTTCTAATATGATGCTGTTCTGACCATGTTATTGCACCTTTGCCTTGGATTAATTCATCCCTAAAAGAGGAAGTTTGGATTGATTGTTGGCAGCAGGCAGGAGAAAAAGTTCATATGGCAACATGGACGAATGACCACATTTCCAGCCTTACTCTATCTCTCTGAAATGCAGCCCTGTTAAGAGCCACTGCTTCAAGACTCTGCTTAATGAATATCTGCCGCAGCATATTACACTGCAGGCCAACCAGTGACCCTCCCACAGGCCCATGTCTCTTTCAAGGAGGGGATTGTTTTATGCTTTTCTCTTGGCTGGAGTTAATACAGTTGAAGTTCATCATAATCCCAGTGCTGGTCAAGAGTGAAAGAGACATTCTGCATTACCAAGTAGAGCAGGGTGAATTTAACTTGATGCATAATTAATTTTATAAGGCACAGTCTCTAATATGGGTATAGCTAATAGAAACGTTTTATTCATAAATGTGTTTTGAATGTGCTGTGGCAACCCATGTGGAGGTAGATTATTTTTCACCTGGGGGGTCACTTTTTACCTGGACACAACGACTAGAGTATAAGAGGCCCTTCCACTGCTCAAGGGAAAATGCCAGGGATTTGACAGTTTTCTTGAAAACAGAATGGCTTTAGTTCCCTGACATCAGCATGGGGACTTTCTTTTTGTTCTTTCCTTTATCAAATTCAGTGGTTCTTTCACTTGAGGGTACATATATATTACTGTGCAGAGCTGTATATTTCCAACTGCATATATTATACATTTTAGGTGACTCAAGGGACTTTCCAATATAATTTTGACAACATGCAATTTTTATATTATCTGCCAAATATAGAACCTAACCTTAGTAAAAGAAGCAATTCCATTTCATTGTTTTTCATCTTAAATATTGACAATTCTTAAAATCATTGATAATAATGAGCTAGCAAAGCTTGGATGTGAGCTCTCATTCACTTCGGTTGAGTCTAAGCATAACATTTCCATAAAGCAACTTGTCAATCTCTATCAACCTTAAATGTGCAAATTGCTTGTTTTTAATCCCACCTCTAGCAATTTTTCTTGAAGACATATTTACACATGTGCACAAAGATGTATAGACAGATGTTTATTGCAGGGTTGATTGTATTAGCAAAACAAATCCATTCTTTGGACATTCATGGACATTCTTCCTTAGATACTGCCATAGTGTATTTTCTTTTTTTTTTTTTTTTTTAATTTTTTTTTCAACGTTTTTAATTTATTTTTGGGACAGAGAGAGACAGAGCATGAACGGGGGAGGGGCAGAGAGAGAGGGAGACACAGAATCGGAAACAGGCTCCAGGCTCTGAGCCATCAGCCCAGAGCCTGACGCGGGGCTCGAACTCACGGACCGCGAGATCGTGACCTGGCTGAAGTCGGACGCTTAACCGACTGCGCCACCCAGGCGCCCCTGCCATAGTGTATTTTCGATAAACGTATTGTTCCTTACTTTCATCTACAATTCCTTGAATGATCAGGATTTTAGTTACATCTTAAGTCTTCTTTCCTTTATCTTCTTGTTACATACACAATAATCTTTGGCCTATTTCAAGTAACTCCAAAGTGGAGGGGATAATATATTAAAAGATTTTAATATATCTAGACAAATAACAAGGTTGTAGCCAACTAACAACTTTGAAGCAGATGTATCTGTAAAGATGAAAAGGTCTCCGAGACAATATCATATTATATAGAGGTATCTAGGGTTGTGTGCCACAATCAAGGCCACAGCCTTGGCTCATTCAGAATTCTGTAGTATAGTTGTGAGTCCTTCAGCTGGGCTGAGTATAAAGCCTGAAAAAACTACTGAAAATACCACTTATCAATCTTACACCCTTCCTTCTCTTCTTCACAGAAGTGCAAAAAATGTTGATAATATTTGGTCCTGGAGATTGCCTTTGTAAGTTGGTCCTAAGGAACTTTATTATTTTTTATAATAGCAGGTATGTATCAAAAATTAAATTTGTCCGAGGTCTGGTACACACTTTACATATATTTAGTTCATGTGTTCCTCTCAATAGACCCATGAGATAAGTAATCAATGTCCTCATTTATGGTAAGAACCAGCAAGGTTAAATAACTTATCCATGGTCATACAGCTAGTAAGTGACAAAGTCCACATTTAAATGTCTTTTTGACTCCAGAGTCCATGCTTACAGCCACAAAACTGGCTGATGATAATGGATAGAGAGTACAGTTGTAAACTTTGACCTAACTGACAACACCTTTTCCCTGACCCAAATCCCACACTAGGCACATAAGAGTGAAAAGGACAGTTGGTTATATTGTTTTTGAAGATGCAAAGAACTACTGCCCTGCTTTTCCCTGCCTGAGATGGCCAGAGAATATCCTTGGTGTAGTTCACATTCTCCTTAGAGTAGCAGTGATTTGACCTCCTGGTGGTTCTAGTCCAGCCCTTTCAGAATCACAGAATGACACACAACACAATGCAACTCACCTTCTATGTCTACATCAGTTGCCAGGCACCTGAACTCACACAGAGGACACCCAGGTCAGTTCTGCTTGCTATTTCTCTTTGATCCAGAACTGCACTGTCAGGATTAATAGCTGCAGGGACTGACCTGTCCATGATTAATGGCCCAAAGTCAGAAAGAACATCCTTAAACTTGCATAAGTTGTTTATTTTCTTACTTTAAGGACCCAAAGTGCACATCTCACCTTTTGATTCTAGCTTTTGGTCATCATTTATATGGCAACATGGATCAGATTTGTCTTTTTGGCTATGATGTTATAAACAATAGTGTTACATAGAGTTAAATTGTGTGAAAAGGGAGAGTCAGGAAGCTACAGAAGCAAAGACAAAATAGCTGGTTTGGGCCACCTGACTCCTTATCTTGATCAGATCATCAAGAAGTCATGGGCCCTCATGATATCTGGGTCTTCCACAGCTGTAATGTATCCTGTTATCACACTTTCTGGTTTGCCAGGGACATTCTTGGTTTATGCTCACATTCACTTGTTGATAGTTTGCAAGATTTATTTCATGGGAACCCCAACAACGAGGAGAATGTAGTTATCTTCTCCAGAGTTTGGTGACATTCAAAGAAACTACCCCAGGAAGGATATGACTTTAGATGAGGGGCCCTGTGCAGTTGAGCTCCTGCACTTGTCTTTGGCATGTAAGAAAATAATAAACTTGCTTAAACTAATTTGCCTAGACACAGTAGGGTCAGGGGTGGGAACTATTTTAAGGATATAGTATATTTGGTCATTTCATGGATGTGGATCTAGAAGCTGGGAAACTATAAGGAGTAAAAATGTCTTCCCATTTGTCCCCATCTTTTATCTCCCCTGACATGTCTTAATTTCTATTGTTTGTTTGTTTGTTTGTTTAAATAAATCTGGCTCTGAAGCCAGATGTTTAAGGATCTTGAGGTACATCAAAACTCAGTCTATTGTGACTAACATACATAAATTCAGTTCTTTTGAACAGGGGCACCTGGGTGGCTCAGTCAACTGAGTGTTTGATTTTATCTCAGGTCATGTTCCCACGGTCATGGGATTGAGGCCCACACAGGGCTCTGTGCTGATTGTAGGTCCTGCTTATGATTCTCTCTCTCCCGCTGCCCCTTTTCCCCACTCACATGATCACTCTCTCTTTCTCTCTCTAAAATAAATCCTTTTAAAAAATATAATGACCAAATCTATTTCATGGATAATTCTTACCTTAAGGTGTCTTAAGACCTAGAGAAAAAGCCAATAATGTTTTCTATATAAAAGGCACTGTCAGATAATGATCTTTACTTTGATCATTGTCAGGTTTTTGTTTTATTTATTTTTTCCTAATAGCTGGGATGGTTTTCTTTGTATCACCTACTCTTTTTGTCCTGACATCCTCTATGACTTGAGGGGGTCTGAGTGGGATAGAATCAGAGTTGTAAGTGTGGAGAAAGCAAGTTTGTGTTCCAGATAGGAATCCCCTTTATAATTCCAGCCTTGTAAGTATTGTCTTCCCAGCAAATGAACTAATGGAAATAATGAATACATGCCCACATACGTACACACAGGCAAGCCATTTCCAAGCTCTGTCATAGAATCTCTCAGTGCTTCACCAACTTGACCCTTTTTATTCTGCTTATGCCAGTGGCTGATCCTAGTTATAAATATTTTCCAAACTGCAGCTTGGGACTAATGGGCCCTTTGTATTTGAAGGTAAATCTCTCTTCGCTGGTTTCATCTGTATAAAGGAGAACCAACATCTCCTTTGGTGGGCTGGTCAGTGGATCCATAGGCAATGGTGATGTGTGGGTCCTATTCACTTCATGATGTTTTTTAACTATCACCAACTTTCCAACCAAAAGGCAACCAGCTGGCAGTTCTGAAGCCTGACATTCAAAGTTGCCCCACAATCTCATATCTGAGTCTGCATTTTCACTTTGCTGAGAAGTGAAGAAGCCCATCTGTCATTTGCTTCTGCCCTCTTCTGGTTCATAATAGCCATCTAGGGGCTACCCTGTCTTCTTTCCTTGAAACAGCTTTAAGATCTACTGGCTGTTTTGCCTAAAGTGGGAGGCTAAGAGAGAAATTAGCTGTCATATCAAGGCTTAACCATTAAGTAAAAGTAAATAATGTCATTGAAGGCATTAAAGGAATATGCCTGGCTTTTTGGATTAGTGCAAGGGAATGAAAAGAAAATGTATTTGTGGTTTCATGGGAAAAACCTAAACCACAAACATCTCTTTGAATTACCAATTGTATGGCCTTAGGCAAGTTAATTAAACTCCCTGAGCTTTACTTTATTTATCTATATAAATGAAGATGACATATTTTTGAGAAGGACTATTTTTACCCTTTGAAAACATAACTGAACCTCATCTAGGGCTGGAAAGCACTAGAGTTGATTCACTTCCCTTTCTTGCTGCAGGTTGAAATGGAAGCTCAGTTTCACACTGGGTTTCACCAGCATAATTTATTTATTATTATTTTTTAATTTTATTTTTTAACATTTACATCCAAATTAGTTAGCATATAGTGCAACAATGATTTCAGGAGTAGATTCCTTAAGCCCCTTACCTATTTAGCCCATCCCCCCTCCCACAACCCTTTCAGTAACCCTCAGTTTGTTCTCCACATTTATGAGTCTCTTATGTTTTGTCCCCTCCCTGTTTTTATATTTTTGTTTCCCTTCCCTTATGTTCATCTGTTTTGTCTCTTAAAGTCCTCATATGAGTGATGTCATATGATTTTTGTCTTTCTCTGACTGACTAATTTCACTTAGCATAATACCCTCCATTTCCATCCACATAGTTGCAAATGGGAAGATTTCATTCTTTTTGATTTCCGAGTAATACTCTATTTTATATATATATATATATATATATATATATATATATATATACACACACACACACACACACACACACACACACATATATATATATATACGCACACACACACACATACATACACACACACACACACACACACACACACACCACATTTTCTTTATCCATTCATCCATCGATGGACATTTGGGCTCTTTCTATACTTTGGCTATTGTTGATAGTGCTGCTGTAGACATGGGGGGGACATGTGACCCTTCAAAACAGCACACCTGTATCCTGTGGATAAATGCCTAGTAGTGCAATTGCTGGGTCGTAGGGTAGTTCTATTTTTAGTTTTTTAGAGGAACCTCCATACTGTTTTCCAGAGTGACTGCACCAGCTTGCATTGCCACCAACACCAGGATAATTTATTTTTATTGAAGTATAATCAATATACAAGGTCATAGTAGCTTCAGGTGTACAACAAACTGATTCAACAATTGTATATGTTACTTAGTGTTCACCATCATAAGTGTAGTCACCATCTGTCACTGTACAACATTGTTACAATATTATTGACTATATTCTCTGTGCCGTACTTTTCATCTCCTTGATTTCTTTCTTTTATAACTGGAAGGTTATACTTCTTAATCCCTTTTATCTATTTCACCCATCCTTCTCACCTACCTCTCCTCTGGCAATCACTAGTCTGTTTCCTGTATTTAAGAGTCTGTTTTCTAGTTTGTTTGTTTGGTTTGGTTTCTTTTAGATTTCACATATAAGTGAAATTCTATAGTATTTGTCTTTCCCTGTCTCACTTATTTAACTTAGCATAATACCCTCTAGGTCCATCCATGTTGTTGCAAATGGCAAAATTCCATTTTTTTTTATGACTGAGTAATATTCCATTACCTGTGTGTATATGTGTGTGTGTGTGTGTGTGTGTGTGTGTGCACCACATCTTTTTTACCCATTCATGTAAAGGTGGAAATTTAGGTTGCTTCCATATCTTGAGTATTATAAATAATGTCTGTTTAAACATAGGGTGTATATATCTTCAAATTAGTGTTATCATTTCTTTGGTTAAATACCCAGTAGTGGGATTACTGGATCAAAGCTGGAGGTATCACAATCTCAGATTTCAATATATACTACAAAGCTGTTGTCATCAAAACAGTATGGTACTGACACAAGAGTAGACACAGAGAGCCCAGAAATAAGCCCACATTTATATGGTCAATTAATTTGGCCACATAATGAACAAAGGAGGCAAGAATGGGGAAAAGACAATCTCTTAATAAAACTGGACAGCTACAGGGGCTCCTGGGTGGCTCAATCAGTTGAGCATTTGACTCCTGGTTTCGGCTCAGGTCATGATCTCATGGTTTGTGAGTTCGAGCCCCATGTCAGGCTCTGTGCTAACAGCATGGGTCCTGTTTGGGATTCTCTCCCTCCATCTCTCTCTCTGTGTCCCTCGGCTTGCTTTCTACCTCTCTCTCTTACAATCTCAAAATAAATAAACATTAAAAAAAACTGGACAGCTACATACAAAAGAATGAAACTGGACCACTTTCTTATACCATACACAAAAATAATCTCAAAATGGATTGAAGACCTAAATGTGAAACCTAAAACCATAAACCTCCTTAAAGAAAACATGGGCAGTAATTGGCAATAATCTTTTTGATATCAGCCTTAGTAACATTTTAAAATTTTTTAATCTTTATTTATTTTTTTGAGAGAGAGAGAAAGAGAGAGAGCAAGGGAGGGGCATAGAGAGAGAAGGGAACAAATAATCTAAAGTGGGTTCCGTGCTGACAGCAGTGAGCCCAGTGTGTGGCTTGAACTCATGAACCATGAGATCGTGACCTGAGCTGAAGTCAGACACTCAACCAACTGAGCCACCCAGGTGCCCCCTTACTAGCATTTTTCTAGATGTGTCTCCTCAGACAATGGAAACAAAAACAAAAAATAAACTATCAGGACTACACCCAAATATAAAGCATTTGTACAATTCAGGAAACCATCAACAAAACAAAAAGGCAAACTACTAAATGGGAGAAGATATTTGCAAATGATATATCCAATATAGGGTTAATATCCAAAATATATAAAAAACTTATACAACTCAACACCAAAATATCCAAAAACCAAAAAACCAAAACAAACAAAAACAACCCCAAAAAATTCACAAATAATCTGAGAGATATCACCTTATATTTGTCAGAAAAGCTATAATCAGAAAGACAAGAAATAAACATTGTTGGTGGAATGTGGAGAAAAAGGAACCCTCATGTATTATTGGTGAGAATGTAAATTAGTGCAGTCACTTTGGAAAACAGTATGAAGGTTTTCTCAAAAAATAAGAAATAGAAATACTCTATGTCCTAGCACCATTTAAAACCTGGGTGAGTGTAGAGACCCAGCTTACTGCTGGCCTTTGCTGGATACCACCCTGGTAAGGAATAGAGTTCCCCTACTTCCACTGTATGAAAAATGGAGATCAGCTTTCCACTTTGCCCTACGTGGGTATGGGATTTGGAACACCATCTGTTTTCAGTGAGCAGGGGATTGAAGATCAGCTCCCCATTCAGCCCACAGACATTCATGGGCAGAGTAATTGAAGTTCTGCTACCTGCTTCCCTAGGATGCTTTTCTAAAGGTAGAGTAGAAGGTTAGTTGCCCCTCAACCTCACTAACACTGTGGACATGGTATATGTGTGTGGTTTTCCTGTTGGTGTTTGGATTGAGTAGGTTGGGTATTGCTATTTTTTAAGCTACCCCTTTTCTGATCCTTTGGGTAGGGAAGACAGATTTTCCTTGGATGAATTTTATGTTAGCAGTTCTGGGCTGATGGCTTCTGCAATGCCCTGTCCAGGAAATATGGGAGGCAATGAGAAAACCCAGGAAACTCCCTGCCATGTTGTTCTTTAAGTCTTGAGGTATCTGGGCCATCTACCTTCTTTCCACCTTAAAGGGTTTTCCTAGGCTTTCTCATTATATTATCTCCAGGGCTTCTTATTTGGGCTAGAAGAAGAAAGCCACTCCATCTTGTCCATAACCAGGAGTCCTCTGATAATGTGCTTTTTAATTGTAAAGACCAAAATAAATATAAGAAAGTATTGTGAAGATTAAATCCGAGAAACAATGGTTTAGACAATTATGTAGGGAAGAAAATTATATTAATTCAAAGAATAAGCTCTTCTCAGTCTCTCTGGCAAAATTATTGTATCCTAACAATAAATATGGTAATGACAAATTTTCATAATTAGTTTACTAAAACAGTTTCTCTCCATGGAATGACTTCTGGTAGCATTTAATTATACAGATTGTGGTTATTGTGCTTTTAAATGTATTCCATAACTATTCCTTTTCAGAAATTCAAAATGCTCATCACTTCACTTAGTGAACTAGTATGATAGTCATTTGTAATGCCTGCAATGATAAAGGTGGAAATCTGTGTTGAAACTCTCTCTTTGTCTTATTAAAAACAAAAACGAGGGGCGCCTGGGTGGCGCAGTCGGTTAAGCGTCCGACTTCAGCCAGGTCACGATCTCGCGGTCCGTGAGTTCGAGCCCCGCGTCAGGCTCTGGGCTGATGGCTCGGAGCCTGGAGCCTGTTTCCAATTCTGTGTCTCCCTCTCTCTCTGCCCCTCCCCCGTTCATGCTCTGTCTCTCTCTGTCCCAAAAATAAATTAAAAAAAAAAAACGTTGAAAAAAAAAAAAAAAAACAAAAACAAAAACGAGGGGTGCCTGAGTGGCTTAGTTGCTTAAGCTTCTGAGTTCAGTGAAATGTTCAACTTCTAGCTCAGGTCATGATCTCACAGTTTGTGAGTTCAAGCCCCACATCGGGCTCTGTGCTGTCAGTGCAGAGCCCAGTTTGGATCCTCTGTCTCCCTCTCTCTTTGCCCCTCCCCCGCTCAATCTCCCTCCCTGTCTCTCTCAGAAATAAATAAACATTAAAAAAAAAGTCCCCAAAGCATCTGAATTTTTTTGTCTTATAAGACATCCTCTAGTTAGAGAGAAGGATAGGTTAATGTCATTCTTAATTTACGTTTCACCGCAAATAGTGTTCTATGGTAACAAAGCCCTGTCCCCCTACTTCACTTCTAATCTTCCAGCTTGATACCACTTATTAGCACAGTGGCCAGTGTCTAGGAATCCGGTTATGTGTCAGTGAAAGTCAGTATCCTGCCATTCATTAGTTGTGCTTCCTGTGCTTGCTCAGTGTGCCTTGTGAAAATAATGGTTAGCCTCATCTTATCAAGATTTGTTTCCCAATATGTATTTACAAAACTGCACCAGCATTGTGATACAAGAGCTAGTGGATAAATAAGGATAAATGTTCACGAAAATGCTATTGATAATGATTATTATAGAATTTGTGATTATAATAAAAGATGGAAGGAATTTGCAATTGAGTAAGGAAGATGAACTGGTGAATGCACAAAACTCTTAAAGATACCACAAAAGCACAGCCAGAACCCACGAGAAGCTCTAGAGCCTAAATTGTACTTAAATTTTGAGGCAAGGAGATTGGACTTTTGTACCTTCAAGTCAGTCACTATTGTCTGTGGCCTAATCTTTTGGTGATAGAGGGTAATGTAGGTGAGGCAGCTTCTATTTAACTGAGAACAATTTCCAGGGGTAGGGCACTATTTTGAGCTGTTAGCTAACAACACTCATGGATCCTCCTATGCATGTGTTATAGGTTGCATTGTGTCCCCTCCCAAGTTCATATGTTTCAATCCTAACTCCCCATACCTGGGAATGTGACTTTATCTAAAGATAGAGTCTTTACAGAGCTAATCATGTTTAAGTGAGTTCATTAGGATGAGCCATAATCCAATGTCACTGATGCATTTATAAAAAAAGGAAATAGGACACAGAAAGTAGCATAAATAGAGGGAGAAGAGAGCCACCTACAAGACAAGGAGAGACAAGCCTCAAACAAATCCAGCCCTCGTGCCAGCAGAAGGAACCAACCCTGATGATACCTTGATCTTGAACTTGTAGCTTCCAGAACTGTGAGACAATACGTGTTTATTTTTTCAGCCACCGAATTTGTGGTGCTCTGTTATGAAAGTCCTAGAAATGAAGACATGCAAAATATAGGTAATGAGCTCCTTCTCCAAGCATTTGAGACACAGAATCATGAAAGAACTTGAAATCTGCTTATCTCTGGAAAGAAGTTATAAACTGTAATACTTTAGAGCACTTGTAAGTATAATGTTTTGGACATGTGGAGAAAGCTAGTTTGTGATAGGAGAGAAAAGTAAAGCAACTATCCAGAGGGATTATAGACACCTGCGAGAGTAAGAGCACACTCTGCTGGCTCTGTTTTATCTGAGGTTCTGAGTTAGGGTTCCTTGTATTTATTTATCAAATTACCTTTTCTGCTTAATGCATCTTTCTTCACTCACAAGTTTGAGTGTGATTGACTGGAATGGAATCCAGTGATCCAGATGCTGAACTAACTCTGACCTTATCTCAGTTCCAGTTTTCTTAAAGGCATCAAATCTTTGGCCAGATTTTGCCTTGTGGGCATAGTGTTCAGTGAATGGAGTGTGGGCTGGATTATAACTTCAAATACTACCCTCCTCCTCCCCAGCTGGTTTTCTTTGGTTTAAAATGAATACAAACCACTACCACAGAGACCCTGGGTGAGTCTCAGCCTTGGTGCTAAATGCTACTTTTGTTTAATGCTTCCCTACTTTTTCTTAAACACCAAATCCTTGTTTTAATCACCCAGAGCATTTTGTGAGACTCACCAAGATAACAGATGACTATCATCAAGTTTATCAATCCTCAGTTAATGGGTGTGTTATTACCTCCTTCCCCATGACCTCCCTAAAGACCCATAAATGGAAAGTGGTGATAGTGTATGCTAAGAGAAGCAAATGCCTTGTTTGCTTTGGTCTTGTGGTTTTTATCTTCTGAGGAGAAAAATCTTAGTTCCCATTTTATTATTATTTTTACTATAATGTTAAGTTTGGACACCATAAAGTATTCCCTGGGAAATTAAAAACTTGTTTGTATAATTATGTTTCTGGAAGTAAATAAACTCATAATAAAAACATAATGCTATCATCAGGAAAAGAAAATATGCCTAGACAAGTCTGGTCTAGATCCAAGACCTCCATATGGATGGTTCTACAGTGAAGGATGTCCACCCAAGGCCAGGCAGAAGGCTAGGTGCAAAAGACAGGTGATTGTAACTCTTGGCCAGAACATCCCCCCAAATACATTATTTTATCTGAGGTTTGGGAATATTCCAGGTACATGAAAAGAATCTTCAACCTAAATAATTGCCCAATTTGTAAATATTTTCATGAGGAGAAAAATATAATTTAGAATGTCAGCTTAGAAAAGGAGGAATACAACTTATTTAAGATAGATAAATTTAGTAGGTAAGACACATATCTAGTTAAGGTGGAGGAAATAAGATTATTGAAACATAGTATTTCTACAGATTCATATTTTTCCAGCTATTCCTTAAATATAAAGACCCACAAGGTGGGGAGTTTGGAACGTGACTTACTTAGATAAGGTCTTGTATGTACCTGTCATGGGCTCTCAGAACAGGTGATGCAACATCATCCTTTATAGGGCTGCATAGGAGTGACACAGGATCCTGAAGATAAACAGAAAAAAATGAAACAAAACAACACAAAAACTCTAATGTGGATCTGAAGTTGATATTTAACTGTTCTAATAATCAGTCTGCTTTACAAATCTGCCCTGTGCTCTCTCTGAAGAGGAACTTATTTTAAAGAACTACCAAAAATATTCAACTTCTTTGTCCTCTCTACTGTCATTTTCCTGGTATTTCATTTCAGATAGAGTCTCAGGGGACAACAGTAAATATTTGAAGTTACTGTGACTAAATTTATGCTGATGCCATCACTACCTGCAGCACTAAAACAAGAAGCAAGCAGTAGAGTTAGTATTTCTCTCAGTGAATTATTCTGATAGCCTTTCATAATATTTAACTTGTGTTAGCAGGTGATGGATCCAGTTATCCTGTGGTAGAGAAGTAAATTCACACAGCACATTTTGTATCGATAGCCTGATTAAATGTCCACAGCAAAGGCAGAAATAAGCTCCTTCATCAAAAGTTTTTTGAACCTTTGGGGCACCTGGGTGGCTCAGTTGGTTGAGTGTTTGACTCTTGATTTCTGCTCAGGTCATGATCCCAGGGTTGTGGGATCAAGCCCTGTGTCTTAAGTCCTGCTTAAGATTCTCTTCTTGTCGCTCTGCCACTCTCCCCTGCTTGCACTCCTCTCTCTCTGTCTCTTTCTCTCTCTCTCAAATTAAAAAAAACAAAAAAGTTTTAAGAACCTTTAAGTCTTCTTGAAGTCTTGGTATTTTTTTATACTCCTTAACATCATCATCATCACCAACTTCCTTATTACTATCAATTATTATCATCTTTGTCATAACCATAAAAATAACAAAAGAAAAATGCATTTCATGCAAAGGGGATTCTGAGCTATGCACTCAAATGTGTTATCTCATTTAATTCCAACATAGGCTCACAATCTATGAAATAGGCACTTTTGTTATCTGTCTTTTATAGATGAAATTTAAAGCTACCAAGTAACTTGCCTAAGGTAGCTCAGATAAATGCCAGTGTCTGTTTTTGTTTTTGTTTTAATATGTCTGAGGCCTTAACCACCTACCATGCCACCTCTCATCAAAAAGCATATCTGAAACCTTTAAAGCGGAGGTCTTAGAAAGTATTCCAGACATCAACTAACTTCTTTGCCCTTGAGTGATAGTTGTAGTATCCTATAAAGGGAAGAACTGAGCTTCTAATACCTAAATGTTTTGTTTGTTTGTTTGTTTGTTTGTTTGTTTGTTTGTTTTCTGCAAAAGATTGTCAGTATTGAGGAAATGAAAGCATCATTATGACACCTATTACATGCCAGGTTTTTACATTGCTTATTTTATTTTTGAAGCTATCCTGACAGGTTAATATATTTAGTTTTGGAAATGTCCCTGAAAACTAGACAGGTGAAATAACCTCCCCAGAGCCATACCAAAATTGCAAAGACTAGAGAGAAAAACCCAACTCTACTGTGCTAACCACTAAGCATCTAATTTGTAAGACAGTTGTTAGCCATCACTGACCCCTTGGTCAAATCTTGGTGAAAACCTGAGATAAGGTCAAGACCAAGAAATTAGGGGGTAAGGGTTGAGAGTACCAAAGTTTAGCCAGGAAAGATAAGTGGGGCTAGGGGAAAAGAAAATGTGAGAGGTCCAGAGCAAGGCAGCAGGCACATGAGGCAGTGGGCAGGGAGGTGGAATCAAGAGTTGGGGGGCAAAGGCAGTGCAAGATCTGCTGTATTATTTATCCCAGGTTGGCTCCAGGAATGAAACCAAGGGGAAAATAAAGAATGGCATGATGGAGTGCTCCTCGTCGCACTTAAAGAATATGGCCTAAGCTTGTTCCCTCCTTCTCCATTTAGTTGCTTAAGAAAGACTCATCTTTGACTGCCTATGATCATTTCCCAGCACTCCTCTGAAGAGAAAGATGATATGAAGATTTTACTTCTGTGGAAGGGTGTAGACTCACACTGCAGTCTTCTTCATGTTTCTGCTATTGTTATTTCCATTGCTGATGTTGATAAACCAGAACAATTGGCTATTTAAAAAAAATTTTTTAACGTTTTAATTTATTTTTGAGAGAGAGAAAGACAGTGTGAGCAGGGGAGGGGCAGAGAGAGAGAGGGACACACAGAATCCGAAGCAGTCTCCAGGCTCTGAGCTGTCAGCACAGAGCCCAGTGCAAGGTTTGAACCCATGAGAGTGAGATCATGACCTGAGCTGAAGTCAGACACTTAACTCAATGAGCCACCCAGGTGCCCCAACAATTTGCTATTTCTTTTTTTTTTCAATATATGAAGTTTATTGTCAAATTGGTTTCCATACAACACCCAGTGCTCATCCCAAAAGGTGCCCTCCTCAGTACCCATCACCTACCCTCCCCTCCCTCCCACCCCCCATCAACCCTCAGTTTGTTTTCAGTTTTTAAGAGTCTCTTATGCTTTGGCTCTCTTCCACTCTAACCTCTTTTTTTTTTTTTCCTTCCCTTCCCCCATGGGTTTTTTTAAGTTTCTCAGGATCCACATAAGAGTGAAACCATATGGTATCTGTCTTTCTCTGTATGGCTTATTTCACTTAGCATCACACTCTCCAGTTCCATCCACATTGCTACAAAAGGCCATATTTCATTCTTTCTCATTGCCACGTAGTACTCCATTGTGTATATAAACCACAATTTCTTTATCCATTCATCAGTTGATGGACATTTAGGCTCTTTCCATAATTTGGCTATTGTTGAGAGTGCTGCTATAAACATTGGGGTACAAGTGCCCCTATGCATCAGTACTCCTGTATCTCTTGGATAAATTCCTAGCAGTGCTATTGCTGGGTCATAGGGTAGGTCTATTTTTAATTTTCTGAGGAACCTCCACACTGTTTTCCAGAGTGGCTGCACCAGTTTGCATTCTCACCAAAAGTGCAAGAGGGTTCCCGTTTCTCCACATCCTCTCCAGCATCTATAGTCTCCTGATTTCTTCATTTTGGCCACTCTGACTGGCGTGAGGTGATATCTGAGTGTGGTTTTGATTTGTATTTCCCTGATGAGGAGAGACGTTGGGCATCTTTTCATGTGCCTGTTGGCTATCTGGATGTCATCTTTAGAGAAGTGTCTATTCATGTTTTCTGCCCATTTCTTCACTGGGTTATTTGTTTTTCAGGTGTGGAGTTGGGTGAGCTCTTTATAGATTTTGGATACTAGCCCTTTGTCCGATATGTCATTTGCAAATATCTTTTCCCATTCCATTGGTTGCCTTTTAGTTTTGTTGGTTGTTTCCTTTGCTGTGCAGAAGCTTTTTATCTTCATAAGGTCCCAGTAATTCACTTTTGCTTTTAATTCCCTTGCCTTTGGGGATGTGTCAAGTAAGAGATTGCTACGGCTGAGGTCAGAGAGGTCTTTTCCTGCTTTCTCCTCTAGGGTTTTGATGGTTTCCTGTCTCACATTCAGGTCCTTTATCCATTTTGAGTTTATTTTTGTGAATGGTGTGAGAAAGTGGTCTAGTTTCAACCTTCTGCATGTTGCTGTCCAGTTCTCCCAGCACCATTTGTTAAAGAGACTGTCTTGTTTCCATTGGATGCTCTTTCCTTCTTTGTCAAAGATTAGTTGGCCATACATTTGTGGGTTTAGTTCTGGGGTTTCTACTCTATTCCTTTGGTCTATGTGTCTGTTTTTGTGCCAATACCATGCTGTCTTGATGATGACAGCTTTGTAGTAGAGGCTAAAGTCTGGGATTGTGATGCCTCCTGCTTTGGTCTTCTTCAAAATTACTTTGGCTTTTCGGGGCCTTTTGTGGTTCCATATGAATTTTACGATTTCTTGTTCTAGTTTCGAGAAGAATGCTGGTGCAATTTTGACTGGGATTGCATTGAATGTGTAGATAGCTTTGGGTAGTATTGACATTTTGACAAAATTTATTTTTCCAATCCATGAGCATGCAATGCTTTTCCATTTCTTTATATCTTCTTCAATTACCTGTATAAGCTTTCTATAGTTTTCAGCATACAGATCTTTTACATCTTTGGTTAGATTTATTCCTAGGTATTTTATGCTTTTTGGTGCAATTGTGAATGGGATCAGTTTCTTTATTTGTCTTTCTGTTGCTTCATCACTAGTGTATAAGAATGCTACTGATTTCTGTACATTGATTTTGTATCCTGTCACTTTGCTAAATTCATGTATCAGTTCTAGCAGACTTTTGGTGGAGTCTATCAGCTTTTCCATGTACAATATCATGTCATCTGCAAAAAGTGAAAGCTTAACTTCATATTTGTCAATTTTGATGCCTTTGATTTCCTGTTGTTGTCTGCTGATGCTAGAACTTCCAACACTGTTAAACAACAGTGGTGAGAGTGGACATCCCTGTAGTGTTCCTGATCTCAGGGAAAAAAGCTCTCAGTTTTTCCCCATTGAGGATGATGTTAGCTGTGGGCTTTTCATAAATGGCTTTTATGATCTTTAAATATGTTCCTTCTATCCTGACTTTCTCGAGGGTTTTTATTAAGAAACGTTCCTGAATTTTGTCAAAGGTCTTTTCTGCATCGATTGACAGGATCATATGGTTCTTATCTTTTCTTTTATTAATGTGATGTATCACGTTGATTGATTTGTGAATGTCGAACCAGCCCTGCATCCCAGGAATGAATCCCACTTGATCATGGTGAATCATTCTTTTCACATGCTGTTGAATTTGATTTGCTAGTATCTTATTGAGAATTTTTGCATCCATACCCATCAGGGATATTGGCCTGTAGTTCTCTTCTTTTACTGGGTCTCTGTCTGGTTTAGGAATCAAAGTAATACTGTCCTCATAGGATGAGTCTGGAAGTTTTCCTTCCCTTTCTGTTTTTTGGAATAGCTTGAGAAGGATAGTATTATCTCTGCTTTAAACGTCTGGTAGAACTCCCCTGGGAAGCCATCTGGTCCTGGACTCTTATGTGTTGGGAGATTTTTGATGACTGATTCAATTTCTTTGCTGGTTATGGGTCTGTTCAAGCTTTCTATTTCCTCCTGATTGAGTTTTGGAAGAGTGTGGGTGTTTAGGAATTTGTCCATTTCTTCCAGGTTGTCCAGTTTGTTGGCATATAATTTTTCATAGTAGTCCCTGATAATTGCTTGTATCTCGGAGGGATTGGTTGTAATAATTCCATTTTCATTCATGATTTTATCTATTTGGGTCATCTCCCTTTTCTTTTTGAGAAGCCTGGCTAGAGGTTTGTCAATTTTGTTTATTTTTTCAAAAAACCAACTCTTGGTTTCGTTGATCTGCTCTACAGTTTTTTTTTTTTTTTAGATTCTATATTGTTTATTTCTGCTCTGATCTTTATTATTTCTCTTCTTCTGCTGGGTTTAGGCTGCCTTTGCTGTTCTGCTTCTATTTCCTTTAGGTGTGCTGTTAGATTTTGTATTTGGGATTTTTCTTGTTTCTTGAGATAAGCCTGGATTGCAATGCTTTTCCTCTCAGGACTGCCTTCACTGCATCCCAAAGCATTTGGATTGTTGTATTTTCATTTTCGTTTGTTTCCATATATTTTTTAATTTATTCTCTAGTTGCCTGGTTGACCCACTCATTCTTTAGTAGGTTGTTCTTTAACCTCCATGCTTTTGGAGGTTTTCCAGACTTTTTCCTGTGGTTGATTTCAAGCTTCATAGCATTGTGGTCTGAAAGTATGCATGGTATGATCTCAATTCTTCTATACTTGTGAAGGGATGTTTTGTGATCCAGTGTGTGATCTATCTTGGAGAATGTTCCATGTGCACTCGAGAAGAAAGTATATTCTGTTGTTTTGGGATACAGAGTTCTAAATATATCTGTCAAGTCCGTCTGATCCAATGTATTATTCAGGGCCCTTGTTTCTTTATTGCCCGTGTGTCTAGATGATCTATCCATTTCTGTAAGTGGAGTGTTAAAGTCCCCTGCAATTACCACATTCTTATCAATAAGGTTGCTTATGTTTGTGAGTAATTGTTTTATATATTTGGGGGCTCCGGTATTCGGCGCATAGACATTTATAATTGTTAGCTCTTCCTGATGGATAGACCCTGTAATTATTATATAATGCCTTTCTTCATCTCTTGTTACAGCCTTTAATTTAAAGTCTAGTTTGTTAAAAACTGAGAACAAACTGAGGGTTGATTGGGGGTGGGAGGGAGGGCAGGGTGGGTGATGGGTATTGAGGAGGGCACCTTTTGGGATGAGCACTGGGTGTTGTATGGAAACCAATTTGACAGTAAATTTCATATATTAAAAAATAAATAAATAAATAAATAAATAAATAAATAAATAAATAAAAAAAAGTCTAGTTTGTCTGATATATATATATATGGCTACTCCAGCTTTCTTTTGACCTCCAGTGGCATGATAAATAGTTCTCCATCCCTTCACTCTCAATCTGAAGGTGTCCTCAGGTCTAAAATGAGTCTCTTGTAGACAGCAAATAGATGGGTCTTGTTTTTTTATCCATTCTGATACCCTATGTCTTTTGGTTGGCACATTTAGTCCATTTACATTCAGTGTTATTATAGAAAGATATGGGTTTAGATTTACTGTGATGTCCATAGGTTTCATGCTTGTAGCGATGTCTCTGGTACTTTGTCTCACAGGATCCCCCTTCGGATCTCTTGTAGGGCCAGTTTAGTGGTGACGAATTCCTTCAGTTTTTGTTTGTTTGGGAAGACCTTTATCTCTCCTTCTATTCTAAATGACAGACTTGCTGGATAAAGGATTCTCGGCTGCATATTTTTTCTGTTCATCACATTGAAGATCTCCTGCCATTCCTTTCTGGCCTGCCAAGTTTCAGTAGAGAGATAGGTCACGAGTCTTATAGGTTTCCCTTTATATGTTAGAGCACATTTATCTCTAGCTGCTTTCACAATTTTCTCTTTATCCTTGTATTTTGCCAGTTTCACTATGATATGTCGTGCAGAAAATCGATTCAAGTTACGTCTGAAGGGAGTTCTCTGTGCCTCTTGGATTTCAATGTCTTTTTCCTTCCCCAGTTCAGGGAAGTTCTCAGCTATGATATCTTCAAGTACACCTTCAACATCTTTCCCTCTCTCTTCCTCCTCTGGAATACCAATTATGCGTAGATTATTTCTCTTTAGTGCATCACTTAGTTCTCCAAATTTTCCCCTCATACTACTGGATTTTTTTATCTCTCTTTTTCTCAGCTTCTTCTTTTTCCATAATCTTATATTCTAATTCACCTATTCTGTCCTTTGCCTTTTCAATCCGACCTGTGGTTGTCTCCATTTTATTTTGCAGCTCATTGATAGCATTTTTTAGCTCCTCGTGACTGTTCCTTAGTCCCTTGATCTCTGTAGCAAGAGATTCTCTGCCGTCCTTTATACTGTTTTCAAGCCCAGTGATTAATTTTATGACTATTATTCTAAATTCACTTTCTGTTATATTGTTTAAATCATTTTTGATCAGTTCGTTAGCTGTTGTTATTTCCTGGACGTTTTTTTGAGGGGAAGTCTTCCGTTTCGTCGTTTTCGATAGTCCCTGGAGTGGTGCGGGACTGCGGGGCACTTCCCCTTTGCCGTCTTGAATAACTTACGTTGGTGGGCAGGGCTGCAGTCAGACCTGATGTCTGCCCCCAGCCCACTGCTGGGGCCACAGTCAGACTGGTGTGTGCCTTCTTTTCCCCTCTCCTAGGGGCGGGATTCACTGTGGGGTGGCATGGCCTGTCTGGGCTACTTGCACACTGCCAGACTTGTGGTGCTGGGGATCTGGCGTATTAGCTGGGGTGGATCCGCAAGGTGCACAGGGGCGGGAGGGGCAGGCTCACCTCACTTTTCCTTCCGAGATCTGCTTCGGGAGGGGCCCTGCGGCACCAGGAGGGAGTCAGACCTGCTGGAGGGATTGATCCGCAGAAGCACAGTGTTGGGTGTTTGCGTGGTGCAAGTAAGTTCTCTGCAGGAACTGGTTCCCTTTGGGATTTTGGCTGGGGGATGGGCGAGGGAGATGGTGGTGGCAAGCGCCTTTGTTCCCCGCCAAGCTCAGCTCTGTCTTCTGGGGCTCAACAACTCTCCCTCCTGTTGTCCTCCAGCCCTCCCTTTCTCCAAGCCAAGCTGTTAGCTTATAACCTTCCAGATGTCAAGTCCCCTTGCTGTCAGAACACACTCCGTCCGGCCCTTCCACTTTTGCCAGCCAGACTCGGGGGCTCTTTTTGGCTGGCGGGCCCATCTCTGCCCCGGCTCCCTCCTGCCAGTCCATGGAGCGCGCACCGCCTCTCCACCCTTCCTACCATCTTCTCTGGGCCTCTCGTCTACGCTTGGCTCCGGAGACTCCATTCTGCTAGTCTTCTGGTGGTTTTCTGGGTTATTTAGGCAGGTGTAGGTGGAATCTAAGTGATCAGCAGGACGCGTGGTGAGCCCAGCATCCTTCTACACCACCATCTTCCCAGGATCCTCCCCGCAATTTGCTATTTCTAACAGTGTGATTAAAGTACTGTAATTAAAAAATAAGATAAATAAAACTCTCAATAAATCAAAAACTAAACAACAAAGTTAGCCAGATAGAAGTCTGAAGGCAGGTGTTCAGTGAAAAGCCCTTCATTTCAAAGATGAGTCTGCAAGAGAGACCTTCAGATGAGAGCACCTTGGTTATCACTGGGGTCCCAGAGAGTATTGGTCACTCCGAGCTTTTTCTCCTCACATCTAGAAGGTTCCAAATATATGTCAACTAACTTCACATTGACTCTTTGAGGGATATATAATGCCCAGGCCAGTTTCCCCTATACATTCAATGCCATTCTCACCAACCTTCACCTTACTTCAGTAACATGATGAATTTCATATAATACGAAATAAATTAGAATATGGAATATAAACTTGCTTTAAATAAAAATATTTAAAACCAAACATAGTATCTGGTATCTATTCTCTGACTATTTCTTACCAAAGAAACTTAATCCAATATGGAGCCAATGGATCATTAATCCTATCTACTTCCTGAAAAGGATATAATACTGGTTTTCTTAAAATAAGTATTGGATAATTGCATAAAACCACCAAACTTGGGGCACCTGGCTACCTGGCTGGCTCATTTGGTTGAGTCTTTGACTTTGCTCAGGTCATGATCTTATGGCTCCTGAGTTTGAGCCCTGCATTTGGCTCTGTGCTAACAGTTCAGAGCCTGGAGTCTGCTTCAGGTTCTGTGTCTCCCTGTCTCTCTCTCTGCCCCTCTCTCACTCATGCTTTGTCTCTTTCAAAATAAATAAACAAAAACAAAATTAAAAAAAAACAAAAACCAAAAAACACCAAACTCATTTGAGAATGTTTTGTCAGCTCACTTCCCCACTCCATCCAAAATAGTATATGAGCATATTCTGAGGGAAAAGTAAATTCAGTCATTTCTGCTATAATTTCATGTTTTAAAAACATGAATTTCTGGGGCTCCTGGATGGTTCAGTTGGTTAAGTTTGTGACTCTTCATTTCAGCTCAGGTCATGATCTCATGGTTTATGAGTTTGATCCACTGGCAGTGTGGAGCCTGCTTCAGATTCTCCTTCTCTTCCTCTCTCTCTACCCCTGCCCTGCTCACGTGCTCTCTCTATCAAAATAAATACACAAACTTAAAAAAATGAAAACATGAATTTCTTCTAACATGATTGATATATTAGATATAATTTAAGTATAACACACATTCTGTGTCTACTTATGAACACTTTTGTTTATGTGAAATACAAGTGAATTTGGAGAAGTGCACCCAGCTGAACAGAGATTTGTAGGAATATATAAAACAAACACACATCACACATTTCAGACATTCACTAACCAGCTCAGTTCATTGTGTTATGAGCTACATCCAGGCACATCTAATGTTATAACTTTTTATCTGCTTTCAGACAAAATCCGACTTCTACCAGTTTATAATAACTCACCAGCTGTACCCTTAGGTGTCCACTTCCACAATCAAACTTCTAATATTTTGAAGGTAAGGTGTAGTATTTATTGGAACAGTATGGTGTTTCTTAACCACTTAATATATGCAAAACTGTGCTACTGAAATATATATATGTGTGTGTGTGTGTGTGTGTGTGTGTGTGTGTATGCATTTCTCTGATGAAGTTTTTGAGTTTTGTGCCTCTAATTTTATTTTTCCCCCATAAGTTCTGTGATGACTGATGTGTGATATTGTACAACATGGAGATGTTTAAGAACGCTTGCAATGACAAAATAAAATACTCTATTTAAAAAATATATATATCTGTATAAAAAGTTAATTTAAGAACAAAAAAAGATGTTACTTTAAATGGGTGGAATATCATTATTTTTGAGAGATGAGGCATATGGGTAGTGTTAGCAGACTGTGACGCTCAGATAATGAAAGTGATAAACCATTCCAGACAGTCTATCTGCATGTCATTCAATGTTGTGATTCAAGCAAGACAAGTGTCCATTTAGAAGGAACACTCTCTCCCCTACAGATCCTGACAAAGCCTGATGCTGTCATCCAGACAACAAACGATTACTGAGAAACAGACAGAAGATGGGCTGACCATGGTTTAGAAGTGCACAAGGTCTGAAAATTAAGATAAATTGTTTTGAAAGTAATCTTTTGCTTGAAGTTTGAGGAGCTTTGCCACTGCGACCACTGTCATCCCCAAAGGCACTTGTGAGAGCTAGATTTGAAAGTGTGCCAATACATACTTGTTCCCAGGAGAATAGGGTCAGTAAGCTTTTTGCACTTGCCAGCCTATTGTTTTACCATTTCACATTTCTTTTCATAATAACCTTATAAGAAATCTTTTTATATGCCCTTTCTATAAGTGGAAAATGTGAGTCTCAGAGAACTGTATGTATTTGCCTGAATACATACAGTTAGTAAGTGACAGACCGAGATGCAAACCCCTTTATTTCTCCATAATTCTTAACACTTTCTATGAAATCAAGCTAAAAATCAAAGCAAAAAGTGGGGATAAGCTACCTACTTATATACTTACATGTTTATGCCTTTGTCAAGCTTCTGGTTTCTTGTCTGGCACCCCCTCAGTCTCTTATCCTTGTTTGCCATTTCTATTTCTGTCATTTCATTACATATGAATATCTTGCCATTTCCTTGTCTTTCTGCAAAATAGAGACATGTAGACAGATTTGAGAAAATAATGGTGGACTATTCATAATACTTAGTATCCACAAGAGAAGCTTGGGAAAATGTCCTTGGGAAGGTAAGTTAATTTGTCTTCCTGAGGAATTGGCAGCTGGTTCTTATGGCTTTTCTTATGCTACCCAAAAGTATGGGGCCCGATATTATATATAATTAGGGGAAGAAAAGAAGCACCAAAGATTAGTTTGTGACTTCTCAGCATGAGGAAAGCTGAGGCGATCTGACAGTACATCAAATTTGCATCTTGAGGATATGATAATTTTATTAGCAATGTGAGACAATCTCTCATATTTGCTACAAGTCAAAACAGCAATGAAAATTGAGCTTCTTTGCTTACCAACATTGCAGTGACCCTCTGCCCTCTGCCTTCTACTCACATTAAGCTAAAGAGATTTGATCTTCTCCTTATTACTAAAAGAAATGCAGTTTTAGAGAGAGAACTGAGGTAGCAGGGACATTCGAGGAGATAATGAATTCACTGATAAAGTCAATGGAACATCATCCAATAGTCTTAAAAGCTTTGTTTACAATTTTATATGATGATTTGGGTATATATGTTGTTTGGAAAGCTAAAAATGTTACCTGGACATTATTTTAATAAAGATGTAGAAGAGCTGCAGACCGATCTCCACAGACTTACGTTGCATTTTTATCTTAGTGTTAGGCAATTTGAGTAACATTCAACAAATCTTACTTTAAGAAAGAAATTACCCAGTTTATCATTAGGCAGGGCTTTAAAAAAAAGTCACAAACAAGTATGAAACCTCAGTTAATGTCTATAGATGAAAATAACATGCATTAATTTAATGAAATGAACGAGGGAAGAGCATTGAGTAAATTAATATATTATGAATCTGGTCAGACTATTTTTTGAAAGTTAATTTAATTATCTAATTTTTTTTTATTAACTATAGAAGTAGAAACTAATTGGGTTCATGTGGGAAATGCATGAAATTAATATACAAGTGAAGAAACACAGTCCTTTTAAATTTAATAAAATTGGGTAAGGAGACTATCTCACTGATAATAAATGACTGACCTGGTATTTGTTCATTACGTATCTCTGTTCCAGACTTTAGTCATGGGTGTCTGGCTGGGACAAACATTTGTGATTCATTTGCCAGGGAATCTTGTGTTTCAGGGTGCAGACGATGATAGTGGCTCTACTCTGTGTGCAATTGTGGCTATAAAGTCTCCTGGATGAGCAAATGCACCTCTAGTGCTATTTTCATTTGACTGCCTTCAACCTGTGGTCAGAGCTGCTGGTTTAGAGCCCATTTTTGTAGCTTACTTGACATTTCAATGCCTAGTGGACCTAAAGTACTTGTTCAATTTTAACAGCGTCACATCTTTGTATTCCTACAACACAGTCCTGGCTATTTGTGAACATCCCCATGATGTCCAAGTAGGCATACCTGTCAGTTGGCATGTAAATGTCAGGACACCTTCAAGGTACTCTGTTTTCTTTATGAACAATTTCACAGCCCCCCTCTGGAGATGAACTGGAAGCTCAGCTCTGCCTGTAGAAGTTTAGGATAGCTCGGAGGTGAAAGATGATCTGGGGCGAGGCCCCAAATCCCCAAGGACTATCCCATGTGGCATTCATGAAGTTACCTCAAACTCATTAGACTGATAAAATTGTTAAGCTTAGGGGCACCTGGGTGGCTTAGTCAGTTGAGCTTCAGATTCTTACTAGCAGGAGTCAGTGATGCACCTTGTTGCAAGAGACCGCTGCATTTAATCAAAACCTGTTTCCGTGGACCTTCCTGAACAGAGTGGTGGTTGTGGAGGGGTATTTCTTTACTTACAGGTTGTCTCTCGCTCCTCCCTTCAATTTCCCCTCTTCTTCTCCTATTTGGCTATGCTGTGTAAGGTCCTCATTTCATGTACTAGGCCATGCATTCCTCCCACATTCTTGCTTTGAATGCTGTATTTTTGCTATTTTAAAGAAATCAACCTGTGTTAAAGGCTATCTCCAGTCAGGATTCTCGCTGCTGCTGCCCATTCTCAGCTCAAAGTCCTGCAGGCTCTTCTGACTCCGTGTGCCTCCATAGGGTTCCTTGAAGAATCCCCTCCTTATAATTCATCCCATAAGTTCAGCTTCTCTTTGGCCATTCAAGCCAGGAGCTTCTTCCAACTCTCCCCTTTCTAAATTAATCACTGACACCTGTTGATGATATATTTGTTTTGTTTCTCTATTTGCAATTCCCTCCACACTCACACCCGAGGGGCTTCTCACCTTGCCTTGATTACTAGGACAGCCTTTCCTGCTGTCTCTGCCTTCAGCCTTGCTGGGGACATTTTGGCTACTTGAGAACACAGTAAGCCCATCATCAAGGAACTTGTCCTGATGTAATATGTCCACTGGGGTGCGGAAAGGGAACACCTCAGGCCTCTGGCGTTGATCTATCTGTGATTCAAGGTCTCACTGGGGTTGGAGGTAAGGGGAGGTGAGGCTCGTCTGAGCCATAGTTTTGCTAAGGCCTTCAGCCTAGAAGTCCAGCCGTATTTCCTGCCTCAAGGAAACAAGATCCTGGCTATACTGCTTCTGAAAAGGAGAGGTAAGTCTTGGGTCTTCAGGATCATGGCACTGGCCAGTGTTACTTTAATGCTGGGCAAGAGTGAAATCAGAAACACAGCATGTTCTTAGAGCTAGAACAAATAGGGAAGACAATACCTGCAAAAGGCAAGTTATTAAGTCGGGGGGCCATCTGAGAGCTGTTAGGAAGTTTTATTTCAGTTTCTTAAATCACCTACTTAACCTTGGTGCCTGAAATTCCACACAACAACCAGTCCTCTATCCCAATGTACTATTTTCTGCAAAAAACTTTTTTTTTCAGAAAGGCAATATATATCAATTACAGTTGACCCTTGAACAGCATAATTTTGAACTGTGAAGGTCAAGTTCTACACAGACTATTTTGATAAATAACCAAAGTACTGTAAATGTGTTTTCCCTTTCTTATAACTTTCTTCATAGCATTTTCTTTCCTCTAGCTTACTTTGTTGTTAGAATACAGTGTATAATGCATATAACATACAAAATATGTGTTAATCAACTTTGTTATCAATAAGGCCTCTGGTCAGCTGTAGGTTATTAGTAGTTAAGTTTTTGGGGAGTCAGAAGTTATGCATGGATTTTCAACGGCAGCAGGGGATTGGTACCCCTAACACTCATGTTGTTTAAAGATGAACTGTCTATATCATTAATTATTCATCATCTGTTCCTCCTTTCTTCTTTCTCTCCTTTATCCCTTCCTCCCCTCCCTTCCTTCTTTCTTTTCCATCTAGCTTTTTTTTTCCACTTACCATAATGGTTACATGGTTCATCCACATAGTAGCATGTATCAATATTTCATTCTTTTGATATGGCAAAGTAATATTCCATCATATGTTTATACCACGTTTTGTTTACTCATCAGTTGATGAACATCGGGGCTGTTTCCACTCTTTGCTATTATAATTAATGCTGTCATAAAGATTCATGTACAAGTTTCTGTGTAGACATTATGTTTTCATTTATTTTCAGTATATACCTGGAAGTGTAATTGATGGGTCCTATGGCAACTTTGGTTTTAACATTTTAAGGAACTATCAACCTGTTTTCTAATGTGGCCACACCATTTTACAATCCTACTAGCAGTGTATATGGATTTCAACCTCTTCACATAGTCACCAATACTTTATTTATTTATCTTTTGTCTTTTTGATTATAGCCATCCTAGTGGATGTTTTATCTTCTATATTGGCTATTAATCACTGCTATGGTCCTAGAATCTAAATTTTCATTTTTCTTCTGTTTTCTGATACAATCAAGTTTCCTCTTAAAGAAGTTATATTCCAAGTCCTCTTGATGGATTTATAGAGACTCTCATATAAAGGGAAACTTAATAATAATACCAAGCATTTGCTGAACACTCATCATGGGCCTGGCCGTTCTCTAAACATGTATTATATCTTTACATCTTTACAACTACTCTGTCCTGTCCATCCTGACAGGAAAAATGTGACCATAGCAATCTACTATTTTGAAAAGTTACTGAACAAAGCATAACTATTTTAAAAGCTATTTGCAAACCTATGTCTTCACCTGTCTTGGTTTTCCCAAATATGTTGTTTCATTTCTCCCATGAATGTCCTTCAAATATTTCCTATTACAGAGGAAATTATATTTTTCAGAAGCCTTTAGCACACTGTAAGAGCACCTGGCAAGTTCATTAAGCTCACAGAACCCCACCGGGAGAGCAAAGGAGAAAGCGGGATGCTTTAATGCACCACTCAAGCTTTCTGCAAGTCGGTTCACTCCATGTGCCCTCTAATCAATGGGTTTCTCAATAAAGTGGGGGGAGGAGGGGTTACTGAGGAACAAGAGATAGAGTTTGATTGATAAAGTAGTTTGAGGGTTGTGCCACCCAAGGTAGAAAAAACAAAACTCATGAACTGAGGGTGAAGGAGTCACTTGCCCCATTAATGCGAACAGATTATTTTCACTCCTGAAGGTTGCACACAGGGAATAATCATCCAGAAAGAGTTTCTCATTTTATACTTTTCTTCTATAAATGCTCAAAAGCCAATATGTACAGAACTATTAAGCAAAATGCCACAATGGGGTTCATAGTTTGTAATTTTCAAAAACAACAACCAAAGGCTGCTGTACCTCATAAATTATGCAGTAAGAGGTTTTGAGTAAGATGGAAAAACAGGAGTAAAACCTACACTCCCAGCAGGCAAAATATTGCTTGACATTTTTAATAATAATGAAACATAAGGCCACAGTGGGGCCAAGCTAAAATGCATTTGCATGTCAAAGAATAGGTTCTATTTAATTTGTTTAGCCTTCTTTCTTAGCTATTCTCTTTCCTTTGGAATAACTTCAAGGTTATGAAGAATATAATAAATGTATAAGTAGTTGAAAGGAGGTATGAACACAGATGAAAACAGCTGATTTTCTAACCAGATGCTGGAAGGTGAGAAATCTGCACGCAAGAAGTGACTTCTCTCCTTTGCTTCTTGAATGCAGTTATGTTTCATTTTTAGAAGGCAAAAAAAGGAAACGAAAGTATTGGCCAGCTCGTGCTTATGTGATACATATATATATTCCTGACCGTGCATACATTTAAGGATGCTGTTTCTTGTCCTGAGGAGACTTACCTAATTGTCACATTTTTGGCCTTTCCTCAGGAGAAATGCTATGGTAACAATACCCTAAAGTTTGACACCACATGTTTTATCCCCACCCCCCCCATTGTTGTTCCTTTTCCTCATTAGGAGAGAGTAGTTGGAGCCCTGATTTATAGTGAAATTGGGTTTTGCAGGTTCTGATTGAGTAATGAGAGAACACATTATATAAACTTTGGTTAGTCTGAAAAGCTGTAAGGATATTGGAGAACAAAACAATTAAAGGAAAAAATATTATAATTAAAAAAAGTCATTCCTTTCTATTTTATGATTGGTTTTTATTTCTCATGAAGTAAATTGAAAAGTTTTTTCTTAATATCTGATACATCAATCTATAGATTTTTCCTCTTTTTAATTAATGCTGTGAATCTTCCTTAAATGAGAAAAGACTTTGAAAGAAACTAATTTATGTTTCAGATATCATTTTAAGTTACCAGGAAAGCATCTTGTGGGCCTGTGGCTAAATGATTCAGTTGGTTGTCACAATGTGTGGATGAGAAAGAACTGAGTTTTTCAAGAGCTTACACTTTACACAAAAATATTTTCCAAGATTTGGATTTTGTTGAACTGACCTTTAATGCACAGAAGAGATGTTTGAATACCATTTGGAGACATGTGGGGTCTGAGCTCTGTATTTGCCTGGATCTGTTCACTTTGCTATGGCCCCTACTAAGGTGCTAAGGTGAGAACTATTTCTCCAGGGCAAGGCAGACTGTGCCCAAGTGCCTGACATTTACTAGGAACTCAAATATTTGAAAGAGGATATGTGTTATAGCACAAGTAAATGGATGACATTATAGTCACACCTGTATGATTTTTTTTTGAACAACAGTATTTATTTGCATATTATGATGGCATTGGTGGAGAATTACATAGTTGGATACTCACAGTTAGTGAACTATAGGGTATTGGACCACAGCGCATTTATAGAATTTGAGTTGGCCCATGAATAAATTAATCTAACATGGTAGCCTAGGTATCGCTTGTTTTGTTGCAAACTTAGGTGGAATCATTCTTAATTTCCCAGTGCTGTCCTTTTTCTTTCCCTCATGGACCTCCACTATTGCGTTTTTCCCCTCCTAGTGATTCCCATATAGCTGGGGTTCCAATGCTTACTCTTTCTCCATTTTATTGTGTTATTTTGATAGACCACCTCATCTCTCCTCACTGAAGTTGTTCATTTATAAGAGGAGATATACAGACACCTACTTCTTAGTGTTATGAAGTTTTAATACAGTAGCATATGTCTTCTACTGGGTACACAGAAACTTGTAGCAAAAATAAGTTACCTTTGCAGCAGCAGAAACACAAGCACCAGTGTCAGCGGGAAGTGGTGATATACTGAAAGGGAAATGCCTTGACTGAGTATAATTATATACCTATTACAAAATATTTTTGGTGAGGGAAACCATAAACTTCAGCACAACCTCACATTGTTGGTTGTTTCTTCTATATCAATATTGTAGTAGAATATTATTCCATAAGAAAGTAATATATTTTGACATGATCATGTCAAACCTTTCTTGACAAAATGTAAATCTCTTAATATAAAGAGATTGGAAAATATTACTAAATATCTGTTACCCATGCTCCATTATGAAGATCTCCCAGACTATAAGATGCACTCATTTTTTTTTTTCAGTTGTGCTTTGATTATTTATACTTGGGGGAGGGGGATAAGCTTTTTCAAAAAGTCTATTAGGGTTAAGTTAGTGTCTGTATCAGAATTGGTCACCAAAGCCAATTTTTAAAAATATTTTAAAGCTAAGTTATTAATATTTTTAAAGTATGGAAAGAACTGTTAGAAAAGTAATTTATAATTCATTTTGAGTTCTGAAATGGGGAAAAGGGGATCACATGTGGCTCAAATATCTGCCTGATAACATGATCAGTTTTGTAGTTTTCTCTGTTGCTTTTTAATCCACCAAAAATAATTTTATAATGCAACAATTTTAGACAGCTTCTTTGTTGCATTTTTTTTTGCTTTTTACTTCTTTAGGCTACAATGCCTCACTCTTTAGTACCAAGACTTCACTTGCTGAACTCTACAGGAAAGCGCTATTAACAAAGCATCCCCAAAACAGCAGTCTCTGCCTATGAAGTTCACTGATAACTGCTTACAGATTTACAGCTCTATCTGGTCACTTGACCTATCCCTATCCAGTGTTGTATTCTGTTCTTGAGAAAATTCTCTCTTTCTTCAACTACCTTAATTTCATGTTCAATTTTAAATAATTCAAGAATTTGGGGCCGTTACAGTCAATGGAATTTAAAGTGTACAATGAAATGATTTGGCAAATGAATACATTATGAAAGGATTCCCAATATCAAATTAATTAATATATCTATCACCCTATATGTTTTTTTGTTTGTTTGCTTGTGTGTTTCTTGGCTTGTTTTAGTTTCATTTTTTTTTTTTTATATTTTGGTGAAACACTTCTACTTTCTTAGCAAATTTCAATTATACAATACAGTATTATCAGCTCGGGTCACGATGTTATCCATTAGGCCCTCAAACTTTATTCATCTTACAAGAGAAAGTCTGTCTGTTTTACCAGATTCCCCTCCTTTCCCCCACCCCCTAGCTCCTGGCAACCATCCTACTCTGTTTCTATGAGTTTATTTATTTTTTTTCCATTTTTGAAAAGATTTCATACATATGAATGATACCATGCGATATTTTCTTTACCTGTCTGGCTTATTTCACTTAGCATAATGTACTGTAGGTTCATCTATCTTATTGCAAATGGAAGATTTTCCCTCTTTTATAAGCCTGAATAATATTCAATTGTGTATATATATATATCTCATTTTCTTTATCCATTCATCTGTTGATGAATGCTTCCATTGTTTTTATACCTTGGCTATTGTGAATAATGCTGTATTAAACATGGTAGTGAAGATATCTCTTTGAGATAGTGATTGTGTTTCTTTTGGATATACAACTAGAAGTGGGAATGTTGGATCATATACTACCTATATTTTTAGTTTTTCAGAGAATCTCCATACTGTTTACCATTCTTGCCAACAGCGAACATGGGCTCACCTTTCTCCACATTCTCATCAACATCTGTTATCTGTTGTCTTTTTAGTAATAGATACCCTAATATGTGTGAGGTGTCACACATATCGCACACAATATTTGTCAGTGTGGTTTTGATTTTCATTTCCCTGATGATTAGTATTTTAAGCACATTTTCTTTTCTTTTCTTTTCTTTTCTTTTCTTTTCTTTTCTTTTCTTTTCTTTCTTTCTTTCTTTCTTTCTTTCTTTCTTTCTTTCTTTCTTTCTTTCTTTCTTTCCTTTCTTTCTTTCTTTCTTTCTTTCTTTCTTTCTTTCTTTCTTTCTTTCTTTCTTTCTTTCTTTTTGTTTATTGTTTTGAGAGAGAGAGACAGACAGAAAGAACATGGGACAGCATGAATGGACGAGGGACAGAGAGAGAGAGAGAGGGAGAGAGAGGATCCCAAGCCAGCCCTGCACTATCAGCACAGAGCCCATCACCAAGCTTGATCCCACAACCCTGGGATCATGACTTGAGCTGAAATCAAGAGTCAGACGCTTAACCGAATGAGACACCCAGGCACCCCTTGAACACATTTTCACGTATCTTTTGGCTATTTTATGTCTTCTTTGAAAAAATGTCAATTCAGTTTCTTTGACCTTTTTCTACTTGGGTTATTTAATTTTTGCCATTGCGTTGTATGAACTCCTTGTGTATTTTAGATATTAATACCTTATCAGATATGTGGCCTGCAAATATTTTCTCCTATTCTCCTTTTATTTTGTTGATGGTTTCCTTTACTATGAAGAAAGTTTTTAGTTCGATGTAGCTCTACTTATTTATTCTTGTTTGTGTAATCTTTTCTTTTGGTGTCATAGGCAAAAAAATCTCTGCGAACATTAATTTCAAGGAACTACCCCTATGTTTTCTTCTAGTTTTATAGTTTCAGGTACTACATTGAAGACTTTAATCCATTTTGAGCTGATTTGTTTGTATGGTATAATGTAGGTTCATTTTAATTTTATGTATGTGGGTATCAGTTTTCCCTGTAACATTTGTCAAAAAAAAAACACTATCCTTTCTCCATTATGCAGTCTTGGCTCCTTTTTCAAAAAATAATTGATTATATATATGCATGGGTTTATTTCGGGGATCTCAATTCTTCTCTGTTGGTCAGTGTGTCTGTTTTTTGTTTGTTTTTCCTCATTGGTCAGTGTGTCTGTTATGAACACAGTTCATATTAGTTCATATAAGTTTTCATTATTATAAACTTATACTTTAAAGGCAGGAATTGTTATGCCTCCAGTTTTGTTCTTCTCGAAATTGCATTACTTATTCAAGCTTTTTTTCTGCTTCTGCACAAATTTTAGGATTGTTTCTTCTATTTCTGTAAAAATGTCATAGGAATTTTGATAGTGATTGCATTGAATCTATATATCACTTTAGATAGTAGGAACATTTTAACAGTGTTAATTATTTCAGTCTCTTAATATAGAATATCTTTCTATTTATGTGTCTTTTAATTTTCTTCATTAATGTTTTATACATTTCAGTGGTTAGAACTTTCACCTCCTTGGCTAAGTTTATTCCTAGGTATTTTATTATTTTTGTTGCTTTATAAATGGGATTGTTCTCTTAATTTCTATTTCTGATAATTCATTGTTAATGGATACAAATACAACTTATTTTTGTAATTAATTTTTTCCCTACAACTTTTGTTTTAATTTTTTTAATTTATTTTTTAATATATGAAATTTACTGTCAAATTGGTTTCCATACAACACCCAGTGCTCATCCCAAAAGGTGCCCTCCTCAATACCCATCACCCACCCTGCCCTCCCTCCCACCCCCCATCAACCCTCAGTTTGTTCTCAGTTTTTAACAGTCTCTTATGCTTTGGCTCTCTCCCACTCTAACCTCTTTTTTTTTTTTTCTTCCCCTCCCCCATGGGTTTCTGTTACGTTTCTCAGGATCCACATAAGAGTGAAAACATATGGTATCTGTCTTTCTCTGTATGGCTTATTTCACTTAGCATCACCCTCTCCAGTTCCATCCACGTTGCTACAAAAGGCCATATTTCATTCTTTCTCATTGCCACGTAGTATTCCATTGTGTATATAAACCACAATTTCTTTATCCATTCATCAATTGATGGACATTTAGGCTCTTCCCATAATTTGGCTATTGTTGAGAGTGCTGCTATAAACATTGGGGTACAAGTGCCCCTATGCATCAGTACTCCTGTATCTCTTGGATAAATTCCTAGCAGTGCTATTGCTGGGTCATAGGGTAGGTCTATTTTTAATTTTCTGAGGAACCTCCACACTGCTTTCCAGAGCGGCTGCACCAATTTGCATTCCCACCAACAGTGCAAGAGGGTTCCCGTTTCTCCACATCCTCTCCAGCATCTATAGTCTCCTGATTTCTTCATTTTGGCCACTCTGACTGGCGTGAGGTGATATCTGAGTGTGGTTTTGATTTGTATTTCCCTGATAAGGAGCGACGTTGAACATCTTTTCATGTGCCTGTTGGCCATCCGGATGTCTTCTTTAGAGAAGTGTCTATTCATGTTTTCTGCCCATTTCTTCACTGGGTTATTTGTTTTTCGGGTGTGGAGTTTGATGAGCTCTTTATAGATTTTGGATACTAGCCCTTTGTCCGATATGTCATTTGCAAATATCTTTTCCCATTCCGTTGGTTGCCTTTTAGTTTTGTTGGTTGTTTCCTTTGCTGTGCAGAAGCTTTTTATCTTCATAAGGTCCCAGTAATTCACTTTTGCTTTTAATTCCCTTGCCTTTGGGGATGTGTCGAGTAAGAGATTGCTACGGCTGAGGTCAGAGAGGTCTTTTCCTGCTTTCTCCTCTAGGGCTTTGATGGTTTCCTGTCTCACATTCAGGTCCTTTATCCATTTTGAGTTTATTTTTGTGAATGGTGTGAGAAAGTGGTCTAGTTTCAACCTTCTGCATGTTGCTGTCCAGTTCTCCCAGCACCATTTGTTAAAGAGACTGTCTTGTTTCCATTGGATGTTCTTTCCTGCTTTGTCAAAGATGAGTTGGCCATACGTTTGTGGGTCTAGTTCTGGGGTTTCTATTCGATTCCATTGGTCTATGTGTCTGTTTTTATGCCAATACCATGCTGTCTTGATGATGACAGCTTTGTAGTAGAGGCTAAAGTCTGGGATTGTGATGCCTCCTGCTTTGGTCTTCTTCTTCAAAATTACTTTGGCTATTTGGGGCCTTTTGTGGTTCCATATGAATTTTAGGATTGCTTGTTCTAGTTTTGAGAAGAATGCTGGTGCAATTTTGATTAGGATTGCATTGAATGTGTAGATAGCTTTGGGTAGTATTGAAATTTTGACAATATTTATTCTTCCAATCCATGAGCAGGGAATGTCTTTCCATTTCTTTATATCTTCTTCAATTACCTGCATAAGCTTTCTATAGTTTTCAGCATACAGATCTTTTACATCTTTGGTTAGATTTATTCCTAGGTATTTTATGCTTCTTGGTGCAGTTGTGAATGGGATCAGTTTCTTTATTTGTCTTTCTGTTGCTTCATTGTTAGTGTATAATAATGCAATTGATTTCTGTACATTGATTTTGTATCCTGCAACTTTGCTAAATTCATGTATCAGTTCTAGCAGACTTTTGGTGGAGTCTATCGGATTTTCCATGTATAATATCATGTCATCTGCAAAAAGCGAAAGCTTGACTTCATCTTTGCCAATTTGGATGCCTTTCATTTCCTTTTGTTGTCTGATTGCTGATGCTAGAACTTCCAGCACTATGTTAAACAACAGCGGTGAGAGTGGGCATCCCTGTCGTGTTCCTGATCTCAGGGAAAAAGCTCTCAGTTTTTCCCCGTTGAGGATGATGTTAGCTGTGGGCTTTTCATAAATGGCTTTTATGATCTTTAAGTATGTTCCTGCTATCCTGACTTTCTCAAGGGTTTTTATTAAGAAATGGTGCTGGATTTTGTCAAAGGCCTTTTCTGCATCGATTGACAGGATCATATGGTTCTTCTCTTTTTTTTTGTTAATGTGATGTATCACATTGATCGATTTGCGAATGTTGAACCAGCCCTGCATCCCAGGTATGAATCCCACTTGATCATGGTGAATCATTCTTTTTATATGCTGTTGAATTCGATTTGCTAGTATCTTATTGAGAATTTTTCCATCCATATTCATCAGGGATATTGGCCTGTAGTTCTCTTTTTTTACTGGGTCTCTGTCTGGTTTAGGAATCAAAGTAATACTGGCGTCATAGAATGAGTCTGGAAGTTTTCCTTCCCTTTCTATTTCTTGGAATAGCTTGAGAAGGATAGGTATTATCTCTGCTTTAAACGTCTGGTAGAACTCCCCTGGGAAGCCATCTGGTCCTGGACTCTTATTTGTTGGGAGATTTTTGATAACCGATTCAATTTCTTCGCTGGTTATGGGTCTGTTCAAGCTTTCTATTTCCTCCCTATTGAGTTTTGGAAGAGTGTGGGTGTTTAGAAGTTTGTCCATTTCTTCCACGTTGTCCAATTTGTTGGCATATAATTTTTCATAGTATTCCCTGATAATTGTTTGTATCTCTGAGGGATTGGTTGTAATCATTCCATTTTCATTCATGATTTTATCTATTTGGGTCATCTCCCTTTTCTTTTTGAGAAGCCTGGCTAGGGGTTTGTCAATTTTGTTTATTTTTTCAAAAAACCAACTCTTGGTTTCATTGATCTGCTCTACAGTTTTTTTAGATTCTATATTGTTTATTTCTGCTGTGATCTTTATGATTTCTCTTCTTCTGCTGGGTTTAGGCTGCCTTTGCTGTTCTGCTTCTATTTCCTTTAGGTGTGCTGTTAGATTTTGTATTTGGGATTTTTCTTGTTTCTTGAGATAGGCCTCGATTGCAATGTATTTTCCTCTCAGGACTGCCTTCACTGTGTCCCAAAGCATTTGGATTGTTGTATTTTCATTTTCGTTTGTTTCCATATATTTTTTAATTTCTTCTCTAATTGCCTGGTTGACCCACTCATTCGTTAGTAAAGTGTTCTTTAACCTCCATGCTTTTGGAGGTTTTCCAGACTTTTTCCTGTGGTTGATTTCAAGCTTCATAGCATTGTGGTCTGAAAGTATGCATGGTATAATTTCAATTCTTGTAAACTTATGAAGGGTTGTTTTGTGATCCAGTATATTATGTATCTTGGAGAATGTTCCATGTGCACTCGAGAAGAAAGTATATTCTGTTGTTGGGATGCAGAGTTCTAAATATATCTGTCAAGTCCATCTGATCCAATGTATCATTCAGAGCCCTTGTTTCTTTATTGACTGTGTGTCTAGATGATCTATCCATTTCTGTAAGTGGGGTGTTAAAGTCCCCTGCAATGATCACATTCTTATCAATAAGGTCGCTTATGTTTATGAGTAATTGTTTTATATATCTGGGGGCTCCGGTATTCGGCGCATAGACATTTATAATCGTTAGCTCTTCCTGATGGATAGACCCTGTAATTATTATATAATGCCCTTCTTCATCTCTTGTTACAGCCTTTAATTTAAAGTCTAGTTTGTCTGATGTAAGTATGGCTACTCCAGCTTTCTTTTGGCTTCCAGTAGCATGATAAATAGTTCTCCATCCCTTCACTCTCAATCTAAAGGTGTCCTCAGATCTAAAATGAGTCTCTTGTAGACAGCAAATAGATGGGTCTTGTTTTTTTATCCATTCTGATACCCTATGTCTTTTGGTTGGCGCATTTAATCCATTTACATTCAGTGTTATTATAGACTGAATATATATACGGGTTTAGAGTCATTGTGATGTCTGTATGTTTTATGCTTGTAGCGATGTCTCTGGTACTTTGTCTCACAGGATCCCCCTTAGGATCTCTTGTAGGGCTGGTTTAGTGGTGACAAATTCCTTCAGTTTTTGTTTGGGAAGACCTTTATCTCTCCTTCTATTCTAAATGACAGACTTGCTGGATAAAGGATTCTCGGCTGCATATTTTTTCTGTTTAGCACACTGAAGATATCGTGCCAAGCCTTTCTGGACTGCCAAGTTTCAAAGGAGAGATCAGTCACGAGTCTTATAGGTCTCCCTTTATATGTGAGGGCACGTTTATCCCTTGCTGCTTTCAGAAGTTTCTCTTTATCCTTGTATTTTGCCAGTTTCACTATGATATGTCGTGCAGAAGATCGATTCAAGTTACGTCTGAAGGGAGTTCTCTGTGCCTCTTGGATTTCAATGCCTTTTTCCTTCCCCAGTTCAGGGAAGTTCTCAGCTATTATTTCTTCAAGTACCCCTTCAGCACCTTTCCCTCTCTCTTCCTCCTCTGGGATACCAATTATGCGTATATTATTTCTTTTTAGTGTATCACTTAGGTCTCTAATTTTTCCCTCATACTCCTGGATTTTTTTATCTCTCTTTCTCTCAGCTTCCTCTTTTTCCATAACTTTATCTTCTAGTTCACCTATTCTCTCCTCTGCCTCTTCAATCCGAGCCGTCGTCGTTTCCATTTTGTTTTGCATTTCATTTAAAGTGCTTTTCACCTCTTCGTGACTGTTCCTTAGTCCCTTGATCTCTGTGGCAAGAGATTCTCTGCTGTCCTCTATACTGTTTTCAAGCCCAGCGATTAATTTTATGACTATTATTCTAAATTCACTTTCTGTCATATTATTTAAATCCTTTTTGATCAGTTCATTAGCTGTTGTTATTTCCTGGAGATTCTTCTGAGGGGAATTCTTCCGTTTGGTCATTTTGGATAGTCCCTGGAGTGGGGAGGACCTGCAGGGCACTTCCCCTGTGCTGTGGTGTATAACTGGAGTTGGTGGGCGGGGCCGCAGTCTGACCTGATGTCTGCCCCCAGCCCACCGCTGGGGCCACAGTCAGACTGGTGTGTGCCTTGTCTTCCCCTCTCCTAGGGGCGGGATTCACTGTGGGGTGGCGTGGCCCGTCTGGGCTACACTGCCAGGCTTGTGGTGCTGGGGATCTGGCATATTAGCTGGGGTGGGTAGGCAAGGTGCCCGGGGGCAGGAGGGGCAGGCTTAGCTAGCTTCTCCTTAGGTGATCCACTTCAGGAGGGGCCCTTGGCAGTGGGAGGGAGTCAGATCCGCTGCCGGAGGTTTGGCTCCGCAGAAGCACAGAGTTGGGTGTTTGCGCTGAGCGAGCAAGTTCCCTGGCAGGAACTGGTTCTCTTTGGGACTTTGGCTGGGGGATGGGCGGGGGAGATGGCGCTGGCGAGCACCTTTGTTCCCCCCCAAACTGAGCTCTGTCATCCGGGGGCTCAGCAGCTCTCCCTCCCTTTGTCCTCCAGCCTTCCCGCTTTCAGAGCAGAGCTGTTAACTTCTGACCTCCCAGACGCTAAGTCGCGCTTGCTGTGGGAACACAGTCCGTCCGGCCTCTCCGCTTTTGCCAGCCCGACTCGGGGGCTCTGCTTGGCTGGCGAGCCGCCCCTCCGCCCCGGCTCCCTCCCGCCAGTCCGTGGAGCGCGCACCGCCTCGCCGCCCTTCCTACCCTCTTCCGTGGGCCTCTCGTCGGTGCTTGGCTCTGGAGACTCTGTTCCGCTCATCCTCTGGCGGTTTTCTGGGTTATTTAGGCAGGTGTAGGTGGAATCTAAGTAATCAGCAGGACGCGCGGTGAGCCCAGTGTGCTCCTACGCCGCCATCTTCCCTCCAACTCTGTTTTAATTTTTTTAATGTTATTTTTTAAGAGATGGAGAGACAGAATGTGAGTGGGGAAGGGGCAGAGGGAGAGGGAGAATCAGAATCTGAAGTAGGCTCCAGGCCCTGAGATGTCAGCAAAGAGCCCGATGAGGGACTCAAACCTACCAGCCATGAGATCATGACCTGAGCCGAAGTCTGTCACTTAAACTGACTGAGCCACCCAGGTACCCCTGTTCCCTACAACATTACTGAATTTTTTGTTAGTTCAAACAGTGTCTTGGTAAAGTTTTTTGTGTTTTTTTTTATATAAAATATTATGTTTTCTGTACACAGAGGTAATTTTACTTCTACCTTTGTGAATTAGAGGCTTTTTATTTTTTTCTTGCCTACTTTCTGCCTAGGATTGCTAGTACTCTGTTGAATAAAAGTGGTGAGAGTAGGTATCCTTGTCTTATTCCTGATCTTAGAAGAAATGTTTTTAGCTTATCACCGTAATATTAGTATAATTAGTATAATATTAGCTGTGTGTTTTCATAAATGTCCTTTATTATGTTGAGGTTATACAGTGAGCTTAGGTGTGTAGCCATGAGGATTGTTCCTGCACCCATTTAAAAACTATTTCTTTGTTTGCCATAATCCTGTGGAACTCATAATCATAGGTCCCATTAGTTATCATAGATAAGTGATTTGGGGCTCATCCCTTGGGTAACATTGTAAACATTGGGCCACTCCTTCCAGGGAAATGCTGTCAACTTTATTTTATTGTTGAAGTAAGCTAGAGAAAGAAGTTGGGGGTACTGACCACCAGCTCTTTTGGGTTCCAGAGAGGATCATAATTAGTGCAGAGATACATGCTAATTAGATGTTAGACCCTGAGGCAGTTTGTAAAGCACATAGTCAATCTCCTTTCAGGAAAAGAATGGAGATTCTTTTTCCCCCCTGCTTCCTTGACACTAAGCCCTGGGAGTGAATATGCCCTGTTAACAGTGCTACTCCCCTTGCTATAGTCTAATAAATGCAAGCTCCATTGGCTATTAGAGGTAGATAATATAGTAGTCTCATCCCATGGGTGGTCACCTTAAAAGTTGGGGTGGCACAAGTGTGAGCCATATCCTTTGCTCCTCAGCAAGGTGCTGGAAGTTGGGTGTTCCTTCCTGCTGTATGGTGCTATGCCAAGGGTGGTGCTTATGGTGAGAGTGTGTCTCAGCCTCAGCTACTTGTTTCTATTTGGGCATTATCTCAGTCTTTTTCGTGTAAGACTCACTCAACCTACTTCTGGATTTCTCTCAGAGAGAATAACTTCATGTGTAGGTGCATATTTGGCATTTTAGTGGGAGGAGGGAAATTTAGGTGACTTGTAAGTCACCATCTTGATCTGAAGTCTCAGTGGTTCCTCCCAACATATCTATTTATTAGTTGAAAGCAGAGTCAGAATTCTAAGAATGAACACTTTCTTAGGACACTTGCAACTTCTTTATGCATGAGTCAGTAGGAAAATGTATTTTGCCTGGTTCATTTTTTTTTTACACATATAGTGGTTTTTATTTATTTTTTTTAATATGAAATTTATTGTCAAATTGGTTTCCATACAACAGCCAGTGCTCATCCCAACAAATGCCCTCCTCAATGCCCATCACCCACTTGCCCCTCCCCCCAGCCCCCATCAATCCTCAGTTTATTCTCAGTTTTTAAGAGTCTCTTATGGTTTGCCTCCTTCCCTCTCTGTAACCTTTTTTTCCCCTTCCCCTCCTCCATGGTCTTCTATTAAGTTTCTCAGGATCTACATAGGAGTGAAAACATATGGTATCTGTTTTTCTCTGTATGACTTATTTCACTTAGCATAACACTCTCCAGTTCCATCCATGTTGCTACAAAAGGCCGTATTTCATTCTTTCTCATTGCCAAGTAGTATTCCATTGTGTATATAAACCACAATTTCTTTATACATTCATCAGTTGATGGACATTTAGGCTCTTTCTGTCATTTGGCTATTGTTGAAAGTGCTGCTATAAACACTGGGATACAAGTGCCCCTATGCATCAGCACTCCTGTAGTCCTTGGGTAAATTCCTAGCAGTGCTGTTGCTGGGTCATAGGGTAGATCTATTTTTAAGTTTTTGAGGAACCTCCACACTGTTTTCCAGAGCGGCTGCAGGCTGGTTCATTTTTTAATACGTGTGGATGTGTATAATGTTTTTCCTGTTAATTTTTAAAGTTTATTTATTTATTCATTTATTTATTTATTGAGAGAGACAGAGACAGAGAGAGAGAGAGAGAGAGAGAGAGAGAGAGAGAATGAGAGAGAATATCCCAAGCAGGCTCCACAGGGCTTGAACCCACGAACCCTGAGATCATGACCTGAGCTGAAATTAGGAGTTGGGTGCTTAACCAGCTGAGTCACCCAGGTGCCCCTCCTGTTAATTTTATGCCATATGGAGATAGAGTGACCAATAATATCCCCCTCAGGTACCTGTTGTTGTACAACTTTCTAGTTAGGAGTGGAAGGGGACTGTCATAGGGGGAATAAATACATAAAGTAATTTCTACAATAAAGAAGTAGAAAACTAAGGAAATTTCAGATCAAGGAAAATGCTCTGTAGAAAATAAAATCATGACCATGTGAGAGAGGCTTACCATGGATGCAATTTTGTATTGAATGATCAGAGAAATCTCTGAGAAGTTTACAAACATATTTGTCCTATCTTGTGTCCTATCTTGTAAATAATGCCTCAGCTCCCTAATATTCCCAAAGCCTCTGCACCATCACCAGCGGTAACAATCAGGCAAGACTCAGGAAAATATTAATGATACCATTTTTGCCTATAACTTGTTAAGGAAATGATTGAAACTTCTCTGTTTTATATCAAAATATTCTTGTGAGAGAGTAGTCATAAAATCATGAAATTATATTACACAGGGAAAAAATCTTGGGAAACTCATGTGCTTTAGAAGACCTAATGAAGAAAGGTAGTGACTCTGTCCATGAAAAGGGGGAAAAATGACTAAGGGAAAATAAGTGAAGAAAAATGGGAATCTCCAGCAAAAGTTTCCCTTCAAATCTGAATATATTGGAGAGGTTCTTGAACAGCCTATATCTCTGAAGGAGAGCAAGCAGCTAAGCACTGTATTGTTTGGGTGTGTGGGATGGAAACAACAAAGATACTGAAGGCATAGCAATCTGAGGTGCAGCCAGCACCAAAGAGAAAAGGAGCATGCTTTGAGGTATGGCTGCGGGGTTATTCTGTTGGCCCACATTTCTTAGTACCATGTTAGACTTTATGGAAAATAAAAAGATCTCAAGTTCATAAAAAAACAAAGGAATAAAGTATCGATTTTTGTGTGTTTGGTTAATCAATTTTACTGACTTACCATCATAGGAAAAACTCAGAATCTATAATTAGTCTTTGAAATGATTGGGTATTTGTTGTATTAAAAATTTTAAGTTAACTATACCTATCGCAATGGTAAACACACTTCATATATCTGCTATAGGGAAATTCATCATTCAGAAATATTGCCATATAACTAATTTCCTTGGGGGTTCAACAAGGATGCCAACAAGGATGCAGAAACTACACTTGGCTGTACAAAATACTGTGTCTATGAAAGCAGTGGCTATATCCCATACTTCTTTTTACACTAGATGTTATTTCAAGTAGCAAGTAGAGAGACATTTACAGAAGAGTTCTTTTACTCAAAAATAATAAAAGATTCAGAACAGTAGGCCATCTACTTCATGAAGACAGGGACGATGTCTACATTTTTTTTTCCTGCTATGTCTACAAGACTTGGCACATAATAAGTAATTAATACACACTTGTTGAGTGAATGAATGTATCAAGGAATAAATGAATTGAAATAGGCGTTGTTAACCAGTGGAAGAAAAGCCTGATAAAACTGTGGTAGCTGAAGAGTTTGACCTGTGGGAGATTGTTAGATATATTATTTGTGCCCTTGAGAAGTTAATCTAGGAATAGTGGTTAAGTTTTAGGCAAAGTTCAACCTAAGGGAGAATGTGCTATTGTAATTGCTGGTTTAGTGAAGCTTCTGCTAATATATAGCCTTTCTGAATATGTGTCCATGTGTACTAGTTAACCCTCCAGCAGATATTTTGTCCAAAAGTAGTGTTTTAATAAATGTTTGCATAAATTCGTATGTAAATCATTATTAGAACTGCTCAAATGTATGGAAATAGTGATCTTCTTGTCATTGTAGTTGTTCTAGAATTGCCCAAATGATTATGTAGCAAGAATGAAAGCATAAATAGGGGCTGGATTATATAACATGCAATATCTGTCTGTCTAAACTAACCTTGATCCTTCAGCACTACCTTAAATTAGAACATGTGTTTTTTTTGCACATCAACTACTTCTTTATCAAATTGTAAAAGAAATCTACCTTTGAAGAATTTATCCAAGGAGGTATGATTTCTTGATCTATGGTGAAGAGAGAGAGCTTAGTACTCTGCTGCAGCCAAGTGGAGGAGGGAGTCATTGTTACACTGGAACTGAATCTCAGTCTTCTCCTTTATTCTTTCTAGATCACCTTCATCTTGACAGCAGTCTCATCACCTTGATTTCTAGATTCAGGTTTCTCAGGCCAATAATAGAATCCTCACTTGGGAGCATAACTTAATAAAAGGTTTTCCCTAAATGAAGTAATGTTGTGAGGCTTCTGCAGGAAATTCACCATGGGAGCAGGGCCATAATCAATAGAATTCATATTATTAAAAGTTCCATAAATGTTGATCCTAAAGATCATCTTGAAGCTAAGTGTTGCCCTGAGGTCCATACAGTATGGGAGCTATCATTTTGGACAAATCAGCAAGGCTGAAAGAGAGCTATAATGGTTGTGTCCTTGGTGTATGTCATCCTTTCAGGAGGGCTTTTAATTTGTGTGACAAAGTCACAGTAATTGGATTTTTTCCTAGGTGGGAATTTTTTTAAATTGGAAGACATCCCTACAGCAAGGTCTCCCTTTCTACTCAGAAGAGATTCTCTGATTTAGAACAATCCCTGCTGATGATCCTTGATCTGCCTGGTAATGATTGTGTATCACTTGGACAATTGTAGGTAGCTGACTTTTCTTTTGAACTCATGAATACACATATAAACAGGCACAAATGTAATATCAACTATTACCTTTTATTCTTAACCTAAATGTTTCTTGGATTTTGGAATACACTAAAGATAAAACTTTACACAATGCAATGAATACAGAATAATAGATCAGTAAAGAATAAAAATAGTTAAGGCATCAAAGTAGATTCTCTAAATAACACAGGTGCAATGGAACTTTCCAAGAAAAACTCTCATGAAACACTATGCTAAATATTATAAATAATATTACAGTTTTATCTTTAGCAGAATGAATCAGAGAAGTAATAACTGGTCAGTTTTATATATCTCTTTATTTTATGCAATAGTCATCACGTTAAATGTGTATTCTTCAGGTATTACATTATTTCCATACCACATAATAGTCAAGTGACATTCCAGGGTTAGTTATTCAGTGAGCTTTTGACTGAAACTAGAGTAGTGATTTTTAAGCTCTTTGGGTTCTAAAGCCACAGTGGATATATCCATTTTGGTAAAAATTCACTAGTCGCTTCTAAGAATTTTCAGATCCTTTCATTTTATCCTTTGACTCCTTGCTAAGGACCCTCTTTTACCTGAGTCATTTCCAAGTTCAGTGGTTGAGGGTAGTTGTTTCTTGGTCCAACCAATGCAATATTAAGAGTTTAGTGTAGAAAAAAATAATTTAAAAAATGGAGTCAGAGGGGATTGGATTCAGATATATTGTGTATGTGTGTGGAGGATATTTGCAAAATGAAATGTGAGTGGCATCCTGAAAACATCTGTCAAGCTTATGCTCTTGTTCCAGAAGTTTTGGAAAGTAACTGTAGAATGAGAAATGAAGCATCCATTTTTCTGACATCTTGGGGTCAGCGTTCCTGCATGCAGCTCTGTGGGCCAGCTCTGGTCTTTGATGAAGCTTTCACCAAAGGCAAAGAGAAGGACAGCACATTAATTTTTCATAAAGCCAATTTTAGGGATCCTCTATATTATGAAAGAATGTTCTTCCCGTGTTTGGTCGATGGTTTCTCCAATGGCAACCCCTAGTGAAATGTAGACATCTACTATAATCAAGGATAGGTTTATTTTATCACATTACTCGTTTTAAATTCCAAGTTGTATAACATGAGAGATGTGTGATTTAGAATCTATGATTTTCAGTTTTATTGTCTGTAAAATGAGGATGATAATAGTAGTATAGTTGACCCTTGAACAATATGGGTTTGGACTGCACGGCTCCATTTAAACCCATTTTTTTGAAAATGTTTATTTTATGTTTTTAATGTTTTTATTTATTTTTGAAGGAAAGAGAGACACAGAGCATGAGCAGGGGAGGAGCAGAGAGAGAGGGAGACACAGAATTCGAAGCAGGTTCCAGGCTCTAAGCTGTCAGCACAGAGCCTGATGCGGGGCTCAAACTCACAGACTGTGAAATCATGACCTGAGCCAAAGCCAGATGCTCAACTGACTGAGTCACCCAGGTGCCCAGAAAATGTTTATTTATTTTTGAGAGAGAAAAAGAGAGGCAGATAGAGAATCCCAAGCAGGTTCTCCGCTGTCAGCACAGAGTCTGACGAGGGGCTTGAACTCACTAACAGTGAGATCATGACCTGAGCCAAAATCAAAAATCAGATGCTTAACCAGCTGGGCCACTCAGGTGCCCCCGGATTGTTTTTTCTGCAAAAAGCCTTATTGTTTCCATGTGGTCTATGGCCTGAAAGACAGCTTCATGGTGATTTAAAAGCTGCCTAATGGCTACAGGCATAGGTTCAGGCAGAAGCTCTGACACCTGGGGGATGCCAGAGGGGCCTCTTAAGGGCTGCTGGGCTTTGGGGATTCCTAGGCAAGCTTAACATTGAGCCTTTCGAAGATATACTCGCCAAGCCTAGGCTGGGGGTTCAGCAAGACTGCAGAGATGTCAAGTGGTCCTAATCTTCTTGATTAGTTTCTCCTCCTCATCTAGGGAATGGTTCTCCGGGAAGTCACAGGGATGGGCGTCTGTACCAGTGAAACCCAGGCCATACAGACCCAAAAGGGCCTGATTTAGGTTCTTTCCCATTACTATGGCAGTTTCTATGGAGTCCAGGGTTTTAGTCCACTCATCTTGGGACACCTTCTGCACATCCTAGAAGAGGGCGTGGCTATCAGGATGATTTTGCATCTTTTTTTTTTTCAACGTTTTTTATTTATTTTTGGGACAGAGAGAGACAGAGCATGAACGGGGGAGGGTCAGAGAGAGAGGGAGACACAGAATCGGAAACAGGCTCCAGGCTCCGAGCCATCAGCTCAGAGCTCAACGCGGGGCTCGAACTCACGGACCGTGAGATCATGACCTGGTTGAAGTCGGACGCTTAACCGACTGTGCCACCCAGGCGCCCCTGATTTTGCATCTTTAAGAGACTCTGGCACCCTTGTACTTCTCCCACCTCCAGAAAGATGTGACCCAGATCTCTGGACCCAATTGTTGCAGTAGAAATAAAATCCCAGAGAAAGGTAGGTGCAGGAAGTGTGAAGATGCATGTTGACTAGGAAGTTGACAGCAACTCCACCTCAGTGGAATAATTCTGAGGAATCTGGGAGGTCACAATTGATCAGCAATAGCAGCTAACCTCAAATAATGGTGCTTGCTGGTCCAGGAAGCAGAGGATGGCTGATATCATGGTTCCCAAGATTGCGACTGGAAAAGAGGTTATAGGGAGGTTGGAGGATAGAAGGGGCATCCCTGTGGTCTGTTAGTTCTAAACACTGTTGAAGCATGAGAAAGATCACCAGGCCACTGGGTGCATTGCATATAAGCTGAGTTTTTACAGTACAGTGCCATAAATGTATTTTCTTTTCCTTTGATTTTCTTAGTAGTATTTTCTTTTATCTAGCTTATTCCATTATAAGAATACAGTATATAATGCATATAAAACATAAAAAATATGTGTTGATTGACTTTAATGTTACTGCTAAGGCTTCTGGTCAATCGTAGCCTATTAGTAGTTAAGTTTCTGGGGAGTCAAAAGTTACACACAGATTTTCAACTGCATGAGAGGTCAGAATCTCTAATCCCCTCCAACATTGTTCAACTGTACCTTCTTAAGATTACTACATGGATTTTGTGGCACCATAACATGATTAGAATTTGGAAAAGGTCTTACTCTGTTCCTGGCTAACAATAAGGACTCAGAAATTGTAATTATTTCTATTAGCCTCCCCAGGATCTTTCTAGCACATGTGATTTCCTAGAATTTGAAGGGATTTAATTTTCTTCTCAAATAGCTCTTACTTTGTGTATCACTCTGATAATGTCCCATTTCTTGATTACAAAGAAGGGCTGTTTGGTTTGACCAGGTATGGTTGGGGAGACTTAAGGACACTGGTTTGGTGTTAGAAGGCTGGAGTTACCATCCTAGCCTCATGATTTTCAAGCTCTATGTCTTGAGTGTCAGTTAACTTCTCTAAGCCTTAGACGCTTTCTGTAAAGTCCATAACCAGACCTACCTCAGTAGGCTTTCAAAATGACTAAATGAGGTGCCCCCCAAATGTTCCTAGTGTGTTTCCCATCACATGGTAGGTATTCATTACATGTTAGCCTGAATCAAGGGACAGAAGGAAACAGAAGGAATTCCCCATATGTCATGTTTTCTATTTGATAATGGGGACACCTCTTTGAATAGTTAATAACTTTCCCTTTAAAACTTAAGGTATTTGTGATTTACTACCAATGCTGGTAATTTACTACCAATGTTAGTTATCTTAAGGTCTCTATTTTCTCTGTAATTACATGTGAAACTAGAGTTAAACCCTGAGGGAGGGAGTGGTGAGGATGTCAAGACCCTTCAAATACCACAGTCCCCTAAGCAAGGGAAGAACATCTTTCCTTGGTGCAGAGGAGAGGTCTGGTCTTCTAGTGGAGTTTCTGGAATTTATGAGTTGTTGTCTGATTACTCTGGTGAGTTGGGCTGTCTTATTCATGAGGCTACAGATTCTAAATGAGAACTCCTATAAATAGTCGACACCCACATTTCCCAAGAATGGAACATACATCCCAAGAAATTACAAAATGGACCCATTCCCTGTGGCACTACATGATGTCGCCCTCAGGAGAGTCAGAAGTTCCAAGCTCCAGTATTAACTCACTCAGGGGCTCAGGTTTGGACTGTGTGCAAACCAGTGATCCCCACTTGATTGTTTTGTTGTTGTTGTTGTTGTTGTCATTGTTGTTCTTAAAGGGTAAGGCTAGGTGTACCTGGTTGGCTCAGTCAATAGAGCATGTGACTCTTGATCTTGGGGTTTTGAATTCAAGCCCCACATTGGGTATAGAGTTTACTTAAAAATAAAATCTTATAGAAGGATGCCCTAAGTCTTTCTTCAACTTTGATGTCTTTGTCTCTATGAATATACATTCATCTACTTTTTCCCCCCATAAAATCACCAGATAATGCTTTAAATTTTACTGGTGCGACCTTTTGGGATGAGCACTGGGTGTTGTATGGAAACCAATTTGACAGTAAATTTCATATATTAAAAAATAAATAAATAAATAAATTTAAAAAAAATAAATAAATAAATAAATAAATAAATAAATAAATAAAAACTTCAAAAAAAAAAAATTTTACTGGTGCAATGTCTACATCACTGCCATACCAGCACAGGCAAGTTTAAAAGACCCATTTGATTTGTTTCCCCATGAACATCCAGTAATTATTCTCTAAGTCTTATCTTTTCTAACCCAAGCCTGCCGTCTTCAGGAGGAAAAATAATAATTAAATATAAGGAGGAAAGATGAAACTACTGTGAAATTTTAATTATGTTTGTCTGAGGGATTACCTATCATTTTATATTCTTCCTTTTATGCCTTCTGATTTATTATTTTTCTACAATAAACTGATACTTGTTTTATGAGTTAAAGGTCAAAATGAATAAAAATTGTTAGTGTTCTAGCATCATTTTTCTTATTGGTCTCACTGCTGTTTTCTTACAGGTAGCATATTTTTTTATCATTAATGTTTTATCTTATTTATTTCCATATGATATTAGTCATCTTCAGTTAGATTGTAAGCTCCTTTAAGACAGGACCATTGCTAGAAAAAAAAATATCCGTGACATATTCATTGCTCACACACAGTTTGTTTTTTTTTTCATTTCTTTGTAAATAAAAGAGAATGTAGTTTAAACTTTTAGAGTAAAATCTTTTTAGATTTTTGAGCTACTTTTAACTTAGAAATTTCTCTCTGCCTTAATTCTGTTCTACCTTTTTATTCATGTTTTCATGATTCCCAATTTTTTAGCAGTTTCTCAAATATTGAAGATTCTCTGTTCATCCCAGACAAAATGTAAATAAAGGTCAATGGACAGGGATAAATGAGCAGTGAAATAATTAATTTGTGTTTTGCTTTATCAAGAGCCAGTCAGGCCCCCTTTCATATCCCACTCCTCTTCTTCTTTTTTGCCATAGCGAGTCTAGCCTAGATTTAATTACTGGCATTATGACCTAGATTCTTCTGTCTCTAAGAGTTCTAAGAGAACCCACAACAGCCAATGGAGAAGTTCTGATCTTGGCTGCATACAGTGGGAGGTCAGGAAAGAATCACAGGTGCACTTGGCCAGGGTGTCCTCTAAATCCACTCTGCTATGGACAAGAGCTACTAGCTGGTCTTCCTGCTGTACACTGACAACACCAGGTGTATGGAGTCTATTATAAATCTGGCCCCAGGGCCAGGATTCGGGTGCGGAAAATGAGACCAATCGTGTCACTTCAGGGTTTCAACCTGTATTTATCTTGTATTGATAATTTCGTTGTACATGGATTATTTTGCATTTATTTTTTTTGAAATTTTTAAATATAATTTTTTAAACATTTATTTATTTTTGAGAGACAGAGAAACAGAACGTGAGCAGGGGAGGGGCAGAGAGAGGGAGACACAGAATCTGAAGCAGGCTCCAGGATCTGAGCCGTCAGCACCAAGCCTGATGCAGGGCACAAACCCACAAACCATGAGATCACGACCTGAGCTAAAGTCAGACTGAGCCACCCAGGTACCCTTAAAATATATTTTTTTAATGTTTTATTCATTTTTTTTTGAGGGAGAAAAGATGAGTTGGGAAGAGGCAAAGGGAGAGGGATCGGGATAGAGGATCTGAATCTGGCTCTGCACTGACAGGCTAACAGCAGGGACCCCAATGCAGGGCTCGACCTCATGAACCATGAGATCATGACCTGAGCCGAAGTTGGACACTCAACTAACTGAGCCATTCAGGCACCCCTAAAATATTTTATTAATATTATTTAGTTTGATTACTGAAGTTTTTTTTTTTTTTTTAATTACCTTCAGTTGTGTTCCCTGATTGGGCAACACGTTCTCATTACCCAGGAGTTTGAAATGTGGCATTGCTTTCTTCCATATAATCTCTGGGTTTCACAAAGATAATATTTAACAAGTTATCATACATTGACTTTGTCTTTCTAGGTTGTTCTCAGATCCTCTGGAGCCTATATCTGCTACCAAAGAAGTGCTGGAACACGACAGCGACCCCATTTCTCTTACCCCCTTGCTCTCATTTATACCGGCTGTCCAGCCCTAGGAAACATTGAGTATACAGCACCTACTATAGAATCTCTGTAGAGAATGGCATGGTTTCGCTTCAGTCTCACTCACTGCAACGGGGCAAAGGGGAAATGCAAGATGGCTTTGTCTTTCAAGTTTATTTGAAAAAAGGGCTTTTCTTCAGGTCAAGGGAGATTTTTTCTTCCATTTTTTAAAAAGTAGAAGATGGAAAAACAAACAAAAACAGCAAAGAGCAAATAATGATGGCACAGTCAAGATGAGTGGTCTGGCTTTGAATTCTAAGTCTTCTTATTGATGTAGCTTGGTAGAGGGTTATGACAGCTATGGACTGTTACATTCGTGTCCCCCTAAAATTCATATTTTGATGTTCTGCTAGTGTGGGTGTACTTGGAGATGGAGTCTCTAAAGAAATAAAAGTTAAATGAAGTCATAAATGTGGGACCCTGATACAGTAGGGTTAGGGTTATAAGAAGAGTCACCAAAAGGTTCTCTCTCCATCCACCCTTCTCCTGAGCCCACATACCACAGAAAGACCACATGAGGATATAGTCATAAAGCAGCCATCTGTGCACCAGGAAGAGAGTCCTCACTAGAAATGGACCATGCTGTCACTTTGATCTTGGATTTCTAGCATCCAGAAATGTGAGAAAATAAATTTCAGTTGTTGAAGCTCCTTGGGCAGTGGTGGCCTGAGCAGGCTGATATGAGGGATGACATTTGCTGTGAGGATGTCTGTGCATATTTACATTTATTAATGTATTTAGGATAGTCATGAAAATCAAGAGCTGGAGTTTAAGACTCATATAAAGTGGTTTTCCTGTTGCCTTTGGAGAAGAGGCCATTTCTGCTCATTTCAGATTTATTGACATTTCTTATGGAAATATAAAATATTCTTATAGGTACTTCTAAAAAATAATAACTCCCTAATTTTCTTACCTGTTGATGGAAAGAATTCAGTTGCTAGTTATTGGTTGCTCTGTCCTATTAGCCTGAATTGAGGCACTGGAGAATTCTAATCTCTATTCTTTCAAGTACTAGTTTGGTGATTTGGGGGAAGCTATTAACTTCTCTATATATCAAGCTTATAATGGCTAAAGTGGGAATAATAACAACTACCTCCAAGGCCTATTGTATACTCTCTAGTTTACTAGTATATTATGCTAAGTGAGACAAAGTAAAAGCATGCCTGTTCATTTCCTTCCCTGAAGACTTCCTCTCCACTACACAATTGCTTAGGATAATGTGATGATGAGGGCTTGCGGCCAGTCCCGTCATCTGCCAAGCCCCTTTTGCTAACCTTACCTGCTGGTTCCTAAGTATGCCCCATATCTAAACTTGTCTTAAGAAGTGGGCATTTATTCACTGCCAACTCTAGATGGCTGAGTCTTTAACGACAGTCCAATTCCTAGAAAGATTTATCTTGTCTGACCTTTGTCTTTTTCTTTAATCAATCAAAATTATGTTTTTAATCAATAAGAACATGATACATTTCAGAACATGTATTGGTTGATAATTCTAATCACAGACAGCAAAGTTTGATCTCTCTGACTTATCAGTGACTTATTTTGCAGATATCTACACCAATAGTTCTTTTTTTTTAAATTTTTTAATGTTTATTTATATTTGAGAGAGAGAGTGCAAGCGGGGGCTGGGAGTGGGCAGAGAGACGAAAACAGAATCCAAGGCAAGCTCCAGGCTCTGAGCTGTCAGCACAGAGGCCAATACGGGGCTCAAACTCATGAGCCATGAGATCATGACCTGAGCCAAAGTCAGACATTTAACTGACTGAGCCACCCAGGTGATGCAACACCAATGTTTCTTAAACAAATGTGATTTTGCCTCACAGGGAACACTTGGCAATGTCTGTATATATGTTTGTTTTTCACACCTAGAGGGGGATGCTACTGGTATCTAGAAGGTAAGAGAGGCCAGGGATACTGCTAAACATTTTACAATGCAGAGGACAGTCCTTTACAACAAATAATCTGGCTTTGAATGTCAATAATGCTGAGGTTAAGAAACCCTAATCTACACCAAACTAAACATCCAGCTAATCTCTTTAGACTCTCTTCAAGTAAGCATGTGCTAATCTCATTTCCAGTAAGTAAGAGAGGGCAGGCAACTTTTCATTGCCACAGTATGTATATTAAGCATATACCACAGGCTCAGCACACTATAAACGTATGGGTTACTCCAAGACAAGATGTAGAGTAATGACATCATATCAGAATAAAGGACACAGCTTAGAGTTAGACAGGTTTTTGTTTGGTTTTGGTTCTATCACTTACAAGGCATAGTTCCATAAACAAGGAAGTTAATATTTTAGAACTCTAGCAACCTTTAACAGGGTGCATATGACAGTATAAAGAAATTATGTATGTGATAATCTTAGCACAGTGTTTGCACTATGGGAAACAAAAAATTATAGATGTTACAATTTTTGACATATTCTTACCATCATTATCATCATCATTACATCTCATCTTAGCCTAACTTATAATCACCTCTATGAAACAACATAAGCAGTATGTGCAGGAAATGGCACATTTAATGACAACCATCTGTGCCAATTAACCCACAAGTGACACAGGAGGGGAACCATCTTGAAGGGGGTTAAAAGAAATCAATCTTTCAAGGAAAGTGACATTTCCTCAACTTATCCTCACTTTCTATTCTCATTTAGATTGATTTTTATGGAGGTATAAGACGTGGGCTGACGTTGGAAGAAAATGCCAACCGCTGAGTGTGCTGGTTGTTGATAGACACTAATACATTATATTGAAGAATATTTTTTCCTTCTGAGAGAATCTTAATTTATTTTTCCTGGCTATTTTTGAAACACTCAAGCTCCTCCCGTTCATGCATTTTTTTACCTTATCAGTTTAACCATTAGAAGAAATTTTAATGGTCCAAATTACAAAAAATTCCAGAACTTGTTAGCTTTAGGGAGGGCAACAGTGAGTTAAGCTCAGATTAGACCCTCAGAACCTGGTCTGTCTCCATCTACCTCCTGATTCAAATCTCATATAAATTATAGTCTCAGGATCCACCATCAGCACCAGCCCTGTCTCTGTGTCTTTTCAGGATGAATCCAGTGCCATGGGGATTTTTTTCTTCTTAAGATCCTCAAAGGCAACAAGTGTCACTTAGTCACCTTTCAACACCTTGAAATCTAGCACAAAACCCTACACTCAGTAAATGCATAGAATTAGACTTTTCAAGTAAACATGTGGTTAAATGTAGGTACTATATTTCAATAGGAAAAAAAAGTTGAGTTCCAGAGGAAGAAATATGCCTGTATCTTAAATTGAGAACTGTTGAGTAGTAGAGTATAGGACACATTATTGTTTCTCTGCAAGACAGGGTCATCCAAGTTCTATTAACAATGGATGTGTTGAAGTGTGACTGCTAATGAAATGTGGGGAGAGGTATGCTAAGGGGTGCTCTGGAGAAAGAGGTTATTTTTTTTTTCTTTTTCTTTTTATCTTTTACAAAGACCCATGGGAAGAGACACTTCTGTTCTTTGTTATAACATTGCCTATCATCACATGCCAGTTGGAATTGCAGCTTGCATCACATGGCCACAGAAAGGGCCAACACATTGAAGCTGGCAAAGCCAAAAGTTAAAAGGAACCTGGGCCATGATGCTAACATTAAGATGTGTATTTAATGACTCAGGAATTGCCTGCCTCTGCAGTTCTTCTTATTATGTAAGACAATAAATGCATTCATCATTTAAGCCATTTATTACAGTATTTCTGTCCCTCACATTCAAAAGCATCTGCATGTGTATCTACAAGGTCAGGGCTTCTGCCAAGAGGTCAATTCAATTATGGAGAAATACTTTGTCTGGAATATAGCAATTTTTTTTCTGGCCTAAGCTGGTGGAGAATATTGTCCTCTAGTCCAGCATTGCATATATTCAAAGCTTGCACACAGTACACTGGTCTCTTTTGATGCCTTTGCAGCAAGAGTAAGATTAGCATAGCTTTTGGCCTTAAGGAGCTTTCAGTCTCCCCAAACTCTTGAGGACGGGTTTGCAAGGCTGATAGAGTATATGACCTAGCAGGTTACTCTCTTTCTTATCTCAGAACTGCCAGGTACATGGTAAGCACACCCTCAATATACAGGTTGATTAACTGATCAGGTGATCTGAGCAATGTGTATCCAGGAGATTCAGGTCTCCAGGACCAGAGGAAGGAACAGGGAAATCAAGGACAGAATAAAAAAAATGTGACTCAACTTCCTTTATTTTATGAAAACACTATTCTCATTTTTGCTTTGAGTTACTGGAAGGCCTGGTCTCAGGAAATGAAAGTGATTTGCTCTTAGATTTCTGAGTTTTTGAATGAATGAATGAGGAGCATAACTTTGATTCGAAAGCAGAAGGTATTCCATGCATTTCCTTCCAAATTAACATCCTAACATGGTGATTAATTTTTATGTCCACTGGATTTTTCTTTAATATGAATTAAAATAAAAAATAACATGAAATTGATCACCTTAACCATTTTTAAGTTTATAGTTCAGTGGTGTTAAGTATATTTCTACTGTTGTGTAACAGATGTCTAAAATATTTTACCTGGTGAAGCTGAAACTCTATCCCCATGGAACATCTCCCTGTTGCCCTCTCCCCTGCTCTTGACAATCAGCATTCTACTTTGCGTTTTTATGAGTCTGACGACTTCAGATGCCTCATATGAGTGGACCCTTAGTGTGTTTTTCATTTTATGACTGGCTTATTTCACTTAGTATAACGTCCTCAAGTAGTATCTATGTTGTGGAAGAAGACAAAATTTTATTCTAGACCGAATAATATGCTATTGTATGGATATGCCACATTGTATTTATTCATACATTCATCCATGGATATTTGGGGTGCTTCCACCTCTTGGCGGCCATTGTGAATAATGCGAAAGTGAATATGTGTGCAGATGTCTCTTCGGGAGTCTGCTTTGAATTTGCTTGGAAAGAGACACAGAAGTGTGATTGCTGGGTCACATAGTAATTCAATTTTTAATTTTTTGAGAAACTTTCATATTGCATTACATTTGGCTGTACCACTTTACATTAGCATTAGCAATGCACACGGATTCTGATTCCTCCACACCCTCCCCAACATGTCATTTTCTGAATTTCTTTTTTCAGGACTAGAATTTAGTGATTCATCACTTGCATGTAACACCCAGTGCCCATCCCAACAAGTGTCGTTCTTAATTCCCATCACCCATTTAGCCCACCACCCAACTATCTCCCCTCCTGGAACACTCAGTTCTCTGTATTTGAGCCTTTTATGGTTTGTCTCTCTCTATATATATTTATTTTGTTTTTCCTTCCCTTTCCCTGTGTTTATCTGTTTTGTTTTTTAAATGCCACATATGAGTGGAATCATATGATATTTGTCTTTCTCTGACTGATTTATTTTGCTTAGCATAATATACTCTAGTTTCACCCATGTTGCAAATGGCAAGATTTCATTCTTTTTGATCGCCAAGTAGTATTCCATTGTGTGTGTGTGTGTGTGTGTGTGTGTGTGTCATACACACACACACACACACACACACACACACACACCCCACATCTTTGCTATCCATTCATCAGTCAATGGGCATTTGGGCTCTTTACATACTTTGGCTAATGTCAATAGTGCTGCTATAAACATTGGGGTGCATGTGCCCCTTCAAACCAGCATTTTTGTATCCTTTGGATAAATACCTACTAGTGCAATTGCTGGGTGATAGGGTAGCTCTATTTTTTTTTTTTGAGAGAGAGAGAGAGAGAGAGAGCGAGCACAAACAGAGGAAGGGCAGAGAGAAGGAGAGACAGAATCCCAAGCAGTATCCATGTCATTGCCATTAGCACAGAGCCTTATACATGGCTCAAACTCATGAACCATGAGATCATGACCTGAGCTGAGATCAAGAATCAAAACCTTAACCAACTGAGCCACCCAGGTACCCCAGTATTTTAAATTTTCTGAAGAAACTCCACTCTATTCTCCAGAGTGGCTGTACCTGTTTGCATTCCCACCAACAGTGCAAAAGGATTCCCATTTCTCTGCATCCTTGGCAACATCTGTTGTTCCCTGAGTTGTTAATTTTAGTCATTCTGAGAGGTGGAATGTGGTATCTCTTTCCTTTTTAAAGTTTTTATTTATTTGGGACGGGGGGCAGGAGAGGCAAAGAGAGATGGGGACAGAGGAAACAAAGCAGGCTCTGTGCTGATAGCAGAGAGCCTGATGCAGGGATCAAACTCACAAACCATGTGACCTTGACCTGAGCTGATTTTGGACACTTTAACCAACTGAGCCACCTATGTGCCCCGCAAGGTGGTATCTCACTGTAGTTTTGATTTGTATTTCCCTGATGATGAGTGATGTTGAGCATTTTTTCATGTGTCGATTGGCCATCTGGATATCTTCTTTGGGAAAGTGTCTGTTCATGTCTTCTGCCCATTTCTTCATTGCATTGTTTGTTTTTTGGGTGTTGAGTTTGATAATTTCTTTATAGATTTTGGATACTAGCCCTTTATCTGATATGTCCTTTGCAAATATCTTCTTCCATTCTGTCAGTTACCTTTTAGTTTTATTGATTGTTTCCTTTGCTGCTTAGAAGTTTTTATCTTGATGGGGTCCCAATAGTTCATTTTTGCTTTTGTTTCCCTTGTGTGTCTTGAAGATGTGTCAAGTAGGAAGTTGCTGTGGCCAAGGTCAAAGTTGTTGCCTATTTTCTCCTTTAGGATTTTGATGGTTTCAAGTCTCACATTTATGTCTTTCATCCATTTTGAGTTTATTTTTATGAATGGTGTAAGAAAGTGATCCAGGTTCATTCCTCCTCATGTCACTGTCTCAAAATAGATTATACATAAGACCTAAAAGTATTAAACTGTTAGGAAAAAACATAAGGGAAAAGCTTAATTACATTGGATTTGGTTTAATTTATTGCCTATGACACCATGAACACAGATAAAAATAGCAAAAGTGGGCAAATGAAACTATATTAAACTCAAACACCAATCAATCAGTATAGTGAAAAAGCAACCCACAGAATTGGAAAAAATATTTACTAATCACATATATGACAAGGAATTAATATCTAGGATATATGAAGTGCTCCTAAAACTCACCAAAAACTCAATTTTCCAAAAACAAATAAAACAAAAATTCATGTCAGTGTTGAAAAAACTGGACAGCAACATGGATTTTTGTTTGTTTTTGTTTTTTATGGTGGGCATTCTAATGTCCAGATGGTTAGGAGGTGATATCTTCTAGTAGTTTTTATTTGTATTTATCTAGTGATTAGTGACTTTACACATCTTTTCATATGCTTGTTGGCTTTTTACATATCTTCTTTGGAAAAATGTCCAACTCCTTTGCCCATTTAAAATTTGTTGTTGTTGTTATTGTTGAGTTTTAGGAGCTCTTTATGTATTCTGGATATTAATCCCTTATCATATATGTGATCAGCAAATATTTTCTCTCATTCTGTGGGTTGCTCTTTCACTGTGTTGATTGATTCTAGAAGTGTTTGAGATGGATATAGTCCCATCTGCCCATTTGTTTTCTTTTTTTTGTCTGTGCTCGTGGTGTCATATCCAAGAAATCATAACCAAATACAACGTTACTAAGCTTTTCCCTTGCATTTCTTCTAGCAGTTTAATCATTTTAGGTCTTATGTATAATCCATTTTGAGTTAATTTTGCATATGGTATAAGGTAAGGATCCTACCTGATTCGTTTGCGTGAGAATATCCAGTTTTCCTAGCACCATATGTGGAAGACACTGTCCTATTCCTGTTGTGTGGTCTTGGGACCATGAACAAATTTTTCAGTCTTGAAGTATATAAAGAACTGGGGATAGACATATTTTTGGATAAATATAATGCTTTATTTTGTGTTCATACACAGGTTCAGCTCCTTAGATCTACTGTGTTAAACAGGACACAGAAACAGATACGCCAGTGTTTAGGCCTTGAATTCTCTTTTTTGTGTACTTTTTCATGGGCTATAAATGAAACTTCTTATTAGAATTAATTGACCTCTAATAGAGAAAGGTCAATTAGACTAAGCTTATTTAACTTCTGTAGTTGCTGTATTTCCATGTGTTTCCTGGACACACAATACCACTCTGAAGTTAAGGTTTTCTGAAGCTCTTGTGCAACCCAATAAGACATTTAAAAAGGCATGTATTAGATGTGCACTTTGGTATGCTTTATTGACAGAATAGGAGACAAATTAATTTATTCCATATTTTTTGAAATTCTTTTTTGTCTTTAGTGGCTAGTTAGATAACAGACTAATGAGATATTTTTATTCTTACAGAGTAGGTGGTTTAGTAGAAATAACACATGCATTTAATTATAATACATAATAGAAACTAAATAGCAAGAGTGGCACAGAGCTGAAACATATATTTAGAACTGAGAAAGTTCATATCCAGCTGAGGGCACCAGGAAAGGCTTCCTGAAGGATTTGATTTAGCAGGTATTTGAAGGTATGGAGTTGGAATTATCTAATGTATCTGATATTTATTATTACTTCTCCTCCATCAGGTATTATTCTAAGTGTTTGATAATTATTTAACTTTCATAATTATCTTATGGTTTACATTTATTATTCCCTTTTGCAAATGGATAGATCAAGGAACAGAGTGGTTAGGTCACTTTCCCAAGGGCACACAGCTAGCAAGTAACAGAACTAAAATATGAAATGCTGTAGTCTGACTATGTAACAAGGCATTCCAGGTCATATTAAAGCATAAGTAGAAAAGCAGGCTCAGAAAGAGATGAGGAGTGGAAGGGAGATGGCAGGGGACTCCACCTGCAATATACAATACACTAAGGGGTTATCAAGAAAAGATATTAGACATGAAGTTGAGGGCAGAATGTCAGAGGACTGTAAAAGCCAAGAACTTTGCTTTATTCTGAAAGCAATGAAGAGTCATGAAAGATATTTTCAATAGGGAGTAGTATGTTCAGAGCTATGTTTTATAAAGATTAAACTAACAGGCATAGAATGCTGTGAATGCACAGGGTATCACCTATAGGTCTAATTATGCTCATATTGCTGAGAGAAAAACTGAGTTTCAGAGATACTAAGGTAAATTACTTCCTATGGTTGTCCAAATAGTAAACATGGAATAAAACAGCTAGCATTAAAAATTCAGTTTCTGTGTCTCCAAAACATCCCTGTCTTTCCCCCTTCTTTCCTTCCTCCCTTCCTTCCTTTCACTTTCTCTCTCTCTTTTCTTTTCTCTCCTCGCCTCTTCTTTTTTTCCCTTTTATTTTTTCCCTTTGTTTTTTTTTTCTTTTCTTTTCTTTTCTTTTCTTTTCTTTTCTTTTCTTTTCTTTTCTTTTCTTTTCTTTTCTTCAAGGAGGAGAGACTTTCAGGCAGAAATGTCAGCTGGGCAACTTCAGTACTACACAGAAGACATAGTAAAAGCCTGCAATAGGAAAGAAAAGGACAGTTTCCAAGGACTTGGAATGTGCACAATCATCTTGTTTCTACTGTAGATTAGGACTGGGGAGCTTGTAAAAAGAGATATCAAAGAGAATTCTGCAAGTTTAAATAGATAGGTAGATTTTAGAGCCATTAAAAATTGGAATAAGGGGTAAGGAATGCATGTGACAGGGAAGAGAAACCTTCCAGATTCCAGACAACATCCAGGTAGATAAGCAGTACAGGCATGTTGGAAAAAAACTGAGAATGAATATGGGGATTTAGAGGCCAATATTCTTAGAGAAGTAATACCTACTCCTACTCTCTTGAGCTTAATTGAAGGATTCTACTAACAAAGTAAACAAAGCCCAATTTTTAAATATGAAATTTCATCATGGCCAGGTGTATTTCAAAGAGTTCATTGTTTGTTTTATACTTTAAAAATTTCTGAGGCTTATTTAAGCAAAATAGTAACTTCATGATATAGAAACCTGGAAAACACCTTAACCAAGCAATCAATATCTAATCACCAATAACAGAAACATGTCAATTTTTTTGACTCCTTGGTGTAATGCATTGAGAAAGGCACAACACTCCCATGTCATCCTTCCTGATAAAGCATATCCTCAATCTAATCATGAGAAAATATAGACAAACCCAATTTGAGGGATGTTCTACACTATACTTTTCCAGTACTTTTCAAAAGGGTCAAGGATATTGCATACAAATAAAAAGCAAAGAAATACTAAAGATTGTAAGAGACTAAGGAGACAAGACAAATAAAGTTAATGTGGTATCCTGGATTGGGTTCTGGAAGAGAAAAAAGGACATTGGTGGAAAAACTTGTGCAATCTGAATAAAATCTAATATTTAGTTAATAGCATTGTATCAATATTTATTTCTTAATTTTGATAATTGTACCATGGTTTTATAAATATTAACATCAGAGGAAGCTGAGGGAATGGTACACAGAAACTCTGGTAGACTAATTTTGCAAATGTTTTGTTGAGTTTATTACAAAACACAAAAGTTAAAAATAGACTCTTACAACTTCTGCTTGACTTTATTGAGATATTTTGCCCTTTGGAACACATCTGTCATGCTGCCAAGAGGGCAATTAACTGCACAGAAAGGAGCAGTTTTTCCAGCCACAGCTCTTGTTGAGGTCTGGAGATAGATAGTGTCAGACATGTCTTCAGATGATTCCAGTTCCAGCAGTCAAACCATTTCATCTGATGCCAATGAGCAAAGATGAGCTAAACCCACCAACCCCAACCAAATCACAGAATTGTCAGCAATTTATCATTATTTTAAGTTACCAGGTTTTGGGGTAGTTTGTTTATAGCAATAAATAATTGGAATAGACATACAAGAAGTTCTTAGGGGTAGTTATATTCAGGTGATTTCTATTATATTTTTTTAAAACATTTTCTTTTATAGTCAATATGAAGTATTTATGAGTATTTATGTAATTAAATTAATGAAGCATTGCAAGAAAAAGCATTTACAAATGCATTCACATTTTCTCTGTAAAGTGTTTTAAATAATTTGCCTGGTTATGACATGCACGGGGCTGGAGATTTAAGAGGAAAAGATTGATTTCAGCAATGGAGAAAGGTTAAAATTAAAAAAAAAAAACGGAAAAAATGAAAAAATAATTCTTGTTTTCCCTGAGCTGATATATGCTATCTTACTGTGGAATACTTAAAAATATTAAGGGGAAATATGTGATATAGTAAATTCATTCCAGTGACAGTTGGTTATTTGACACTCATCATTAAACCAGATTAGCAAAAAGGTTACATCTTATGATTTAACACACAGGAAATACATCTATATATATTTATTTACTTATTTATTTTCTTCTCACCTTTGAAATCATAATCATAGTAATAAATTAGATTATTGTTCTGTTATTACACAGAAGCCTGTAAGTCAGCCACATAGATAAAACTTAATAGTATCAGGTAAAGATAAAACAATATTAATGAGACAGGGAGTTCATATGCTCATTAGATTTGCTTGTATTGGAAAGAGTAATAGTATGTTAGATATTGACAAAAAATTATATTAAGGGCCAATCAATACCACTGTGGCATTTTTATTAGTGAATAATTAGTATTAATAATACTGACTTCATCTTTTTTTTTTTTTTTTTTTTTTTTTTTTTTTTATTTATTTTTGGGACAGAGAGAGACAAAGCATGAATGGGGCAGGGGCAGAGAGAGAGGGAGACACAGAATCGGAAACAGGCTCCAGGCCCCGAGCCATCAGCCCAGAGCCTGACGCGGGGCTCGAACTCACGGAGCGCGAGATCGTGACCTGGCTGAAGTCGGACGCCCAACCGACTGCGCCACCCAGGCGCCCCCTGACTTCATCTTAAATATCCTAAATACTGAAGAAAATAGTGGCATCAATGGAGGAAAGCAGATGAATCATTTAATTTATTTCTCAATTACAGCTGATACATTAGTAACAGAAACTTTCATGTAATTTATTTTTTATGGTCCATTTTACAGCCGTGTTTATTATTGTAATAAATAAATACATTATATTATCTTATTAGGGCAGCAAAAGAAATTTCTTACAGCAAACACTCATATACTCACATGTCACAAATACCCTAAATGGAACACCAGTAAGGGAGAACCCAACTGAAGAATAAGGCCTGTATGTGATTGAAGCCAAAAACAGCAAATGCAATCATAAAAAAGAATAAGATTATTCATTTTGGATAGGGATTGTTAATACTTGAGAAGGTTTATGTCTCACAGAATCCTTCTAAGAATACAGACAAACCTGGGGTGCCTGGGTGGCTCAGTCAGTTAACTGGCTGACTTCAGCTCAGGTCATGTTCTCACAGTTTGTGAGTTCGAGCCCCGTATCAGGCTCTGTGCTGACAGATCAGAGCCTAGAGCCTACTTCAGATTCTGTGTCTCCCTCTCTTTCTGCCCCTCCCCAGCTCATGCTCTGTCTCTCCCTTAAAAATAAAAAAAAATTAAAAAAACACTAAAAAAAAAAAAGAATACAGACAAACCTATAAATTTGGGTGTACATTTCCCAACAACAAATGGGTGTTTCAAACTACGATCCAGGATATAGATAGATCAGTCATTGCTTCCGTTTTAGATTCTTCCTGCAACTAACAGTGTCCAAGAGGCTGAGGGGAAATAATCCACACAAGCTTGATATTATTATTATTATTATATTAACTATATTTATGATATATGATATGATAGTATTCATTTATTATGTTAGGGAAGTGGATGTTTATCGCAAATAAACAGCTAGATTGTTTTATTTTCTCAGAAACTCCCTGTTAAGAGTAGTGTGGGATAGACACTGGCTGAATTAATAAAGTAGCACATACATATTGAACACCTGTAATTTTCTAGTACTGTGTTAGGGACTCATCTGATCCACTTGTGTCCCATATTAACAGGTATTTACCAAGATAGTAGCACAGTTTGGAAAACATATTTTTTGGTTATTTGTATTGTTAAAACCTTTAACTATGTGGGTATTCAACTCATTTATTTCTTGACTTTTGTAGCCTTGATTAGCTTTCTGCTTATATCTCCTTTTATTTATGATTTTTGTCCTTGAAAGGTCCTTGGTAAACTGAATTTTACCAATGATTAAGGACTTGAACTTAGAGTCATACAGAAATACAGACTAAAATCTTAGCTCTCCCCCAGGTTACATGTATCACATTACAGAACTCAAAATTTTTGTACCTTAATTTCCTCATCCAAAATATGAGCATAATAATTGTATCTATCTCATAGGATAGTAAGGTTACATGATAGAGCTATTGCAAAACACATTGCAATGTTCTTGGCAAATAGTGTTATAGTATTATATATTTATATTACGTGTGATTGTAGTATATTTTGATAAGGATGTTGAAATAGGAATATGCAGGTTTCTACTATGGGAGCCCAATGTGCAGCCCTGCCTTTGTAAAAGGTGGTTCTGGGGGAACACTTGATGAACAGGAAAAGTTGTGTCAATGTTTTTAATATAATTTATTGTCAAATTGGCCAGCATTCAACGTGTGCAGTGTGCTCTTGGTTTTGGGAGTAGAGTCCCATGGTTCATCGCTTACAAACAACACCCAGTGCTCATCCCAACAAGTGCCCTCCTCAATGCCCATCACCCATTTTCTTGTTTTCCCTTCTTGCATCAATTTCTTTTTGAGAGAGAAAGAGACAACATGAGTGAGGAAGGGTCAGAGAGATGGGGACTGAGGAGCTGAAGCAGGCTCTAAGCTGTCAGCACAAAGCCTGATGCAGGGCTCAAACTCATGAACCACAAGATCATGACCTGATCTGAAGTTGGATGCTCAATCAACTAATACCATCTCTCAAGGCACTTTGGTTTTAGACATTTTTTGTGAATATGCACATTTCTCTATGAATTTATAGTTTATTCACTAGTATTATTAATTCATTACAGAACACTATAAATAATATTTGAAAGACCATTTAATAAATAAACAGATATTAAGACAAAATACCCAAGAATCTTTTTTGAGGAGGAATAAGAAGAGGAGAAGGAAGAGAAAATCAGGATAATGCTAAAGGTGGGGGAAAATATTTTATTTGTTAATCAAAGCTTAGAAAAGATAGTCCACATTGTAAAGAGGTAAACTACAAGCTTCCTGAGAACCAAAACAAAAAAGCTAAGTACAGTGTTTTTTAATAGAACTTAATGTCTAGTAAAAAGAAATTGAGCCCCATTTACTCAGAAATATGTGCTTTTTTATTGTTAAGAATGTTGGTCATCCAGGGGCGCCTGGGTGGCGCAGTCGGTTAAGCGTCCGACTTCAGCCAGGTCACGATCTCGCGGTCCGTGAGTTCGAGCCCCGCGTCAGGCTCTGGGCCGATGGCTCAGAGCCTGGAGCCTGTTTCCGATTCTGTGTCTCCCTCTCTCTCTGCCCCTCCCCCGTTCATGCTCTGTCTCTCTCTGTCCCAAAAATAAAGTAAAAAATGTTGAAAAAAAAAAAAATTTAAAAAAAATAAAAAAAAAGAATGTTGGTCATCCAAACATACAAGATTGATAGGTCTCAAGTTCGCTTATTAAAATTTCAGATGTCCTACATATCATTCTTCTCTAAGAACTATTTTAAAAGAAGTAACACTTAATATAGACACACAGAGCTAAAACTACTAAAGCAGACCTTTTAAAGAATGTTTTAGGTTCAAGAGGTTAGTTCTGATCAAGACAGATATAGATGTTGACCTTGTAGTGTTTATATTATATCAAGGAAGATATTGAAATGATTAAAAATTTAAGTGACTCATTTAATATAGAATTTGTATATACGTGTATAATAGGCAAATGTAGTTTTCTATGAGACAATGATTTTCCAACTAAGATCGGAGAATTTAAAAGAATGTATTAGGTGTTGAGGAATGGAGAGGGGAAGTAAAGAGATGGGACTCTACTTCTAGGAAATAGTGTGTACAAATTCATGTGGCAACAAAAAGCATGGTGGCTGCTAGAAAAAGAAAGTACGTGTGTGTGAAGTGTAGAAATTGATGGGTGTGGAAATGATACTGCAGATAGGAGTGGGGAATGCTGGAGCAGGAAATGAAATAATATGAGCAACAGGCAGTGAATGCTTAGTATTATTATTTTTACCATGGGCTTAAATATATAGCATATATTCATAAAAGTCTGATAAATAGCAATTCATCTTCCTTCCATAAAAGTAAGTTGGCTTAAAGAAGGACAAAAGTAAGTAATTTGTAGCTTATGGGAGTCACAGAGCCTTCTCAGTGAGACTTTCTGTGGTTCTAAACAATTCTTTCTCAGTGTCTTATCAATTGTTAAAGACTATCAGGTGCCAGCACAAACTGGGCCTTACCATCCAGCTCTGTGAAGAAAAATGCTGGACCAGTCAGCTGTGTCTTAATTCAAAAGATGAGCTATTTTTCTTACACCATGCACACACATAAATTCAAAGTGGATTAAAGACCTAAATGTGAAACTACAAAAATCCTAGAATAGAACATAGAAGAGAACTTCTTAATATTGGTTGCAGCAACTTCTTACTAGGTATGCCTCCTGAGGCAAAGGAAACAAAAGCAAAAATAAAATATTGGGACCTCATTAAGATAAAAAGCTTCTAAACAGAGAAAGAAACAATCAATAAAACTAAAGGCAAATTATTGAATGGGAGGAGATATTTTCAAATGATGCATCTGATAAGAGGTTAGTATCCAAAATATATAAAGAACTTATACAATTCAACACCCCAAAATGCATCATCTAATTAAAAATGGGCAGAATATGGGAATAGTCGTTTTTCCAAAGAAGATATACAGATGGCCAGCAGACACATGAAAACATGCTCAACATCATTCATCATCAGGGAAATACAAATCAAAACTACAATGAGATATCACCTCACACCCGTGAGAATGGCTAAAGTCAACAAAAGAAACAACGTGTTGGTGAGGCTGTGGAGAAAGGGGAACCCTCCTGCACTAGTGGTGGGAATGCAAACTTGTGTAGCCACTGTGGAAAACAGTACAGAGATTCCTCAAAAAGTTAAAAATAGAACTACCCTGTGATCCAGCAATTACACTGCTGGTTTTTACCCAAAAAATACAAAACTACTAACTGAAAGGAATACCTGCACCCCAGTGTTTATAGCAGCATTATCTACAACAGCCAAACTATGTAAACAGCACAAATGTCCATCAACTGATGAATTATTAAAGAAGAGGTATATATAATATACCTCATATATAATAAATATGAATATTATTCAGACCTTGAAAAAGAATGAAATCTTGCCATTTACAATGACATGGATGGAACTAGAGAGAATTATGTTATGAAATAAGTAAAAAAGACAAATACCATATGATTTCACGAATACATGGTATTTAAGAAACAAACAAACAAACCCAAAATTAGTATAGGGAGGAAAAAAAGAGAGAGAGGCAAACCAAGAAACAGACTCTTCACTATAGAGAACAAACCAATAAACTGACTCTTTACTATATAGAACAATGTGATGGTTATCTGTGGGGAGATGAGTTAAATAGCAGATGGGGATTAGGAGTGCACTTGTTATAAGGACTGGGTGTTGTACGGAAGTGTTGAATCACTATATTGTATATCTGAAAATAATATTACACTGTATGTTAACTAAAATAAAAACTTAAGAAAAATATTAAAAAACAAATCAAAAAAATAAAATGATCTTTTTCCAAATAGCTATATGCAACATCCTTAGCTCTTTGAGAAAAAAAAAAAAAAAATCCAATTTCATTGGATTTGAGCCAAGAAGGTAAATACATAAAATTGTGATTATTTATCAGAATTATTTTCAAACACACTTTTTAAACTGTTTATTTATTTTTTAGAGTTTTATTTGACAAATTTTCTTCTGGACATTGCTGTCTCGTTAAAGTACATGTTCATCTATTGTATATGGGTCTCTGGGTGGGTGATCGCCAAGGGCAATGCCTATTCAGTAAAGCACATTACTGGGACTAAAGGTAAAATCTGATGATTTCTGAACTTTGTTAAGTGTACAGCTTGTATGTTGTCTACAGAAATGACTGGGATGTTATGTCAGTGAAAAAGAGATGAAAAGACTTTTTTTAAGTCTGTAATTGGAAAACAGTAAATTGGAAAGATCCAGAAGGATGTTGTTGATGAATCATTGGCTGGGAAAGAACAATTAGGGGAAGCCATCATTTTCATCAAAACCAACTACAAAAACTTTACTCAGCTCCTGCTTAGGATGCTTACCTCTCATCTCTATTTGATCAGGTTTGGTTGTAAAAAAATCTCACTTTAATGCTGACAGCCCTGTGAAGGCAATGCTGGCTTATAGGTACGTGCAAATATCTGGCTATATTATTCAGTAAATCCATCATTAAACAGAATGAGTAGAGGTACAACTGAGAGAAAAGGGGAGAACAGAATCACAAAATTGAACCCTGGGAAATCAATGTAATCAAGAGTCAGAAACTGCCTTGAAGTGAAAGGGTGGGTTGAGGAAAGCTCTTCATTGTTGATGTACAGGGCTGGGAGCCTGTGGCTACTCAAGAATGCTTCCCAGTCCCTATTTCAGCAGTTTCCACCTCTTGTGATTTCCTCATTCTCACCTAAGCCATTCTCTAAGCACATTTCAAGTTGCATAATGACATTTGTCAACTATGATGTTATGAAGAGGGAACTACTGTTATTTTGCACCCATAGCTGTCTTTTGTGTCCCATCATTGAATATAAACTGAATCAGCAGATATTTTTTGACACTGTATATTGGATGCACTGCAAATTCACATTGTGCTGCATTTCCTAGAGCCTCATAAATGTATGATTAGTTTTCACTCCATACATTCAAATCTTAACTGTCCTTCTGGTTGCATCTCCTCTATGCACACTCCCTAGTGCCCTACCTCACAATTGCTGTTCCAATATTGTTTGTTAGAAAACAAACTAATAGCACCATTCTTTGGACACACAGTGTCTTATATTATTGCCATGTGGAAATTACTGCATTTTTCTGGGTGAATATGGACTATAAACCCCAATTAAATCCCACATAAGCCTTAGGAATTTCATAAAATCAAAAGGTCATGCCTTAAAAACAACTTAAGATTTTAGACTTTCACAGCTTCAATTTCATTTTGTTTTTAAAAATATCGTGTGTGGTAGAATGTCTTTGTGATTCTACATGAAAGGTGAAGAGTCTGGGGTCCAATGTACAACGTGCAATAACTCAGAAATTCTGAGTCTACACTTTTACTCTCTTCTGTAACATATTTTATACTTCTATTTTCATTTCTGTGTCAAGAGGAAAGATTGACTCATAAAAATGCCCACTGAATGCGTGTGATTGAATTGCAAAATATGTATATACATTCAACTCCATAGTTAACTAATAAGTTCTACTTGATGGGGATAAAAGATGAAACAAACCATCCCTGTTTCTTATGCCATTATCATGTTTGCAGTCTGATGGAATCATGCAAATAAACTTTAATATTAAACTTTAAGAGTCATTAATGGGCATAAAGAATGATGTGTGAATTACAGATAAGGGTAGCAATTATCCCACCATTCCGGGAGAATTAGGCAAGGCTTTACCAAGGACTTTGCAATTTCCTGGGATTTGAAGGATTAGTAGGAACTTAGCAGGTGAAGAAAGATAGCTGAACATTTGTTGTAAAGAGAACAGTATGTAGAAAATACAGAGTAGTGAACAATTCACTAAGGGTTGTGAGATGGGTGAGAGCCTTACTGTGCCTTTAGCTGAGTGGCCTTGTGGGGAAGCACTTTATTAGAGGAGACTGGAGAGTTAGATAGGAACCAGAGGAATTAAATTATGCCTCAACTCTAGACCCTATGGTGGGTGCTTTAGAGATTTTTTTAAAATTAAACTAATGCCCCAGAGCCACAATATGTGGTATATCTCACATCACGAGGTGGCACACAAGACCAGTTTCTGTGGCTTAGATTTCACAGGAAGTTTCAATATTGTCTTAAGATATTTTGCCCACGTTTATAGATTCTTTGTCATCTCAATGAAAATTTCAGCAAACTTAAACAATAGAAACTTACAAGCTGATTATAAAATTTCTATGGAAATAGGAAGAGTCAAATTAGCCCAAATCTGTACAAGAAGAAAAATTCAGTTGGGCAAATTGGGGAAGAAAGCAGAGAAGACATGAGACAAATAGGGAAGAGTTATAAGAGGTTGAGAAAAAATATGAAATGGGGAATGAACTTGACCCTTTCTAGAAGTAGGAAAACAAAAAGAAAACAAAACAAAAATATCAGTTTGGCTAGTATGATAAACGTCTACAGAGTGTTGAATGCATAGGCTGGGTTGTGAGGTAGGAAAGAGCTGTAGGAAGGGATGGGGCTTGAACCTTGATGCCCATGTTGGAAATTCCCCTTATATCTGGGGAGTGGAGTCACTTGCTTAATTCTCCACTCATGAGCTACAAATATAACATTTCCTTTTCTTTGAGGCAGCAGAGAGTTGAAAGCTCAAAAGTGACCTGTGGTCCCAACGATTTTTTTCAGCCAACATATAACTTTCATACATGTCAATGAAAAACACAAAGAAGTCTCTTGCAAAAGCAGAGTGTACGATAGATTAATTCATAATCTGTCTGTAAAGAAATTAAGGCAAGTTCTTATAAATCTCTGTACTTCCTATAGGAGAGGAAAGTGTACACCATTTCCCTTCAAATGCTCTTGGTCACTTCATTATTATTCTTGGCTAAAAAAAATTATTCTGAGGGTTGTGGAAGCTGGTTTTCACAATATCCAATATTTCAGGTTCCACATAAAAATACCAGAGAGTCACCCGAATCTTGCTCTTTCTGAAAACCTGGAATGACAAATCCACAAAGGATTTTACATGTGTTGACCACAGCATCTCTTCTTTACAGGTAAGACTAAATAAGAATCTTGTTATCTGTATGTGGAGAACTTTCCTCCTGAAAAATCTTTGTAAAAAACTGATAAATTGGGGGGATGGGGATGAGAGTAGCACAATTGCTAAGGTAAACATGGAAATGACAGGTTTTGCCTCCAAAATATCTATATGCCTTGTAAAGTCTTTGCAGTTGCAATTCCCATGTTCTTCACCTGATGGGAAGCTGAGTGCATTGTCAGCTGTTTCCCTGAATCAACTGTTTTGTAAATAGCAGGAACTCAGTGTAAGTATGGGCCATCTGAATTAATTGATTTGAGGTACTAGGATTTTTTCAAGTTCACATCATGAAGAATGAGTTGCTCCTTGCCAAAGATTGTCATTCCTCAAGTTTTAAGGTTAAATATCATTTTATTTGAGTTTAGATCAGGGAGGGAATATAGGTTATGCTAGAGACGGCAACATTAAAATTATATTATCAATAACACTGAATTTTGGTTATATGCATGAACTATTGCTTTGAATTATATACCTCTGTTATTACATTTGGTCCTAAGAAACACGCAAATATTATCATTTGCTTTTATCGGTTAGGCAAATAAGGCACATAGATAAATTACTGAAGTGATGAAGCTAATAATGGCATAGAATTTGAGCTTAAGTCCTACTCCGAATCCTCATACTGCTTCCCAGTTCAAAGATCACAGCTCAGCATGTCTCCAAGTACTCTGTCACAGTATGAGACCCTCCACCCTGGAAGGATAAGTGAGGACTTGCTTTCATTCCTCTGATTTTTGTTCCTGGTTACTATGATATATTTATAACATTCACATCTTTTTTCTTTTAAAGGCATGGGGATTAGGGAATGTGGAGTCAAACAAATAAGGGAGAGAGCCTTTTATAGATGTTACTTTGTGTAAATTATTTAACTTCTCCAAACAAGGTCCCTGCTGTATACAATGATAAAAATGTATTCATTCCCTAAGATGTATGCACACTGCCTGCTTGAGTGAATACCTACAAAGAGCTTAGTGCAGAGCCCTGTAAAAGGTAGCCATGTAAATTCATTGTTATTTTCATTATTATCTTCAGTAACATTATTGTTATTAACAGAGGATTCTTGGGCTGCCTATCATAAATTGCATATGGAATCCTAAGGAGAATTAGCTGTATATGTTCGTTAATTTAGAAAGTTTAATAGAGGCTTCCAATATTTGTTTAATATTCCCAATTAATAGGCAATCAAACCAAATTATGTGATGGCATTTCCTATACTTTCTAAATAAGAAGGGGGATGGATATTTGACATGACAAAGGACTTCTTTCTGATTGTATGTGTAAACTTACCAACCAGTAGAAATAATTATAGATTTAGTTGTGATTTTCCCTGAGCCACCCTGATTGAAAATTATCAAGTTACAATAGGAACATTCACAGGAAAACCAGTATGTATGGTGGCCATATCTGTTATACCTGCTGATGTGAAGGGACACACTCATATCATTACTCTAGAGAGTCTCATGTTCTACTTTCTCTCAAACCCAGAAACTCTAGGCTCTCTTCCACACTCACAGTACTTTGCATGTTTAGCACATGCTTTATTAGCAAACACCATTCTCTTTATTATTTCTTTTAGATCAGTGGTTCCAAAGTGTATTCATTTTAGTGGCCTTTGGGTGGTTTTCAAGCATAACACCAAGTGGCCCCAATATCTCCCCCTACTCTGAGTCACAGCATAGTGGTTTAACTATGTAGTTTTTTAAAAGATAACTTTGGTCAGCAACTCTGGATTTAGTGAAGTTATTGCAGTTGTTTCTACATCACTGGGGAGCATTTTGAAGAGCCAGGGATTCTGGTGGTGTAATATAGGAATCAACAGCTCTCTGGTGTTATGAAGACATGGGTTCAAATTTTGGTTCAACAAATTTTAAGCTCTGTGACTTTGACCTTACTATATCTCAATATTTTTATGTGTAAAATTAGCGTAATAATTATATACTCTAGAAAGCCTACCACTGAAATGTTTGAATCAAAGAAGACATGTTTCCCATTTTCTTCCCAACTGTTATTGAAGTCTAAATAGATGAGACATCTGACATACCTAAGTTAAAAATACTTAAAATGTGCAAGAAAATGTCAGCTTAGATTGATCTGGATTTGGACCTCCTAGATAATGGAGAAGACAGATCGACACTACTGATGGCATATTGGTTCAAGCCTGGTAGCAGTGATATCCCCCGTGCTGTAGAGTTGATGCTGGCCACAAAAAGTCTACCACTCAGCACCATTACCAACCATTCTGTCCCTTGGCAGGAATAGAACTTTGAGAAAATTACACTGAGTGATCCCCCACTTCCTAACATAGGAGGCAAACAGGCTACAGTGGGTACAACATGTATATTTCAATGGTGGAAAGAAGGGAAAGGGACACCGATGACTATTAGCATTTATTAGATAAAACTAGAAGATTATTCTAGGATCCCCATGAAAGAGATAGGTGCTTAATGCTCCTAATTTCTTCAGGGTTAATTACTGTGGCAACATTTTCTCCAATATTTCCCTATCTATAAAATTTAACCATCTGATAACAATTTTTATTTTCTTATTCTCATTTCTTAGACTCTTACATTTATTTGGGTTAATTTGAAAGTTCTCTGGGATTCTGGATATTTGTCTGATCTAGTACTATTGGACAGAGAAGAGGAACCTGAAACAACACTAGGTCTAATACAATCTGAACCTTACAATGTTTGTGGGCTCAGGGTCTCATGGTGTTGAAAGCTTCAGGCAGAGACAAGGAAACTTCTCTGGGTTTATATACCCCAATTACATAAGGAAGGCCCTAATGGAGAAGGGACAGTCCTAGAATTAAAAATTGCTATAAAATAGTTAATTGAGTTTTTCTCTTTCTTATGAAAATCATCTTTAGACTATCCACTTTGGAGCTAGAACAAGGATATCCAAAAACCTTTCTACTCACCTTCTTTACTTCAATCTTTTGTCAGCTATCCTCCATGGATTTATAGAATCACAAGGGTTAATACACACAGAATATGATATTTAACCTGAGGTATTTTCTCAGCCTCTTTTCTCTCTCTCTCTCTCTCTCTCTCTCTCTCTCTCTCTCTCTCTCTCTTTACCTTCCTCCCTCCCTCCCTCTCTGTTTATCTGCCTTTCTCTCTCTTTCTCTCTCTCTCTCTTAATTTTGGCAGGTAGTGCTATTTCATAACCTCCCCTTTTTCAGCAGAGACCAACTCCCTTATAAAAGCTGTAATTGTCCTATTGTTGCTTTCCCAGCCTCTTTTGAGGTTAGCACTATAAACATACAACCTGATACAAGACAGTGGGACCTGATAAGAAGACCACAGGGGGACTTCTGAAAAAGTTAGTGCAAAGATATATTATCCTTCCTGTATTTCAACTTATTTGTTTGATTACATGATGGATGGAGTAGTGAAGACCTTATAAGAGCAAAAGGGACCAAGCCTGGGCATAAGGCCGATTTGTCAAAGACACTAAATGGAAAAATGAAAGCATCTTGGGCTTGGATGATGTAACCAAGCTGCCATTTAACCAATCCTGGAACTGTCTACCCCTTGTTATATGAGAAGATCCATGCACTGATATTAAGTTACTTTATTTGCATATTTTTCTGTGTTTTTTAAATCTTTATTTTTGGGGAAGAGCACAAGTGGGGAGGGCAGAGAGAGGGGGACAGAAGATCCAAAATGGGCTCTGTGCTGACAGGCTGACAGCAGCAAGTCCAATGTGGGGCTTGAACCCATGAACCATGAGACCATGACCTGAGCTGAAGTCGGACACTCAACCAAATGAGCCACCCAGGTGCCTTGTATATATATTTTTAAATTAGAGATAAGCAGGTCTAGATAAAACACCAAAGTCCCATGTGTTCTTTGCACAGTGTTTTCACCCCCTTGTCTGACTTGCTTCATTTTAGTTCATGATAAAACTTCCTGTGCGATATTAGACAGGCTCGAGACAAATATGAAGACTTCTTAATCTGTGGGATAGGAAAGGATTATAAATGCAAAAATAAAAATTAAAAAAAGCAGTCAAGAAGAAATACACTTCTTAAATTGTGAAACAAAAATCCAGGTTGTGGTTGATCTGTAATCGTGTAAAATAACAGTAATATATAAATATGAATTGAGATGGACAAAAAAGTGAAGGCAAGAGTGACAATCTTGAGCATTGTGAAAGGAGGGAGAGGAAATGCCAGTGGCCCAGAGTTAGGAAACAACAACAACAAAAAAGCATGTCCATGACTGTATGGCATTTCAGGACCAAAGCTAGCAACACTCATGCTCTTTGCACTTGACATTTCAATCAAACTTGCCACTGGCCCTATGATATTGGACTGTTGTCCAGATAGGACTCAGTAATTTAGGTGTGGCTAAGCTTTGGAAAACATAGCTTGTCCTCCAGGTGTCATAATCACCACACAAGGGTCTAGACAACGTCATGAGAGTGACATGAAACACTTGTATTTAAGTTGTGCACATAATTTTGGTGTGTGCACCTTTTTGCTCATATCTTGAAGAATACAATAACAGCTCTCAAATTTCATGCTCTGGGATATGGTAGATCTTCTCTCTTTGAAAGAGTCCTAATAATAATGCTGACACTATGCTTTGATTCTTTAGTAAAACACCAATGATGACACAATATCTTCATTCAAATAATTTTATATACAGTCCCAGTTGCTATTGGGGAAATATAAATATGTATGCAAAAGTGTTATGTCAGTTATATTTTATTAATATTGGCAAACTATGGCTTCATGGAAGAACATTTTTTCCCAGGATTTACTTTTCACCTCCAGGATTCTGATATATCCTTTCTATGATCCTTCTAGCACCCATGGCTCCTACTTAAGATACCATTTTTAGAACTATAAACAACTTTCAGTAATAAAATACACTTTTTTTCCTGAAAATGATTAATGAGAGCATTGGAATTTAATCATGGAGTTGTTTTCCATTTCACTAAATTCTATTAACTGGACTGTTATTTTCAGTGGCAACCCTTATTGCCTAATAACCTCCTTCAGCATATCAGATATAAGTTAAAATAAACCTCTTGTTCACAAGATTACTTCCCTCTTAATTTATGAAAACAGATTGATGTGCTTTAGACTTTAAGAATATCGATGTTTTATGGGGCGCCTGGGTGGCGCAGTCGGTTAAGCGTCCGACTTCAGCCAGGTCACGATCTCACGGTCCGTGAGTTCGAGCCCCGCGTCAGGCTCTGGGCTGATGGCTCAGAGCCTGGAGCCTGTTTCCGATTCTGTGTCTCCCTCTCTCTCTGTCCCTCCCCCGTTCATGCTCTGTCTCTCTCTGTCCCAAAAAATAAAATAAACGTTGAAAAAAAAAATTTAAAAAAGAATATCGATGTTTTAGGGGCAGCTGGTGGCTCAGTAGGTTGAGCATTTGACTCTAGATTTTGGCTCAGGTCATGATCTCATATTTCTGAAATCAAGCCCTGCATCGGGCTTTATTCCGGGCATGGAGCCTCCTTGGGATTCTCTCTCTGTCCCTCCATCATGTGTGCATGTGCTCTCTCTCTCTCTCAAAATAAATTAAAAAATTTAAAAAAATAAAACTGGCATTGATGCTTAAAAAAAAGGATATCAATGTTTTAAAGGCACAGGGGTGAATTGTGCTTTCTGAAATAAGGCATGAAACTCATGTTCATATTTATTTGTATTATTTTTATTATAGAACTTAACTCTTTTTGAAATTGAAATATTTTTACTCTTTTATTATAAGAATGGGAAATTAAATCTAGATGCTGAAAACATTCACTTGTTTTCATATTTCCTCCCAGAAAGAATATGAAATAATTATGGATTTAAATATATCATAGGAATATTGGATATGAATGAAAGATATTGTATGTAGTCATCAATGATTGAATAATCAATGCTTTGGGTTGGTAAAGTAGCTTTTTTCTTTCCACAAAGCACTTGATTTAAGAAATTACTATTAGACATTTATTGGGGTTTAAGGAAATCCCTCTCTCTTTCCAAAGATCAGCAATAAAGCTGAGTTAAAAAAAAATGTCACAATGAGAAGAAAAGCATCTTTTTATTCATGTTCTGTATGTGACATGTATCAAAAATATTCACAAAACTGGGGCGCCTGGGTGGTTCAGTCAGTTAAGCGTCCGACTTCAGCTCAGGTCATGATCTGGTGGTTTGTGAGTTCGGGCTCGTGTCGGGCTCCACGCTGACAGCTCAGGACCTGGAACCAGCTTCTGATTCTGCGTCGCCCTCTCTCTTTCTGCCCCTCCACCGCTCATGCTCTCTCTCTCTCAAAAATAAATAAACATTAAAAAAATAATCACAAAACTATAAGTAGTCTTTATTACCCCATTTTATACTTGTAGAATTAAAGGTCAGAAAAGTTGAGTAACTTACTTACCATCAAACTGTTGTAGTAATGGAACCAGGATTAAAACACAAATCTTTTTCATACTCATGCTGCTCAATACATTCATTACGCACATGTTCACACAGTACATGCACACACACATACACACATGCACACATACAGTTGCTCACACGTATGCATACCACCCACACACACTTGTGCACACACGTCATCATCACATGTGTTCATCACACTGTAAGAGGGATGTTTTAGCAGCATTCAAAGTAAAGATAAATGGGGCTAGAACATAGGAGAAATGGATTTCTAGTAAGGATATTAGTGAGAATAGACCTCTAAATTTTAATATTCTTATCCACTCAAATCCTGGAATGTGTCATTTGACTCAGAGAGGACACTATTGACTCATTTTGAGAGTTGTAAATTTTAAAGCAAAATATGGTGTTAGATAAATATTTAGTAACTGGATGGAGATGTATTCAGAAACAGACTATATAAATCTAGTACAGAACACCCCAGAATATTGATCCCATTATTTGATTAAATAATTGTCATTTAGTTAATAACTGTAACCAATATGTTATACCTATACTGTGTAGTATTATTGGTCATAATTAAAAATGTTAAATAAATGTGAATAATATATTAAATACACTGTGCCAAAGAAATAATCTAAAACAGGGCACACATTTTAGTCTTAAGGGATTCATTAAGGTACCATCCATATGACTTGGGAATAGGAAAACTTTTCCTTTGGTCTGGAAAGACATTTGTAAAAGTGAGTTGTGAAACTGAACATAATTATAGAATTAAATAGAACCTATAACTTTTCCTTACAGGCAGTAGGTGTTTAGTATACCATTGGTGAAAGCTTCAATGAATGACAAAGACAGTAAATTAGGCTACTGTTCTTTGGCCAATGAAATATTTACTAAGATTAAAAGTTCATTGTGCATGGGCAAAATATTTCCTGAGATTTTATTTTATTTTTATTTTTTTAATTTTTTTTTTAAATTTTATTTGAGAGAGAGAGCACAAACAGGGAAAGGGCAGAGGGGTGGGGGGACAGAGGATCTGAGGCAGGCTCCTCACTGACAGCAGCAAGCCAGAGGCTGCTCTTGAACCCACAAACAGCAAGATCATGCCCTGAGCGATTCAGACTCTGAACTGAAATCATCCCCTGAGCCAAAGTTGAACTCTAAACTTACTCAGCCTCTCAGGCACCCCCTCCTGAGATTTTATTTTAAAAGGTATTTTCTAAGAATGTTTTATTTTGTAAGCACATGAATAAAATCAGCAAATCTTACATTTTAGTTATTAGTCAATACTAATCTTTAGCAAACTACTGTAATTATCTTAAGAGCATGTTCCACTTTTGATTGTTTTGAGCAAAAATAATCACAAACCCTCAAGAGTCACTATTGCCTAATTCCTCATAGAGGATTTATTTTATATGAGAATAGTGTAAGTGTTCCCTCTCCTTAACTTGCCCTTAGAATAGTATTTGAAAATAATATTGCAGAGAAAAAAAAGATCTCTCTAGCTTATATCTCAGATGACTGAGATTTTTAAACACTCTAAAACATGCCATGTGGAAAAAAAATCTTAAATTGAATTTTGCTAAGACAGTGTGGTTTCATTAACACTGATGAAAAATAAAGTAAAAGGGGAGTTTGCCTTAGAGAGATTCAGAATCAATCTTAGTTTAATGGCAACTGCTCAGTGGCTTGTAGAAAATAAATTTATCTTATTTTGGAACAACAGTAAGTACATAATAGAAAATAAAGTTAAGCTCGATTCTAAAATAAGACAGCAATGCTGCCTGGCTGGCAAAATAACAGAAGTAAACATTCAGCTCAGATTTGTTGTATTATTAATCTACTTCCTTTTTACAAAATTGTCAATATCTGTGGCAGAAGGTGGGGTGTCGTAGGCTGATTTCTGTAGTCAGCAGCCTAGTTGAAGAATGAAATGACCTCACCTCAGAATATGATTTGTTTGCTTATGTTGCTTGGAGTGGAAATAAGTCTTACTTCTCATTGAAGCTTTAATATTTTTATATGGAATATGTAAAAATATTTTAGAAATTCAATATCTTTCCCTGTTTGTTTACAATTCTCAAATAATCACAATTTTCCCCCTAGGTGAGTCAACATAAGTTGCAGAAGCTACAATCTTTAATTTGCATAAATGTTAACGGCAAAGTTTTATTGAGTTTTGGTGACATCCAAGGCATCTCATGCAGGCTAGAAATTGGAGATGCATAGAAAACTTGTGCATGAGGGGAGTCTAACTTAGCAAAAAGAAATGTGTTTAGCAAAAGACACATAGCAGTTACAGGAACTGGGCCCTAAGAGCCAGGTTGAGGAAGAGCCCTTGACCTTTGCTATGGAGAAGTGAGGCTGGTCCATTGAGACAGAAGCCTGAGCTCTTACTGTCTCCAGCCAGGGCATTCATGGCAATTCTTATTTTATTGGAGCCACCTTCCTGCTGCTTGCTTCTTCATGTTTGCTTTTTTAGAATTCCTCTTAGAACTTTATTTTGGCATCTTGTATTCCCTCCAAGTAATCAATGTTCACTCCTGAGACCCTTGGTTTTTGTCTCTGCAGTACATTCATATTCTGGTTTATATTACAATCCAAACGAGATTAACATATTTCTGTGGCTTTTGAATGTGATTGAGAAGGAAAATATCTTAGAAGGATAATCACCCTTGAAGGACCAACTAAACTTTACAACATATATCCATTATGCGTGGATTTATATCCATATGTAAGATTTTGGCCACTCTCAAAACCAAGTAAGTAGTAAGACATTAAAAAGATTGGGGACACATAATGAACCACATGGATGAAAAATGCGAGCAGATGTTTAATATTAATATTAAACTTAATACTAAAGTGTTTAATATTAAGATGACTCAACACAGCAATCGAAATCTTTCTTACTGACTGTGGACCCAGCCCACCTACTTTCCTAACTAAAACAGAGACAAACAATGCATGGAGAGGACTGGGTTGTTTAATCAGATTTCTGTCCCCAAAGCTTCACCTTTTCTTTGGGAAATCTTTGTGATCCTGTAAGCTGTACCCTGTGAAGATGCTCCTACATTTACCAGCCTTTAAGGATTAGGGGTTGATTACATTGAGAGAGATGGCAGGATTGTTATACTTTATTGTATCTTTTATCTGAGGGAATGATAGTCAATCCATGAGAAAATATGGAGAGCAAGGAACATACTTTATTAGTATTTGGGGGAAATGAAAGGATATTTTTAATAAAATAAATTACTTTCCAAAACTCTTAAATGAACATACCACACTGTTTTTAAATTTAAATTTAATTTATTTTAGCAGGCAGAGGACAATTACATTGACCTCAGAAGCTTTGGATACTTTAGGCTTGGGTGGATGTTCAATGATGTTTTGGGACACAGTTTTTCTCTATTTCCTTATTGTCATCCTTCTAAGAAAAATTGGGAGATTTTTATTAAACCCAATTCCTCTGAAAAAGTAATAGTATTTACTTGTCAAAGCATCTGCCATCTCTCACTATGACATATCTCGTGTGAACGAATTAAAAACTCCTGAGTCCCATCAAAGTCTCTTTTGCTCTCAAGCTGGTTGTTGTCATGATTCCATGTTCAAAGTCACAATTACTTGGGTGATTTATTCTTTGAAACTTTACGGTGCATTCATGTATCTGGTAGTCTCTCTTCTTTCTGTGTTATCTCTAGTTTATCTCTTTATCTTCGGTGTGTATTCCTAAGTGTTGTTATGCATGTACATATTCACTGAGATACACAGGCACATGTATACTGTTTCAATGAACCGAGATTATTCAAAGACCTAAATTATGCAAGGAGGGGAATTTGTTTCTGCTCATTAGATTGTCTTCTTGAGAAAGATCTATCTCAACATTGAAGCTGCAGGATGTTTGTACTTATCAGCCATGCTTCTCACTGTGGTTCATGTGCGGATTCAGCCCTTGATTTGGCTGGAATGTACCCCTGCTGTCCTTGCTACTTTTAAATTCTGTTTTCTAGACTCTCACTACATGCCTCTCCCCGGTTCTGGCTTCACTTTCTGTGTTCTCTGCTGGTATTTCTGGGCTTTGATGAAGAATGGATTCGTATCGTTGCCATTCTTCTGTCTTAAATTTAAATATTAATAAGGATGTGATAATATTGAGAAAATAGCAAAGGTGTGTTGTTTTATTTTATTTTTTCTAACTTTCTTGACCCTTCAGTGTTTTAGACTGTTCTTATGTACAAGAAAGAAAAGGGAAATAGTTCTGTTATTTTAATACAAAACTGAAATCCATGAAAGACAATGCAAACTCCATGACAGGTCAAGGGATAACTTTGTAAAGATTTTAATAGCTAAAGACTATTAGCAAAATTAGTGTTTTGGAAGGAAGGTGCTGCTGTTAATGGTGATGATTGCAGCAGTAGCAGCAGCAACAGCAATAGTAGTAACAGTAATGGACAGAGTCAGAGAAGAGGAGCTGGGGCAGGAAACAATTATACCTGCTGATTGTATTAAAGGCAGTTCAGTAAATTGAGGCTTACACTATGTCAGCTGGTTCCTTTTGCCCATTCACAGCCTCTCCCATGATCACACTTCCTCTCAACATCCTGTCTCCAGCCACACCTCCAAGAACTCCTCTTTTTCCAAGGCTTCATCTACCAGAAGGCAGTGTTTTTAAGGGCCCTGTTTGTGGCTCTGCATCGGAGTTAACTTAAAGCCATAGACAATCTGATGTGTTTGAAAAAGAAAATGCAATAAAGACAGTCTTTCAGCAAGTGGTGCTGGGAAAACTGGACAGCGACATGCAGAAGAATGAAACTGAACCACTTTCTTACACCATACACAAAAATAAACTCAAAATGGATGAAAGACCTAAGTGTAAGACAGGAAGCCATCAAAATCCTCGAGGAGAAAGCAGGCGAAAACCTCTTTGACCTTGGCCACAGCAACTTCTTACTCAACACGTCTCTAGAGGCAATGGAAACAAAAGCAAAAATGAACTACTGGGACCTCATCAAAATAAAAAGCTTCTGCACAGTGAAGGAAACAATCAGCAAAATTAAAGGCAACCGACAGAATGGGAGAAGATATTTGAAAATGACATATCAGATAAAGGGTTAGTATCCAAAATCTACAAATAACTTATCAAACTTGACACCCAAAAAACAAATAATCCAGTGAAGAAATGGGCAAAAGACATGAATAGACACTTCTCCAAAGAAGACATCCAGATGGCCAACTGACACATGAAAAATATGCTCAGCATCACTCATCATCCGGGAAATACAAATCAAAACCACAATGAGATACCACCTTACACCTGTCAGAATAGCTAACACAACTCAGGCAACAACAGATGTTGGTGAGGATGTGGAGAAAGAATCTCTTTTGCATTGTTGGTGGGAATGCAAGCAGGTGCAGCCACTCTGGAAAACAGTATGGAGGTTCCTCAAAAAACTAAAAATAGAACTACCCTACAACCCAGCAATTGAACTACTAGGCATTTATCCAAGGGATACAGGTGTGTTGTTTCAAAGGGACACATGCACCCCCATGTTTATAGCAGCACTATCAACAATAGTGAAAGTATGGAAAGAACCCAAATGTCCATCGATGGATGAATGGATAAAGAAGATGTGGTGTGTGTGTGTGTGTGTGTGTGTGTGTGTGTGTGTGTGTGTATACGCGATGGAGTAATATATATGGAATATATATATATATATATATATATATATATATATATACACACATACACAATGGAGTAATACTTGGCAATCAAAAAGAATGAAACCTTGCCATTTACAACTATGTGGATGGAACTGGAGGGTATTATGCTAAGTGAAATTAGTCAGAGAAAGACAAAAATCATATGACTTCACTCATATGAGGACTTTAAGAGACAAAAGAGATGAGCATAAGGGAAGGAAACAAAAATAATATAAAAACAGGGAGGGGGACAAACCAGAAGAGACTCATAAATATGGAGAACAAACTGAGGGTTACGGAAGGGGTTGTGGGAGGGGGGATAGGCTAAATGGGTAAGGGGCACTAAGGAATCTACTTCTGAAATCATTGTTGCACTATATGCTAACAAATTTGGGTGTAAAGTTAATTTTTTTGGATGTAAATTAAAAAAAAATAAAAAAGAAAATTAAAAAAAAAGAAAAAGAAAATGCAGAACCTAGGGATTCTTTCCATTACCCGAAATGGAAGATGCCTATAAGAGAAGCAGATGGAGATGGTGAAAAAGCAAAAGATTTGGTATTAGAATAAAACATATTCAAATTCTGACTCTACCACTTCTGCCTATGAGACTTAATCACTTAACTTCTATAAGCCTCAGTTTTCTACTTCTAAAATGGGGAATATAATGCCTCTGTGTAACTTTCCTTGTGAGGATTAACTGATGCATACAAAGTAGTACATGGTATAACTATTTCTCTCTAGCTTTCCATCTATCCATCTATCAATTGATCTATCTATGTGCCCATCTATTTAATCACCCATCTCCAGACGATGCCCACAGGAAGATAGTATTCAGGAGCACTGCAAAAATGCTTGAACAGAAGGACAGCTGGGATTTTAATTTCTGTTTACTTGTTTTTCACTTTGCACTGAGGGGAAGAATTACCTGCTTAATGGCTGCATACTGAAGTCTCATCCTTCTTCCTGCTGGGAAAGGTGACACTGACAGTGGAAATTTTCTACGATTCTCATCACTTTTTTGTGTTTTTGATTAATTATTCAGTCAACAACCTTTTCCTTACTGAATTATGCATCTTATTTCCTTTGTCTCCTTTTCCCCATGAAGTTCATTGTTAGATTTAATTATAATTGCTTTATAATCACTGTGTTATGGCATTAATTGATATCACATCGAGCCACTAACAATGTTATTTTGCATAAAACTCATCAAATCTCAGGGATCACACATGGCCTATTGTTGGTCTGTGGTTGCCTGTCTCCCTCTTCTCTGGCTGTTACTTTTTTTTTTCTTTCTAATAGATTTCAAAAGGCTTTTTAATAGCTTAGAAGTCCTTAAATTATTTTCTGCTCACCATAGGATCATCTACTTACACTGTCTTGTGAATCTCACTTTCTTATCTGAAGTCTCTGTCTCTCAAAAGACATTTATTACCTTATTATCCCTAAATGGCTTAGGCCAGTGGTCAGGAAACTGATCATTGAGTTGAATGAGGCCAATGGCCTATATTTGTATAGCCTTTGACCTAAAATTGATTATTACATTTACATTTCTTTACAAGTTGTAAAGAAGCAAATAAAGACAAATATATGGGGCAGAAAGCATACGTGGCCTACAAAGCATTAGTATTTATCACTTGATCCATTATAGAAAAAAGTTTGCCAACCACTAGAATAGGCTCATCATTAGCCTTTCTATTCATAGAAATCTAGAGAGAAAACGAAATACAGAGTGATAGTTCTATTTTGTGTTCTCCTTCAAGACTTTTCATCACCAACTCTTAAACTCCATGTTTGTTATTCCATTACAGAGTTTTACTGCCTGCACTTCCATGTCTAACTCTTCTTATTTATTAAAAAATATTTTTGTTTTGGATTGAACTCATGTTTAAGCGCAATAAGCAGAAGAAAAGGCATAGGACTGTGTTCAAGGAGACTTGATTATTTGTTTCATCTTCATTTGTTGTGTGACCTTGTTTGAGGTCATTTATACCTGTAATCCTGGTTCATCATCTGTAAAATGAAGGAACTTGACAGCATGGTGTTGAAAGTCCTTTACAGCTCTAACTTTTTAGAATTAACTCAGGTACAATGCAATAATCTTTAAATTGATAAAGCCCTATTGCTGTATGAGTGAGACCTGAGAATTTGGGGTAACCATAGGGACAGAATGCTCATAACTCCATTTTTGCACAATTTAAATTATAGGAAATCTTTTCATTTTATAGAACTGACATCAGCTTCTTGTAACTTTGCCTGTTGGTAACAGTTCTATCCTCTCAGGACACATAGAATTAGAATACATAGCAAACATTAGAACTCATCCAACATGTTCAGATCTTTCTTTTACATGTGAAACAGACTTACTGTCTTATTTTTTTTTTAATTTTATTTTAGAGAGAGGAAAAACATAAGCACACATGTAAGCAGGGGACAGGGGCAGAGGGAGAGTGGGAGAGAGGGAGAGAGAAAGAGAGGAAGAGAGGGAAAAAGGAAGAGAGGGAGAGAGGGAGAGAGGGAGAGGGAGAGGGAGAGGGAGAGAGAGAGAGAGGGAGGGGGAGAGAGAGAGAGAATCCCAAGCAGGCTCTGTGCTTTCAGAATGGAGCCCAATGTGGGGCTCTATCCCACCACCCTGGAATCATGATCAGGAGTTGTATGCTCAAACAACTGAACCACCCAGGAGTCCCAGTTTTAATGTCTTTGAATCATTCAACAAGTGGGTGATCTAGAGATCCAGTCACTCTGCTATAAGAAAACTATAATATATCTCAGTCCTCTTGAAAAATGTCTCTGGTGTCTATATTTCAGAAGAGATTATATAGACATGAGATATATGACAATCATTCAAATATATGAGAATGGACAGTAGACAAACTATGCTTACTTTCTCTAGGACATTTTTTTTAACAAAGTTTGTATGAAATATTTCCTTCTTGGACTATCATGGTTCTTTTGGAGAAGGTCATCTTGAAGACATGGCCATTAGTTGATGCATAAACAGGACCAGGGCAATCAGGGGCTCCTTCCCCTCTCTCCTGTTTTTGGAACGTATTCCCCACCTACAGTTCTCATGCTATTGGCTGTTTCCAGGATGTAGCCTTGAGAGAGTAGGTGGTGTTAAGACCATCACTGAATATGTGACTGAACACAGTTAAGGCTTCTATATAAACTTTAAGATTCTAGCAGAAAAGTGTGGAGATCTATTCATCTTTGTAACCACCTAAGACAAGCTTCATAGGTAAGTTCTCTTGCTTAATAAACCTGTCTCCTACCAATCTAGAGTGGCCTGCCTGTTTTTTTTTTTTTTTTTTTTTTTGTCTCTATTTGCCTTCCATGCATGGAGGACAGTTTCAAATTTCACCTGGGAATCCCCAAGGTTGTGAATCAACTGGGTACCACCAAGAAATCCAGTCTTCCTAGTAGTACCATTGCTTAAGCTACTCAGTAAGTTTAATCATTTTTGTAGTAATTTAGAACCCTGAATCAGAGTAAAGAAAATCTTGGGAGTTAATTTTATTAAATCCTAGACAGGAAGTCACTTACTTTTTGTTAATATTTCCAATATTATAAACTCAATGATGTTTCTCAGTCTTCCATTAGGAAAAAAAAATTGAATAAACATATTAATTATAAAATAAAAAAATAATAAAATAACAAAATAATGTCATCCCTGCTTTACCATTTCAAATTCTCCAGTTCAGTTACCTAGAAGAAACCTGTTTTTAATTACTCATGTGCAGTTTTCTTGTCATTCATGTATTTATAATACTATGTCTATGTGTTTTTGCTTTATTATGCGTTATCTGTTGATATTACGTTATTATAGAGGAAGATTAAGCATTATCACACACTTAACTCCTCCCTAGTTCCTATTTTTCCTATTCTGTCAATAGATTTAACAAAATTTATTTAGAAACAAAAACAAAACAAAACAAACATTTGACTTTCCAAAGATGCTCTTCAGGAAACAAAAGAGTAAGTCACAGACTAGGAGAAAATATTTCCAAAACATGTATGTGATAAAGTATATCCATAATACATAAATAATTCTTATAACTATTAATAAGACATAGAACTTGATAAAAATATGTAACTCAACCCTAAACATAGCTTTAAAAATCGTTCTTATTAATTAAAGAGGTTTAATTTCTAAAGCAATAATCTATTTTTGAAATGTATCTAATTTTTTTCTTAAGATTTAAAATATTCAATTTGTATTCCTTTTAAGTTCATTTACTTGCACTGAAATTTTAAAAAAGTTTAGTGTAATAGAATATGTTATGAAATTTAATGTTTCCAAAACCCATTATAGGCATATTAACAGAAGAATGCATGAAGCAACGAGGGGTTTTCAAGCACAGGGGCTTCATATAGCCCCCTAATTGGGATACAGGAGATACATTCCATCACAAACAAGTAAGTAGGAGATATAAATGCCAACGGCCTAATTTTTGTATTTTCAGAAAATCCTCATTTCCTATAACTTTATTTTGGAGAAATAGGTTGAATACTATTGAAGAGGAAAAGGAATTATGTGCTAGTTTTCAGAGACAAAAATGAAACATCAGACTTCTAGATTTCTGTTATCCTAAGGACAAATGTTTTTTTCTGAAGTACCATGCTCACCCAAGATGACCAATACTCTAGGAAGAATAAATATCTCCTATGACAACCCTTAGATAAAGATTAGACATGCCTGATTCACAGGCCTCTCCAGGAAAACATGTTCTATCAGAAAAGACAACAGAAAATGATGTGTAAATAAGGGGAAAATTGTGAGTTTAATTTAGGAAATCTTAACTTTTACAAGACTAACTCTTGACTTCAAGAAGCCCTACCAAAATGCTCTTTCCAATCAATGCAGTATTCTCCCTGAAAGTAGATCTAGCTGGTACAAATGTCTTCTTCATGTTACATTTGAGCAGTAATTTATGGATATCGTCCTTCCATTCATGGATAGATATCAGCCTTTTTGGTAGGAACATAGTCAGCAAGAGAAGGATTGGCAGGATTCAGTGATAGTGGAGCAAAGATGATACTTGGTTCTCTATGCCAATTGCAATGTTTGGACTAAACCTTGAGGCTTGAGGGGTTGTTAATTTTAGGAAGATAGATCTGGAAAGGGTAACATGTGAACTTGTCAGATGGAGTAGATGGAGGAAGGAGTAAGTAGAAATGAAGACACCAGAAGGAAGACCATCGTGTGAGTCAAAGAGAACATGGGGCCTGATTTTGGGAGGGTGAGTTTAAATTCAGTTTTGTGGTATAATCAACAGAATTTAATGACAATTTGTTAGTGGAGTTTGAGGAGGAAGGGTAAAAGAAAAGGTAATTTTCAGGGAAAATCCAAGAATTGTGATTACGGAAACTGGGTAGCTGGTGATGTCGTAAATCATGACTGAGAGTTCAGAAAACAGTGTTAACGTGAACAGAAATGAGAGAAAAAGTGGTGGGGAGAAGCAGTTGTGAACGTTAAGATTAGGTTTTCTGTTGCTTTTTTTTTTTTTTTTTTTTTAAGAGAAGCTAGGTGGACTATCTAACAGATGGTGGTGAATTGTGCAAAAGTGGCTCTGCTTTTGGCCTCTGGGAAATGAAATTGGTATTTTGTAATTAAGTCACTCATGCAATTTTCATACTAGAAATTTCCAATAAAATTCCACAAATAACATGCTAATAAGAAGTGGTTAGAAATGTCTTTCTGCATTATTAAAGACGTAAGGTGTACACAGTGAGGAGAGGCATGGCTAAATTAGTAATTTTACACCATTACTCTACTCTATTGGATACATTTATTTAAAGATGAGCTAAATAAAAATATTTAAAGTCAGTTATAAAGAAGAAACTGATGTTGATCAATGAATTTAATGAAAATTGGCACAACCTCAGATAATTGATTTTTGACTCTGCGTATACTGCTTAAAGAAGTTCAACATTGCCTAGAACTTTGATCTGATGAGTTGAATAAGGAGTGAATGAATAGGTGAATAGATAAATTGACTGTTCCTGTTTATCTCCAGCAATTTTAACATGTATTTTTTCGAGTTGTCTCAAGCATTGCAGCGATGGGGCATTTTCTCTTTTGCAAAGCTACCTATGGTATTTTGTGGCTTCTGAAATTATTACTTCTTCTTTATCTGAGCAAAAATTTGCCTTTCTTCAGCAATGATCCATCAACCAATTTTCAGATTACCAGACCAATATCAATTCACAGACAGTTCTATATCTATATAAAGACTATTTGTGTTCTCTACACATCACATTCTCTAGACAGATCATTCACATTCTTTAAAGAGTTGCCTTATTTTATAAAGAAGTTTTAAATTTATTTTGCATATGGATCAGATTTAAAATCCTTTCCTTATTTTTATTATCCTATGCAGGTTGTTTTATCTAGTTTGCTGTCAAGATAATATGACATGTCCAGAGCGTGGTCCCTTGATAGACATTCCTGGAGGACAGTGTAGTGTGGCATTGAGAGCATGGGCTCTAACATCAATATACCTGCAAAATAAGGATAACAATAGTAATCACATAATATTAATAATTAATAAATAATTTATTAATTTTAATTAATTAATAATCTTGTGAAAGGAATAATTCCACGTAAGTGAGTCTTACATGGAATGTTTTATGTAAAGTGTCTATCACCATGCTTGACACAGAAAACCCACATAATTAAGAAGTCTAAAACTCTCAAAGGATTAGATATATATTTTTCTTATTGTTCTGGTGGTTGGACTACAAGTTCAACCATCAGGCCATCAGTGATCCCTTCAGGGTATTTTATGAAATAAATTGTTCTGCAGCTCCTCTCTCTTTGACTTATGAACTTCTATTCTTTTTACTTTAAATTGAAAAACTTTTTAACAATGATAAATTTCTTCTCGTTTGTTTCTCAAGTATCAATAATCACTCTCCCTCTAATCTGGATGCCATATGTATGATTTTGAGTGTTGATATTTGCTCTTTCCTCTGATACATGTCATCCTCATATTGTTAAATGTGCTTTCTAAACCTTCACCATGAAAAGGAGAGGCTATTTAAAAAGAAAGTTCTGTGATTTGGCAATGTAACTCTCATCAATTTGACATTGAACCTTGAAGGTAAGGTGAAAGAATTACCCATCCTTTTTGCCTGAAGTTCACTGAAGTTTGTATTCTCAATTCCATTTGTCATTTTAGATCTACCTCTGAAATTTTCCTTCCTAACATCAAAGCTTTTCATGCTACATTTAGGACTCTTTTAAAAATTCTATCCTGACCCTACATTTGTTTTATATCTTAGAAATAGTGACATTATCCCATAATTAAATCAATGTTTATCACAAAATTTTGTGATGTGTAAAAACACTTCTCTTATAGGAGTGACCTAAGTCTCCCAAAGTTCTAGACTGTAGTTTCAAAAACCTCATGAGATAATGTAAGAAAAGTGATAAGCTCAGTGGAAGCCATATAACTGGTGTGCATGCGCGCACACACACACACACACACACACTATATACATATACATACATACATATATACATATATATATATGTATATATGTAATTTTTCATAATGAAACCTTAGGACATGTTTTTAGGGATGGATCCATATCATTACAACTCTTTTACCATTGTGACAAGAGAACTTGAGCAGTTCACTGCAGAAAGACTTGTACAATGCACTTTGGTCATTTTTCTACCATAGTAAAGGTTTTTATGTGAACCAAAATGCATGAGATAGCAATTAGGTTCAAAACTGTTCTTGCAGATTTAGTAAAGCCTGGGAATTTCCTGATGTGTAATAGCATTTGTAGCCATTCTAATTAAGAGGCTTTACAAAAATCAAATAATTTTTTAACTGAAAAAACAAATGCCTTAAAGATGAGGAACTAATCTCTTCCCTATGGTATATCATTGTGTAATTTTATGGTTGCTCCATTCTTGGAGTTTTAGTATATTATTAGTGCTGGGGACAGAACTAATGTATGAAACTAGGTGGTTTTCAGCTCTTAAAGGCAACCTCAGGAAAGCTTGGAAGATCCTTTTGAGACTTGGCCGCAGAATCTATAAGTCTTATTTTTGGAAGATAGTTTATAAATATTTTTTCACAGTTTTCAAATTTCTTGTATTGGCTAATTTTTTCTTTAAACATTAAACTGAGGGTTGTTTCCAATACATGAATGTAATAAACTCAGACCACTCTGATTGAAGTTCTAACTTTTCATTTTAGCTATTCCTGTTACTAAAATTAAGAAACAAGTATCTTAATTTCTTTTGTTCCCATATTTTACTTCTTAGAATGGGAAAACAGTTATATCTGCATTACATACCTCATAGCATTTTAGTATTAGAACTTACAGCATTCCTTAGAATGATTGGGTCTCTACTATCTCAAATGTTTCAGTTGAGGATGGAAGTACAGATTTATGCTTTCCATTACACAATACACTTTAGTCTTCTGTGCCTCCTTGTTTTAAATTCTGGCCAATTTTTCCAGCTCTTTGGGGTCTTTTATTCCATTGTTCACTGTTTCTTTAATAATAGAGCATTCTCAGAACATATCCTCAGATGAATAAGTTCCTTGGGACCCAATTTCACATAGGAATATGAAAATTATTACTATAGCATTTTAAAGAACGTTTTCCTTCTATGGCACACTTTGTGCGTGGATTCAAGCTTTATTTGTAGGCAACAGGTAAAGCATATTGGATCATACCTAACGAGGTCTAAAATTTCCTTGGTCTTCATCTGAAGATTTCAAACATACTCCAGCTGCCAAGCAAATGATTTTTTTTTGTTTTGTTTGTTTGTTTGTTTGTTTGTTGTTTTTTGTTTGTTTGTTTTTTTGCCGAGAGCTAAGGAACAAGAGATGAAATGGGTAACTGTACCGGTTCCCCAAGGGCTTAATGAGGAAGTCAATATGACCTAGTGGTAGCATCAGTGGCTCCTCATATTAGGTCTTTCTATTTCTCTGCAAAATCAAAGGTCTCTAACATACCCGTAATCATTCTACTAACTGTAGCAACAATGCTAATCATGCCAAAGAAAAGATGATAACAATAGCAACTCTATCTATAAATCCTTCCATATAACTACAATGGCTTATGCACATACTGGCCTTATTTCTGTCTTTGGAATCAGTAGAAAACAGCTGTTTTGCTTTCTGGAATAAGTAAAATGACTGATTAGGCATAAAAATAACGTCTTGCTTTATGATGCATGGATTAATGAAAGTATTAAACCATTCTAATAATAGATAAGAAAATTACTCCACTATGGTTGAAAGAATTAAAACTATGCAATTTTAAATTAAAAAGTTCTAAAACTTTGCAAGTTCATTGAAAATGTGTGGATAAAAAAGGTATAAATTTATAACCCATTATGGACTACCTTCATATCTCAACATTTATTATGTTTCAGCTTTATTATTATTGTGTGGCTCCTCAAAATCTTGTGGGAATCATATTTTTCCAGAAAATAAGAATAAGTATACATTAGGCTAATATTTTATAAGGAAGTGTTGTTTTTATCCTAGTTTATTAGTGTGCTGCATTATTAATTTTATATCATTGACATTGTTTCCTTTGTTGTAGCTTTGTCTTAAGTTTGAATGTCATGGTTTACTATGCCTGGAGATTAAATTTGAATTTAAATCATTAGACTGTGGATCCAAGGAATGTAATTCCTGAGAAAATCACAGTAGTTGTGCACAATTCCTTTAAATAGTAAGATCTGATGGAGTGTTTAAGAAAACCAGCAACATCTATAATGGAGATTAGAACTCTAAAAAGGGAGTCAAGAGCTGTATCAGATATTTGTCTTGTACAATTTTGTATGCTCATGACCTCAAATTTTATAGAATTAACTATAGAAATAATGTTCCTTATAATCTTAGACTTAGGTCCAAGTAGGCAAAAATGGACCGAGCCTCATCTCATGTCCCACCCAACAATTGGATCACGTTTGACCCAATGGGTGTGGGAGAAATCCAGCAAGTGCTTTTGCTTTTCATTCTTCAGGTGAAAATTTCTGAGATGTATTCTTAGGCCTTTTCATATGATTCCCTAGGATCAAGCACAAGTAGCACATTGCAGTAGACAACTCAATTGGCTTTCTTCCTGTAACTCCCTTGTTATCCCTCTTTTAAGGTCATATTCTCAAATTAATGACCTGAATAAAAGCCTTTGTTTTATATTTTCCATATTGTTTTACCCAAGCAAATATAACACCCTTCTTACCCTTTGCCAGTGACAATGACTGCAAGACTCCTGTGCTAACACCATCCTCTCTATCTAACATTAATCTTTAGCAGTGAAGCAAGGTGTAGCCTCAAAATCTGACTCAAAATAAGGTCCTAGGGAAATATAGTGAATAGGCTGTAGTTGGGATGCTTGCCATAGTTCTGCTGTCTCTACTCCAGCAGTGGCCAGAACTCATTCTGTGTCTCTGACTCCTTTATGGAATCAGTTTCTTTCTAAAAAGCCATAAATAATTAGGGAAGCCCACATGTACTGGCATCACATTTACTAGTTGCAATTTGGATGCTAAACAAAAGCTAGATTTACTTTTAAGTTTAGTGATTTTCTCATACATTGGTCATGTGGCATTCAGATTTAATTTTGTGACTCAGTAAAGTTAACATTGTCATTGGACTTTCATTATCAGCTGAGAATTGTAGAAACTTCAGATTTAGGTTGAGATATGTATGTATGTGTATCACATAAAAAGTAGTTGAGAACAGTTTTGTCTTGACCTACTATGAGGCCCACATTTATTATTCTACCTTCTCAAATGACTTGAATTTTGAGACCTAGACATTTACAGGTCTTGAACACCTAGTTCAATTCCACTGGTTCATGACAGTGCTTACCAGCTCAAACTTGCAACTCCATAATTAGGTTATGTGTGTCCCCTGATGGATTATGCTATGACTTAGGTTCATCATATGTAACTTATTTTGTGGGGTTCTCAGGAGCAACCTGCTTATACAGGCCATGTGGGTCTCCCAGGACTGCCTGTGAGAACATGGATCCTGGCCTTGTGCTACCAAAGCCCAGAAGCAGTGGTTTGACCCTGATCTTGAACTTCATCTTGACCCTAACTATTGTTCTGATTATAATACTCTAGTCATAGACCTATTGGCAAGGAGTGGAGGTGGGTATGGGTTTTGAGTAGCACACAGCTTGTCTTATATAAGAGGGATCTCTGCATTGTTTTCCAGAACGGAGAAATGGTAGCTTTTGAGAGAAATGGATGACATCTATATGCTGCCAATGAGAGACTCATTTAGACCAAAAGACACCTGCAGATTGGAAGTGAGGGAATGGAGAATCATCTGTCATGCTAATGGATGTCAAAAGACATCCATTCTTGATAAAAACCCTCAACAAAGTACGGATAGATGGAACATGTATGAAAGACTCACAGCTAATATTATCCTCAGTGGGGAAAAACTGAACATCTTTCCCCTATGGTCAGGAATAGGACAGGAATGTCCACTCTCACCATTACTATTTAACATAGAAATGGAAGTCTTAGCCTCAGTAATCAGACAACAAAAATTAATAAGGGTATGTATATAAATCGGGAAGGAAGAAGTCAAACTTTCACTATTATAGATGGCAAGATAGTCCACATAGAAAACCCAAAAGACTCCATCAAAAAATTGCTGGAACTAATACATGAATTCAGCAAAGTCACAGGATATAAAACCAATGTGCAAAAATCCATTTCATTTATATACACAGATAATGAAGCAGCAGAAAAAGAAATCAAGGAATCAATCTCATTTGCAATTGCACCAAAAACAATAAGATACCTAGGAATAAACCTAACTAAAGAGGTAAAAGATCTATACTTGGAAAACTATAAAACACTTATGAAAGAAATTGAAGAGGACACACACAAAAAAAGAAAAGCATTCCATGCTCATGGATTGGAGAAACAAACGTTGTAAAAATGTCTGTACTACTGGGGGCTCCTAGGTGGCTCCTTCCAACTCTTGGTCTCAGCTCATGTCATGATCTCATGGTCTGTGAGTTTGAGCCCTGCATTGGGTCTGCGCTGACAGTGCAAAGTCTGCTTGGGATTCTCTCTCTCCCCCTTTCCCCCTGCCCCTGTCCCACTGATTCATTCTCTCTCTCTCTCTCTCTCTCTCTCTCTCTCTCTCTCTCTCTCAAAATAAATAAAATTAAATAAAGTAAAATAACATGTGCATACTACCCAAAGCTACCTACACATTTAATGCAATCCCTATCAAAATACCAACAACATTTTCTGCAGAGCTACAGAAACAATCCTAAAATTTGTATGGAACCACAAAAGACCTTGAATAGCCAAAGCAATCCAGAAAAAGAAAAATAAAACTGGAGGCAATAACTTTCCAGATTTCAAGCTATAATACAAAACTGTAGTCATCAAAACAGTATGGTATTGGCACAAAAAACAGACACATAGACCAATGGAACAGAATAGAGAACCCAGGAATGGACCCAAAACTGTATTGTCAACTCATATTTGATGAAGCAGGAAAGAATATCCAATGGAAAAAAATAGTCTCTTCAACAAATAGTCTTGGGAAAACTAGACTGCAACATGGAGAAAAATGAAACCGGACCACTTTATTACACCATACACAAAAATAAACTCAAAATGAATGAAAGACCTAATTGAGAGAAAGGAAACCATGAAATCCTGGAAGAGAACACAGCAGCAACCTCTTTGACCTTGGCCAGAGCACATTCTTACTAGACACATCGCCAAAGGCAAGGGAAACAAAAGCAAACAAAAACTATTGGGACTTCAGTCAAGATAAAAGCTTCTGAATAGTGAAGGAAAAAATCAGCAAAACTAAAAGGCAGCCTATGAAATAGAATATATTTGCAAATGACAATTTGGATGAAGGGTTAGAATCGAAAATCTATAAAGAATTTATCAACTCAACACCAAAAACACAAATAATCCAGTGAAGACATGGGTAGAAGACATGAACAAACAGTTTTCAAAAGAAGACATTCAGATGGCTAACAGACACATGAAAAGATGCTCATCATTACTCATTATCAGGGAACTACAAATCAAAACCATGATGAGATACCACCTCACACCCATCAGAATGGCTAAAATTAACAACACAGGAAACAACAGGTGTCGGTGAGGGTGTGGAGAAAGGGGAAACTTTTCTGCACTATTGTTGGAAATGAAAGTTGGTGCAGCCACTCTGGAGAACAGTATGAAGCTTCCTCAAAAAACTAAAAATAGAACTACCCTATGATCCAGCAATTGCACTATTAGGTGTTTACACAAAGGATACAAAAATACAAATTCCAGTGGAGGCACATGCACCCCAATGTTTATAGCAGCATTATCCACAATAGTTAAACTATGGAGTTGCCCAAATGTCCATTTACTAATGAATGGATAAAGAAGACGTGGTGTATATACTTATATACACAATGGAACATTACTCAGCAATCAAAAATAATGAAATCTTGCCATTTGCAAGGACATGATGGAGCCATTTGCAAGCACATGATGATGTGTTATGCTAAACTAAATAAGTCAACCAGAGAAAGGCAAATACTATATTATTTCACTCATGTGGAAATTAAGAAACAAAACAGCTGAACATATGGGAAGGAGGGAGAAGAGAATAGAGGGAAATAAGCCACAAAATATTCTTAAGGATAGAGAATAAACTGAGGGTTGATGGAGGGAGGTAGATGTGTTGTGGGCTAAAATGGGTGAGGGATATTAAGCATGTTGTGATGAGCACTGGGTGTTATGTGTAAGTGGTGAATCACTGAATTCTATTCCTGAAACCAATATTGTGCTATATGTTAACAAACTAAAATTTTTAAAAAAAGTAATGCGGAGAGAGATTCACTAAAATGATTTCATGTCCTCTTCGTAGATGAACACCAAAGACTGAAGAACAGTCTAGAATAGTTGCCACTTTATACCATCAGGGGTCTTTCACTGTTGACTTATGTTTTAAAATATTTGGCTGCCTGAAAAGTCTCACTTATTACTTTGTCTTCCTATTTTACATTTGTCACAGACAAAGTGGATAGCCAGACTTTCTGATCAGCAAGTGGCAATCAGTGAATGACAAAACTGAGTACGTTGGGAATTTACTGAGAGCAAAAACACGAAGAAATCTTCCTTTCCATTTGACCTTCTGAGAAACCACTCTCTCAATTTCCCCTACCAGTCACAACCCTTAGTCATGAGCTCCCAGGCCAAGTGATTACTACAACTACTCTCCAGCTCTAAAATACAATAAGCTTAAATATTTAGTATTTTGTTAGCTACCAAAATTTCTTTTTTTGTAATGATTTTTGCTATTATAAAATTATATGTGCTTTTCCTAGACAACCTAGAATATATAACTGAGCAACAGCTACTCCTCAGAATGAACCATTAATATATTTTTCCTAAGAAAATTGATTTTTACCTAATTAAGATCACAGTGTATAAATATGCCCTTTTCTTCAACTTAGCATTATGTCAGCTTTCTCCCACAATATTAAATAGCCTTCCTAAAAATTGAAAAATAAAAATAGTAAAAAAAGAATGGATCAGCCATTTCTGTAGACTTCAAGTGTGAAAGGACTCAAGATCTTTGGGATCATCTACCCATATATTCCCTTCCTATATATCAGGGATACAGATTTTTCCAAGAAAGGCCCAGAATATGGCAGACTTAACAGGTCTTGGTTGGGTTTTTCACTGCCATTGAAATTCAGACCCAATCTTGAGTCTCTTCTTTCTTTATCCATCTACTGCAGGACATAAGAGCTTCTTTGTGTGAAATCAAAGAGGCCCTCTGTATGTCAATTACTTTTACTCTTCCTCAGCTGTTTTTTTTTTTCCTGTAGACCATCACTATTGCTTAGTCAGCCAAATTCATTATTCTATATCTACTGTTTCATCATACATCTCAAACGCCTGATGTTCTGATCCCACTAGTGTGATCCCTTCCTCTGTTATAAGATATCGATTCACCATATCAATATGCCACTGGTGAAAATTTTAACAATTATGCCTCTACTTTGTTGCAGGAATTGTCCGCACTACCAATGATTTTGTCTACCACTGTCCTACTACCAATGATTTTGTCTTGATTACCAAAGTGGGGATTAATCTACTCTGGAATTACATTTTATTGCCTGTTTTCTCAACAATAAATTGAAGTTGCAATTATTAAAGGTAGCAAATATTGAAGGATGTATTCCCCAGAAGCAAATGATGAGATAAACTTTGAGGTTCAAAATATTTTAAAGGAGTAATCCCTGTGAAGGTAAGAGGGCAAAAGCAGAATTGAGAAAAGTGATAAATTGAATTATAGCTCAGGTCATTAAATATCATTCCACTGTGCAAGGAACTTTTGAGCAAATATTGTCCATCAGAGTTGTGCCATGTTGGTTCAAAAAGACTTGGCATTTATGTTGCTTCCTTGTTGAGCCATCTGAGGAACACTTCTCTGGGAAGGAAATTTCTTCATTTCCAGTGACTCTCTGCAGATTAAATAGACTGTGAAGTTGCTGTAAGGATGGAGGCCTTTTGCTAACCACAGTCTCTGTGGCTGCACAGTAAGACTTTCTTTGCAGTGGACACAGAGGACAGTGCGTCTTTACGTACCCTATAGCATCTTTGTCTCCTCCCCAAACCAAGAATTCCTGAAGTGTGGACACTTTGATTTATTCATCTTTATGTGAAAAGGCTGGGTTTAAGCCTTCAAATAACGTTGAACAGAAGAACTAATAAGAAAATGAATAGAAATGCTAGTGGTGATGATGATAATGAATGTTATGTTGATTCCTCTGCATATTGAAAATGTACTGTGTGCTCCAGTACCTGGAACCAATCCTGAAACATAATAAATGCTTGATAAATATTTTGGATAAGTGAGAGGATGAACAAATATACCAGACATTGTGATAAAGACTTTACAAATACTATATTTAATTCCTTTAAAATTAAATAATTGTTCTTATTTTACAAATGAGGTCAATAGAGGTTAAATAACTAAGAATGCACAACAACAAATTGAAGAGGGAGGATTCAACTGCAGATCTGACATGATATTTCGCTATTAACCACTCTACTGGGAAATTATTGGCTGTCAACAGAATGAGGTTAGGGCTAGGAGAAACCACAGCATAGCGACCAGACTTCAGGGATGGGACTTCATCCCTTGGGAGACCTGACAAGAGCACACATGGAAACCTCAGTCTTTCTTAAAGTCTGTGTTGTCAGTCAAGAACTCCATTAAAGGGACTAAAGAATGAGGCAATATCTTGGCCATTGGGAGCAAAGCAAGAAGGAGTATTAAAAGCAGAATATTAACTTAAGGCCATAAATAAAGCTGCTTCAGTACTGTGTAAAGAGTTTTCTAGGGGTTCCTAAGACTTGTCTGCCCAGCCAGAGATTTGATTCTGCTATGAGACTGATCTAGACTAAACCTGTGGTTGAGAGCTACATGTCCCTAGGTTTAGGAACTGAAAGAATGCTTTTCATAAGAGTACTCTTCTAGTATGAAATCTCCCTGAATAGCTCTGTCCTACTATAATATATCCATCATGTGAAGAACCGCATGAACACAGACCAGGTCCAGACCTGTTGCCTTTCTCTTATAATGTATGTAGCATAGTTGGTTAAAATGAGTAAAATGATTGAACAGAATAATTTTCAACTTAAACTTTTGTCTTTCTCTCATTACAGGCAACATACCATTTAAAAATCTTTAAAAATATATTTATTTAAAATTCTTTCTATGGAAAATGAATTCTCTTCCAGGTGAGAAGCCACTCATTTTCAGGAAATATAAACAAGTACCTGTTTTGCATCCATTGCTATTTCATACAGTTTTTGCCAGGACTTATCTGTTGGGAAGGGTGGTTATTTGTTCCATTGAGAAAGGTTCTTATCCATAATAAGGAAGGACAGTAGTGCCTTCTGTGAGTAGAGAAGTTAGAGATTAAGGAACTTGAATTTAGCAGAGGTCAGTTTCCAGACTGTAGGTTATCAGGTTTGTTTTGGAAGAAGAGGCAAATCTAGGTTGTTGAGAAAAAGTGGAAGATTATATATCTAACTCATTAAGTTGAGGTATCAGATATGGGGGCACGAAACTTAACTCTGAGAGGAAGCTGTTGGCAGTCAAAGGCAGTTAGAGATTCTGGGAGAAGATGATAAGGATATAGAGTGTGGATATCCTGGCAAATGAAGTAAACAATTTTAGGCAGCTTAGAAGAAAAGGGGAGATTTCTGACCTTGTACTATAGAGGACACAACTTTTAAAACAGATGATGAATACTTAACAAGTATGAATGTGGAAGTAAAAGCATTCTTTTTAGGGTTCACATTATTGATGGGAGAGAAGTTAATAAACACATCAGAAGTATGGACTCATTTGGTTGAAATGGCACAAATCTAACACAAACTGACTTAAACAAAATAATTTATTGGCTCATCAAATTAAAACCTTAGAACAAGGCTGGATTCAGTTTCAAGTGATGCCTTGATTAAAATGACTTCTCTGCATCATTCTGTTCTGTTCTGCATTCCGTTTTGGCTTCATTATAAAGCTCACTTCCCTTTTATGGTGACCCCTGCAGTTCAAGGTTTACACCTTATTAATTTCAACCTGGCAAAAGAAATGTTGTGTTTCTCAGTGGTTCTTAAAAAGGTCTGTGAAACAAATCTCATTGACTAGGGTTGTCTTGGGTTGGGTCACATGTCCACCCCTAACCAATCAGATGTCCTGTTCTGATCAGCCATTCCTGAATCACATGCCAATCTCTGGAGCTGAGGTTGGGGTAAAACTCTCTCTTTCAGCAGTGTGGTTTGAGAGTGGCAGATGGGCAATTAAAAAAGAAAATGGGAAGTAAGGGATGAAAGCCTGACAGACCAGAATTATTGTTCAATCTATGCTTTAAGCCTCTTGACTTAACTTGCCAGAAACATTGTCAGACAGGAAGATTATGAGATTGTGATTTTCTGTTCTCAGTCTTTTGCCTCAAAACCACATGCAGAGCCCTTGTACTTGGCCTCACACTTGATTTACCCTGCTTATATGGCAAATACACATCTCTTTACAAATACTTCATTAGTTTTGATGTTTGCCTCAGAGCTTGAATGTGTTGAAAGGGTTTCTTTAAGGTTCGCTGGCATCTCCCCTGAATTCTCTCTGTGGGCTTTTTCCATTTTCCATCACCCCTCCCAGGCTCATGACTCATGGGACACTGCTGGCTTCATTAATGTTTGTTAGCACTGTTTGACATTCTATATGTGTGTGTTCATTCAGTGAGGGAGACTTATCGCGGTCATCAGACTCTTGTCGATGTGTTGTCTCAAGTACTAGGGAGTCTTTATAATAAACAGAAGGGTAGACAGTGACATTCTGATTGCCCAGTTTATCATGGAGCTACCAGGAAAAAAGTAATGAGTGATGTTAGATTCACTGAGGCGAGAGAATGGGTGGGTTATTGAATATGTCTGGGAGACACTCTTAATTTTTATCTAAGTGGCAGAAGACCCAGTCTTGTAAACTGGTCTCTTTGGGAACAACCATCCTTTTAGTTTGGTCTCAGGTAAAAACAAAACAAAACAAACAAAAAACTGCGCACAGACTCAGTATGCACCTTGCAGCTCACCAGGCATGCAGGGGATTCTCTCACAAACCCTTGACTGGTAAGGAACTTATCCATTGATTTAGGACATCAGAATGGTACAATTCTTTGTCACATATGTTATTAGAAATTAAAAGTGACACAGTGCTGAACTGACAGGGAAAAGTTTCTATGCCTGTGGGATTCAGTTAACTTTACTCTGTTTTCTGTCCTGGGGGCTCCAGATTAAATCCCCACTAGTCATTTTTAAGATGGGAGACCATGTTATGAGGGGGTTAGAGAAGAAAGCATATTTGGTCAATTCAAAGGAATTGCTCCTGTGGAAGAGTCCCCAGAATGCACAATTTATTGATGATAGGTCAGAATTTCAGATATAAAGCACATTCCACATCAAGAGCAGGAATCATACATGGGGGATGGTCAGACTTGTCCAAGTCTGACCAAGGTTCGCTATCTCATCATGCAGCTATAGTAAGAAGAGAGATTCCTAAGAGACTTTAATATCTAATCTTGGCTTTTTTTTTCTCTCCCTATCTTTCAGCAGGATTTTCCATAACTATCATATCAAAAAGAATGCACCATCCCTATACACAGACTTCTGGAAAAATAATTATTCTATATTAATAGACTTTTAATGATATGACTATCTGAATTTCTGACATTTTTAAATATGTAAATTCAGCATAATCAGTCAAGGAAGAGAAAGATAAAACTTTGGCTGTGAAGCGTAGATATGCTTGTCTTGGGAGAATTATGCTAATTCTCATGACCATCATAAGTCGAAAATGTTGCTAAGGTCACATTTGCTCTTTTAGAATTTTGGGGCTGTGAAAAGGCCCATTGTAGGCTAGGAAACTAAAACTTCCAGGCTGGCTGCATACAGCAGAATGAGATGCAACACAATGCTGGAATATAACAGGCACTCAAAACTAGTAGAGAGGGTAGATAAAATCATCTGTCATTATAGTATTTACATTCTAGGGCAAGAGGGAAAAAACGATACCATATGAAGAAGTAAAATATATGGCATGCTAGTGAAAAATTCTCTGGAGAAAAATTAAGCATAAAGGTGACAGGGGATGAGGGTCAGAGGAAACAGGATAGTCAGAGAAGTCTATTTATGGAAAGATCTCCAAGAGGTGAAGAAGAGCATCAAGCCTACCTGAAAGAGGAATAAGAGGAAATACAAGAAATATAAGGTAGGGCCATGCCACCTGTACTCAGAAAGGAAGCAGATGTGTCTGTAGAAAGAGCAGAGTACCTGAAGTAAATATTGTTTTCCCATCCCACTTCAGGTATTTGATTGTCCTCTCAGCACTACAACAGCACACATCATGTGTCTTCTTGTTGATTTTGCTTTACATCATCCCCTAGAGACAAAGACTTTCAAATCTGTGCTCTGGGAAGGTGAAATACTTTCATTTTGCATTTAGTTTTCCTGCCTTGTTAATCCCTTTAATCTATGGTAAATCTGTCATATTTCTTTTGTCTTTAAATGTTTGTTTATTTGTTGAGAGAGAGAGAGAGAGAGAGAGAGAGAGAGAGAGAGAGAGAGGAGTGGGGGGGGGGAGAGAATCCCAAGCAGGCTCCATGCTGTCAACACAAAGCCCCATCTGGGGCTTGATCCCACAAACCATGAGATCATGCCTTGAGCTGAAATCAAAAGTCAGATGCTTAACCAACTGGGCCACCTAGGCGCCAGCAAATCTGTGACATTTCTTTTTCAATCATGACATTTTCATTTTCAAACAGTAATGGCCAGGTATTTTATAGAATTGTCTTCAGTCTTAATTTCTCTAACTTTTCCCCATTATTGAATCCAGGCAAAATTCTAAGTGACTCTATGCTACAGGAGTAATCCCCTGTTCTTTTCACTACCTGGCAAGAGTCATACCCATGTACCACACCACCAATGATGGTGCTCTGGATTTCTCTTTAAAAAGGTGCTTTTTCTGCTTTGTCATTAGTAAGTAATCTCAGAGATTGCATAGATATCCCCTTCTCAAATTCCTTTCATCCAACAATTTTACCAACAATCTATGATACTTTTCTGAATGATTTATTACATTGGTAGTTGTCCAAAGTCACTTTTTCCTTGTTTTATCATGTGTTCTGTATATCTTATCTACTATTATTCTGTAAAGAAGAATTAGTCATTGGTAAGTCACTTTTCTTGGTGGGATGAGAGAGGAATGGCACATTTTGAAATTTGTATAGAAAATACTCATGGTTCAGATATAAACTAGGTTAATTGTTAAAGAAAATCTTGTGCTCCCTAGGCCATGAATTATATGTTCAGCTGAATAATATACCACCCTTTAAGAGGACAAATCACTATTTGGGCCAATCCTTGGCTCCAGTCTCCATCTTACCTTTTCTCATGTAGTTTGGTCTTTCTCTTCCCTGCTCTTTCTGTCATCACTGACTCCTCCATCTGGGTTCTCACAGATATAATCAACTACATAGATCTCTCAGACATTTTGTGACAGTTGTTACTGAGATTTTCAGTAAGATGCATTTGAAAGCACTGGACTGGGAGACTAGAGTCATGGATGCTAATCTAGACTTTGCTGCTAACTAGTCTGTGGTCTTCAGTTTTAGCATATGTGAAAAGAAGACCATTTTAAGTTGGTTCAATTTTAGTATTGTTCTGGAATTCTACACTATATACTTTTCCATGAAATATGTTGGTGGATTACTAAGCATTTTATTCATTCCTAATTATTTAATAGTCTTAAAGACTGTTAGTGAAACTTGCATTTCCCTAAAACAAAATTCTTTGAGGGGAGAGGCTGCCTTGTTGGTGTGTTATCTGATGCTCTCATAATTGCCGGCATTTACTGAGGGCTTACTGTGTGCCATATGTTGTACATATATTTTTTTCATTTAATCATTTTAATCCTTAGTTACTCTGAGATGAGAGGTGCTATTACTATTTCAATTTTCAAGATGGGAAAACTCAACTTTAAAAAAACCTTGCCCATGACCAGTTAGGAAATGTTAGATTCAAGTTTGTCTATTTCAAAGCCCATGATTTATATCCTTGTGCTAAATTTGCTTCCATAATGGACACAATAGGAATGATAAATTACTGAACACTTATAAAATCATTAACCTTGGAGGAGAAATGGATTTTAATTCTCAGATCCCTCTCCTCAATATATACCCTTAGTACTCATTATAACCCCTATCCAATGAACTCAGAACCATTAATGGTGAGATTCCTACTTCTATAATTTCACCTTTAAAATGTTTCCCTTAAATGCTTAAAATATTGAATTTTAAAGAAACAATTGAATCTCTACTCTGTTTCTATGTTAAAGAAGACTTTATTTTCATCAAATTTAATCCATGAATTTTCAGGGTAGTCAAAGTTTCAATGACTCATGAAAGCATTAAAATATCTAACCACAATAATCCATAAATAAAAGGCACAAGCACAGGATAATTCTCTGTGTGTATTTAACTTGAAAACTAAAAATGGAACAAGACAAATTAGCTCTCCCCCCTCCCCCTAGCCTCAAATTTTTGCCAATGGAGTAGTCAGTCTTGTTCCTTAATTGCATTCTTTACAGAAAAGTGAAGCTGGACATATATGCCCCAAACCAATCAGAGCAAAGGAAAGAGAGTTACCACCTCTCTTTGGATAAGGATACTGTCCAATTTCCTAGGCACCCTGGACTCCCTATCACTCTCTTTCTCTTCCCTAAACCCCTAGTTTTTGCTAACATAAAAATTTCAGAGGGGTGCCTGTTGGAAATAATTTGCATGTGCTCTATAGTTTGCATATGTTTACACACTGTGCTTCTAAACTTTTCCCTATGAGTTAGAGTCATACATTCTAAAATAAATAAATAAAATTTTTCATCTTCTCTCATTTCATAGAAGGAAATTCAGTTCTATAAGATACATCTATTTTGGCAATGATTCTACCTAACTTGTAATCATGAGGAAAATGGCAAAAGGAAAAACTTATTGTGGGAATTGAGCAGACATATACATCTATTGAGTGCCTACTATATGCCACCTCTGGCATTATAAGCTTTAGGACGCTAAGAAAAACAAACAGTGGCTATATGAGATCTATCCTCAGGAAAGTTAGTAGTATGTATGCATATGTAATCATATACCTACTCTAGATAAGCCCTCATAGACATTACAATAATTGCTGCTGCAACAGAACAAATTAGGCAATAAATATAACATTTATGATCCTTAAATGTCCACATACTATAAATAGTATGCACTGCTGAGTGGGAATTGAGGCACTGCATGGATTCAGTCTTCCTGAGAAACAAAATTGAACTCACAAATATTAGTAACATGGAATAGTCTATCGTAAGCACAAAGTTTGGTGACGCAGACTGTTGTATGAGGTTGAGTGGAGACCAGGGTCTCTTAGGAGAAGCCTAGCAGGGTGTCGGCAGGTTTATAGGCAAAATAGCAGCTTAAGAAAGGACACTAATGTGGGGAAGGCAGCCAGCCACACGGTAATTTTTCCAGTCACACATCATATATTGTTAGTAGCTAAGAATTGGAATTAAATCATAGGAAAATGTACAGCACTTTTTGGAGATGAAATAGACTTTTCTTATATGGCATCATACATTTCAATGGCCATTCAGGGCTGAAGCTTCTGGAGATTAGCTTGATAAAACTATTCACAAGTCATATCACAGAAAAAGTCATAAATAGGCAGAGAGACTCAGTGATGTTTTTTAATACACCCCACTTTCAGAGACATCTTTTAGATTTCCTTTTTTTAATTTTAAAGTATTTTGACTTATAGTTTATTTTGTCACTGGTAGCAAAATTAAGTTGGCTGACATAATACAGAAGAATAAAAGGAACAAGAAGTGATTGAAAGGCAGGGACCTTCCAGCACAGGGGCTGGGGAAATTATTGAGAAGGAATATTCCTAATTTTCTTACATTTGTAGAGAGGAAACTCATTTCACTTTAATTACCCACTCAATAAATATTTTGAGTTTATCTCCATTAATGACACCCTGCAAAAGCCGAGACTGGCTGAACAAATTTTGAGATCTTCAGGTGAAACATAAAGCAGAAGGCTAATATTTATTATTTAGCATCCAAAACCAGCATTGTTTCACTTAATTTTATTTAAAAATATTAACGTTTTGACAGATACTGGAAAGAAACGCATTTTTAAAAAACCAAACATCATTTTTTGGCTTATACTTCGCTGCAATATGTTTTATATCATTAGTCACTTCACAAGCTAACTTCTGCCTTCTGAGTAGAGGCTGACTCTCTTGTCTGCATACTCTCATCTCCTCAGTGAGTCAGGTTTTCTTTTATCTCCCTCATGTCCTTTCTCTCTCATTTCTCAATGAGGGGGTGGGGAGAGAATAATTAATATGAGCAGACAAATGACTGATGGGTAAACTGCAAATTATTTTCTTAAGGGAATATCTTGATATTTATCTTGTTATGTATCCACCAAATGACATACTTCCCATTCTTCATCCCACACATATGCCAAAAGAAAACAGTGATTTGCTTGGCACCATATCTTAAACAAAACTAAACATGCTGAGAAGCTCTGTTTTCTGATGGTCATGACTTACTCTGATAAAGGCTGATGTAATGGGTGGAAGGGAGGTAAATTTGAGTTTATTATGAGGATGATCCTTTATCATTCCTGACAGATCTTGTGCTCTGAGTAGGCAGTAATGAAATAAGAGCCTCATGACTCATAAAAATGTAAATACTCTTCCTAGTAACACTTCATTGTAACTATGCTGGGATTAACCCCAGAATGCCTATGTAGGTGTCTATCCCAGAGCTTTTGCAGAAATCACCTGGTGGGAAGGAGTTTAGAGACACAATGTAGTGTCTCTTTCAAGGGCCACTCTTCCCTCATGTAGCCTCACAAATGTAGAGCAGGTTTGAAGGGAGCTACTAACACTATTAAACCATGTGCAGAGTAGATCTAGAGAGAGGCCTCCAACTGGATGATTTGAACTGAGTCCAAAGGGGAGAAGATATGAGGGAGATGACTCCCTGCAGGCTGTTAAATGAGGGATCAGTAGAGTTTAAAGGGCAAGAGCTTAAGGAAGGGAAGTCCACATTAAAGAAAAATGCCAGCTGGCATTCTTTGCCTTATTCCTTTCTACTCCTCCCTTGCACCAACACACACTTCCGTCATTTGGAGAGAGGCACTTTATGAATCTAAATACATCTATGTCCATAATAGAGGAATGGCTTAGAAGGTGCTCAAAGCATTAGTGGTCATTTTTTGTTATTTTTCTATTCATCTTTGTTCCATCCCTCCTTTCCAATTTAGCTCTCATAGTTGTGATTTAACATAATGGCATCAGATTGAGTTTCCATGAAAGTAATGTCAAATATGTTACCTCTCCTGTGCTCTAATTCAATTATTGTAGGTGTTGAGAAGGATTTTGAGGTCTGGCCTATACTCGGAAAGTGTTCCAGGACTAAATAGTGATGGCTGCTGTGGACATGGACATGGGAGAGAAGAGGGACATTGTGCCTTCCATTTCCCAACCCCCATTTTATTTATTTAATTTTTTTAATGTTTAATTTATTTTAGAGATAGAAATAGACAAAGCAGGTGAGGGGCATAGAGAGGGAGACACAGAATCTGAAGCAGTCTTCAGGCTCTGAGCTGTCAGCACAGAACCTGACATGGGGCTCGAACTCACCAACTGTGAGATCATGACCTGAGTCAAACCTGGATACTTAACAGACTGAGCCAGCCATCTTTAAAAAATATACCTAGGGATAAGTATGATTCATAAATCTATTATAGTAGTCATAGGTTATCAGGACTGACACTAGGGATCTGGAACCTGAAACAACACTGGCATTAAATCACATGGACTACAGTGGCCCTTGATATTTTAGGTAATCTATTCAGAGCCTTTGCAAATTCTCAACCTTTGTAAGAGTACACAGCATTTAATAACCAATTACTGTGTGTTAGACACTGTTGTAAGTTCTTTTTATGATTATCTTTTTTTTTTAAATCTTTGGACATCATTACGAATGAGGTGCTTTTATAAATGAGGAAATAAGTTTAGGGAAGTGAAGTAATTGTTCTTCATTACAAAGCATAGTTAACTACTTTGCTCCGAGGGAATAGCACAAATTGAGATAAAGATGCAGGACAGTCAAGTAGGGATTGCCACCAGCTCATAAATTACTCATTTATACCAGACCCAGTACTAACCCATTCAAATTCTGGTGAGGTGTTTTACAGGCACGGTCTCATTTAAGCTCCACAATTACTCTATTGAGTAACTGGATATTTCTAAACAGTGACTGGAATGCTCAATAGCACATAGTTAACACTGAATTTATATACACCAATGAACAATTGTAGTCCCAATTATCTATCATGACTACATTTAGAAGAACACCTTCTTGAGAACAGGAAAACAAGTAACCAAGACATTGGGTGTCCATATTCATTCTTTGTGATGGAATCATTCAATAACATTGTGCCTTTGTGTCGGTATGGAGATCTGCAAGTACTGGGATGCTGTTTATTTGTCTTTATTATAAGATCATATTGAACACAACTTCAATGCAGGTGAATATTTTATGAATCTCAATTTTTGGTAATTAATCATGTATTTTATGTTTATTTTGCCAGTGTTTTGATGATTTATGTTAAGGGCAAAACACCAGCAATGGAAATTGAAACATTAGCAGAGAGAAGGAGGAAGATCGCATTCTGTCAGCTATGTCTCCACTCCCTCACATAAATTGCCTCTTGACAACCTAGTTCAAGTTGATTTATTTTCATTAGAACTTTAAAGCACCATTTTCTGTTTTTGATAAGTCAGGTCAAATCATGCTATACTCATTCTCAGTCCATTTGGCAGAAAATGCACATTCAGATGGTGTATAATCCATAGAAGGAGACAACAAACTACAAAAATAATCCTTCAAATTAACACATTATCATTATTACAGAGTAATGGCTAGCTGCTTCTGCTGTTTCTCACATGCATCCTCTTCGGAAAAGCACAAACTACTCTCCTTAATTTCTGTAAATATTCTGCTGTTTCATCTGAGAGACAGTGAGCATTTTGGGAAAAAGTCTCTATTGATAGAATTCTAGTCATTTCAGTACCATGTTCCTAGAGAGAAAATGTCTTATAACTAAAAAGTTGCAGAAGAGAACATAAGGTCTACGTACCAAATGGAAAGCACCAAAAATATACCAAGGTATAACTAAGACTGTAAATGAAATAGCAGACCAGGCTAGCAAGTGCCACACTACAGTGAATGGAGCAAGGACTCTGGACTTGCACAGGCTCAGGCTCAAATCTTGTGATCACTTCCAACCATTGAGATGATTCTGGGTGGGTTATATAATCTTGTTGAAACTGTTTACTCATCTGTGAAATTGAGCCCGTGACACCCAGAGTCCTGGTGATCCTTAAGTGATTGATTGTTCACATTGTCTGGCATATAAACAAAACTGAGAAAAGAGAATTGAAGTACATAATGAATTATATAAGCCAGTGAGAATTATAAAATCTAGTAATTTATAGTTCAGTAAGGATTATTTATCTTCCTAGTACTGCCTCATCCCTCAAATAGACCAATGAAACATTTCAACAATGTTGAAATGTTTGAAACAACAAAACATTAAATTATTTTCCTGCAAAGATGGTAAGCCAGAGGGCCACTGGACGAGAGCATTTCATCCAAGAAGGAGTCTGACAGGAAAGGAGATACGTAGCATCATAAATATGCACATACACACAGGGGGTGATACAGAAGCACAGAGGAGTGCAATTTATGCCAGCCTGGATTCAAGGAATCACAGAAACTTTCTAGGGGTGAGGATCTAATTTAGCTTAAAAAAATGCAAATAAAGCACACCATAGGAAGGAAACAGTGCGAACAGTGCGTGCCAAGATTTTGTGGAATCATCAAACAGATTCAAGGTCTTGAAGATGGAAAGAAACTAAGAATGGTTGGAGTTACAGATTATGAACAAGGGCCTCGTGATTTGTGACATTGCAGGGCTTTATATAATTTGTTTACATTTTAAGTCCACATCCCTTAACTGCAAAACTGAGTTGTGATGTCAGCTGGAAATAGGTAATACAGATAATAGGAACTCTAATTTCTGAAGAAAGAGAGTTAGAACCTTTGAATAATATGTCAATTCAAGGAAATAAAATGGAATAAAATTATAAAGAGGGGTGATGTTGAATAGTCAGATAATCCATATTCTTAGTAAACAAAGAGAGATATACATTCCTTTTTTAAAAATGTTTATTTGTATTAGAGAGAGACAGACAGACAGAATGTGAGCAGGGGAGGGGTAGAGACAGAATCAGAAGCAGGCTCCAAGCCCGACAAGGGGCTCAAACCCAGGGGTAGTGAGATCATGACCTGAGCCGAAGTCTGACATTTAACCAATTGAGCTGCCCAGGCGCCCAAAGAGAGACATACATTCTTAAATGATTCTTGCTCTGGCTGTCCTCTTAAGTGTATGTAAAATGTCCCCCACTTACATTCTATATATTTTCCCTTCTTTAAACCCTTTGAGGTGACATTCTATATACAGCTATGGATAAGTAAGTTCTTCCTACCTGTGTCCGACTTGCCTTTATTATTTCTGTTTTATAAATGTAGTTTCATAATTTTCTTTTGTTATTATACACAATTCCTGTAAATACAAAAGCTTCCCTAAGAAATAGAAACTCTATGTGTTTGAGAAAACACTATGGGAGGAAATCTTCAGGCCAGGCTTATTTGTAAGGCTTGGTTTCAGTTGATGTATGTCCTGGCCATGAAGCATTTCTTCCTCTGTAATATTTTCTCAGCAAATAACTATTCATTTTCAATTTTATTTTACATTTCATACTAGGCTTGTGAATACAGTTTCACACAAAGACAACATCTGGATAATTTCCACTCTAATAGTTCCTCTCTTGTCTAAGCATATACTGTTTTATATTATATCACAATTATTATAAACAACATTGTAGCAAATGAATAGGAATTTAGGAGACAGGTAGTTCTGAGTTCAAATTAGAGCTCTAACACTGCTATACTTGAGAACTTTAAAATTTATTTCATCTCTCCAAATCTCCATTACCTTATTTTTAATTTTTTTAACATTTATTTATTATTGACAGACAGAGAGAGACACAACATGAGCAGGGGAGGGGCAGAGAGAGGAGGAGACAGATTCTGAGGCAGGCTCCAGGCTCTGAACTGTCAGCACAGAGCCTGACACGGGCTTGAACTCACAAACTGCGAGATCGTGACCTGAGTTGAAGCCAGATGCTTAACCTCCTGAGCCACCCAGGCGCCCCTCCATTGCCTTATTTTTAAACTTGGAATTATAATATTGACTTTATGGTAGATATTAAAATAATGCACAGAAGCCACCTTGTTCCTTATGTAGAAGTGAGCCACGAAGATTGACTTTACTTTCCTCCTAATAACCTGAATAGTCCATCAGGGCAGCAGACTTTTGTAGTTTGAGCTAAATATCTTCCAAAATACCTGGCTGAGTGCTAAGCAAATATGGGGATTCAGTAATAAGTGAAAGGTTGAATAGCAGGGAGTATACTTCCAGGAGAAGTAACTTAGTTATTAACAGTTTTCAAATATATGCAAGGGTTAAAAGCAGGTGGAAGATTGTGGAAGAATGTGTGTGTGTGTGTGTGTGTGTGTGTGTGTGTGTTGTGTGTGTGTGACACGCGTGCATGTGCTGAGTCAGAAATATCAACTTAAAACCAACCTTCATTATTTTACCAGAACACAATTCTGTCATGGTTTGAAATGAGAGTCTGGGCTACCTTCTTCTGTTGTTTGGTACAGGGAAGAGGGTTGTATTCCTTTCAGGACCGAGACTGGCATCTGCTTACAACCTAGGAAACTGATGTGACAATGAGACAATACTTTTTTCAGAAGCCCATGCTGTTCTCAGCTGGATCGCATGGCCGTGATGGAGGCTATCTGGTATCATATACCAGAAAAGAGTATTTTTGATCCTCAAATCAGGCACATGCCTCAGACAATTGGGATGTTCTGTCCTGAGGTGCTCTAATCATGCAACATATAATCTCCCTAGAATTGATCTTTATTCCAGGTGCTCTGGTGCTGCAGTTAAATGCTGCCTGTGGTCACGGAAATTATATGCCACAGTAACTAATTACAGGTTATAAAAATAAAAAGGGAATAGGAAAGTAGCCTTAAAGTAACTACTGAGCAAGCAGAGTCGGGGGTGGACCTAAGCTAATTGGCTTCCTGACAGAGTTCTTCTCCAGGGTCTCCAGGCAGCTTTTTATTTTAATTAGTGTTTGGGAAGATTAGAGTCTTCTCAAAGCCCTCAGGAACAGTGTGGAACGGCTCAAGAGAATACACTCTGTAATAAGCCCTGAGGTTTCTAGACTCAAACCCGATGTCATCCAAGAAGGTGTAGTGCAGCAGTGTTAATTATTTCCTTGCTCAATTTCTCCTAAAACTTGGGACAAGTGGTCTTATTTGCACTTTATGGGCAATGCTGAAGTTCAGAACTATCTTCCCTGTCAAGCAATTGTTGTATTAAAACTCAGATGTCTCTATGCCTAAAGCTGATTCTCTACCTCTGATATATCACAGCTGGGTCATTAACGCATGCTTATTGTTTTCATTACTTATGGAATGTATATTTTCTAGTGGGTCATTGTTCTAGTTAAATTTGTTTAATTAATTAGACAACTGATCAAACACAGATAAAGTAGAGGTCTTACCTTCCAGTTCTAATAATAACTTAAATTCAGAAAAATATCTAACAACATATACTGAGTCAAATGAAATGTAGAAAGTTGGTGTATAGAGGTAATTACAGCCTGTGATTTTAAGGGTTATGTTCTCAAAGGAGGATGTTTAAATGTGTGCAACTTAGATGTGTAGGAAAAATGGAATAAAAACTTATAAGCCTGCATTTCAGTTTCCCCACCGGGATCCCAGAATACTTTAAATAAAATACCTTGCAGGATCCTGGGAAGATGGCGGCTAGGACACTGGGCTCACTGCGCATCCTGCTGATCACTTAGATTCCACCTACACCTGCCTAAATAACCCAGAAAACCACCAGAAGACTACCAGAATGGAGTCTCCAGAGCCAAGCGCAGATGAGAGGCCCACGGAAGAGGGACCCCTCCCGAAGTGGATCTCCAAAGGAAAAGTGAGCTGAGCCTGCCACTCCCGCCCATATGCACCTTGTGGATCCACCCCAGCTAATACACCAGATCCCCAGCACCACAAGCCTGGCAGTGTACAAGTAGCCCAGATAGGCCATGCCACCCCACAGTGAATCCCGCCACTAGGAGAGGGGAAGAGAAGGCACACACCAGTCTGACTGTGGCCCCAGCTGTGGGCTGGGGGCAAACATCAGGTCTCACTGCGGCCCTGACCACCAACGCAAGTTATTCAAGACAGCACAGGGGAAGTGCCCCACAGTCCCACACCACTCCAGGCACTATCCAAAATGATGAAATGGAAGAATTCCCTCAGAAAAACGTCCAGGAAATAACAACAGCTAACGAACTGATCAAAAATGATTTAAACAATATAACAGAAAGTGAATTTAGAATAATAGTCATAAAATTAATCACTGGGCTTGAAAATAGTATAAAGGACAGCAGAGAATCTCTTGCTACAGAGATCAAGGGACCAGGGAACAGCCAGGAGGAGCTAAAAAATGCAATCAATGAGCTGCAAAATAAATGGAGACAACTACGCCTCTGATTGAAGAGGCAGAGGAGAGAATAGGTGAACTAGAAGATAAAATTATGGAAAAAGAAGAAGCTGAGAAAAAGATAAAAAAATCCAGTAGTATGAGGGGAAAATTAGAGAACTAAGTGATGCACTAAAGAGAAATAATCTACGTATAATTGGTATTCCAGAGGAGGAAGAGAGAGGGAAATGTGCTGAAGGTGTACTTGAAGAAATCATAGCTGAGAACTTCCCTGAACTGGGGAAGGAAAAAGGCATTGAAATCCAAGAGGCACAGAGAACTCCCTTCAGACGTAACTTGAATCGATCTTCTGCACGACATATCATAGTGAAACTGGCAAAATACAAGGATAAAGAGAAAATTCTGAAAGCAGCTAGAGATAAACGTGCTCTAACATATAAAGGGAGACCCATAGGACTCGTGACTGATCTCTCTACTGAAACTTGGCAGGCCAGAAAGGAATGGCAGGAGATCTTCAATGTGATGAACAGAAAAATTATGCAGCCGAGAATCCTTTATCCAGCAAGTCTGTCATTTAGAATAGAAGGAGAGATAAAGGTCTTCCCAAACAAACAAAAACTGAAGGAATTTGTCACCACTAAACCAGCCCTACAAGAGATCTTAAGGGGGATCATGTGAGACAAAGTACCAGAGACATCGCTACAAGCATGAAACCTACAGACATCACAATGCTCTAAACCCATATCTTTCTATAATAACACTGAATGTAAATGGACTAAATGTGCCAACCAAAAGACATAGGGTATCAGAATGGATAAAAAAACAAGACCCATCTATTTGCTGTCTACAAGAGACTCATTTTAGACCTGAGGATACCTTCAGATTGAGAGTGAGGGGATGGAGAACTATTTATCATGGCACTGGAAGTCAAAAGAAAGCTGGAGTAGCCATACTTATATCAGACAAACTAGACTTTAAATTAAAGGCTGTAACAAGAGATGAAGAAGGGCATTATATAATAATCACAGGGTCTATCCATCAGGAAGAGCTAACAATTATAAATGTCTATGCGCCGAATACGGGAGCCCCCAAATATATAAAACAATTACAAACATAAGCAACCTTATTGATAAGAATGTGGTAATTGCAGGGGACTTTAACACCCCACTTACAGAAATGGATAGATCATCTAGACACACGGGCAATAAAGAAACAAGGGCCCTGAATAATACGTTGGATCAGACGGACTTGACAGATATATTTAGAACTCTGCATCCCAAAGCAACAGAATATATTTTCTTCTCAAGTGCACATGGAACATTCTCCAAGATAGATCACATACTGGGTCACAAAACAGGCCTTCATAAGTATACAAGAATTGAGATCATACCATGCATACTTTCAGACCACAATGCTATGAAGCTTGAAATCAACCACAGGAAAAAGTCTGGAAAACCTCCAAAAGCATGGAGGTTAAAGAACACCCTACTAAAGAAAGAATGGGTCAACCAGGCAATTAGAGAAGAAATTAAAAAATATATGGAAACAAACGAAAATGAAAATACAACAATCCAAATGCTTTAGGATGCAGCGAAGGCAGTCCTGATGGGAAAGACATTGCAGTCCAGGCCTATCTCAAGAAACAAGAAAAATCCCAAATACAAAATCTAACAGCACACACCTAAAGGAAATAGAAGCAGAACAGCAAAGGCAGCCTAAACCCAGCAGAAGAAGAGAAATAATAAAGATCAGAGCAGAAATAAACAATATAGAATCTAAAAAAACGGTAGAGCAGATCAACGAAACCAAGAGTTGGTTTTTTGAAAAAATAAAATTGATAAACCTCTAGCCAGGCTTCTCAAAAAGAAAAGGGAGATGACCCAAATAGATAAAATCATGAATGAAAATGGAATTATTACAACCAATCCCTCCGAGATACAAGCAATTATCAGGGACTACTATGAAAAATTATATGCCAACAAACTGGACAACCTGGAAGAAATGGACAAATTCCTAAACACCCACATGCTTCCAAAACTCAATCAGGAGGAAATAGAAAGCTTGAACAGACCCATAAAAAGCGAAGAAATTGAATCAGTCATCAAAAATCTCCCAACACATAAGAGTCCAGGACCAGATGGCTTCCCAGGGGAGTTCTACCAGACGTTTAAAGCAGAGATAATACCTATCCTTCTCAAGCTATTCCAAGAAATAGAAAGGGATGGAAAACTTCCAGACTCATTCTATGAAGCCAGTATTACATTGATTCCTAAACCAGACAGAGACCCAGTAAAAAAGAACTACAGGCCAATATCACTGATGAGTATGGATGCAAAAATTCTCAATAAGATACTAGCAAATCAAATTCAGCAGCATGTAAAAAGGATGATTCACCATGATCAAGTGGGATTCATTCCTGGGATGTAGGGCTGGTTCAACATTCACAAATCAATCAACGTGATACATCACATTAATAAAAGAAAAGATAAGAACCATATGATCCTGTCAATCGATGCAGAAAAGGCCTTTGACAAAATTCAGCAACCTTTCTTAATCAAAACCCTCGAGAAAGTCGGGATAGAAGGAACATACTTAAAGATCATAAAAGCCATTTATGAAAAGCCCACAGCTAACATCATCCTCAATGGGGAAAAACTGAGAGCTTTTTCCCTGAGATCAGGAACACGACAGGGATGCGCACTCTCACCACTGTTGTTTAACACAGTGTTGGAAGTTCTAGCATCAGCAATCAGACAACAAAAGGAAATCAAAGGCATCAAAATTGGCAAAGATGAAGTTCAGCTTTCACTTTTTGCAGATGACATGATATTATACATCGAAAATCCGATAGACTCCACCAAAAGTCTGCTAGAACTGATACATGAATTTAGCAAAGTGGCAGGATACAAAATCAATGTACAGAAATCAATTGCATTCTTATACACTAACAATGAAGCAACAGAAAGACAAATAAAGAAACTGATCCCATTCACAATTGCACCAAGAAGCATAAAATACCTAAGAATAAATCTAACCAAAGATGTAAAAGATCTGTATGCTGAAAACTATAGAAACCTTATGAAGGAAATTGAAGAAGATATAAAGAAATGGAAAAGCATTCCATGCTCATGGATTGGAAGAATAAATATTGTCAAAATGTCAATACTACCCAAAGCTATCTACACATTCAATGCAATCCCAATCAAAATTGCACCAGCATTCTTCTTGAAACTAGAACAAGCAATCATAAAATTCATATGGAACCACAAAAGGCTCCGAATAGCTAAAGTAATTTTGAAGAAGAAGACCAAAGCAGGAGGCATCACAATCCCAGACTTTAGCCTCTACTACAAAGCTGTCATCATCAAGACAGCATGGTATTGGCACAAAAACAGACACATAGACCAATGGAATAGAATAGAAACCCCAGAACTAGACCCACAAACGTATGGCCAACTCATCGTTGACAAAGCAGGAAAGAACATCCAATGGAAGCAAGACAGTCTCTTTAACAAATGGTGCTGGGAGAACTGGACAGCAACATGCAGAAGATTGAAACTAGACCACTTTCTCACACCATTCACAAAAATAAACTCAAAATGGATAAAGGACCTGAATGTGAGACAGGAAACCATCAAAACCCTAGAGGAGAAAGCAGGAAAAGACCTCTCTGACCTCAGCCGTAGCAATCTCTTACTTGACACATCCCCAAAGGCAAGGGAATTAAAAACAAAAATAAACTACTGGGACCTTATGAAGATAAAAAGCTTCTGCACAGCAAAGGAAACAACCAACAAAACTAAAAGGCAACCAACGGAATGGGAAAAGATATTTGCAAATGACATATCAGACAAAGGGCTAGTATCCAAAATCTATAAAGAGCTCACCCAACTCCACACTCAAAAAACAAATAACCCAGTGAAGAAATGGGCAGAAAACATGAATAGACACTTCTCTAAAGAAGACATCTGGATAGCCAACAGGCACATGAAAAGATGCTCAACGTCTCTCCTCATCAGGGAAATACAAATCAAAACCACATTCAGGTATCACCTCACGCCAGTCAGAGTGGCCAAAATGAACAAATCAGGAGACTATAGATGCTGGAGAGGATGTGGAGAAACGGGAACCCTCTTGCACTGTTGGTGGGAATGCAAACTGGTACAGCCACTCTGGAAAACAGTGTGGAGGTTCCTCAAAAAATTAAAAATAGACCTACCCTATGACCCAGCAATAGCACTGCTAGGAATTTATCCAAGGGATACAGGAGTACTGATGCATAGGGGCACTTGTACCCCAATGTTTATAGCAGCACTCTGAACAATAGCCAAATTATTGAAAGAGCCTAAATGTCCACCAACTGATGAATGGATAAAGAAATTGTGGTTTATATACACAATGGAGTACTACATGGCAATGAGAAAGAACGAAATATGGCCCTTTGTAGTAACGTGGATGGAACTGGAGAGTGTTATGCTAAGTGAAATAAACCATACAGAGAAAGACAGATACCATATGGTTTCACTCTTATGTGGATCCTGAGAAACTTAACAGAAACCCATGGGGGAGGGGAAGGAAAAAAAAAGAGGTTAGAGTGGAAGAGAGCCAAAGCATAAGAGACTCTTAAAAACTGAGAACATACTGAGCATTGATGGGTGGTGGGAGGGAGAGGGTGGGTGATGGGTATTGAGGAGGGCACCTTTTGGGATGAGCACTGGGTGTTGTATGGAAACCAATTTGACAAACTCCATATATTGAAAAAAAATACCTTGCCAAATATAGAGAACTTAAAAAAAATAACTTATAAGCCTGGAAAATATGTCTATTGATACAGAATCTTCAATGATGAATGGAGAGTAATTATTCTGGTTTTTTCAGAGGCTTCATCCTGGATTCAATAGGGAGATATGAGAGACCAGTAGGTTACAGCAGATGAAGAAGACTGATTTTGGAATGAGGGTATTGGTTTTTTACCCCATGGATAAAAGGGAATAATTGTCGGTAGGAGGTACAACTTTGTAAGATAATTCCAGCTCACATGTTCTAATCATGAATTAAAACGCAAGAGCCAAAGTTCAGATTAAATGAAGCCTCTGATGGTTCACAGATGGCACAATGATGGTCTAAATAGGGGAAATATTATTAATCTTCTTTACCTAATTTCCTTCTATTGAGATGGTCTCAAAGGAGTGGGAAATTCTGGCTTTGCAATGCCCCAGGTCCTTCCCAGGTGATTGCATTTATCCTGTGGTTTCTGTTACCACCTAAATCCAGACTTGTTCCAAAGTGTTTCTTCAGTCCAGATTTCTCTCTAAAGTTCCTGGCCTTTATATCAGCCTGTTTATGGAAAATCTCCAGCCAGATGATTGCAGATATCTCCAAATCAATAGATCAGCAAACAAACAAAAAACATTGTTCACCAAACTCTTCTACTCTATCACCATCAAGAGCCTGTCTCCTCCTGCACTCTTTATCCTAATGAACGGTAACTTCTCTACTTTAGACTTTTCCTTTTTCAGTGGAATCCGTATCTCAACTACCTGAGGAAATAATAAACTTATATCAGTAGACTAAAGATTGTTAAAGCCTAAGTTTTAAGCTTTACACAGTTTTGTGTAATTACACATAATACCTTATATTTGTATGACCTTGCATAGTCTATAAAATGTATTCTCAAAGATACCATAGCCTAAGATAAGATAATCTATTTTAATGGTAAAATTATTCTGTAATGAGAGGTTATCATGAAAAAAAAATAGCAGTCTTGGATTAGGAAAAGCACAGGGCATCAATTATGCATTCTTATATACGAAGCCAGCTGTATTTTCTTTTTGTTTTTTATTTTTTTAATGTTTATTTTACTTTTGAGAAAGAGAGAGAGAGAGAGAGAGAGAGCGCGCGCGCATGAGTGGGGGAGGGGCAGAGAGAGGGAGACAGAATCTGAAGCAGTCTCCAGGCTCTGAGTTGTCAGCACAGAGACTGATGAGAGGCTCAAACTCACAAACCGTGAGATCATGACCTGAGCCAAAGTCGGACGCTTAACTGAGCTACCCAGACACCCCATCAACTGTGTTTTCTAAACAAAACTAGTCTGGATCTTTTTACTCTGGATTTTCAGTAGTTTATAGTTGTTCACTAAGTACTAATTTAAAAGAGTGCATGCTTCTCTAGTGTTTATTGTGTATACAGATAATTCAGGGATTAAAGGGTGCACATGCACACACACATATACAGCTTTTATGCACCAGAAGGTCAAACAGCTGCCTCCCAAACACAAAAGTCAAGAATGTGGTACAGCATAGACTGAGGGCGCTAGACATTGCCCCCTGATTTAGGAAACTCTGCATTCATTTTCTATATATTTTTTAGCTATGTCTTTCATGATTTGTACTTATGAATCTCAAAACATTATAGAGACACCTCATGCTAGACTCTCAGGAATCATTAAATGAGAAATCTAACAGGGCCTAGTGTATCCATGAAGAGACAAAATATGCTCCTGTTTGAATAGAAACAGATAATGCACTCAAGTCTACCTTTCAAGACCCAGAGTGGGAGGGAACCCTAGAAAAATCTGCAAGAGTTTTATTACTATGACTGTTCCCTGTGAAGGATGGCATGAAGTATTGGACCAAGATACTGTGACCTCTCATTTTATTTTATTAATGTATTTTAATAACTTTACTGTGATATAACTCACAAACCATAAATTTCATGCATTTAAGGGTACAGTTTTGTGTTTTTTGAATGTTCAAATTGCAACTAGTACTATAATTTAATTTTAAAATACAATCTAATTTTGTCCCTCTACAAGAAGCCCAGGCATTTTGACCATAACTTCTATCTATCCCCCTTCTTCTAGCCCTAGCAAATGTTAATCTACTTTCTGTCTCTATAGATTTACCTACTGTGGACATCTCATATAAATGGAATCATACAATATGTGGTCTTTTGTGACTAGTTTCTCTAAAATATGATAAAGTTTTCAAGATTCATCCATATTTTAGCCTATGTTGGTGCACCACTGATTTTATTGTAGAATAATATTCCATTTTATGGATATATAATATCTTATTTATTCATGAGATGATGAAAACTTGGGTTCTTCTCACTGCTGTCAATTATGAACAATGCTTCTCCACACATTTGAGTACAAGATTTTGTGTGGACGTATGTTTTCATTGCTCTAGGGTATATAGGAGTGGAATTCCTGGATCATATTGGTAACTCTATATTTAAACTTTTGAGAAACTTCTATACTTTTGAAAGCAGCTGTACCATTATACATTATTACCAATGGTGTAGGAGGGTTCTAATTTCTTCACATGCTTATCAAAACTTGTTATTTTCTGTGTTTGCAATTGTCACCATCCTAGTGGGTGTAGAGTGGGAGACTGTGGTTTTCACTTCCATTTTCCTAATAGCTAGTGGTGTTGAGAACCTTCTCATGATATTATTGACCACTTGCATATCCTCTTTGGAAAGCTTGTAGGTCTTGGGGATAGATGAAAAGCTTAGGTTTTTGATGGGAGATTTTCCAGACATTTATTCACAAAGGAAAACGTTTATTATTTTAACGTTTATTTATTTTTGAGACAGAGAGAGACAGAGCATGAACGGGGTAGGGTCAGAGAGAGGGAGACACAGAATCTGAAACAGGCTCCACGGTCTGAGCTGTCAGCACAGAGCCCGACGCGGGGCTTGAACTCATGGACCGCGAGATCATGACCTGAGCCAAAGTCGGCCACTTAACCGACTGAGCCACCCAAGCATCCCGAAAAGCCAGGCATTTATATGGCCAATCAGTTTTGCACAGCTCTAATAAATATTTGAAAAGGACCTGAGCTTCAGTCCCATGGCCAGTGATTTACTAAATGAAGCATGGCATTGAATTACCCAATTTTTAAAATATTTTTAAGCAGTCAATGGTAATAGTAACAAAAATACATTTAGTCTCACTCATATCCAATTTGACTGTATGATTTAGGGGTCACCTTGCACATAGGACACTTTTCACATTTCTCATATAGGACTATGGGGGTGAGTTGGGTGGGGAAAACATGTTGAAATGTTCCAAGAACTCATATAGCACCTCATGATGAGAGAGTGCTTATTGGCAACCCTGTGTAGCTCCATTTTGAGATAATCTAGAAGTTGGAGATGAGAGATATGTAAGTCGCAGTGAGTATGGCTAGTATCACCCTGGAAGGATCCCTATGTTTGATACCAAGAGGTCTTACTTCTACTGCCGAGTCTGAAAGAAATGTTTGTAGATAACATTATTAAAAACTTGTACTCCAAAATCACTGTACCACATTACCCCTGCCTGATGTATTAGATATCTCATCTCAATATAACTAAAATACACATATATAATTATACCAGTTTCATATATTATACAGTGTTATGGGCTCAAATAAAAAAGGTAAACATAAAATGCTTGGCAAGTCATGTGCTACTTTGCAAAAGGTAGTAAACTTATATACCTACAGAAGCTAGTCAGGTCACATGGAGTATGATCCCTTCTGCATGGCACAAGTACCACTGAGCTCCATGGAAAGTGGGAAAATGGACTTAGGACTAAAAGAATCCCACATTTTAAAGGTAACTGAAAAACTAGGACTTTGGTATAAAATCTGAATTCTAAATATTATCTCAGAAAAGATATTCAGTTTAAAAAAATGTGTGGACTCTGGCTTGCAATATCTGTACCAAGTGAACGGAAAATTGTATTGATCCAAAGAGCCCTTGAATAGTAGGGAGGAGGCTAATACTATTGCATGGAAGTCAGTTAACCTCCTGGTACCTCAACTGCCTAATCTTTAACATGATTATGACAATAGGAATTTGGGCCAAATGTTCTTTGAATGTTCTTTATTTCACCCTGGTCACATCTTCAATATCTTAGGTTCTCATGTTGGCAATGGTCTTTGTCTTTAAGCATCTTTCATTACTAAAAAATGGAAACTATATTTTTAAAAATGTAGGAATCCTTTTATATAAGCCTAGAGAAATACAAATACTACTCGCCCAAATTAACTTTGGTCTTCACTTGTCAAGGGAAGGAGTGAGTAGAAATAGGGAAAGGGAAAATTCCAAAGATGGATTACTTATCAGAAAACAAAAATGACATAGAAAACTGAGACTGTAGATATGGAGTGTATTTGACAACAGGATTTTGATCAGGGAAGTAAACAAAAGGTTGGGTTTCAAAAACCCATGCTCTGGGAAATGGTGTGAAACAACCTCAAAGGAGACAACTCAAGGACGACATGGTGGGTGTTTTCTAATACCCAAAGGGCTGGCTGTCAAGTGGGAAGAGAGGTTAGCTTTGGTTTTTATGATCCAAAGTGTAGAATTAACCCCAGTGAGTGGAATGTACTTGGTCCTGCCTTGCTTGGGTATTAGAAAGGCTTTCAAAAACTGCCTAGTTATGGACAAGACTTCTCCAAGAGGTAATGGATGTCTGTCAGGAGAGATATATAAATGATATAACACGATGTAAAGTTCCAAGGGAATGTTAGCATTAGACATAGTGAGGGAGGAAATAGATACTGATAAACCAAAGCTTGAACATCCTTAGCTTTTTTTTTTTTTTTCTAACCTATACAGCTGTCCCCATTTCAAGTCTGAGTATCATGGCAATAATATAGTAGGCACGTTCTTCTTCAAGTCCATTCTAGCCCAGAGTTTCTCTTTAAAAATATTCTACTTAGCACATACTGTGATCTAGCCACTGTGATGACTTCTGTTTACATTCATCATATTCTACCTTACCTTTATCCCAACTGTCTGGGATATGTTGAAATTTATAGGTAAGAAAATTAAGAGTTTTGAGAGGTTATGTAGCTCATGTGTGATGGTGCAGAAATTTTATTTCTGACAAGTCTGACTTTAAAACTTCTTCCTCATTAGACCTAGTGCATACAGTGTCTTTTTGTATGCTTAGAAAACATAGGGTATTCTTGGATCCTGGGTGAAATGTGCCTCCAGGGAAAGAATAACACCTGTGGTAAGTCTGTGAGCAGAACACTCAAAGAGAACATTTGAGATTACCAGTTTCCCAACCTACCTCTGTGATCTCAGCTGGCCTCTGTGGGTTATGAGTAAAATTAATTCAAGGGGCAGGGACAAAGGTACAAGGGCAAGGAGGCAAGAGAAAATCTGAGAAAAATATATTTTCAAAATGTAATGATATTAATCCAATGAATGCCATGGGCTGCCTGCCCATGTGTAATGCTACCCTGTTCTCAGTGTAATGCAGAACTTTCTCAAAATGCTCTGGATGAGCAGAAATGTGATGAACATGTGAAGCAAGTCAATAATACAAACACAATCAGGATGACCTGTCTCAGTGGGGGGAGACATGCCCTAGGTGTTATAAATTTCAATTTCCCGTGTCTCCACATCAAAGTAACACAGGGCAGCCCTTTCTGATGACCAGGCAGCTCTGTTGACTTCTTTCTTTCTTCCCCCAGGATAGGAAAAGGGAAATAAGAAAATCATGTTTCCTTTTTTTTTTTCCCCCTCCATTTCAAGCTGACTGAATTTTTCTCAATTAAAATGGGATCTGGTTAAATAAAGGTCAGTCCAGCCTTGACACTTTCTACATTAACAGTAAATCGACATCTAACTGTCTTTGTTCCACCTCTTTTACTAAAGCAAGATGCTTGAAGATGTCTTCAATATGGGCTAGTGAAACAGAGACTATATATCCAGAATTATCAATAGCAGAGGCAAGAGGCAGTTATTATTTAGGTCAATATATTTATTTTATGTGCATAACAGCACTGTAAATATAATAACTAGATTTAATACTATACTATTAATTCTAGGCATAATTACTTTTCTGCAGAAAAACAGGGAGGCAATTGCATTGTATAATTGTACTTACTCAGAGGCTTTGCTTCCTCCAGATACAAAAGTGTTAAGTCATACAACTTCTATGACCTTCAGTAATACTTTTTCTCTTTTTTCTTAAATGTTTATTTATTTTTGAGAGAATGCAAGTGGGAGAGGGGCAAGAGAGGGAGACAGAGGATCTGAAATGGGCTCTTCCCTGACAGCAGGGAGCTGATGTGAGGCTCAAACTCACCTTAAGATCATGACCTAAGCCGATGTGAGATGTTCAACCAACTGAGCCCCGTAGGTTCCCCTCTTTTTTAAATAAGTCTCTATTTGATACTCTTTTTATGGACCAAAATATACAGGCCATCTAGAGAGGTCAGATAGATTTCTGTTAATGAATGTGACCTGAGGTTAAAGGAAGAAAGGCAATAATCAAAAAGTTAGTGGAGCAGAAAATACCTAACAGAGAGGCATGCGTCAGAAGTAGTATTTGAGTTTGGCCTGTGTTCAGAATGTTGTAGGAACTGATTAAATATTTAATCACTAGTAGAATCTGGTGACAAATTGGATGAGGAAGAGGTTCATTCTGAAACTCACAGGAATATAATATTTAGGATTGAAGACACAAGTAAAAACAGGTGAATCTGTAGGTTCATTTATGTAGTACTACAACCAGCGCTATTGAACATTAGTTGTAATTTGCAGTAAGTACATCTGTGAACTTAAAAGAATTAAGAGATTGTTTTAGAGCCACCATTTGAGTACTTATAGATTTATAGCAGTTGTAAGAAATAATACAAAGATCACACCTGCCCAGTGTTGAAAGGGAATATCTTATAACACCTTAGTAATATAAGCAGAATATTAACATTGATACTGTTTAGATACATAACAACTCCATCACCAACAAGAATCCCTGATGTTCTTTTTAATAGCCACACTTAGCTTCCTTCAATATTATTGTACATGTTTTTGTGTGAACATGCTTTTTTTTTTTTTCCCTCAAAAAAAAAAAAGTTAAAATGTATAGTTATTGGATTGCAGGGAAATTGTATGCTTAGGGTTTTTTCTTTCATTTTTTTATTTTTTAACCCAAATTATAATTCATTCATTTTTTTAATTTACATCAAAGTTAGTTAACATATAGTGTAATAATGATTTCAGGAATAGAATTGAGTGATGCGTCACTTGTATATAACACCCAGTGCTCATCCCAGTAAGTGTCCTCCTTAATGCCCCTTACCCACTTAGTCCAAACGCCCATCCAAAACCCCTCCGTCAACCCTCAGTTTGTTCTCCGTATTTAAGAGTCTCTTGTAGTTTGTCTGTCTCCCTGTTTTTATTTTTATTTTTATTTTTTGCTTCCCTTCCTTTATGGTCATTTGTTTTGTATCTTAAATTCCACATATGGGTGAAGTCATATGATACTATCTCTGACTTATTTCACTTAGCATAATATACTCTAGTTCCATCCACATTGTTGTAAATGGCAAGATTTCATTCTTTTTGATCACTGAGTAATACTCCATTGTATATATGTACCACATCTTCTTTATCCATTCATCTGTCAATGGATATTTGGGCTCTTTCCATGCTTAGTCTATTGTAGATAGCACTGCTATTAACATTGGGATGCATGTGCCCTTCGAAACAGCACTCCATAAAATACCTACGAATAAACCTAACAAAAGAGGTGAAAAATCTATACACTGAAAATTATAGAAAGCTTATGAAAGAAATTGAAGAAAACACAGAAAAGTGGAAAAATGTTCCATGCTCATAGATTAGAAAAACAAATATTGTTAAAATATTGATATTACCCAAGGCAATCTACATATTCAGTGCAAACTCTATCAAAATAACACCAGCATTCTTCACAGAGCTAGAACAAACAACCCAAAAATTTGTATGGAACCAGAGAAGCCCCTGAATAGCCAAAGCAATCCTGAAAAAGAAAACCAAAGCAGGAGACATCACGATTCCAGACTTCAAGCTGTATTACAAAGCTGTAATCAAGACAGTATGGTATTAGCACAAAAACAGACACTCAGATCAAAGGAACAGAATAGAGAATCCAGAAATGGATCCACAAACGTATGAACAACTAATCTTTGACCAAGCAGAAAAGAAGGTCCAATGGAAAAAAGACAGTCTCTTCAGCAAACGGTGTTGGGAATACTGGACAGCAACATGCAGAAGAATGAACCTGGACCACTTTCTTACACCATACACAAAAATAAACTCAAAATGGATGAAAGGCCTAAAGATAAAACAGGGAGCCATCAAAATCCTGGAGGAGAAAATAGGCAACAACCTCTTTGACCTTGGCCACAGCAACTTCTATCTCCAGAGGCAAGGGAAACAAAAGCAAAAATGAACCTTATTTCAAGACCTCATCAAGATAAAAAAAAACAAAAACAAAAAATAACAACAACAAAAAACTTCTTTACAGAGAAGGAAACAATCAGCAAAACTAAAAGGCAACCAACAGAATGAGAGAAGATATTTGCAAAGGACGTATCAGATAAAGGGTTATTATCCAAAATCTGTAAAGAACTTAGAAAACTCAATACCCAAAAACCAAATAATCCAGTGAAGAAATGGGCAAAAGACATGAATAGCTACTCTTCCAAAGAAGACATCCAGATGGCTAACAGACACATGAAAAAATGCTCAACATCATTCATCTCAGGGAAATACAAATCGAAACCACAATGAGATACCACCTCACACCTGTCAGTATTGGCTAATTAACAATTCAGGGAACAACAGATGTTGGTGACGATGTGGAGCAAGAGGATCTCTTTTGCATTGTTGGTGGGAATGCAAACGTGTTCAGCCACTCTGGAAACCAGTATGGAGGTTTCTCAAAAAAATTAAAACCAGAACTACACTAAGACTTAGCAATTGCACTACTAGGTATGTATTTTTAGTTTTATAAAAAGTTGCCAAACTGTTTTTCACAGTGGCCGGATCATTTTACGTTAGTGATCTACAAGTGACCCAGTTTCTCCACATCACAGTCAGCATTTGATGTTGTCACTTTGTTTTTGTTGTTGTTGTTGTTGTTGTTGTTGTTGTTGTTGTTATTGTTTTAGTTTTAGCTATTCAGATAAGTGTGTAATGAGATCTCAACCTGGTTTCAATTTGCATTTCCCTGATGGTTAATCATGGTGAGCATCTTCTCATGTGCTTATGCATCATCTGCAATTATATCGTCTTTGGTGAAATGTCTGTTCACATGTTTTTTGCCTACCTTCTAATTGGATTGTTTTTTATTTTTTTACTGTTCAAATATTAATTTGTATTTTATTTTGTGGTAAGAACACTTAGTATACCTACTCTCTAAATAGATTTTTTTTTTGCCTCAGTTTATTTTTAGAGTAGAATATTCTTAAGGGATGAGATGTTGGAAGTTCATAGAACATAATCTGACTATGTTACTACACAAATATTTCCAAACCCAATTATCAAATTTTAATAAACCCAAGTTTATTTATTTTCATTAATCTTGTAAAGCATGAAAGGATCTCATCTTAAGAGATTGTGACAAATATTTTAAGGTTAGCAAAATGTTCATCTCTAGTTACCCAGGCAGGAAGTATGGGCAAACCAGTTATGTTCTGTTGTGTGGAGAGTGGCAAGGAGAAAATCACAGTGTCAGAGAGATTAAATATGTCCTGAGGGTAGTATGACTTTTCACACAATTTAAGGTAATTTAATTCAATTTCACACTATTTACTGAGTTCCTACCATGTTCAAGGCACTGAATTAGGTGGAAGTAGTGGTAGGAAGAAAGATTTAGAGATGGGTAAACCACACCCTCTATTTTCCTCCCAATTATAATCTAGAAGAAAGAATAAAAGCAGTGCATATATAACCATATACATGGCAAAAGGTAGTCATTAATTCAAAAATAAAAACTTTTATGTAATGGTTTATTGGCCATTTTTAAAAAAATACTTTTAAAGAAAAAGGTTTGGGGCAATCAGCTGAGGTCTGCTACCTTAAAAAATCTACCCAGTGGCCAAGCATCTTGAGAAGACAGACTATTTAGAAATATTTTCCAGCTATGATACTAAAGTCTTTCACATCACTTTATTCAATTCCTGGTCTTCCAGATTTAAGTCTCCAATAAGAATTTAGAAATACACTTCTGTAGGTAGCATCCAGCCAACACAGCACCTGATGCCATAAGTGCCTTTAGGGGATTCAGGATGTAGATCTCAGAACTCAAAATAAATATTAAGTGCCTTCAAATATTCTGTGCTCCTTCCACCTTGTTCTTGATTTAACATGAGCCTGTATGTCTCACCTAACTTCTACTTCTGTTGTCTACTCTGGACCAGAGCCCAGAGTCTTTGCTTTTCTTCCACCACCCCCAGTTTTATTGAGATATTACTGCCATATATCATATGTAAGTTTAAAGGATGAAATATGACAAGTTGATATACAGATATATTGTGAAATGATTACCACCATAAGGTTACACCCTCATCCCTTCATATAATAATCGTGTGTGTGTGTGTGTGTGTGTGTGTGTGTGTGTGGTGATAACATTTAAGATCTACTGTCTTAACAGCTTTTGTATATAATACCCTATTGTTAATTATAGTCATCATGTTGTACGTTATATCCCCAGAACTTACTTATCTTACAGGTGGTAGTTTGTATGCTTTGACTAACATTTCACCATTTCCCTTATGTCCCAACCCCTGACAACCACCATTCTATTCTCTATTTCCATGACTTCAGCTTTACAGATTTTAACATATAAGTGAGATTATATAGTATACATCTTTATCTGATTACTTAGCATTATGCTCAAAAGATCATACACATTGTTGCAAAAGGCATGACTTCCTTCTTTTTATGGCATAATAACATTTATTACACACATATATTCTATGTAATATATAAATTTCACTATTTCCTTTATCCACTGATGGACAAACCAAGCTGTAATGAACATAGGGGTACAGATATCTTTTTTGAGATAGCAATTTCATTTTATTGGGACATCTACCCAGAAGTAGGAATGCTGGATCCTATGCTAGTTCTGTTTTTAACTTTTTGGGGAAACTCCATACCATTTTCTACAGTGGAAGTACAAGTTTAAATTTCCAACAATGCATAAGACGTCCTGTTTATCCACATCTTTTCTAATACTTGTCTCTTGATAATAGCCATCCTAACAGGTGTGAGGTGATATCTCATTGTGGTTTTGATTTGCATTTCCCTAACGATTAGTGATGCTAAGCATCTTTTCATGTACCTTTGCATGCACCTTTCATGATGTTGGCCATTTGAATGTCTTCTTTGGAAAATGTCTATTCAAGTCCTTTGTCCATTTTTTAATTGTTGTTTGTTTTGTTTTGTTCTTGTTTTTTTTTTTTTTTTTGCCCACAATTGAGTTATATGTGTTCCTATGTAACTATCTAGTAGATTTTAATATTGACTAGAGTAATTTCCCCTGCTTTATTGTTTTAAGATTGTTTTAAATATCCTAGGGTCACTGTCTTTCCATATAACTTTAAAGAAAGCTTGTCTTGGGGCATCTGATTGTCTCAGTCAGTGAATCGTCATACTCTTGATTTCAGCTCAGGTTATGATCTCATGGCTTGTGAGATTGAGTCCCAGCATCAGGCTCTGTGTTGTGAGCTCAGAGCCTGCTTGGAATCCTTTCTCTCCCCATCTCTCTGTCCACACCCACCCCTCAAAATAAATACATAAACTTAAAAAAAAACAGACTTGTTTATATCTACTCAAACATTCTGGGATTTGGGTAGGAATCTCATTAAGCTTAGGGATCACTTTTGAGAATTTATATGTTTATAGTATTGAGTCTTCCAATTCATTAAAATAGTATGTCTATCTATCTATCTATTTATGTATTTATTATTTATGTCTTGTTCCACATGAGAAGGCTTTCCTTGAAGATTTTATTGTCTGTGTCATTTGGCAGTTCTGGGTTGAAGGCTTCTTCAGTGCCCTGTCTTGATATTTGGGAAGCAATATGGAAACCCCAAGAACTTACCACCATGTCGTTCTTCAAGTCCTGATTTTCCTAGACATTATGCTTTCTGTTTCCTACCTATGGAGACTTCCTATGGCTGTCGTGTGATTTGTTATTTCATTGTAAGAGGGAAGATCTGAAAGAGATGGGAGTATTCTATCTTGCCATACCCATTAAGTCCTATTTTTTTTTCCTTTTTTTGCAATGCAAGCTGAAATTTTGAAATTTTAGGCCTCAAGATTGCTACTTTATTTCTGTCAAGACTGTAGTATATAAGACGCATGTATTATACATGTGAACACACACATACACACACACACATGCATGCATGCATACATGCGTGTTCTCATGCACCTGCACATATTTAATGGTCAGGCTCCACAGAAACTTGTTTCTCCTGGGCAATTATTTAGGTAGGCACTTCAGCACAATTAGTCAAAAGTGATGACTTAATTATTTATTAGTCTGTTGCATTATTTGTATTTTTAGTATCCAATTTCCTGTTGCAAAAAAAGTCAACACTATGTTCAGAGTGTTGTATTACAAATGTATTACCAAACATTTCAGAATTTTATCTTTGATGCTCCAGTCCCTAAATCCATCATTCTTCATACAATAACAGTTTTAAATTAGAGCACAGTGTGTGGAGGCTTTTGTACAATTAAGTGAGAGATAATAACTTAATTATTAACACATTAAGTATTCTTTTGGTTTCAATTCCCCTCTCTCTCTCTTTCTCTCTCTTTGAAAAAAAATCAATGAGTCTTTTAGTCATATTTGTCCACAAATTGGGAAGGAACATGTTAAGTGCAGGTACAGAAAAGCATCTAAGAATTATCACCAGTGAAACTACAGGGATAGAGAAGGGATAAATCTGTTTTATATGCTATAATTATAAACAAGGTGCAGTAAAAAGAAAGTCATGTTTCGGACTTGTCTTGTATAAACATAGTTGAGACAAAGCTATCATGTATGTGCATTTTTACTTTTTATCTCTGCATGGTACTATTTTTACTTGAATAGAAAAACTTTCATTCAGATTTTCTTTAAATCAAATTGATTCTCAATCTTTATACAATTCCTTTAAGTGCAATATAATAAATCATTACACAAAAATTCATCAAGCATAAACATAAATGTAAATCTGTGAGGTAATAAGAAGTAATTGAGATTACCTTATAACTGCTTTTCTTTTCTAAAAGCATTCCATATTTATAATAAAATGGTATATTATTACCCAGAAAGAATAAGCCATCTGAATTGTGCACACATGAAGGAGAGAGTAGAAACTTTTGATTTACTTAGGTATCTCATTTATACTATTTAGTGTAAATAGAAACATTTTGATTTCTTACTTAGGTATCTCATTTATACTATTTAGTATAAAAGGACATCAAAAATATGCTGCTGGTGGTAATATACTATTACAGGAAGAGTAGTGAAATTATCCATTTACAGAAGTAGAAAGGATCAAATACATTTTTGCAAGAATTGAGGATTATATATCACCTATGTCCTCAGGAATTAAAACTCACTTGGAAACAGGATAGTTCATGAAAGGATTTAAGGAGATTGAATAAGATGAGAAAAGATGTAGAGGTAAGAATTTAGAGCCAAAATGGCTCTAAAAATGATCATGCACACATGCTGGGTGTATCGAGTTCTTGTGTCCTCAAATAATTGCACCTGTTTCTGTCAGGTGATTCTGAGCCATCAGAGAAACTGAATGAAAAGTTGTCTGTATGCAAAAGCAAGTTTTCTGAAAATGAGTCTTGAAAGGTTGATAAATCCTTTTGGACCAGTTAGAAATGAATCATACTTTAAAAATTTAGTCCCTTAGTACACTCTCTGATTCATGAACAAATTTATCCAAAGAAGCAAAAACAGTAGGGTACCTACAGACATACACATGTACATCTCCCTTCCTTCCTTCCTCCCTCCCTTCCTTCCTTCCTTCCTTCCTTCCTTCCTTCCTTCCTTCCTTCCTTCCTTCCTTCCTTCCTTCCTTCTTTTCTATCATCTATCTATCCTCATCTTGCTAGCTTGCTATATAATCACATACCAGCATACCTATACACACACATACAGATAGACAGAGAGAATTTGAAGTAAATGGTTTATGTAATTTTTGAGATTGACAAGTCCAAATTTGTAAGGCAGGCTGAAGGCTGAGGGAAAGTACTGCTATTGCAGTCTTTATCTACAATTACTTCTGGGAAATGATTTTTTTTTGGTGTTGTTGTTTGTGAGGCTTTTTATTTTGGAACATGCCCATTCACAGCATTGAAATTAATCTTTCTTACCTAAAATTAATGATTATAGATGTTAATTACATCTACAAAATATCTTCACAGAAACACCTGGATTAGTGTTTGATGAAATAACTGGGAACTACAGTTTAGCCAAGTTGACACATAAAATTAACCTTCATAAGTTTCAATGTCATCTTAACTTATGCAGCAGTGATCATTCACAAAGAAAAATGTTGAAAAATTGGTGAGGGCTGTATTTAGGGTCACTTTGCACAAGTAGTCAAGATAATAGCTTCAACAAAAGTGAGGCCATTATATTTCCATTCTCATTTTGATGAGAGTAACCTCTCATATTTGCCCAAATGTTGACTTCTTGGGGGTAAGAAACCAGAGGAAATTCATACTTAGCACTTTTTTACCCAATTAGGATTCTGATGAAGACTTAGTTCAGAATCTGATTAACATCATGAAATAAAACCATCTGTGTCTAGTGTTCTGGTATGATGCCTGAATTACAGGATGTCCACTTTAACCAAAGCAGTGCTGTTGGGTTATTTCCACCCTTTATCTGGAAGCAGATTGAGTAGTTAACCTCTACCAATCCTAGTAATGTCAATCTCTTAGCATCCTCTATATCTAGGGACACCCATATTCGTTCCTGAAAAACTGCTTTTATTTTCCCAAACTTCATATACATATTTATTAAATATGTATAGTAGATTCGATGCTGAGACAAATGAGTCATAGCTGAAGGAGCCATAGTTCTTACTTTCAAGGTGTTTATAATCTTCATAGGGGAGTTGAATATAAGAATATAATAATTAGTTTCTATATATTAATAGCCATGAAAATGGCATACCAATTTAATCATGAAATTGTAGTTTAGGAGGAAGAATGGGGATGGAAGGTAGAAGGCCAGTATAAATGATATCCTTGATATGTGGTATCTGAATCTTGAAATATAAGTAGGGATCTGTTAGGTGAACATGTTAGAAATATTAGTAACAAGACCAAACATTTGTGGAATATTTAATTAGTCTCAAACACACAGTATATACTTTATAAGTATTATCTTATCTCACCAACTCTAGGAAGTAGGTAAATAGCTATAGGTAACTAACTCTAAGTTGAGGGAAACTAAGTGGTAGACCCAACATTTAAGCCCATATTATCTGGGTCTGTAGCATCTGTTCTGGTCATCCGTGGGTACTGCCTTCCTTATAAAAACATAGAAAGCAGCCTGTAATATAAAGGGATAGCCTGTACAAATGTACGGAGTAAATCTAATAACAAGTGCACTACAATGGAAGGAAAGGACCAGATCATAATATACCTCAAACAAAATCTAGATCGTAACTAGAATGCACTGGAGGGCACTGAAGAATTTCAAGCAGTAGAGTGGCATTATCAGACATGCCTTTTAGAGAGCTTATTATTGTAGTCATACAGAAGCAGGGGTTGTAGGCTAGTTAGATAAGTGATGGAGAGACATAACAGAATTTTGCAGAATGCAGAGAGAAATAAAGAGGTGTGAAAAGACAGGACCATTGAAATACAGACGCCAAGCAAGAATATAGAGCCATGTGGAAGATAACTCTCATAGGACTTCATGACAAATTGCAAGCAGAGAATAACTCCAGGATGATTCCAAGATTTCTGGAATGGGCAACTGGATGAATGATTGCTGTAACTTCTTTGAGGTAGGAAATGCAAGAGGCAAAGCAGGTTTTTCAAGGAAGCTTGACTTTAGCTTTTTTGATTCAGTTAAATTGGATGAGCCTCTAGGCCTGTGTGTCTAATACGGTAGCCATTAGCCAAATGTAGTTATTTAAACTGAAATTAATTAGAATTAAACAACATATTGTTAGAGGGTTGTCATTGTAACAGTGTAGGTTAGAAAGTATGTATACCATCACAGAAAAGTTTTATTGAACAACATTGCTCTACATCATTCAAGTGAAGATAGTCATAAGAAATTTTAATATGTTTTTCTCAGATTTAGAGATCCATAAAATGTGTTGCCTCCAGAAGTAATATGTTTCTGATCTTTGGAAATATCCTTGGTGAGGATATTGGAGAGAAGATGTAACTGCCAGATGAACGGTTAGATCGAATACACAAGTATCACTGAGCATGTTCCAGGGACTGCATCGTGTGTCAGTCCAATACATAAAATTGCTGTTAAATTTGAAAATAATGATGGTGTAAGACGCAATTGCATGGAGAAGAAAAGTGGCCATTTTTTTTAATGTTAAATTTATTGCAGTACACTGCTCTAAACATCTCAAAGCAAAACCCATCAAAAACATTGTGAAAAGTTCTCACTGTTTTTAAATATGTATACTTACGTAAGTGGGTAGTTTGTGTGTATTAGTACATTTTAAAAACTTAGGACATATTTTTTGGTCAGTGTTGGTTTGGTATGGGTACAGAAAGAATTCATTTCTGACTTTACAAACTTTTGGATTATGAGATAGTTGTTTTCTTTAATCACATATATTTTTGAGGTATAATTTATATGCCATAAAATATTCCCATTTCAAATGTACAATTCAGTGGTTTTCAGAAAACTTACAGTTATGTAACCTTTAACAAATCTAATTATAGATTTCCAGTCCCCATCCCCAAGATTCTTTCTGCCCAATTGAATTCATTCCCCCTTGCCATCCCCAGCCTCAGACAACCACCATTTATATTTTTTCTCTATGAATAATCTTTCTCTAGACATACTGTATAAATGTAACCATACAATAAGTGTTTTTTTTTTACATCTGGCTTCATTCAGCTAACAATATTTTTTTGAGATTGATCTATGTTGCAGTTTCAATGAATTCTTTTATCCTTGTAATCGATAAATAGTATTCTACCTGATAAATATATTACACTTGTTATATTAGTTGATGGTCATTTGAGTTATTTCCATTTTTAGGCTGCATGGAATAATGCTGTTATGAACTTTTAAGTAGAACATAATGTTTGTGAACATAAGTTTTCCTTTCTCTGGGAATGATATCTAGAAAGGAAATTGCTGGTTACTACAGTAAGGTTATATTTAACTGTTTTAGAAACTGCCAATGTGGCTGCACTTTACATTCTCACCAGAGGGCTCCAGTGTCTCCTCATTCTCTCCAATACCTCTCTCTCTCTCTCTCTCTCTCTCTCTCTCTCTCTCTCTCTCTATCTCTCTCTCTCTGTTTATTCATTCATTTTGAAAGAGAGAGAACTTGTGCAAGCAGGGGAAGGGCAGAGAGAGAGGGAGAGAGAGAATCCCAAGCAGGTTCCTTGCTGCCAGCATGAAGCCCAAGTGGGGCTCAACCTCACAAACTGTGAGATCATGAGCTGGGTGGAAACCAATAGTCAGATGCTCAACTGACTGAGTCACCCAGGCTCCCCTTGTCTCTTTTTATTTTAACCATTCTTGTTGGTGTGAAGTAGTACCTTACTGTGATTTTAATTTGAATTTTCCTAATGACTTATGATGTTGAACATCTTTTCATATGCTTATTGGCTATTCACAGATCTGATTGATGAAATGTCTTTTTTTTTATGTCTTGCCTATTTCCTTGTTCTGATACTCTTCACTTAGTGAAAACAGTGTAGGTTGACAGCTGCAGGTGGAAGGCAAAGCTACCATCTCCCCAGTCTCATTATTTGCATGTCCCTGAGAGAGATCCCCTTTGTTTCTCATTTTTCCTGTGTGCTTTTCTCTTCATTCACACGATGATAAAGGAATCTTTTTGATGTTAGGTGGCAACTTGCTCTGAATAAATAGATACATGATACGTGTAGGATGACTTAACATGTAAGCAGACATAAAATTATTGTCCATGCTCCAGCTCTTCCATAAAAAAAAAAAGACATCTTAGTAAAAGATATTAAAAGTCACCACCAGAGGCTTCTCTGTTCCAAGTGCATGAGGAAGCCAGACCATCTGAGCTTCTAGGGTCTGTGTTTTGCGTATTTGGGAACTTCTAATTTGAGGCTAAGGATAAAACAAAAATTGTATTGGTTAATCCTTCTGCAATCAAAGCCTTTCAAATACACATTAGTCTGTCAGCCTTTTGGGTCCATCATGTGTTAGGCATTGATGAGTCAGTAAGAATATCCAATACACAGTCCTTATCATCAAGAAGTTGCCCATAAGGACTGTCAGCAATAATGCAGAACATTTGAAATGGAATGAGCCTGAAATCAAGCTATCCTCAAATTCTGCAATAATCTTAGTCTCTAGGCAGCACATGGCCCCAGAGTTGAGCATTGTTTTCTTCTTGAGATTAGCTCCACCTTGCCTTTGGGCTGAAATGCTCATCAAGTGTCCTGCCAAAGGACCTGAAACAGACCCTGTGTAGTTCTCGGACTGTCATCTTCATTCCAGGCTTCCAGAGTCCGTGCTCTCTCTTGATGCAAAGCAACTTCTCATTCCCATTATCTGCTTTCATGGCCTCCAGCCTGGCTGACAGGATTCACAAAGGTGAACCAAACAGAGTCCCTATACGCACAGAACTTATAATCTAGTACCTGCAACAGACATAGGAGAATACTCATAATATGGAATGTATAGTCATAGCTGTTATGGGCATGTTACAGAAAAGTTTCATAGTATTAAAGGTGGGAGGGATGGTCAGGGAAGATTCACAGTCATCCCAGATTCAGGTGAAACTTGGTGACTGCCTAAATACCACAATGATTAGAAGAAAGACTTTTGCAATAAAGGTTCATTCTCTTCTGGCAACTGCTGATGAAACCATGAAGAAGGGGACAATGGACGTATGACCTGCACATATCTGCATCCCACTCCCAGCTAGCAGTTTATCTCTGTCTTCCTGATGTAGCTTGGGGAGGGGCTGTTATGATATACATTTATACCAAAGAGTTTATTGCCCTATATTTTTTTGCTAATAGTATATTATAATATATAGTATAAAGTATTTCCTGCTTTGTTCTGCCTGCAGTGATGGATGTGGCCCATACTGTCTCAGGCACTTTTTTTATTGAACTCTCATGCTATCAATACTTTACATTCTTCACAATGGGCTGGTGGAAAATGTGACCTATTTCTGTCTAAATCTAGCATTTATGGCAGCACAGTTCTATAGTAATAATAGGAGAAAATCTAAAATGTTTTGAAGTCTGCTCCATAAATAAATCGAGAATGCCAATTATTTGCTAAATAATTTATAAATTACAATTTCCTGAAAGATGGATCTTCTGTGTCATCCTTTTATGCTAGTATTTTTTTCTGGTCATTTTTTTTTCCCTACCTGAAGCAAATAAGTAAAAGTCAATAAATTTACTAATGGTTTTGCATAGTTGGTTCTTAATCCCCCACTAGTATCTCTGATGCATTTTATTGACTACCATTTTCCTCTCTATTTTCTTGGATATAATCTACAAATTAAGTTTAATAAATATTTAGCATAATATTAATAATGATGACAACTAAAAAAGTCACATTTCAGGAAAGAAAAATGGTGGCCACAAAAGAAACTAAGAATCACCATTTAAAACAAAGAATTTCATAAATATTAATGGACACAATTTACCTGAGAGAAAACTACAGACCCCACTCCTTCAATATAAAAATTTGATCTTGCACAAACAATTTAGCACAGTTTCAAGAACCGTGATTATTCACAGAACAAAAGATTCTTTAAGTTTCCAAGGGACTCACTGCAGGGCTCATTTAAACATTGAGTTATCCAAGTGCATTCTAAATATAATTCATATGTTTTAAATCTAAATAATCACAAACTTTACAGGAATACATTTGTTACTCTCATATAAAGTGAGACCCCAACAACAGTAAAATCTGTCGCCCGGTAGGATAGCTTCTACAAGAGATGTCCCATAAAAAACAAACGTTTTAAATCATGAACTATCCAGTGTGAAGTTAATGTGTAGTCCCAGAAAGATTTCCTTTTATAACCTCCCTGGGAGTCAGCCTTTTAGAGCTATGGTTCTTCCTCTAATGCCTCTGGACAGAAGAAGAATTCATCAAGAATTCAACTCCCATCAAGAGTAACAATGGTGCAGTCATAGAGTTCTTCCCCGCTCCAGAGTTTAAAAACTCTTTGAACTTGATTCTTTTCTGCTTGCTTGTTAGTGTGTTCATTGGCTTGTCTTAGACTGTCTTTTTCTGAAAATGATGAAAGTCATTGCTCATCAGAGATTGTACCATTAATACAGGACATTTATACCTGAGGAAAGACATCTATATGTTGCTGGTCCAGAAAGATTTGAAGAAATGCTTCCAAGTGAACAAGGCACTATTGCCATCCAGTTGGCTACAACTTTCAAGAAAGGTCAAACTATAAACCTATGCAACTTACAGTTTACATTTAAGCATATTTATTTATTTAAACTTATGCCTCTGATATTATAGAAGTACAATCATCAATGTGAAAATATATCAATTTTAATTTGTTTTTTTAAATAATAGACATTACAGAATAGCACATAAGTATTTTTAATAGGAAATATGCATATAGATGGGTGATATTGCTTGGACTCAAATCCAGCTAAAATGTCTACAGAAGTTACTTTTAGGTGGAGGGAATATGATTCTTTTTTATGTTGATCTTCATGTTGATCTTCATGTGCAGAATTTTCTTTCAACACATTCATACTAAATATTCAATAAAACAATTTTTTTAAAAAAGATGTTTTTGAAACTCATTTCTTTATGATAATTTTTTAACCTGAGTTTCTTTTTCTGAGATTAGTGATTGTTATTAAGAATTTATATGTGAAAATTACATTTTAGAATGTTTTCCATTTTACCACTGAGAGTCAGTTAGCCAAAGTAACTAACTTTTGGAATTAAAATGTAACTGGATGCTGAATTTCTAAACTCTTTCAGGGTCAACCTTCTCTGACAGGGATATGTACTCATCTAGAGGCTGGCAATATTGAGAGAAAAAAAATATATACTCTTGGAAAGAGCTATAGCACATTTTTCCTCATCCTCGTTAGAAAATACCAAAGCCTTATTGTAGAAGTTATTCTCTCTGTTCCCCTGTCAAATATAGCCTGGTCACATGGAGTCAATATGACATCTTAAACAACTGTCTCCCCAGAGAAAAGTCATCTGTCCTAGGAGGAGACAGGTCTGGCTTCAAGGCACTAACATCACCTTGGAACCATTCCCATTGTTCTGCTGGATGCCTAAAAGTATAGACCTTGTTGTGAGCCATTAGCTTGATCAAACCATGGGATCTAAGACTCTCAATGCACATTAACGGCAACAGTGCCTGACCCTGTGCCAAAGTTCCAAGTGTAAATATCACTGCTATTTCATAGCTGCCTTCCATCTTACTCATGTCTTTCATGAATAATCCTAACACAGAGCCTTCAGAGTATTCTAGGAAATATACTTCCATTTTTGCTAAATCAACACAGTGCAAAACTACGTAAGAGGCCATGTTAAGTTGTTTGGTTATTATGAAAGAGATGTATATAGATACATCTTCAGTATTGTTTTTTTTTTTCCACATAAATGTTGATAATTGAGACAGGAGATGAATCTTGACAATAGTAACTAAATTGTCAAATACATTAAAAACTAGTATGCAAAACAAGTCCTCTCCTATTTATTTCATTTTAGACTAGGAAAATTGCATTGTCATGGACTATATTTAAATACTAAGAATTTTACTATTAAAAAGTAGTACAATGTTTAAAAGGAAATTTAATCTGATACAGAAACTCTCCCACCCATTACTGGATTAATTTACATATTCCTTTTCAACTCTCTCATTTTACTTGCTGATGTTTAGGCTTACAAGATATCTTCTATTATACCCAGAACTGTAATTCAAGACTTCACAACCATCAGTCTGGAACACTCTACCCACAACCCATCTGGAAAGCCAATAGAGAAGTACAGTCATGAGGACTCCGCTGTGGTAGTATAAGGCTTTCTGAGACCAGTATGATGAGTTTACGTGCAAAAATTTGTGAATATCTGAAATTGTGTCTGTCTTCTTTCTCTCTCTTTTCTTTCACCAACCCCCCAGTTTTCTTCATCATTTATCTAGTATCATTTTCCTCCTTTTTCTCTTTTTTGCTTGCTCATTTGCTTTTCTGTTTCTTTTCATTCTTCTTATCACTGTCCTCCTAATCAATCTAAGCTCATATACTATAGGTTCTGTGATTCAGACCTTTTGTTTGTAGATTTCTCTTTTTCCTTTCTTAACATGTCTTCATACTTCACATGCATTTCTCAGGTTCTAACCAGCCTTTGAAGCCCAGCTCAGTTTTTATTTCCTTAGAAAACTTCCCATAAGATCTCTACTTTGGCACATTCCTCTCCTAGAGAAGTCACAGCTTCTGAGAATCTGTACCTACCATTTGTCACTCAGCATTCATTGCATTTATTTTTTTCACAAATATCCTTGCATGATATCCTCAGTAAAGCTCTTAAAGGAAATAATATATGCTCAATAAAAGCTTGCTAACATTATCACTGTTACATGAAAATGCATGCTTACGTAAAAGACCCATTTTTAGTACTTATTCTACTTATATCTTTTATTTCCCCCATTTTTATCTCAATTATCACTTTTTTTCATTTATTTTTTCTTATCTATTTTTCTTTTTTTTATATTACAACTTGTTTGGAATGTAATTTGACAGAAGCTATTAAAACGTAAAAGTATACATATGCGTTGGTCAGTTTTTTTTTTTTTTGTATGTTTGTTTGTTTTAATTTCCATCCAAGTTAGTTAGTGTATAGTGCAACAGTAGTTTCAGGAGTAGATTCCTTAATGCCCCTTATCCATTTAGCCCATCCTGCCTCCCACAACCCCTCCAGTAACCCTCTGTTTGTTCTCCATATTTAAGGGTCTCTTATGTTTTGTCCCCTCCTGGTTTTTATATTATTTTTGCTTCCCTTCCATTGTGGTCATCTGTTCTGTGTCTTAAAGTCCTCATATGAGTGAAGTGATATGATTTTTGTTTTTCTCTGACTGACTAATTTTGTTTAGCATAATACCATCTAGTTCCATCCACATAGTTGCAAATGGCAAGATTTTATTCTTTTTGATTGCCAAGTAATACTCCATTGTGTATATATACCACATCTTTTTAATCCATTCCTCCATTGATGGATATTTGGGCTCTTTCCATACTTTGGCTATTGTTGATAGTGCTGCTCTAGACGTTGAGGTGCATGTGCCTTTCAAAACAGCATACTTGTATCTGTTGGATAAATACCTAGTAGTGCAATTGCTGAGTCGTAAGGTAGTTCTATTTTTAATTTTTTGAGGAACCTCCATACTGTTTTCCAGAGTGGTTGCACCAGTTTGCATTCCCATCAACAATGCAAAAGAGATCCTCTTTCTCCACATCCTCGCCAACATCTGTTGTTGACTGAGTTGTTAATGGTAGCCATTCTGACAGGTGTGAGGTGGTATCTCACTGTGGTTTTGATTTGTATTTCCCTGATGATGAGTGATGTTGAGCATTTTTTCATGTGTCAATTGGCCTTCTGAATGTCTTCTTTGGAGAAGTGTCTATTCATGTCTTTTGCCCATTTCTTCACTAGATTATTTGATTTTTGGGTGTTGAGTTTGCTAAGTTCTTTATAGATTTTGTATACTAACCCTTTATCTGATATATCATTTGCAAATATCTTCTCCCATTCTTTTGGTTGCCTTTTAGTTTTTCTCATTGTTTCCTTTGTTGTGCAGAAGATTTATCTTGATGAGATTCCAATAGTTCATTTTTGCTCTTGTTTCCCTTGCCTCTGGAGACGTGTTGAGTAAGAAGTTGCTGCAGCCAAGGTCAAAGAGGTTTTTGCTTGCTTTTTCCTGAAGGATTTTGATGGCTTACATTTAGATCTTTTATCCATTTTAGTTTTATTTTTGTGTATGGTGTAAGAACGTGGTCCAGCTTCATTTTTCTGCATGTCGCTGTCCAATTTTCCCAGCACCACTTGCTGAAGAGACTGTCTTTATTCCACTGGCTATTCTTTCCTGCTTTGTCAAAGATTAGTTGGCCATACGTTTGTGGATCCATTTCTCTATTCCTTTCCTTTGATATGAGTGTCTGTTTTTGTGTCAGTACCATACTGTCTTGATGATTACAGCTTTGTAATACCCCTTAAAGTCCATAATTGTGATGCCCCCTGCTTTGGTTTTCTTTTTTAACATTGCTTTTGCTATTCTGGGTCTTTTCTGTTTCCATACAAATTTTAGGATTGTTTGTTCTAGCTCTGTGAAGAATGTTGGTATTATTATGATAGGTATTACATTGAATATGTAGATTGCTTTGGGTAGTATTGATATTCTAACAATGTTTCTTCTTCCTATCCAGAGGCATGGCATATTTTCCATTTTTTTGTGTGCCTCCTTCAATTTCTTTCATAAGCTTTCTATAGTTTTCAGTGTATAGATTTTTCACCTCTTTGGTCAGATTTATTCCTAGGTATTGTATGGTTTTTTGGTGCAATTGTAAATGGTATCGATTCCTTGATTTCTCTTTCTGTTGCTTCACTGTTGGTGTATAGGAATACAAACAATTTCTGTGCATTGATTTTTATATCCTGTCACTTTGATGAGTTCGTGCATCACTTTTAGCAGTTTTTTGGTGGAATCTTTTGGGTTTTTTGCATAGAGTCTCGTGTCATCTGCAAAGAGTGAAAGTTTGACCTCCTCCTGGCTGATTTGGATGTCTTTCATTTCTTTGTGTTGTCTGATTGCAGAGGCTAAGACTTCCAATACTATGTTGAATAACAGTGGCAAGAGTAGACGTCCCTGTCTTTTTCCTGACCTTAGAGGGAAAGCTCTCAGTTTTTCCCCATTGAGGATGATATTAGCATTGGGTCTTTCATATATGGCTTTTATGATCTTGAGGTATGATCCTTCTATCCCTACTTTCTTGAGCGTTTTTGTCAAGAAAGGATGCTGTATTTTGTCAAATACTTTCTGTGCATATATTGAGAGGATTGTGTGGCTCTTGTCCTTTCGTTTATTGATTTGATGAATCACATTGATTGTTTTGTGGATATTGAACCAGCCCTGCATCCCAGGTATAAATCGCACTTGATTGTGGTGAATAATTTTTTAATGTATTGTTGGATCTGGTTGGCTAGTATCTTGTTGAAGATTTTTGCATCCATGTTTATCAGGGAAATTGTTCTATAGTTCTCCCTTTTAGTGGGGTCTCTGGTTTTGGAATCAAGGTAATGCAGACTTCATAGAGTTTGGAAGGTTTCCTTCCATTTCTATTTTTTGGAACAGCTTCAAGAGAATAGGTGTTAACTCTTCCTTAAATGTTTGGTAGAATTCCCCTGGAAAGCCATCTGGCCTTGGACTCTTGTTTTTTGGGAGATTTTTCGTTAATAATTTGATTTCCTTACTGGTTATGGGTCTGTTCAGATTTTCTGTTTCTTCCTATTTCAGTTTTGGTAGTTTATATGTTTCTAGGAAATTTTCATTTCTTCCATATTGCCTATTTTATTGCATATAATTGCTCATAATATTCTCTTATTATTATTTTTATTTCTGCAGTGTTGGCTGTGATATCTCCTCTTTCTTGATTTTATTTGGGTCCTTTCCTTTTTCATGAAAGTAGCTAGTGGTTTATCAATTCTGTTAATTCTTTCAAAGAACCAGCTTCTGGTTTCATTGATCTGTTTTCTTTTTGTTTGGGTTTTTTTGTTTGTTTGTTTGTTTTTTTGTTTGTTTGTTTGGTTGGGTTGGGTTGGGTTTCAGTAGCATTGATTTCTGCTCTAATCTTTATTATTTCATGTCTTCTGCTGGTTTTGGGTTTTATTTGCAGTTCTTTTTCCAGCTCTTTAAGGTGTAAGGTTAGTTTGTATATCTGAGATCTTTCTTCCTTCTGTAGGAAGGCCTGGATTGCTATATATTTTCTTCTTATGACTACCTTTGCTGCATCCCAGAGGTTTTGGGTTGGGGTATTATCATTTTCATGTGCTTCCATGTATTTTTTAATTTCCTCTTTTGCTTCTTGGTTAGCCCATTCATTCTTTAGTAGGATGTTCTTTAGTCTCAAAGTATTTGTTACCTTTCCAAATTTTTTCTTGTGGTTGGTTTCGAGTTTCATAGTACGGAAATATGTATGGTCTGATCTTGATCTTTTTGCACTTGTTGAGGGCTGATTTGTTTCCCAGTATGTGATCTATTCTGGGGAACGTTCCATGTACATTCAGGATGAATGTATATTCTGCTGCTTTAGGATGAAATGTTCTGAATATATCTGTTAAGTCCATCTGGTCCAGTGTGTCATTCAAAGCCATTGTTTCCTTGTTAATTTTCCAAATGTATGATCTGTCCATTGCTATAAGTGGGTGTTGAAGTCCCCTACTATTATGGTATTATTATCAATGAGTTTCTTTATGTTTGTGACTAATAATTTATATATTTGAATTATTCCACATGTGGAGCATAAATGTTTACAATTGTTAGGTCTTCTTGGTGGATAAACCCCTTAATTATGATATAATGCCCTTCTGCCTCTCTTGTTACAGTCTTATTTTAAAGTCTAGATTGTCTGATACAGGTATGGCTCCTCCTGCTTTCTTTTGTTGACCATGAGCATGACAGATGGTTAACCATCCCTTACTTTCAATCTGAAGGTGTCTTTATGTCTAGAATGGATTTCTCATAAACTGCATATAGCTGGATCTTGTTTTCTTATTCATTCAGTTAGTTACCCTACGTCTTTGGATTGGAACATTTAGCCCATTGATGTTTAGAGTGACTACTGAAAGATTCTCATGTATTGCCATTGTGTCTTTTGTAGAGTTAGAGGGTCTGGTGGTGTTCTCTGGTCCTTTCTAGTCTTTGTTGCTTTTGGTATTCATTCATTCATTCATTCATTCATTCATTCATTTTCACCTTTTCTCCCCTCAGAGAGTCCCTCTTAAAATTTCTTGCAGGGCTGATTTCTTGGTCATGAACTCCTTTAATTATATTTGTCTGGGAAACGTTTAAAACCTCCTTCTATTTTGAATGACAACCTTGCTGGATAAAGAATTCTTGGCTGCATATTTTTCTGATTTAGCACATTGAATATATCCTGCCACTCCTTTGTGGCTTGCCAACTTTCTGTGGATAGGTCTGCTGCAAACCTGATCTGTCTTCCCTTGTAGGGTAAGCATTTTTTTCCCTTGCTGCTTTCATGATTCTTTCCTTGCCTGAGTATTTTGTGAATTTGACTATGATATGCCTAGTTGATGGTCGGTTTTTGTTGAATCTAATGAAAGTTCCCTGTGCTTCCTGGATTTTGATATCTGTGTCTTTCCCCAGGTTAGTAATGTTTTCCACTATGATTTGCTCACATAACCCTTCTTCTCCTTTTTCTCCCTCTTCCTCTTCTGGGACCCCTATGATTCTGATGTTGTCCCTTTTTAATGAGTTCCTGATTTCTCCAATTCTTAAATTGTGCTCTTTTGCTTTAGTTTCCCTCTTTTTCTGCTTCATTATTCTCCATAAGTTTGTCCTCCGTATTGCTGATTTGCTGCTCTGCCTCATCCATCCTTGCCACTGTGGCATACATTCGAAATTACAGCTCAGTTATAGCATTTTTTAAATTTCATCCTGACTAGTTTCTACTTCTTTTATCTCCACGGAAAGGGATTCTAATCTATTTTTGATCCCAGCTAGCATTCTTATTATCATGATTCTAAATTCTGGTTCAGACATCTTGTTTGTATCCGTGTTGGTTCATTCCCTGGCTGTCATTTCTGCCTGCTCTTTCTTTTTGGGTGAATTCCTTCGTTTCATCATTTTGAAGGAAGAAAAGGAATTAATGAGGTAAAAAAATTAAATTAAATTAAAATTAAAAAATTAAAACACACACACAAACACACACACACACACACACACACACACACACACACACACACACAAATACCAAATAAATGATGCTAGATCCTAGGTGTGTTTTGGTCTGGGTGTTGAAAGGCACATGATAGATTAGAGAAAATAGGGGAAAAAGAAAAAAAAAAGAAAACATTTGAAATTTTGAAAAAATGAGTACAATGAAATAGAATAAAATGAAATGATGAAAGTAAAACAGAATTAGAAAAATTTACAAAAATAGTAAAAAATATAGTATAAACAAATTAAACATTTAAAAAAAATTAATGTTTATTTATTTTTGAGAGAGAGACAGAGCTCAAGTGGGGTGAGGACCCGAGAGAGGGAGACACAGAATCTGAAGTAGGCTCCAGTCTTTGAGCTGTCAGCACAGACCCTGATGCAGGGCTCGAACCTGCAAGCTGTGAGACCATGACCTGAGCTGAACTCAACTGACTAGACACCCAGGTGCCCCAAGAAAAATATTTTTAATAAAAATTGAAAATAAAATTTAACTTTTTCTCTTTCTGTATTTAAGAAAAAGAAGAAAGGAAAAAAAAAAAGAAAATTGAATAGATGGACCAGTAAACAGACTGAAATATGATTGAAATCACATTGTTTTCCCCTAGAGGTCAAACTATGAAGCATGTTATAGTCCATAAACCAAGCAACTGGAGAGACTTCTGGTGCTCCTGAAGAGCGAGGTTGGCCATTTGGGCAGGGCTTAGTGTGACGGTCTGTTCTCCACTAGATGGTGCTGCTTAGCTTACTGGGGTGGATTGTTGTGGCACTTGTAGGTGTGTATGTGCATACATGGGAAGGGTGAAAAATGGTGTCATCCAGCTATCCAGTCTCTAGTATCAGAACTCTGTTCTCCCCAATTAGCAATCGTACAGCCATCCTTTGTCTCCAGTTTTCATCCATTCCCTGTTTTTACACTCTCTGTGACCAAGCCGACAGTTCAAAAGGCATCACCTCCCTCCTGAGTTTGATCTCAGATGTGGTTGTTTTTTCTGACCCCTTACTTCTGAGTGACTAAGGCTTTGATCTGTTCTGCACCTCTGTGGGAGAGTCTCACGGAGCCATGGCTGGGTGCCGGCTGTACCCAGGAGCATTTGCGGGACCATGCTGCTGCTGATGCCCAGAGACTGTGGGTGGGTGCCAGCCAGCCCCAGAAAAAGTTCATGCAATTGTGTAGCAACAGTGTTTCAGGGATTATGGAAAATCACAACACACATCTGGCACCAGGCTTCACCCTTAGCGACCTTGTTCCAGCACAAGCAAATTTAGTTGTTCTCTGGGGTCCACTGGGACCTTTGCCTGTATGTGTGTGTGGGGGGCAAATATCTACCAAATTCCCTCCCAACAGGGGAACCGCCTCTCCCTATGTGACCCAAGGACCCCCAGATTTCACTATCCTCCTGGGGATTTGCCCTTCTCACCAGAGCACCACCAGGTATCAAGCTGCAGAGTTTCAGACTCTGTGGTCCCCCTGTTTATAGAGTCTTAATGGAATTTAAACCCTCTCCTTTCTCCTTTTTCCCTTTTTAGTTCAGTCCCTATGGCCATTTCCATTTCTCCACTTTCTGTCCAGCTGCTTTGGGGGGGGGGTGCTTTTCCCATACTCTCCCCCCATCTCCCTCCTCTCTCCACAAGGAAAAACAGCTCCCTGCTCTCTGTGCCTTCTCTCTCCCCCAGTTCACCTCTCTGTGCTGGGTACCTACTGAGTTCTGTGGTTCAGGTTGTACAGATTGTTGTGTTAATCCTCAAATCAGTTTTCTAGATGTGCAGGATGGTTTAATGTTGACCTGGCTGTATTTCATGGATGCGAGATACACACCAAAAAAACTCATTTACTTTTCCTTGACCCTTTATTTGCCTGTGGTGTGAGGTTGTGATATCTGTTCAGGATAGACAAGACTTATTTTTGATCAGTTGTCTGAAAGCAGGAAGAAAAGCCATGTACAGGTGTTGTTATTTTACAATAAGATAATATATAATAAAATTTGAGAGCCTCCCTGTTCAGAGTGAGTTATTATTTAAATGTTTATAAAATAGCATAATTGGTAAGAATGTATACATGCACTTGCTAGTAGTCAGAACTCTCCAGGATAGTTCCCCCATGAAACTTTTGTTGGAAAACCTTAAAGAGGGTTACAGTTTACTACTGGAAAGATAAAAGAATCATATCTCTTATGGAGAACTCACAGCACTGCCAAAACTATTCTTTTGACGTATCTATATACCTTGCTGGCAAATGAATCCTTTCACAGAGATCTTCAGAAGTTTGCTCTTCTGTAACATTGACCCTTGTCTGTTCTCATTCTCCAGCTTTTTGTTCTCCTTATGTTTTCCCACTCTCCTGTCTTGTTCTCCTTCTTTGGAGAAATTCCATGAATGGGTTGGAGAAAACACCCACTTTCTCTCTCATGCTTTTCTAATCCCTCTCACCCACTTTGCCCTGACCCCCACCCCACATTTCTTCTCTTGATTACCCATCTTCTTAGTTCCACAGCTTTTATTTGGAAAGTGAGTAAAAACAAAACGACTTCAGAGCCCAGACTATGCAAACCAAACCTTTCCTGGAAAAAATGTTTATAACTAAGTGATAAATCAGGACTATTTTTGAGGTGTTGAAAGACTTTTAAGTAAAATAGGAAAGAGAATGTTGCCATAAAAAATTTCTGAAAGTAGGAAAATAAAGATATAATTATTCCTGCAGCAAAACCAAGTATGTAAATGGCCAAAAAGATTGGGGGCTATTGTGTTAAGTTTGGGGATGGAGTTGGACAAAATGTGGCAGGTAGAAAAGACACTCACCTGGCCCAGAGATAGGGCCAGTCCTGGTGAGGGACCAGGACTGGGAGTCTACTGCCTGCTGGCTGCAGGCATTCAGCAGCAAGGGTACCAAATAGCCAATCCCTGGAGAGCAATGGCTAAGATCCAGGAAACTGTGACCCCTCCTATTTCTGAGACTATCAGTGTTCACTTGTCTTTACTATGTCTTTCCATTATAAATGAGACACTGGTTAACTTATCTGGAGTATAGAAATTGATCCTAGGGTATAGAAAGATACCAATTACAATGGAATGAAGTCTAAAGGAATGACTTGTTGGTAATTCACCAAACCGTTCTTTTCATTTTATGCTCATAGATAATGACTTTCCTGTTTTCTTTATACTTAAGTACAGCTATGTGCCTGAGTTCTGGGCAATAAAATTGAGATGGAAATGATGAATTCCATCTTCAAAACCCATCTATAAATACTCCATGGTTGATCATCCTTTATAACCATCTTTTGCCTGATGGGAGAGAACTCTGTAGATATGTATAATAGAGCCACGTTGTGGAAATAAACCAAGAACCTGATATGTTACTTGAAGGAGAATGTTTTGTAAAACGAAAACAAAAATAAGGAAAACCTACCCTACCAGGAACATTTGCCTTTGACTGTTGAGTTAGAAAGGAATATAGTTTACTATAGTAAGACATGGACATTTTCTAGCATTAGAACAATTAATCTACTATTCAAACACAAGGATACTCACAAGGCTGATAGTATTGACTTCTGTGGATCTTCCCAGTATCACCATACTTCAGTTTCCTCATAGCACCACCCAAGAATTCCCAGAAACTTCTCATAACTTTAGTTCATGTGGTTTCCTTGGGTTAACCCCCATCTCCCTCTAGATTCAGAAGTGAACATATGACCTAGGACTCACAATGACCATATCAAATTCTCCTCCATTGTGATAAATAGACCCTTAATCCAAACTGAGCCTAAAAAATTAGGATTTTCGTCTATGTTACAAGGGATAAAACATTATATTTTACAAGGCTTGCAGGTGTAAGAATGTTATTGTAGAGATTCTAAGCTTCTATGTAGGGAATACCAGCCAGATAAAGCAGAAATGAGAAATAGAGAAAGCTTTTTGGTGACATTGAATCCAGCCAAATCTGAAGCAAAATGACCATGAAATTTTGAGTTATGTTAGCAGATACACTGCTCTTTTTCAGTTGGTCATTATATTGGTTTATTATTGCTATAACAAATTCCAAAAAACAAAAAAAAAGTGGTTTAAAACACACATTTATTCTCACACAGCTCTGGAGGTCAAAGTCTGAAATCAGGTTCACTGGGTTAAAATGAGTGTTGGCAGAGGTATTTCCTGCCAGAAGAATTGGTTTCCTGTTGGCTCCTGCTTCTGTAGGCTGCCTACATTCCTTGGCTCCTTCCTCCATGCTGAAAGCCAAGAGGGTAGCATCTTCTCTCCTATCTGACCTCTGTTTCCATCCTTATATCTCTTTGGCACTGTCCCTCCTGGCTTCTTCATATAAGAATCTTTTGATTATATTGTACCAACCGGATAATCCATAATACTCTCTCAGTCTCAGGATTATTAATTTAATCATATCTGCAAAGTCCCTTTTTGTATGTAAGATAACATGGTTATAATTTCTGGGAATTATGACATGGATATCCTTGTGAGGTCATTATTCACCTCACCATAATTAATGTGATTTGAATTTCTATCACTTAAACTTGAAGAGAATTATTTTGAATCTTTAGCTAGTGTCTGTAGGTTGTGGTCAAGGTCTGAGATGCAGGAAGAAGAAGGACAAGAATGTGTATGAAGCAGAAAATAAGCAGACCATTATGTAGAACAGTATAAAACACAATAGTTCACAGAGGACACCTAATAAAAATTTTTGAAAAATAAGCTGTATACTTTGTATGATGTAAATGATGCCAGTCTGCCCTTGGGATATTGTCTGTAGACAGGATTAATTACCTTTGGACTTCCTTACTATGCAATCTTTTAATTTTGTTATAACGTTAAAAGTAAACCTTCTTTATAATTAGAATGACATTATAATTTATCACCCAAATCAGAATATTCTTGAAAGGGAAGAAGATGCTTTTTAAAATTAATTCAGAATAGCAGGTATAAGTTGGAACTCTTCTGAGAAGCTAGATATGGGTTTATCCTACTTATAATAAGATATGACGACAGCAAGTTCTCTAAACCAACGTGTTCAAGTTCCAAGTAAGATGAATGTATACTTATTTTTGTTCACCAGAGAGTGAAATATAAGCAAGTTAAAAAGCCACTAATTTTTTTCCCATTGAGCTTGCAATAATTCATAAATTTATCTAAGACATTGGATTTGTATGTAGTCTGTAGTAATGGGAAAACATCTAACATGGTGCAATTCTTCTGGAAGCTATTAATTATTAAATATATTCACTCATTCATTTTATCCACTTACCAAGAAAATATTTTCTGAGCACTTAATATACACCAACCACAGTACTAGCACAGATACAGATATGGCCACGATAGAAGTACATAAAGAATGCTGGGTGAACCACATCCTGAAAAGGTGAGAATGTGAAATTTGTCCATCTCATTTGAACTCAAGTGTGAATCAGCAGGATTGTTGTCAAAGTCAAAGTCAACGATACGATCAGAATTGCCTTCTAAGAAAGTCCTTATGAAGTCCCCAGCGTTCAGGGAAATCACGTGGAAGAGTCAGGAATAGAGATAACAGTGATAGTTATAAGATTTTCTGAGCAATTACTGAGTGATGGGTACTGTTGCAAATGCTTTTCATATTCTAAATTCATATGTGTCACCTCAACATTCTGAGCTAGTGGCAATTGCTCACCCATTTGGGGGAGAACGACATCATGGTAGTGGTATAATTATTTAAGGCCAAATAGCTAGAAAATAGTGTTGCTGGTATTCAAACTTAGTCTGTCTGACCTCAGGTCTCCAACAACTGCTTCCCACATTGTGTGACCTTTCTGCCTTTTAGCTCCTGCAGCACTTGCCACCTGGGCCACTCATTAGGCACCCATATGTATCTCCTTCTGTTAGATCTCATTCTCTGCCTATGCTCTGTGTTACAAGCTGGATTTGAAGCTACTTACAGACAGGGCCACAATGTAAACATCTTTGTATTCCCCACAGCTTCCAGAAAATCCTTCTGTCTATGATCAGTGAGAAAGAAAACTCTTCAGAATGGCACAAACCAGCTCAAGCTCTCTGCAAAATCCCCATGTATTTCTATGATCTGCAAAAGGAAAGAAACAACAGTAAAAACAACTGTATTTAAATACTTAACATGAGTTAAATGCTACACTAATTTCTTTATGCATTAACTCAAGCAATTCTCATACAACCAAGGGGGATTGGCGTTTTGTCCTCTTTGAACAGATGAAAAAATTGAAACCCAGAGAGTTTATATAAAACACAAAGCTAGGCAATGATGGGGCTGATCCCAAAGTCCATGTAAGACCTATAAACGCTGGTTTCTTAAGTGATAACTTACCAGCTGTCTCTTAGGCCACTTCTTTACTTTCAAAACATCAATTTCCCTCATCATTTTTTCCGGCAGTTTGGAGGTACTGGAGACTGAAGACATGAGAAGGGCTACACTCACTCCATTCCATGCAAGGTAGGGGTCTCGAGACCACAATCCTGAGCAAGTCAGGCCCAGCTAAATATCAAAGGAGAGGGCATGACAGATTGTAAGAAAGTCTTGATCTTACTCCAAGAACTTGGTTACCTGAGCCCCTCACAGCAAGAAGCTGCCTTAGCTGTTCTTCCAAGGGTGAAAAGGCCATGAATGATGAAAGGAGATTCAGCACTCACTGCCAAGAGAAACAGCAGGAGCTGGCCTACCCCTGAGCTGACTATGTCATTAATATCATCCATCCTTAACCCTTCGACCACTAAAAGGAGGTTTTACCTCTTGGGCTGATGTGTCTTCTTCAAACTTCTCATCGCCCCTTAAGACAGATTATTTGTATTTTGCAGAGTTATTTAAACTCCCAAAGAGATCCATTCATTTTGAGTCTATTTGACAAGCTATAATAAACCCTAACAAGTTTTTTTAATAATAAAAAATTAATGTGTGTTAATTGTTAACTGTAATCAATTATGGCAAATATTAAAATGATTTGTAGAGTTCAGACTTAAGAAATTTCCCATTTTTATCCCTGTAAAGTAGATTTTATATCCGCTGTTAATGGATTAAAAAGGCTCAGATACTAGGATTCACTTGAATAATATCTACTGGTTTTAAATGGCCTACCTAGGGCTTGAATTCAAGTGTGGTTTTGCTACATCATTTCATTATACTTCATCCATTGAATTATGCTGCAGTTAAGGAACAGAGATTAGCATCACATTTAGCATCATAGTGCTTTAGAGCTCACCAATCTACCCCATATCTATCATCTAATTTTATCCTTATAAGAATTCTGGCAAGTAGGAATGGTAGGAAATGGTCTCTTTTACAGATGGAAAAACTGAGTTAAACTATATGTCTGAAGGAACATGGAAAGTTAGTTTCTGAGTCAGAGCAGAAGCTTCTCTGAGGGACATTCTAGCACAGTCTCCTTCCACTGCACAATGATAGGCCATAAGTAGCAAAAAGACCATTTAAGATGTGCTTCTTTTCTCTCTAGTTTTTAAAATGAACATATTGTCAACTGAGAAGGTACATTGGAGGCGCGTGGAGACCAAGGTGGTAACACGGGAAGGTGGCAGCAGTGGGCCATTCTGAGTAGCCTGAAACCCAGATTCTAAGGAGCACCATGTAAGCAGCTGGCTCCTGGCTTCAGGGCCTCTGTGGTGTAAACTTGGAAGCTCATTGCAAATGTGGTTTATGACATAGGCTTGGAGATTAGAGAAATCTGGGTTGGGTCCCAGGCATGGTTTGGCTCATTGTGGACTAGGGAGCCTTGGGATTCCCTTTTCTGATCTGTAAAATGGGACGCTATTAGTGCCTACCTCATGGGGCTGCAGTGCTGGCTAACTGAAATAATGCTTAGAAGGCACTTAGTACAGCGCTTATCATAAAAGTGAGGAATCTCTACCTGTGGGGGTGTTGATATTGTTGGGGCTAGGAGGAAAGAAAAGATGGAGGGCTGAAAGCTAGATTTGTTTTGCTTTTTCCTTGATATGATTCTCAGTGGATATTATCAAATTTCTTAATTTCCTTACTGTTTCATTAACATAGCTCCTGACAACCCACAAGGCACTTGCCTTGAAATTAGCTCACTAAATATTCACAGCCAGTCTAGAAGAAAAGCTGTGAAGGGAGTAGGGGTTTGAGAGGGAGAGAGACTCACCCATGGTTACATTTTGAATATCTGGCAGAATGGAGGACAGGAATCACTTCTTTCATCTCGTTATTCTCTGGCTGGTAGCCTGTCCTTGGCTCCCCATGAGAAGCAAAACCAAACCACAAATCTGACTTTCAGAAAGACATCAGAAGACATTCACCCATCTCCCACACAAAGTGGGACTTCCTTATGACAATGTAGGTGCCGGGGAGTTCCCTGAAACCCAAGGCTTGGCTGGGTAATTCCTGTTTACACATTCTAAATCTTGCTTCCAGGTATCAATTCTACCATTAACCCAGGATGCAACCTTATATTTCCATCTAATCTTCAAAACAAGAGAAATCTTCTACATCCAAAGGATGTGCTTGTTATTAAATATATGTGCCTGTTCTAAATGCCATCCTCTTGTCTGGTCCATTTCCTGAGTCTAGAATATAATCTCCCTTATTTTCTTCTTGGCCAAAGTATATATCCTATAACATACTTCAGGGTTTCCTCATCCATAAATCTTCCCTTATATTTATCAGTCCCTTCTTCCTTTGAATTTAGAGCATTTGTTTGACCATTTTTTTGCAATAGTTCATACACAGCCAGCCTTGTGGCATCATCAAAAGATATTTATGACTTACCCAGCCACCTATATTAGGCTTTCCCTGAGGCAAGAAAGTGCCATCTGTAGTTCAACATCACTTTTATCTTAGAGCCCAATACCTGGCACATAGCAAAATGTCAATAAATATTAAGTTATTTGGTTAAGTTAGAATATTATATTCCTTGTGATTATTAATTCACTCCATAATGATAATTCTACATTCTTCATGTCAATAGTTTCCATTTTTTAATGTTTATTTACTTAGAGAGAGAGGTAAAAAGAGAGGGGGGAGGCAGAGGGAGAGAGAGAGACAGAGACAGAGAGAGAGAGAGAGAGAGAGAGAGAGAGAGAGAGAGAGAGAGAGAGAGAACAAGCAGCAGAGGGGTAGAGAAAGAGGGAGGGAGAGAATCCCAATCAGGCTCCACACGGCCAGCACCAAGCCCAACATGGGGCTCAATCTTACAGGCCCTGAGATCTTGACCTGAGTCGAAATCAAGAGTTAGACACTTAACCAACTGAGCCACCATGGCACCCTCAATAATTTCCATTTATTGGGTCGCCAATACTAAGTAGACACTTTGCTGAGTATTTATCAGACATTATATGACCCAATATTTTGAAAACATTCAATGTTGTAGACATTATCATCTCTGTCATTTTTTGTATTACTAAACTGAGAGGTTAAGTAAATTTCCCAGTTAACTAGCTGGTAAAATGATGAAGTTGGTCTTTGGTTCCAGGAAGTCTGATGGCAGAACTCACATCCTTAACCACCACTTTATGTTGTTTTCCAGAATTTGTTTGGTTCTGTGATTCTCTCACACAGCAAGTACACAGAAAACATGTTTTGGTGTTGATAACAATGATGGCTGCTAATAACCTTGACTTGAGAGATGCCAAGGAGGAAAGCTGTTCTCCCCTCCAGTTCCAGGAAGTGAACTGTCTCAGAATGCAGAATCTATCACAGTTTAGAATCACCTACAATAAAAGAGGGAAAAAATTAAAAGAGACTTCTGGTAAGTAGAAGTCAAATTTCAGCTTTGGTTTGTTCTTCTGTTTAAAATGCATCTTTTGGACTTGTTGCCACCTGCAAGATCTGAAAACCCTTTTCTGTCAGTATAAACACTTGTACCTTGCAAACATGCAAATACTTAAGAGACCTCAGTGGAATTTTATTTCCATGGCAGCTTGCTTCTAATCATAATTGGCCAGCTGGTATATTTCCCCAGAGTATGCTTAAAACATATATTTCTTATCTGTAATGGAAATACCACTTGTCTTCTTATTCTCATTAAAAAACAGGTGAGATAGTCCAACTTTAAAGAGAAAGACAGAAATGGGAGACTCCATTCTATCTAGGGTGATATATTCTTTGAAATTCCAGAACACTTATTTCTCCTCCAAACAAATATTTCTTTTTGGAGTGTCCAGGTTCTGGGTCCATGTGTAGATCAGTCTCTGTTTATTTGTTTGTTTTGAATCACTTGGAAGTTGCTCTATCATGCTCTATTTGGCATTCAAAGTGTTCTTAAAAGAAGAGGGAAACAGACTATAATTTCTGGATACCTTTTATTGAAAGATTAAAGTCTTATCCTAGTAACTAATTAGTCTTTAATAGGACCCCAGATAGATCATAGTAGCCCAGATGTCACAATGGTTGTGACTTGAAAATAAAAAGTAACCAACTCACCATATGTCATATAGCAAGGCCTAGCTAAGCATGATCAAAATACCAATCATACTTTTAACTCCTTCTATCTTGTGTATTTACATAGCGAATAAAGGCAAGTCTTGGAAAAACTGACTTACATCTCATGATTCTTAAAATGCAAGATTTTATCCAGAGTTATCCAACATTTATGAGCTCAGACTCATTGGGACAGATTTTATATTGGAGCAGTATGGTCTCTAGGATTTGAATATCACAAACTGTGGGACGGGACCTGGAAATCCGTAGCTGTAAAAGAAATCCAGGCGAATATGCTATTAGGCAGAGTTGGATGCCATTGATGTAAACCATGTGAAAATCATCCCAGCCTAACCTAGCCCACCTGAAGAAGGCTTTTCAGTGAATAAATAGCCCTGACCAGGTGTGAATGAGTACAGGATTTTGGTTTTATTCCTCGTTTAGAAGCAAGTGCGTTGTGGGTTTTGGACACGTCACCTCATCATTTTGTTTCTTCTTTGTAAAAGGTAAGGGATGGATGACTTTTCTATCTCCAGTATCTTGTTACAGGACAAAGTCGTTTCAAATGAAAACATGTAAGTATTTTGGCCAATTCTACTCTCTCTGTTGCCATCTTTTTCTATGCAGAAAGCCAAGCCCACAGCTATTCTGATTCCCTCTGCCTTTAAGGGGTATCTGAGTTAAGGAGCTACATGAATCAAGACACACAAACACTGTGTGTATCAGACTTGTTGATGTACACAAACATCACAAGTGACAAGGTCCTTTTCTGGAGAGTGGAGGAATTGGTCTACGTTTGTTGGGCTGTAAGAAGAGAAACTACAGTGAAATTTTGAATATGCATTCACCCTGAAACAGCTCTGCTGGAAAACTTTAGATTTTTGGGAGGGATCTTTAGCATATTTTCTCTTGGTAATCTTCTGTGATATTTTTGTAAGAGAACTACTGTTGTGTACTAAAGAGCAAAAGCAACCTATGTGTACGTCTTTTGGGGTATAAAATGGCAGTGGAAAAAATATTGAAATCGAATGGAATTTTTCTTTTCTGGTAAAATTTTAGTAAGAGGTAGGGTATTGGTGGTAAGGCCAGGAGTGTTATCTGTTTAAAAAAGTGTTTTTACCAATGTGTTTTATGGACTAATTAGCATAATTCTCTGCAGATGCTCCTAGAAAACATCTTCAGTTTTTGGCATAAAAATTTGGAAAATGCATTAAGATCCACAATGCCCATTATAATAAAGGTACTGCTAAGTCCAGCAGTTGGAACAAAATACATAGTTGCTAAACTTAATTATAAAAATGCATCTCTCCAAACAATGCATTTATCAAGCACCTGCACAACTAGCTTTCTGTGGAAACAGGTTGCCCCTTAGAATTGTTTGTGGTATATTGCACAACTGCACAATGCTCAGGGTTGCCATTAACCTTGTAGTCATCACAACTAGGTACAGCTTTTAAACCATCATTTGTTTGCTTTGGCAGATGGCAAGAAAGAATGCTACCCCTTCATGGTAGGGGTAGATTTGTTTTTTATGTCCTGGTAATTCACTTTGTATGGTGGCACAGTGAGGAAAATAGCATTTTAAAGAAACAAGGGTCAATTTCTCTCATAAGGATAAAGGAAAGAGGTGTTACCTCTTTTTGAGATAGTTGTTTTAAGTTGCTACACTGAATTGTATTCTTTCAGCATTTGTTAAAGACCTATAACTGTTTAAGTGAACATTACAGTCAATTGCTCTTGGATATCCCTTACCTTCAGCTATAGACGTTTTCTTCTAAATTTATTTAAAAAGGCAAACAACTATCATCTGTGACTCGGGGCAGTAAGCATTCTAAATATCCAGTTTTCAATTGTTTCAGGAGAGTAGTGTTCATGGAATCAACTATAAAGAGTTAAGTTGCCTGTTGGATTTGCGTCTTGAAATTATTGGGACAGTGGAAGGGTAGGCTAAATTGTATGTTGTAATGGTGATTCTGCAATCCATATGATGTTGGATATGGAGATGTTCTTTGCTCTCACCCAATTTTTCATGTGGAAAACGAGTGTCATCATGTCTGCTATATGGAGATCAAATATGTTGAATGACATAAATAGAGAAGAACTTTGTAGACCCAAACAAATTTCTAAATTACAAGTTAGGTAACTGCCAGTTACTGAAGTATTGCTTCCCAGCTGGAGCTGGGACTTATGCCACATTTCTGGTTTGCCAGCTGCTTCCTGTTAAATTTCACAGAAAGGGTACTGTAATGGGAGAGTAGAAAGCTGGAGTCTGTCTCTTATCGTTTTGCTTCTTGTTTTTTTGTTTTCTCTTGGGATGTGTATTCACTTCCTGGTCTCTTAGCAAGACTCTGGCAAAGTTTGTTTGGAGCAAGTTACTAAAGTACCAGCAATGGATTCTCTTTTGCTGGTTTCCAATAGTGTGAGAAGTAGCTTCAGTGTACCCCTCAGACTCCAGCATCTGCCTGGAGAGTTCGGGGTCCCAGTCAAATGGACTACCCCATCTTAGCCTAGAGACACCAACACCAGCAAAGAGTAACCCCTTGTCACAGATTTTAATTTCTTCTCTGTGGGGCTCTGAATTTCCAAGTTTAAATTACTGCATTCTCTTCTTATTGTTCCTCAACCTTTGGGTTGGTAATGTTTTTTTTTATTTTATCTCAGATCTTGTTAGTATTATGATACATTATTGTTTTCTTTCTACCATTTTAATTCTTCAAAACCTAAACACTTCTGTCTACATGACATTCTGTTTCTAGGACCCTTATTGATAAAGTAAGTTAGTAAACAGGATTGGTTTCTGCCTTCCCACTTATTCACATTTGGTTTGCATAATGAAATATGCAGGCATGTTTTCCTCTTCTACAGAAAAGTACCTTCTTACTCATTTATCTATGGTTATGAATTTCTTATTCTTTTGACCTAACTTAATTGTCCCACTTCTTCTAGAGACAATAAAGTCCAATACGGATTTGCCTTTGTATTTAAATCTGGTAGTTTAAGTATCAAGGACAACCTCTGTTGTCATCAAAGTTGAGAATTAGAAGTAACAACGATTGTGCAAACTGGAAACTGCACTCCAAATGGTGTCAAATCCAGAAATACTGAAAATTAAAACCAGATCAGTGAAATAGTATTTAGTAAGAGCTTATTGTATTTAGAAGAGTCCATTAACAGAAGTCTTCAAATCCAAAGCTGATAGGAAAGTGAAATGACAAAAAAGTGAAAATGAGAGTGTTAACCTTTACAGTGATTATTACAATGGGGTTTCTAGGCACCAGAAGATTGGTTAAAATATCTTCTACCATTTTAAAAAGACAAATTTTTATCGGACATTTTTAAGAACATAAATTGCGCTTCTGCTCATGAAATGAGCCAGATTTGTTTTGCTTACATGGCTTAAATGGCTTTGTTTGCTGTGGGAGAATTCAAGTTTGGTTTCCATTTTGCAATTTACACTAACAAAGAGCAGTTACTTTAATTAGCTTCAGCTGCTGTGTGTGTGTGTGTGTGTGTGTGTGTGTGTGTGTGTGCGCGCGCGCGCGCGCGCGCGTGTGTGTGTGTAAATTTTACAAGGAGCCAGAAACAGATTACCTGAATATGGCTATTATTTAAACATAGCTTTATATTTTTTGGTTTTGTTCCGAATTACTGTGCAGTCTACCCATGTGCAGACCATGCAAAACTTATGCAAACCAGATTTGGTCTCCTGAACATGATCTGGCAACTTTTTAGGGAATGCAAAACCTTCTCTGATAGCCTGGTATGAATGCATACTATATGATAATTATGTTAGCAGCTGAAGAGGAAGAAAAACACCCTCTTAGCACAGGAAAGACTCTATTATAATGGAGGCAATTGATCAAACAATTCTGATTTCAAAGAGATCTGTTTCTGAAAAGTGTTCTCCCTTTCTGTTACAATTAAAGAATGTATAACATTGCAAGAGTTTCTGTTGAGAAATTTCAGGAATTGAGGTGGAACTAGAAGGACACCCTTATAAAAACATTTTTTTTACAATTCCTTAAGTTGAATGAGCATTTTCTTCCAAATACATACTTTGAAATATTAACATCAAATTTTAGACGAATGAATGACGTAGACTTTACTTACTTATAAAAAGTCACCACTCTTCTTTATTACCTGTTTGATGACTTTGGGTTTAAGTTGATGGGGGGTAGGGGGGCGGAGGACACACAGAGTATGATGGTCTAAGTAACAGGACTTGAGAATTGTTTTTGAGTGAACCAAGTTAGTATGTATCAAAATCTATTTTTGTATGTGGTGATGATAGTATTTACAGTGAATTGCTGTTTGAAATGAAAATGAGTTTTCCATCATTAAATCAACAAGTCAATCACTTAACAAGTTCCTATTTTTGCCAGTTGCTTGGAAACCATCTAACACTATTTTTACTTTTCCTCCTGCTTTTGGGCAAGTACTCCTCTTTGCCTGGGTATCTACCCTTCTTACCCCATGTCCATCTATCAGTTCCTTAACTGTTCTTTGTGGCACAACCTCTAACTTAAAAGGCTTTCTTAGACCTCCTTAATAAAATTCAATTACTTTTTCTCACGGTATATTTGTATAGTTGGTTTCTATGGCTCCATATTTGCTCTTAAAATGTTTCAAGACAGACTTCTTTAACTCCAAGCACAGACGTATTTAGAGTTACTATATTTAATGACTAAGCATAGAACTTAGAGTAAAATATTGTGTTCTCAGACTTTTCCCCTGTTCTTGAGATATTTATCATAAGCAATTTTATAAAAAAAAAAAAAACTGTTAGTCCTAAGCCATGGCTGAAGGATCCTTAAACTAAAAACTGCTGCTCATTCCTTCTAAACTATGGACTGGTGAGATTACCTGATTATGAGGTAGTAATTCACCAGTATATCACAGGATTTTCTTCAATGGAAAATATCAATGGAATTTGATATTCCAACAAACTTGCCATTTCTCCAGTGATTTCTACTTCAACAAATGGTATTACACTAAATCCTGATGATAAAATCCATAAGTGTGGACATTTTCCCCTTGGTCTATCATCCAAAACTATTAAATCACTGCTGGGTTACAACTTTAGGAGTGTCCTGGGTAGAATGTGAGAGCCTGAAAAAGAGGCATACCACTTTAGGTTAGTAAGTGGCAGTTTTAAGAAGCAAGCAAACTTCCATCTGAGGCTTGATTTGGAGTACTGCAACATGAATAGATCTCTGCACCTACCCACCAGGACTATAAAATTCTATATAGAGGCCTTAAGTGGTTTCAGGCATGTGTTCACTCCAGCTAGTCTCAACAACACCTTACAATCCAAATGCTACATCCTGGAATGGAAACTAGTATAGAGGTGACAAGCCAGACCTACATTCCAAGGACAGGGGAGACGTGAGAAGCCTCGACTTTCCTGAGTTCAGCTCAATGGTCAACTGACCGCTAGGTCGTTTTGATAACCTTGTCCAAACAGCAACCAACTGTATTCTTGGTAGGATTTTGCTGTTTTGTGTGTGTGTGTGTGTGTGTGTGTGTGTGTGTGTGTGTGTGTGTGTGTTTTACCAGGGAGAGGAAACCTATCAAAAAGATTTAAGAGACACTAACCACATGCAATGAGGTACTTTGCCTCCTAGTTTGTAGAAACCAATGGTTATTAAGGATATTTGGGGCACCTGGGTGGCTCAGTCCCTTAAGTGTCTGACTCTAGATTTCAGCTCAAGTCACAATCTCATTGTTCATGGGTTCAGACCTTGCCTAGGGCTCTGTGCTGACAGTGTAGAGCCTGCTTGGGATTCTCTCTCCCCGCTCTCTCTGTTCCTACCTGGCTTGCTCTCTGTTTCAAAATAAATAAACTTAAAAAGAACTTTATGTAAGATTTTGAACAGTGACTAGGTCTAAATGGTATTTAGAAATAGTCTATTTTCTTTGTTATAATGGTAAGGTTTGAAAAATAATGCCCACAGCTAGATATATTTATAGATGACAGGATATAATGTCTGATTTACTTTAAGATAATCTCATGGTCAGGTGGGAAAGTAGCTGGGGATATAGATGATAAAAAGATATTTTGAAATATTTCTTTTTCTAAACATCAGCTACTTGAGAGTCCCACTTGTAGTTAGCTTAGGCCTCCCATTCCCACTGCAGAAGGCCATCACTCACCTCTTAACTATAGTCTTAACAATAGATCTGAACTGCCAAGTCTACCTCTCCCATTTTATTCTATATATTTCAGTTAGATATTCTTCTGAAAATACAAACTTGATCCCACTTCCCTGCTTAAAATTCTCTGGTGTAAGTTGCAAATTCTTTGGCACAGTTAAGAAAAGTATTTACTTGGCTTCTCTTTGGCAGTTTTCTCTATTACTGATGTATACTTGTAAACACGTATAATTCTCATTGTATTAAACTTCTCATGGTCTGGTATCTCCTGTCCTATTTCTCATCAACTCAAAGCCATCCCTCACTTCTTTAGCTTTTCTTCAACATTAATTATTTTATGATGTTCAGTTGACTTAGAATTTGCTTCCTTACCACTCCACTTCAACCAGAGATATTAGAGGCCATAAGACTTTTACCAGCTCCTATCAGTTTGTAGCTGTTGCATGTACCTCTGTGTTGAGCAGAATCTGAGGCTCAGTGTATGTAGAATATGCCATGAATAATTTACAATGTCTGCAAGGTTGAGTGGGGGAAAGGAGGGGTGGTTAAATGGTTGTCTGTCTTTGCAATCACTAAAGTATATTTGAAAGTAGGGTCTGTGTTAGATTCATGATATTGTTTAATTTTAACCTTAAAACAACACGATGAACAATTAATTTCATTAAATCCTTGCCTAAGCTCTCCGAATAAATGGCTGAAACTAGATACATTCAAGTCTACAGCTTTGAATCCAATTCATATTCCTATTGGATGGAAAAAAAAAACCCAACAGTGGCTAATGTTCTCTGAATTAAACTGATTGCTGGAAGTACATTAGAGTATCCAAACAGTACTGTGTAAAAATGGAGAGGATATAAGACCTTGTTCTTGCCTCAAGAGGCTAGAAATCCTTTTGAAATGTGACATAATTTCCTTCTAGTTATTCCAGGTTTAAAGTGCTGGACTGTTATATATTTATAACCATTTGGGGAAAGCCAATTAGAAGAACCTGAGAATCATCTTTTATTTTCACCTACTTTCATGTAGGCCATTATCTTAGCCCTGCTTGGCTGCCAAGGGTGGAGTGATTTGTACCTTCCATCTTGTTTTGGGATGGGGTTGGAGGATTGAAAATTGAATTTTAGTTTCTTCTGGGTTTATGTTTCCTTATTCAACTTTTGAGCCTCCACCAAATGTAGATTTTATGGGCAATCCAATTTGTGCTTGTTTGTATGGGGGTAACATTCTTATGCAACTTGATATAGCACCAGTAAAGGCAGAACAACTCTGGCTTCACCATTTTCCCTCCATTGTGAATAATAGACCTGAGATCCCAGTGACATAGATGGCAAAATTGGAACTCTCTCATGAAGAATTAAATACTTAGAACAAAGGTGTTTTTCTTGAACAAAAACAACACATAGTATATCATAATCTTGTCTATTTCTAGTGATTATTCCTTTCGTTAAAGAAAGGACAATGACATTGTAAATAGAATGCCCTGTCCAGTTACGGTAGTTCCATCTTGAAATTTATTTTTAAACGGCCCCTAAAGCACAAGGGAAACAAGTAGAATTTGAAGTCACTCAGTATAGATTCAAATCTTGATCTTTGCTCTTCTCCTGTCCTCATTTACCTTTATAAACTTGGGAAAGTTGCTTATAGCAAGTCTCACAGCATTCATGCAGAATGGAAAACTGTTCTTCCAACCAGGGTTGTTAAGTGTTTTAAAAGCAATAATATGTGATGTACAAATAGGTGATCAGAAACAATAAGGGTGGTGGTGATGACCACAATGAAGAGGATGATGCCAGTGGTGGTGGTCATGTTACTTGTAAGTAAATAGGAATACAACTTCAAGTTCTCCATCAATCTCCTTAAATTCAGCACAGATCTGTGAGTCGACTTCTGCATACCTCTCTGTCCTTACAAATATAACCAGTTCTATGTCTTACTTAGTTATGTTGTGTACACATGCTGGGGAATATCAACAAACTCTGCTATTCTTACTTGTTCTAACTTAATTTTTTTAATTAAATCAGTTAAAAAGGAAAGCCTTTATTAGGGAACCTGGCACATAGTAAATGCTACATATCTGATAGTTGTTCTTAGTATTAATATTTGTAGTTAAGCATCTATTTTATATATAGTTAAAGCTATATATAAAATATATAACATTGTGTATATATATATATATATATATATATATATATATATATATAAAGCTATAGTTAAAACTACATAAATATATGTAGTTAAGCGTCTATTTTACTATAGACGAGGCATTGATCATTTTCTGTAAATGGTCCGCATAATACCTCTAGGTCTCAACTGTTTCTCATTTGACCAAACTTCTATAACTTGCACTAGGATTTTGTATATACATTCTTGTTTGTTTCTTAGAATGTAAGATATGGAATTGACAGTATTGAAACAAGACCTACAACAATGGAGGTTTTCCTTTCCTGAGCCAAAATAATGTCTTAAACTCAGTTCTTCCTTAATTATTCCTGGATTCCTAACTCGATAGTTAACCCCTGTGCCATGGAGCCATCTCTATATAAACTTATTCCTCAACATTCCAACATCATTCATGATCTCACTTTGGTGTCTCCATTATGATAAAATTGTTCTTCCTAAAATTTTCAAGGACTTGTAATTTGTTAACTTTTTGGTTCATTTTTCTTCCTACTCAGTGGAAATATCAATGTTCATACTCTGACTAGGACAACAACTTCCCCTTTTGACTAGGATTTGAATGTTCTTCCAGCTTTTATGCACTGACTTCCTTTCATCTAGAATGACTTCAATTCTTGATAGGGTTGTCCTAGAAAAGAGGGGTTATGTGTGGAGGTCCTTCCTCTTAGCAAGACTTAGATACTTAACTAGGCATTATGTTGAACACTTGTCATAGATGATTGCATTTAATTTTCACTACAGCCAGTCAAGTTGCTAGTAAAATCCAAATTTGACAGAGAGGGAGACTGTAGTTGAACTATCCAAGACCCCATAGCTAGAGTAAATGTGGAATTCAGATGCAGGAAAGTGGATTCTGAACACTTCTGTTCCTGTACTTTACTAAATAAAGCATTCGCTTACATATGTAACTGTATTTGTTACCATTTAGCTGTATAAATTTGTATCTTCTCCATTTCTTTAAAAATGTCTTAATGTTTATTTATTTCTGAGACAGAGACAGAGCATGAGTGGGGGAAGGGCAGAGAGAGAGGAAGACAGAGAATCCGAAGCGGGCTCCAGGCTCTCAGCTGTCAACACAGAGCCCGAGACACGGGGCTCAAACTCATAAACCGCAAAATCATGACCTGAGCCGAAGTTGGTTGCCCAACCGGTTGACTGAGCCACCCAGGTGCCTGAAATATCTTCTCCATTTCTTAACACAAGTTTAGCTTTCTTGTGTTATTCTCAGCACTCAGATTTGAGATAGAGCCTGTGTCTTCTGAATATTATGCTGGGATCTAGCACAAAACAAATCCTATGTGGGCTCAAATTCTGTTGAATAAGCAATATTAAACAGAAGTGAAAAGTTGAGGAATTAGAGAAGACCTAGATCAGTGAGCTCACCCTGTAGTGACACAAATCATAGAACCAAGGAGAGAAATCAGATTTTAAAGCCTTGATGCTAAATGCTAGGTTACCATGTGTCTCTTTTTATTTATGTATAAAATATCTGTGGTTGAGAGGAGGCTACTCACAGACCTTTAAATGCCCATTAAGGTTGAATAATGTGTGCTCTATATTTAATTCATGAGACTGCAAACCCAAGAAATTTGGACACACACAAAAAAAGGTCAAACTTCACATTCTCAGAATAGTTCCTTTGAGCTCCAAGTAGGGAAGAAATATTTTAGAAGGTGCACACTTTTCATCTTACCACTAATAAGTAAATTACCAGTTAGATATTAAACAGTTGATGATAACCCCACAGCTCCCCAAAGCTGTTTTGTCTCTGGCAACTTCACCCTTGGCATCTATGATATTATAACTGTTATAACCTGTTTGCTTAGCAAGTAATGGTAACATTTTTGCTTACTACTAAAAAGTAATGATCACAGGTATGTTTTCCTTGACACTGACTGCCATCACAGAATTGAGAGAAATGAGTTTTACCATCTTGACAGCCTGTGAAACCAAAACTAAGTAATATAAATGGCGAATCTGTGTACTCCTTGATAGTTTAATGATACTGTTTAATTGTTGGCTGTCTCAAAAACTACATACTAGATTATTATTATTGTTTTTACCCTCACGTATTTGGTGGCATCAATTAACAATTAGAAACTAACACTAAAGAAATGGGTAACTTAACTCACAAAGCTATAACCAGACAGATTTCCCATACTCAAAGCAGGTATAAATATTTCTGTGCTTGGACTTGGAATCTTGATTGGTTTCCTTACATTTGAAAAGGATTATCCCTGGGTAAGTTGTCTACTATTTCAAGGAATCTTGCTAGCTCTGGGGGGGGCGGGGGAGGCAGTTCCTCTTGGGTCAGCAAAGTCACAGATGACAGAGCATCAGAATATAGAAAACAAAAGACTTAGTTAACACAGTGACACTTTGCAAGACTTGAAATCCAGACAGCCAAAAGTATGCTGGAAATGTTAAGGAAAGTGCTGCAATTTTTTAAGAGTATTCTTACTCAGTTTATGATAGACTATCAAAAACTCTGAAGTATGAAGCACAGATACTTAAATGGAACATTTAACTTTGACACATGTGAACCTATGAAGACATTAGTATAATGCACATACATATTACTTGCCAAAATTTACTCCTCCCCATCTATAATTGCTCAGTTTTGACCTTCTCTATTCCCTCTCCCTATTTCCCATGAAATGACTCCTAAGTCTTTTGTCCAAAGAGCTTCGTTGATAAGGAGTTTGACATAGAAAAAAAAAAACCCTATAATATGTGCCTTCTTTCGGTAGGGCTTCTTTGACTCTGTGTAATCATTTTGATTTATCTATATTGTTGAGTGTATCTATGGTTCATCCTATTGCTGAATAGAATTCACTATTGAGGGCATGGGGGCCACAACTGGCTTGGAACTACTACAAACACAGCTATGCAGTTTGTGTAAGTCTTTGTATGGACCTAGACTTTCAATCCTCTGGGTCACTACTCAGAATTAGAATTCCAGGTCACATAGTAGGGGTCTGTATTATATTTTAAGAAATTATGTGTTTGCCAAAGAGTCTGTGCCATCTTACATTTCCACTGGTAATGTATGAGGATTCTGGTTTCACCATAACCAATATACTTGGTCTTTTTGTTTTAATGTTGACATTTTAATTTTAATAGATAATAGTATTATATTGCAATTTTAAGTTCTATTTCCAAATATTCACTATAGTCAATGAAGTTGATAGTAACTAATGATATTGAACATCAAGTCGTGTATTTATTTGCCATTAACACACTCTTTTTTTTTTCCTAATGTCAGCTCAATCTTGGCTCATTTCCTCACTTGATTTTCTATTGAGTCCTTTATTTCATTATGTATTCTAGACAAAACTCCTAGATAAGATTTGCAAACATTTTCTGAATCTATGGATTGCTTTTTTTTTTTATCCTAACAATGTCCCTTAAAGAGAAGTTCTGTGTTTTGACAAAGTACAATTACATTTTTCTTTATGAGCCATATGCTAATACCTAAAACCTGTGTTTTGTATATAACCTCAAGTTTTGTCTTAGGTTTTCCTACAGAAAACTTGAAACTTGTGAGTTTGCATTTAGAGCTATAATTTATTTTGAGTTAATTCTTACAAAGATTGATATTAAGACTTGACTTTTTTTTTTTTTTTACATAGAGGTGACTAACTTTTCCAGCACTATTAAAGAAAAACTATCCTTATCCATTTAATACCCTTTCAACTTAATTTACTGAAGACTAATACATAGGCCTATTTCTCAATTCTCTTTTGTTCCTTTGATCTAGTGGTCTTTTTATTCAAACTCTATAAAAGCTATAGTAATCAAAGTCAAGCAAGATAAATCTTAACTTTGTTTCATTTATCAAAGTTGTGGCTTTTCTAGGTTCTTTGCATTTCTTTACTTTGAGACTAAGCTTTTCATGTTTTTCTGGTAGAAATTGTTTTTGTTTATGGTAGTATCTGTACGCCAACTTGAGAACTGACATTGTATACCAATACTATCCTCTGATCTGTGGGCATGGTATAACTCTACTTAGGTCTTACCAGTCATGCTTTATAGATTTCACTATATAATTCTTGTAGATCCCTCATCTTATTGTCCCCTATTTTATATTCTGGTATGAAAGATAATTTAATTTTCAAGAATTGTCTGATATGGAAACAAAATTGATGTTCGTCTTAGGTTCCACATGTTAAACTTAAGCCTACTAAAAACTTAATAGAAGTAATAAGACTTTCTATGGTAACTATTATCTGCAAATAAAGACAATTTTTATTTCCTTTCCAATCTGGATGCCCTTTTTTATCTCTCTCCCTCCCTGCCCCAGACAGTAACTCTAATTCAGTGGAGTGGTAAATACTAGTCTCAGAACCTGAAATACTGGGACAAATCATATGCTCCCTGAATCCTACCCCTAGAATATAATTCATAACAAGTACGCAAGAGCTGTTTTCTGAGTAGTAATTAAACAGTTGAGAAGACCACCTTTTCTACCTTGGTCAGATTTGGGGGTGGAGAGGAAAAAAGTGTCTTCTGTTCTAAAGAATGTTTGGAAATGTACACCAAGGTGAGACCACCTACGAGACTATTTCAAATGAGGAACGAGGGTGGGTTTTGGTGATGGTAGACACAAGTAGAAGTAAACCTAATGACCGACTAATGATAGATGGAACATGGAACCTAGCACAGTGCCTGTTACATAGGTAGAATTCAAATACTACTTAAAAGTGATATGGAAAGAGGAAGAGAGAGAAGAGTGGCAAAGCCAAGTTTCATGCTTTACAGGTGGCATTAGGAGAATCCAGATTGAACTTTCTCACTAATTTTGCCTGATCATATTTAAAACACCTAATGGCATATAAAACCAAATCTAGTTAGGGGTGTGTTCTCTTATAAAATTTGAAGCTTTCATTTGAGGCAACAAAACCCTTTCTATACCCTTCTTTAAAAATTCATTTTCTATGCTTTAAATATAATAATCCTTAACTAGAGACAAATGCATTCCCACTATAAGTAGTTTACTAAAGAGTATCAGGTTAAAATGCTCCAAGTTCTAAGACTTCTCTGAGAACAGCATTATTTTACCTCACATATATAATTTCTTAGTAGAGAAGATAACCGAATTGAATTCTAGTGCATAGCTTTAGTGTAATAAGCTCTAGTACATAACTTTGGACTTGATCTGGCACAGATCAGATAGAATTGATCAAACAGTCTGGAAGAGACAGGATTGATGAGGCTTTCTGCCTGGGGCATTGGCTTCCTTTAGAGTGGTAATATGCCCATACTGTGTGTGTGTGTGTGTGTGTGTGTGTGTGTGTGTGTGTGTGTGTGTAGAGTACAATGCACCATGAAAGAAGAAATGCCCTTTACCAGCTGGTGGCCTCATGTCTAGTCTCATTGGACAGGACTTATACTAAGTATTGGACATTATGGAAATTAGTACTTTGCCCCTAGAGCCTTACAAGCTGAACAGATTTTGTTGGCAAATCTCCTGAAAACTCTATTTCCAGAAGCAGCCAATTACTTTATATCATTTGTTACATACATCTGTCCTTTTGTTATCTGAGACTTTGTAGGGATGAGAAAATGTTACTAACATAAAGTGACCGACGAAAATAGCAGAGTCTGGATTGATAATGTTGTAACAAAGGATATAGGTTCTTAAAAACCAAGTAGTGACCCCTAAGTGTAGAGGGCAGTAAAAGGACTTTCCCAAGGTATTTTGAGTGAAATTTGTGATAAAACATAGATAAAAGAATCTGAAACTTCAAGATGTTTGCCCTGAAACAATCCAACAAAACTTCAATTAACCAGAATATTTAGAGGCTGACATCATGGAAATGGTTTTGTATTGAGGTAACGTGAATTTTTAACTAACTTTTTTAAAAGTGTAGTTGACACACCATGATACTTCAGTTTCAGGTCTACAAGCTAGTGATTAAAAAGTCTATACTTTATGCTTTGCTTACCATGAGTGTAGCTACCAGCCATCACATTACAAAGCTAATAATGCAGTATGGTTAACTATATTCCCTATGCTGTGCCTCTTATTCCTGTGACTCCTTCATCTCCTAAATGGAAGCTTAGGATTCCCATTCTTCTTTACTCATTCTGCCTGCCTCCCCCAACCTTCCTTCCCTTGGCAACCATCATTTTTTTTCTCTGTATTTATATGTCTGATTCTGTTTTTTCTTGTTATATTATTCATTTCTTTTTTAAATGCCTCATAAAAGTAATCATGTGGTTTCTCCTTCTGACTTCACCTAGCATAATACCCTGTAGGTCCATCCATGTTGTCACAGATGGCAAGATCTCATCCTTTTTTGTGACTACATAATATTTCATTCATATATACACACACACACACACACACACATATACATACCACATCTTTATTTTTTTTTTATTTTTTTTTTATTTTATTTTATTTTATTTATTTATTTTTTTATTTATTTATTTTTTAATATATGAAATTTACTGTCAAATTGGTTTCCATACAACACCCAGTGCTCATCCCAAAAGGTGCCCTCCTCAATACCCATCACCCACCCTGCCCTCCCTCCCACCCCCATCTTTAGAATCCATTTGTCTATCAATAGAGACTTAGTTTGCTTCCGTATTGTGGCTGTTGTAAATAATGCTACAGTAAACATAGGGGTGCATATAGCTTTTCAAATTAGTGTTTTCATTTTCTTTGGGTAAATATCCAGTAGTGGAATTAATGGATCATACTGTATTCCTATTAACTTTTGAGAAATCTCCATATCATCCTCCTTATTGGCTATATAATCTTACATTACCATCAATAGTGCATGAAGGTTCCTTTCTCTAGAACATGGGCCATAGCAACATTTTTCTAGACAGGTCCCCTAAACCAAGGGAGACCAATGTAAAAGTAAACTATGGAAATGATGTCAAAATAAAATCATCTGCACAGTGAAATCACTTGCACAAACAAAAACAAACAAACACAGGCAACCTACCAAGTGGGAGATCATATTTCATATTTGTCAATGGTATATCTGATAAGGGGAGAATATCTAAAAGCATAAAGAACTTAATAAGTCAACACCAAAAATAATGTGGTTTAAAAAAATGGGAAGAGGACCTAAATAGACACCATTTTTCCCAAATAAGACCTACAGATGGCCAATAGATGTGTGAGACAAGATGCTCGGTGTCACTAATCAGGATAATACAGATCAAAACTAGAATGAGATATCCCCTTATACCTATCAGAATGACTACAATCAAAAAGTCAAGAAATAACAAGAGTACTGGTTATTTTTGCAGGTTAGGTTTTGCAATAGCATATATTGAGCACTTAGGAGTCCAGACTATTATTTGAATATTAGCTCTGAAGAAAAAAAGGTGGTGAAAAGCAGGATTTAGCAGAGGGAGCTGAATTTCAGTCTTTCCAATTGTCTGGAAGACTAATTGGTTATTACAGCAAAGATAATTTGTTTGAGGATATTCCATGTTGGGTGAAATTGGTTAGGCCATCATATAGTAGCTTAACTCAGTTACCATCTAGGGCCACCAAGTAAGGCCTACCCTTAACTACCACTGCCTTATTCATTAACAGGCTGAGGTCACCTCACAAATAGCCTGATATAAGCTCAAAAACAAAAACCTTATGGAAACAACTAGAAGCTTTAGGTACTATACTCCTTGTGGCTGAATCATCCTTGCATAAAAGGGAATTGAATGTATCTCAATATTGGTCATGTGTTATGATACTAGCATATACCATGAGTGTATAGAATTATAAAATGATGTGAGCCTATTCTTCATATAAAATGATACACATCACAACAACTTTGTATAATAACTTGGAATGTTGCTCTGTGGTATTTTTTTGTGGGGGGTGGAGGTGGGGTGGTGGGGGTGGGGTGCTATTTCAAGGAAGTCTCAATTATAATAGTAAAGGCAAGGGGCAAAAAAACAAAACTGGCAAAAAATAGTGTGGAGAGTTGCCTGGGGTAGAAGGCACCCAAAGAGAGAATTTAATTTTTCATAATGGAAACATAACCTCATCCACTTAATTGCTGAATTTCTTTCCGCTTTCATATGGAAGTGACAGCAAACCGAGTGGCTGTGGAATGTAACAGAGTGGACACTGGAGAGGTATTCCAAGGTCCATCCCCATGTTTAATTCACATTCTGCCGCCTTTTGTGACTCCAGGTTAACCCTTCACTCACTTTATTTCTTAAGGAACTATTTGGTCTACTTTTTAAACAAGGACAGTGACATGCAGAGAAATGAACCTGGACCACTTTCTTATACCATACACAAAAATAAACCTAAAACGTATGAAAGACCTAAACGTAACACAGGAAGCCATCAAAATCCTTGAGGAGAAAGCAAGCAAAAACCTCTTTGACCTTGGCTGCAGCAACTTCTTACTCAACACGTCTCCAGAGGCAAGGGAAACAAGAGCAAAAATGAACTATTGGAACTTCATTAAGATAAAAAGCTTCTTCACCTTGAAGAAAACAATGAACAAAAGTAAAAGGCAATTGGTGGAATAGGAGAAGATATTTGCAAATGACATATCAGATAAAGGGCTAGTATCCATAATCTATAAAGGACTTCTCAAACTCAACACCCAAACAACAAATAATGCAGCGAAGAAATGGGCAAAAGACATGAATAGACACTTTTCCAAAGAAGACATCCAGATGACCAACCGACACATGAAAAAATGCTCATCACTCATCATCAGGGAAATACAAATCAAAACCACAATGAGATACCACCTCACACCTGTCAGGATGGCTAACATTAACAACTCAGGAAACAACAGATATTGTCAAGGATGTGGAGAAAGAGGATCTCATTTGCATTGCTGGTGGAAATGCAAACTGGTGCAGCCACTCTGGAAAATAGTAAGGAGGTTCCTCAAAAAGCTAAAAATAGAACTACCCTATGACCCAGCAATTGCACTACTAGGCATTTATCCAAGGGATACAGGTGTGCTGTTTCGAAGGAACACATGCACCCCCATGTTTATAGCAGCACTATCAACAATAGCCAAAGTATAGAGAGCCCAAATGTCCATCGATGGATGAATGGATAAAGATGTGTATATATGTATACACCATATATATATATATATATATATATATATATATATATATATATGGAGTGTCTCTCTCTCTCTCTCTCTCTCTCTCTCTCTATATATATATATATATATATATATGGAGTGTTACTCGGCAATCAAAAAGAATGAAATCTTGCCATTTGCAACTACCTGGATAGAAATAGAAGGTATTATGCTAAACAAAATTAGAGAAAAGATATCATATGACTTCACTCATATAAAGATTTTAAGATACAAAACAGGTGAACAGAGAATAAGGGAAGAAAAAATAATGTTTTGTCCCCCTCCCTGTTTTTTATAAGAGACTCTTAAATATAGAGAACAGAGGGTTGCTGGAGAGGTTCTGGGAGGGGGGGTGAGCTAAATGGGTAATGTGCATGAAGTAATCTACTCCTGAAATCATCATTGCACTATATGCTAACTAACTTGGATATAAATGAAAAAAAAATAATTAACACACACACACATACCACACACCCTTCGTAGTAGGGATGTTTGGAAGTGGACCCAAAGAGGCTTTTGAGTTTTTGTAGATAACATTCATTTTATTGATCTGAATGCCATTTGCATGGGTGTATTCCCTGAAAACTCCTTATTAGATACTTATTTATGTACTTCTCTATATGTGTGCTATACTTAACCTAGTAAAACAAACAAACAAAATCTAGTAGTAACCTCAAATCCTTATTGAACAAAAGACCAAATAGAGATACATTTCTGTCTATCATGATTTATAATCATATTCGTAGGAGTTACCAGTTTCAAAAAACAAGTCAGGTGAAAAATAACTTATAAAAAAAAAAGTAGTAATCTCAGCATTAAATCAGAACGTGCTGTTCTTGGTAGTTAATTCTCATTTAAATGATTACTTAATATGTTCTTTCCTTTGAAATACAGCCTGAATACTTTATTGTTACTTAAACTGTGCTCTGAGGCATTACATACTTAATAAACATAAGTTATGGAGAATTAGTTGAAGTCTATAGTTACCCAGACCTTAGAATCTTAGTAGCCATATTTCTGCCCTGTGGTGCTGGTATTCCACAGCACAATGAGGAGGGTATTAAGCTTGTCAAGACATAGGGGGAGTACAGCATATGAATTGGATTTCAATTCATCCTGGTAAAACAGATCAGTTAGATAAGTACAGCCCTCTGCCATTAAACCAAACTTTAAACTAAAACGGAAGCTGTGTTTAAAATAAAAGAATGCTAAACCATTAAGGGTTAGGAAAAAGGAATTCATATGTTTTGGGTGTTAAATTCTTGTGGCCTTAGGCCATATAAGAACAGTACAGAGATGGAAATATATTCAAAGTATGAGCGTGTGTCCCTGCTCTTGAATGGTCGCCAGAATGACATAGGGACTTAGAGTTACAGTGCAAGATTAACTACAAACACTAGCATAAATGTTAATGCCCAAAGGGCTAATAGTGTTGGAAAACTACAATTTTATGAAACGAGGACTCATAAGAGTAAGTTGCAAAACCATTTTGGAGAGCTGTCTGGAAAACATTAATAAAACTGGAGTTTTCACAGGCTACAAGTCAGCCTTTCCACTCCTAGACATAATCTACAGTCACCTGCTTATTAGACATCAGACATGCGTATAGATGTTCACCATAGCATTATAGTATTAGCAAAAAACGGAAATGACCTAAATCCCATTAACACTAGAAAAACCCATTATTGAATATTTATAAAAAGTGATATTAAAAATAAAAACATGAATCAGCATAAGTTTATCTCTCAAGCATACCTATGTGTGAAAAAGCAAGTTGGAGATGAAGAATAAAATGTTTTATAAAGTCTAAAAACCTAGAATGAAAATACTGTAAACACTACAAAAATTTATACATTAGTAGGAAAGCTAGAAATGACTGGAAATGACAATTATAGATTGATTATAGCAATTAACTGAGTAAATTGAACAAGGGTGCGCTGGTTTTTAATATTAACCTGGTAGTAGGTTTAGTTATACAAAACGCCAACATGACAACTACGATATCAAAAACGTTAGAAATTGGAAGAAAAGCCCATTTTGGACTTTTCTATTTAACCATTTACCCGTATGTTCATTTATTAATTGTGTAGCTTCTACTTTGGGTAAGGCCACCATCTCAGTAGGGCCTCATAAAGAAATAGGATTATAAGCCATCTTCTTTTTTTGTTGAAGAGGTTAAATTTCAGTTGGGAGTATAAAATTGTTAGAAATATGTATATTTAATAATATCCAAAGTATTCAGTAACTTTTTAAAAAAAACAGACTTTAGTTTTAGAGCAATTTCAGGTTCACAGCAAATTTGAGCAAAAGATACAGAAAGTCCCCACCCATCTTTAGCCTTCTTGCTGTGCAGCCTCCTCTACAATCCACATTAGGCACCAGAGTGCTATATTTGTTGACATCCATGACCCTACATGCACATGCCCTCATCCTTAGTCCATAGTTTACATTAGGTTTTCTTCTCTCTTCTACAAACACATGATGATATCCATAGTTTTAGTGTCCTGCAGAATAGTTTCACTGTCCTAAAAGTCCTCTGATCTACTTATTCATCCCTTCCCTCCACAACGCATCTGGCAATTACAGATCTTTTTACTGTCTCCATAGTTTTACCTTTACCAAAATATCTTAGAAAAGCTTTGCGTAGGAGTTTTCAAATTGACTTTTTTCACTCGGTAATCTGATTTTAAAATTCTCCTATGTCTTTCCATGGCATGAGAGCCCTTTTTTTTTTCAGGGCTGAATAATAATCCATTGCCTGGATATACCACAGTTTATGTATCCATTCACCTAAAGAAGGTTCTTTTGATTCCTCTAAGTTTTGACAATTAAAAATACATTTACTACAAATATCCACGTTCAGGTTTTGTTTGGATGTAATTTTTCAACTTGGATAAACAGCAAAGTTTATGATTACTGATTATGATTAAAAGTAAGTTTAATTTTGTAAGAACCACCAAACTTTCTTTCAAAATGGCTGTACTGGTTTGCTTTCCCACCAGCAATGAATGAGAATTTGCTTTCCCATGTTTCAACAGCATTGGGAATTTTTAGATTTTAGAGTTTGGCTATTCTAATAGGTGGATAGCAGTATTGTACTGTGTTTTAATTTGCAGTATCCTAAGAGCATGAGAATTTTTCATCAATATATCTTTGTGGTGGCTGGTCAGGACTTTTGCCCATTTTAAGGAGGTTATACTTCTTTTTTTAATTGAGTTCTGGATTTTTTAGATGTATCTTCATATATTTTCTGGATATTTTGGTATATTTGTATAATTTCAGGGGCGCCTGGGTGGCTCAGTCGGTTAAGCAGCCGACCTCGGCTCAGATCACGATCTCGCGGTCTGTGAGTTCAAGCCCTGCATCAGGCTCTGTGCTAACAGCTCAGAGCCTGGAGCCTGTTTCAGATTCTGTGTCAACCTCTCTCTGACCTTCCCCCGTTCATGCTCGCTCTCTGTCTCAAATATAAATAAACATTAAAAAAATTAAAAAAAAAATAATTTGAGTAATAGTCTTACACCAGATATGTCTTTGGTAATGATTTCTCCTAGTCTGTGACTTCTCATTCTCTCTCAAAATATCTCTTGATATTTTTTAAACAGCACTTTGAATTTTAATGCAGTCCAGCTTGTTAATGACTTATTTCAAGGATCACATTGTTAATTTTATATCTACAAAGTCCTTGTCATACCCAAGGTCATCTTGATTTTTCTCCTGTGTTATCTTTAGAAAATTTAAGGTTACATGTTTTTAATTTTGGTCAATGACTAATTTCAAGTCGTTTTTTTTGTGAAAAATGTAATATCTATGTCTAGATTCTCTTGTCATGAAAAGTTCTTGTTCCAGCATTTCCTGAAAAGACCATATTTACTCCATTGTGTTGCCTTTGTTAATTTCACAAAGATCAGGTGGCTGCATTTAAGTGTCTCTACTTCTGGGCTCCATATGCTGGTTTTGTTGGTTTTTTTGATCTACTTGTGTATTATTTTGCCAATGCCTTTGTCATAATTATTGGTACTCTGTATGAAGTGCTGAAGTTGGGCACTGTCAGTTGTCTTTTTTCATCTACAGTAATACTTACAGGGTTAGTCTGTATATTTTGCTTCTCTATTTAAAACTCGTTTGTTGGCACCCACAGGATAATGTTTTGAGATTTTGATTTTGATTGCTTTGAATCAATAAAATTAGGAACTAATGTCTTTGTTTACAAAGATTCAGTATTACAAAGAATCCTTTTATTCTTTGACCTATTTTTTATCAGTTATGTAGTCTTATTCCTATAGCTTTGGTGCATTCTAAATTTTTTCCCTAATTCAATTTTAAAGGTGCTAATGTATATTTTTATTTCAAAGTCCACTTGTTTGTTGCTGATACGTAGGAAAGCAAGTGTCTTAAATACTAAACTTGTGTCTTGCAACCCTGCTACAATTATGAGTTCCAGGAGTTCTTACCGTCAGTTCTTTCAGATTTTATACGAGACAATCATGTCATGTACAGTTTAATTCCTTTGTGGCCTCTCTAGCTTTTGTTACTTTAACTTCATTAGCTAGAACTTCCAGTACAATGTTAAAATTGTTGTGAGGTGACATCTTGCCTTCTTTGTGATCTCGGCAGAAAAGCTTCTAGGTTCTCACTATTGAATATAATATTAATCCTAAGTCTTTGTAAATATCCTTTATTGTGTTGAAGATCTCCCCAATTTTTAGTTTTCCGAGAATTATCATGAATGGCTGTTTGATTTTGTCAAGTCCTTTTTCTGCATGTATTGAAATGATCATGTGATTTTTTTAATCCTTTTTAACTTGTTGTTGTGATAGAGCATACTGTTTTGTTTTGTTTTTTGTTTTTTGTCTTTTTTTTTTCAAATATGGAACCAGCCTTGCATACCTGCAATAATTTCACTTGGTGAGAGTGCAGGACTTTTAAGACATTATTATGAAAAAGATAAATTTTGTTCTTTGGATATACAATAGATGTCAATTAAATTCAGTTGACTTACACACTGTTGAGTTTAATTACGCCCTAACTTTTCTGACTGCCAGATTTGTTCATTACTTCTAGCTGAAGTGTCTGAGTATGACAGCAGGAACATTACTTTTTTCCTGTGTTTTTTTTCTATCAGTTTTTGCCTCATGTAGTATACGCTCTTGTTAGCAGTTCTCAATATGTGTATGACTGTGTCTTACTAGAGATTTGACCCCTTCATCTTGATGCAATAGCCTTGTTTATCCCTAACAACTTTGCTTTCTGTGAAGTTGGCTCTACCTGAAATTAATGTAACTACTACAACTTTACTTGGATTGGAAGGGTAAATCTTCATTTTTCTTTCAACATGTAAAACCTGAAATAGTTTCTTTGACAACATGGAGCTGTTTGATTTTTTTTTTTTTTATCTACTCTGAAAATCTGTATTTTTAATTGGTGTTTTTACACCATTGATGTTTAAATTAATTGACAAAATTGGATTAATGTCTGCTATATTTTCTACTATTGGCAATATGTTGCTCTTGTTCTTCGTGGTTATTTATATATTCTATTTTTTCTGCCTTTTTCATTTTAATTGAGCATTTTACTCTATTTTCTTCATAATATATCAATTATACTTTGATAAAGTTTTACTTGTTGCCCTAGAGCCCGATATATTCAATTATAGCTAATTTAAATCCACTGTCAAATAATACTATACCTCTTCACAGCAAATGAAAATACCTTTATAATAACGGAATATTCCTAATTTGTCTTGTTGCTGTTATTTTGCTTAACATAAGCATCTATATGCAGGCCCACACACATATGAACATAGATATTTGCATACATGGGTGCTATTTGAACACATTTATCTGTTGGATTAATTAAGAAGAAGAAAAACATACAGCTATCTTTTAACCTTATTCCTTCCCCAATATACTTCTTTGTTCATATCTGAGTTTCTGACCTATGGGATTTTTCTTCACTCTGGAAAAATTATTTTTTGCAAGGAAGTTTACTTGAAATAAATTCCCTCAATTTTCATCTGAGAATCTTTATTTTCTCTTCACTTGGGAAAGATCATTTCCCATGATCTAGATCTCTACGGATGGCAGGTTTTTTTTCTTTTTCCTTTTAATACTTTAAATATATTCATGCTCTTCTTGCTCACGGAGCTTCGGAGAAGTCTGATGTAACTCTTGGTTGCTATGCAAGTTTTCCTTTACTCTTTCAAATGCCTTCTCTAGGATTTGCTGCTTTTTTTGGACATATGTCATATATATGTGACCTCTCTAGCTTCTGTTATTTTTACGTCATTTGCTAGAACTTCCAGTACAATGTTAAAATTGTTGTGATGTGACATCTTTGCCTTCATCTTGCCTCTCTCTCGCGCGCGCTCTCATTCTCTCTCTCTCTCTCTCTCTCTCTATATATATATTTATATATTTATATATAAATATATATATATATAAATATATAAATATATATATATATATATATATATATATATATATATATAATGTTCTGTATGATTACATATGTATGTGATTGTGTGTGTGGAGGGAGGAGGCATTGATTTTGTTTCCTGAGCTTCCTAGGTCTGTGGCTAGGTCTTTGAAGCTTTGAAGGATTTGAAGAAATCCTCAGTCATGGTTACTCCCAGTCTTTGTTCCTTTACCTTTATCCTTCTGGTATCTTCATCATGTAACTTTTGCTCAACATTCTTTTTCTAGCTCCCCAACCAAGATGTTTTCTCTTAGCTTTCCAGTTTTGGAAATTTCTATTGATAAATCCTCAAACTCAAATTTGTTCCTCAGCCATGGTGAGTCTTTTAACAAGTCCTTAAGAGGAATTTTTCATTCTGTTTTGTGTTTTCTGACCTATAGGTGTCTTCTTTTCCATTTCTGCTTACATTATTGAGCTCTTATAACTTATTATCCACTTTGTCCATGAGAGGACTTAGCATATTAATCTTGACATCTATGACTCTGGTTCTGATGCTCAGTTTCTTTAAACTTGTAAAAGATTTTCTTTTAACATTGATAGTTTTTTCTTGATTGCTATACATGATATTTTAGGCAAGAGGAACTGCACTAAATACACCACAATAGGTCTCTGTGTTTTAGTAAACCCATGTCCTTGGACTGTGAACTTTACACATGCTTTTCAGTAACCCCTGCTTTAGGTAGGACAAGATAGCCAGAGGGAATTGGGTTTGTATATTTCCCTTCACCCATGTGGAAGATTAAAGTAAGCTGAAGCTAGTTTTTTGTTTGTTTCTTTCCAAGCCAGTTGGGCTGATTTAAATAAAACAAAAACAAAAACAAATAGCTTTGGTAAAATAATTTCTCTTTAGGCCAGTAATCTTAAGAATGGAATGGCTGAATAATCTGGGGCATTTAAAATTTTTTTATTTTTTTATTTTTTTAGAAGAGAGAGCAAGCAGAGGAGGGGCAGAGGGAGAGGGAGACACAGAATCTGAAGCAGGCTCCAGGCTCTGAGCTGTCAGCACAGAGCCCGATGTGGGGCTTGAACTCACGAACTGTGAGATCATGACCTGAACTGAAGTCAGCCGGCTAAGCGACTTAACCGACTTAGCCACCCAGACATTCCTGGCGTATTCTTAAATGACTAGTTTCCCCCCTTCTCTTGGAAGCAGGAGGAGGTGAAGACCTGGCAGAACTCCTGGAGTTAAATTCCAAAAGATATGAGAATCCCTCATGACTGTCCCCCTGGAGTTAGTGGTTAAACTTGTCCACCCGGAGCCTCCAGTAACTTAAAAATTATAGCTCTGGTTTTCCTACCCTAGTACAGGTTCCTAGTACAGAAACAGATGTTTCTGCTTATGACTGTCTACTCTGGCGTTTGCACTACTGTGATGGATTTTTTTGTTCAGTTTGTTTGCTTATGAGGCAGAGGGACCACTTGTGCAATTAATTATTTAATTATTGTGCAATCCAATTATTTAATTCGAGTTAGTTTTCTAAAATAAAGCTAATAAGCAACAGTGTACACGTAACCAATTTCCTAGAAACCTGGCAACAAAAATGAGGGAACCTAAGGGGTAAAGCAAAACTAATAAAGTAGTCATAAATCTCTTTACTAGGTAACTTACTTTTCTTTCCCAGGAATGGTAAAATTAAGTTGGCTTGCAGTCTTAATTAAGACTGAATAATTTGAAACCTTTTATACAGCAGCCCAAGTTCTGCAAAAAGGGTGAAATTTGCTGTGTGTTTCTGACTTTTCATTTTGTATCATTCAACTGACTCTGTTTTTCAGGCAAGTTAAAACCTAGATGTAGTGCAATTTGCTTAAAATACCCAGTGGCCAATGTCAAGTCTGAGTTTGAACCATGGAATCAGGTACTTGGCTCACAGCCTAATTATCATCTGTTCTTGTTTGCTACTACCTAGCCATCAATCCTGTGATGATAGAGGGATGTAGAGGTGCCTCAGGGTGTAGATTTATAAATTTTACTTCAAAATTCCTAAATTCCACACTGCAACTTTACTATACGTTTAATCTATGTCAAGAACTATTCAAGATTTCATATAATATCCTACTTTAAAAGAGAACTTGGAGAAGGTCTCATCTACTCTGAAGTTACCTTAAATCTGCCGAGACTATTATTTCCGAGTTTATTAACTATTACTCAGAAATAAGAGACTTTGTGAATAGATGTGACTGGGACATATTGGGTTAATAACAAAAATCATGTTTCTCTTCTGCAGAATTCTTAGCATTTAGAATGTGATTGTAAATGTGAGAACAGATGGAGTTTACAGCACTTCCAACATTTCTTCCCCCCACAGAGCCCTATTGGTCACTCTGTTCCTTTGCAAACAAGATTTGTTCTGGAAACTACAAGTCTAACAGAAACTTAATTTTACTGAAGAGAGAACCGAGGCAGAGTCCTAGCAGTATTGGAAGAAAATAGCTAGTCAGTTCATGATAACAGAAACTGAGTAAAGGAAGGAACTTGGCAAGTAGAATTTTACTCAGCATAACATGTTACCATATTTTATAGCTCACATAATAACAAAGGTACTGGAGTATAAATCAAAACAGGAAGCTTTGGGGGCGCCAGGGTGGCTCAGTCGGTTAAGCGTCCGACTTCAGCTCAGGTCACGATCTTCCAGTCTGTGAGTTCGAGCCCCGCCTCGGGCTCTGGGCTGATAGCTCAGAGCCTGGAGCCTGCTTCCGATTCTGTGTCTCCCTCTCTCTCTGCCCCTCCCCCGTTCATGCTCTGTCTCTCTCGGTCTCAAAAATAAATAAACGTTAAAAAAAATATAAAAAAAAACCAGGAAGTTTGCATGCACATTTTTATTTCATACTTTTAAAGATTCCCCTCATTACATTACAGACCATACATAAAACTCAACCATTATTTAGGACACAAATGATGTGGCTCTTGCATTAAATTTCCATTTCAGCTCTAGAATACAATATACACTTTACTTGGACCTTTATTCCCCTGGATAGAAATGTTTTAATAACTTACACATGTGTATTAATAGTCTGGGACCTATAAAATAAAGTTTAGACTGTTAACCCAAACTTTTTTTTTTTCATATGAGGGCATTCAATACAGAACCATCTTAAACAGAAAGATCTCACAATTGTATTTAATTTTTGTGCCCGAGCTAGAACAGGAATCTGTTCCTCTTTATTCTGGCAACACGGGTCTTCCAAACCCGTGATTGGCATTACCATGTTGAATCATTGCCAATGGTTACAAGATCGTATTTTTGGTTAAATTTCCACTTAATTTTGTAGGATAGGGAACAATCCTGGAAAACAAAAACCACACGCAAACACAAGAAAATACATCATTCCCTGGCTATGATTCCACCGCTACAGACTATGTCCATTACATGCTTCAAGTCCCCTAAATTGAGCAGTGTAAGACAACTCTATCACCAGTTAATGCTTCTACTTGTCACAAGCCAGAACTGAACAAAGCCATTTTGCTGCAGATCAAGCATAGTGTGCCGAGTTCTGAGCCAAGAGACAGGATTGACCCTGAAGCAGAATAAACCTCTTGTCTGTCTGCAAAAGGTAACACTCATGCCAAAATCAGCATAAACCCTGATGCAGACTTGAACCTACAACCCAAGAAAAGAATGTTAGACGTTTATTAGGACCCGATTCTCTGGGTACCAAGTAATGATAAAATTGACTTGATAAAATTCAAGTGCATCTTAGGAGGTCTGTGCTTACTTGTGAGATTGGAACTAAGTGAAACCAAGAGGACAGCTAGGCAAATACAGAAGAGGATCGCCTAATGAAATTTTGTCCTATTTTAGTAGATATAGTGAAGACAGTCCTTACAATTGTTTTCTTTAAATTTAGAAACAATAAAAAATGGTAACACTTTCAAGAGCTAGGGTATATGCCTTCACTTTCTATTACAGCTTCCCAAGAACTGATAGTTCAATTTTTTTTTCTATCAAATACCTACATTTTTGTCATACATTGGACCTCAGAAAAATCACTGTGAAGGAGGGGGAATAGAGTAAACTTGATTGCATGATGGAATTTATAAAAATACTTAAATATACTTAAATCACTGTTTTTTTTAAACAAAGTAAGTTGCTATGTGCAAAATACAGACACGTGAAACACCTAAGGTCCTAGAAAGTAGAAAACTCTGTTTACAGCTGTGTCACCTTCAGGTTTTAGTTTTTAATCCAGAGCCAGTTTATCTTATTTTAATTGAAAGCTTTCATCTGATCTGTGAAGCAGTAAGATTCCAGCAGGTAGAATTCATTGAGGGAAATAGTAGCTATATCCTATCATTACAGCAAGCTAACCTCTCTGAGCTATTGAGAGGAAATCATTCACAGGATCCTGTCATCAGTTCAAAAGCTGTTGAAGTTGTTTTCTGTCAACATAATTTTAAGGCATCTAAGATTATTGGAAAAACATATTTGAATAAGTATCATTTCCAAAGTAGCTGCCTCTTCACTTGTAGCTGGTTACATGAATTAGAATAGAACCAGCCTTCTCCTGCAGATGTGAAACAATTTCCCCACCCAAGTCCCCCATGAAAGACAAGAACACTTCAGGCCCAGGTGCCTAGCCTGAGTGTGATGAGAAAAAAGGTTCTTTAAATATGTTTTCTAAAACTTTCACTTATAGAAGTGACAGTGTTAATCGGGTCTGTGAAATCCAGGTAGCTTTGGGATAATTCCTACAAATTTCACGTAAGACTCAATTTTAACATTTTTGCTAAAATTGAAATAAGACCTATCTAAAGGGACTTTTCCTAAAAATATGCAAATATACATGTACATGTAAAGAAAAGAGAAACAAAATTATAAGGGAAGCACAATATTTGGGATATTACCTGCTGATAGAATATACTGTATATATGTTAGATTAAAAACATAAAATATATGATAGGTTTCAACAACAAAAACACTTGACAAAGAAATAGCACAGTATTGCCGATTCTAAGGGGGGTGGAGGGAAACTGTCCCAGAGAAATACGTATGGCAGATCTACTAAACAAGGACTTTAAAACAGTTTTCTTAAAAACTCAAAGAACAAAAGGTAAACATGGAGAATGTAAAATTATGTAGGAATAAGATGAACACATCAAATATAAAACCAATAGGAAATGATGGAGCTGAAAAGTACAGCAGGTGAAATGAGAGGTTTACAAGAGGGGTTCAAAGGTAGATTCAAGCAGAAGAGTTGGTGAACATGAATATAGAACAATGGAAATTTTCAAATTTGAAGAAGAGGAAGATGGAAACTTTGAGAAGTGATGAGAGCCTACACGACCTGTGGGACACCAAGTAGACACACACGTTGTAGTTGTTCAAAAAGAGAGGAAGAGGCAGAGGAAATATTTGAAGCAATAGTGACTGATCACTTCATGAGTTCGAGAGATCCAAACATCCAAGAAATTCAACAAACTACATGTAGGATGAACTCAAAGACGGCCACACTGGATTCTATAAACTCAAACTACCAAAAGACAAGGGTAATTTCAAAAGCAGCAAGAAAAGTGTGACTCATCACATCAAAGGGATCCCAAATAAGAATCTCAGCAGATTTCTCATTCAGAAACCTTGGAGGCCAGATGACAGTAGACTTACACGTTTAATGTACTAAAAGAAACAATGCAAATTATCATATATTTGGCAAAGTTATGCTTGAAAAATTAGGTAGGAATGGGACAATCTCAAACAGAAGCTGAGAGTTGGTTAATGTTAGAATTGCCTAGTGAGAGATGCTAGACAGTCTTGCATGTTGGAATGAAGACACCAGTCAGTGCACATTGTTTTAAGTAAGGGGAATACATGGGCTGCTATAAAAGCTAGGAGTACTGTAACTCTGGTTTATTAACCTACATTTTGTTTTCCTACCCAATTTAAAAGACTGATGTATTCCAAAAATTTTTGGACATTCGATATATGAAGATGAAATACTTCGACAAAGAGGTAGGGATAAAGATGTGAAGGAGCAGCACTGTTGTAGGTTATTGAAGTTAAGATGATAGAAATTTAAATTAGAGTGTTGTACTTTCAAGATATTTAATGTAATCCAAATGGACAATACAAAGAAAACAGTTAATAGAATATACACACACCAAAAAAAAAAAAAACATATTTCTTTACAAAAAATGAACTAAACACAAAACACCATGATGCAGGGTATAAGAAAAAGTTGTAAAGAATTTAAAATAAAAACAAGTAAAAGTCCCTACCAATAAATATTTACATGTAAATGGATTAAACTTTTTTTAAGGACACAGATTGGTGGAATGGATTAAAAAACCAAATATATGATTATAGTGAATCACTTTATCCAAAGATACAAGTAGATTGAAAGTTAAAGTTGGAAAAGTATTGAAAAGAAAAATCCATCCTAAAATTTATATGGAATTTCAAAGCCCCAAAAAATCAAACTATCTTGAGAAAAAAGTTTTGACCTCAGAATGTATTGCAAATATAGAGTAATGAAAATTGTGTGTTATTGTTATTGTTAGTGAAATAGAGTCTAGAAGTAAACCATACCAAAATTTTGACAAGGGGTCCAAGACCTTTCTTTGGGAGGAAGGACAACAAGTGCTGAAAAAAGTGGATATACAAATGCAAATGAATTAAATTAGGCTCTTCCCTAATATACAGAATTAAAATGGGGCACATGGGTTTCTCAGTTGACTGACTATCGATTTCAGCTCAGGTCATGATCCCAGGGTTGCAGATTGAGCCCCACATCCATCCTTAGCATGGAACCTGCTTAAGATTCTCTCTTCCTCTTCCCTTGTCCCCCACTTGTGTGCTCTCTATCTAAAATTTAAAAAAAAAATTAAAATGGATCCAAGGTCTGAAACTATAAATCTTATAAGGAAACCTAGGACAAAAGCTTCACAGCATGCAATTTGACAATGCTTTCTTGGGTATAACAACAAAGCAAAAAAAGACAAATTGACTTTAATACAGTTAAATATTTTCATAAAGATGCTATATCCAGAATAAAAATGTAACTCTCGCCCCCCGGCTCAGATGGGAGAAGATACATAAAAATTACATATCTAATAAGGGGTTAATACTTAGAACATAGAATTGAAACTCAATAAAAAAGCCTGGTTCAAAATTGGAAATGGACATGAACATCTTTAAAGAACATATACATATTAACAATAAACATGAAAATACATTGAATATCAATAATTGTTAGAGAAGTATAAATAAAAACCCAGCAAGAAATCCCACTACTCACACCCTTTAGGATGGTTCTTCTTCCCTTACCACCATCACTGCCCCCCCATCCCCCCACACACAAAGTGTTTGTAAGGATGTGGAAAAATTTGAACTCGTGTACTGTTGGTAGTAAAGTTAAACAGTACAGCTACTACGGAAAACAGTATGTCTGTTCCTCAAAATAGTAAAAATAAAGTTTCTGTATTAGCCAGTGATTCTGTTTCTAGTACAGACCCAAAGGAATTGAGGCAGAGTCTTAAAGAGATACTTGTACCCCTATGTTCATAGCAGCATTTGCAAGAGCTGAAACATGAAGCAACATAAGTGGCCTTTAACATATGAATGGATAGGCAAAATGTGTGTGTGTGTGCACATACATCCACTCACTGGAATATTTTTAGCCTTAAAAAGGAAAACCACTCTGATACTCTACACTATGAATGAACCTTGGGGACATTATGTTAAATAAACCACAGAAAGATATATATTGTATACCTTTGCTTACAGGGAGTATTCAGGATAGCCAAAACCCTAGAGAAAGAAAACAGAATGGTGGTTTCCAGGAGCTGAAAGGTGGAACGAGTAGTTACTGTTCAATGGGTATAAAGATTAAGTTTTGCATAGAGAAAAGAGTTTTAGAGAGGGATGGTGGTGATCGTTGCACAGCATATGAATGAACTTGATGTCACTGAGCTGTGTACCTTAAAATGGTTAAGATTGTAAATTTTATGTATATTTTACTACAATAAAAATTTTTAAAACTCCTGTGTAATTATGACCACAGAATTTTGCTTTTTTTTTTTTTTTTTTTTTTTTTTTTTACGTGCAGAGCTTTGCACACAAGCACTTTGCACACTGTGTATTTGTGCACCTGTTTCAGCCAGTTTTAAATCTTGGAAAAGACTTTTTAGTTATCTTTGTATGATATTCAGTTAATCTATTCAAGAGAAACCTATTAAATAACTTCTAATATGGTTAGCACTGTGCTGAGCTAAGTTAAATGACTCTTTCCAGATATTCATGACCTTTTCTTTAAACTTTTTTAAACACTTGTGAAATTTGTTGTAAGACCATTCATTTTGGTTTTCAGTTAAGAAGGTGTTATTTTACATTTAGTTTGCTCTCTGTAGTTGTCTGTGTTACTTGTTCCTTTGTCCAAGGCCCTTAAACAATGTATTGTCTCTTTGATAGGTTTTGTATCTCTGACTGCATTTTTTTACCATTTTTTCTTTTCCTGTATTGAACTAAAATTATATCCTTTTTATTGCTAATATTCTGCAGCTTAATTGTCGTTCTTTGATGTTTTCAGTGCTAATTGTTAGGTTTCTTAGTGGTTTTCGTCACCTTACTTACATGCTTTTATTTCTCATCCATTTTTTTATTGTTTATCTTTTTCTTTCCCTTTGGATTTCTTTTTCAGCCAAATGTACCACTAATCCCTGAAATTTCCTAGGGACAATATTTTAGTAGTTTTTCCAATATTCTTCTTGATCCTAACCTGCATTTTTTGCAATGGCACTAAGTTCTTCCCATTTATTCTTCATTTCACACAAGTGAAAACTTTCCAGGCTTAATACTTAGATAGAAGCACATGTACGACTTGTTCTTGTTCTGTTGCTGTGATAATAGAATTCCTTAATAGGAATTTATTAAAGATACATGTGTGTCATTCCTGATTCCCACTTTATAGATGATAAAATTAAGGTACTAAGAAATTTATCCAAGGTTCCACAGCTAGTAAATCATGAGTAGAAGAGTTAGGGTGAGACGCAAGTAACATCTTCAGGGCGCAAGACATACACCACTGTCAAATACTTATTTTACTTCTATTGATACATACTGTAAGCAAAGAAAAGCACATGCATCATAAGTTTATGACTTAATATTTATAAACAATAACCTGTGCAACTAGCGCCTAGAATATTACCAGCTTCTTAGAAGTTTGGTTTCTCTCTCCTTTAGTCCCTACCATGCCTTATGGTTAACCATTGTCCTGTTTTTTAACAGTAAAGAGTAGTTTTGTCTGTTTTTGTACTTTATAAACATGGAAATCTCAAGTGTCTACTTAGCTTTTTTGTTTGTTCGTTGTTTTTTTAAGTTTGTTTATTTTGAGAGAGAGCATGCATGAGCAGTGGAGGGGCAGAGACAGAGGAAGAGAGGGAATGCCAAGCAGTCTCTGTGTTGTCATCACAGAGCTGGAGGTGAGGCTTAATCCCTGGAACTGTGAGATCGTTCCCAGAACTGTGAGACCTGAGCTGAAACCGAGAATCAGTCACTCAACTGGCTGAGCCATCCAGGACGCCCAGACTTGTTTCCTGAATTGCATTTATCATAGTCATCTAGTAATTGTGTTTGTGTAAAATAATGTTCTTGTAGGAATATCTGATTGTTCTAATGCTAATGGATGTGTGGATAGATGTTTCTCAGTTCTGTGTATCTGTGTGTACACTATGAAAAATACTGCTATATTCTAATGCTGGCATTTTCCTTGATATTTCTGATGTGCTTATGCCTAAGTGTGGATTTACCTGGCCTTCCTATGTGCTGTTGTTAAACTTGATTTGATAATCTTGAGTTGTGTGCCAATTTAACTCACCAATTGTGTATATTTAGTGTTCCAGTTTATTCACAGTCTTAGTAGTGTTTCACAGTCAAAAGTTGTTTGCCTTTTCAGGTAAGCCTTTCATGTTTTAACCTACACTTCCATGATATCTAAAATATCTCTTCACTAACTTAATGGTAATTTTGGTGTCCTTTTTTCATAAAGAGATAAAGCTCTTTGTATGTTTTTCTATTAGGTTGTAGGACTTACTGATTTGCAGATGTTCCACAGATATTCTAAGTAAAACACCTTCTTCAGATACATTAATGTCAGCATGTTCTGCTAGTCTAGTTCCCTTCTACTCTTATTAATATATTTTGAAGAATGTAAGTTTTTGTTATACTAAATTTGAATTTATCAATTTGTTTTGTAGTTTTTGTCTGTTAGATTTACTTCTACAATGAAAATGATGTCCATAATTTTTCTTCAAAAATATTTTTATTACTTTCCATACATTTTAGACCTGACATCTATTTGGAACTTATATTTAGGCAGGTGAAGTAAGGATCTAGATATAATTCTTAAAATCCTAACCTATCTAATTGAGAAGACCATCTTTTCCCCACTGTAATACAGTTAACATTGTGGTGATACTAGATACATTTACAGGTTTGGGTGCTTTCTAGATTCATTATATTTGGTTGTGTATCTATGTGTCCTTTACTAGGAACAAGACCTATGACCACAGCTTTGAAATAAGTATTTATTACTGTCTATTTGCTAGTTTTCTTTAACATTTACTTTGGTAATACTGGGTCTTTGAATTTCCATTTGAACTTAGAATTAACCTAATAATTTCTATAATGACTAACACATGTCCATAAACTGCTGAGATTTTAACTGGGATGTACTGAATATACCAATCGAGGATAACTTTTATCTATATGTAATTGTTATATACACATAGTATATGTGAACAAAATTGATAATAGACCATTGAATGAACCATGTATTCTTGTGACTTTCTGACATAGACCAATTAATATTAATGCTTTGCCTGAATATTAGTTAGGATTTCCTATATAAGTAGACTTCTAGACATTATAACTCAGTTCTTTTCAACTTCATAGGATATTAGTTTTTGTTTTACTTGCTAATACTCTAAGTATAATAAACAAAAAAGCAATAATAGATTTTTTGTTGTTGTTGCCTACTCTCAAGAGGAAAACCTTTCGATATTTCAATGTGATGATGGATTACGTGCAAAGTGGCGGCACCCAGGTCTAGTTGTTAGTGTCGGGTAGAAACCTATGTCTTTCCTATTGTTTAACTTTTTCCCTTTAACCAACCACTCTGGGTGTGCCGTGAGCACTCTCATTATGGGTAGATCTGTGATTCTTATTCTCTGCAATTAAGTCCTCTATCTAAGTGTCATGGAGAGATTCCACGAGGCAGGTATTTGCTTCCAAATGATGTACACTCAGTACAAAGAACGCATGATGGGCTTCAAATATTTTTTCCTAGAAAAATTGACACTCAAGACACAATGTATTCTTTCCTTAGGTTTATACTGACCATGCCAGGGTCCACAAGACTAGTCCATCTCACCCCAAACACTTCCTTACCCAGTTCTATGCCCACTGCTTTGGGACTCCTGGGGTCTTCTTTTTCTCCACTTGGTGTAAATTTGTGTAAAATTCTCAGCTCAGTGCTTTCAGGATTGTGTTTTTGCCTTTCAAGTAGGAGTGACCTCTGTATCTCCCTGGCTTCTTTGGTACCTGAAGGAATCCATGTCTTCAAGTCCTATAACTTTGCCTTTGAGCCCTTGAACAGATTCTGTCCTAGAAACATCTCCTCAACTATATAACATCTCCAGGTCCAGTTTTTGCTCATTCAGACCAACAGTTGGACTTATTAATAGAATTCAGGTAAAATACAAAAGCTAAGAAACATGTACATAAATCACATCTTGAGTAGAGGCAGATTAACAAGCAATCTTTAAAATTCTATTTCCTCACAGTTTGCCATTGTTCAGCTCAGAAGGCAAAACTGCAGGTTCTCTTAATATTGTGGTAATTAATACTCAGTGTGTGATGTCTCACTTTATTCAATTTATACTTGGTGTGCCTTGCCAAAATGCAATAAGGAGAAAATTTAAAAAGCCAAGAAGACATAAATTATTAAGCTTTCTTCTCCCTGAAGCAAGATTTTAAATAATACTCAGTGCAATGTCATCTAGGGCATTTGGAGATTACACAGTTGAATATTTTGGCTGAGGTTCATTGCACAGGCAGGGGTAATGCAAGTTAGATGTATCTTCCTTTGAGTATGACTATATTGGTGCATGAGAAAGGATACTGGATGCCTTTCATCTGTCCCAAGGGAGTCTGGTTAGTGAGAAATGGCAGCAGAGCAACGGAGGTGGGGACTAGGAGCCATACCTGTCCTCAATCTTAAACATCTTCCTAGAATGTGTTCCTTGAAAGTAACATCTAGGACCAAGAACTGGTGGCTCAGGCCTTCATTTCCCTCAAGCTCCCAGGAAGAGACCATGATTAAGAGGGAAATTAATCCTCTGTCCTGGAGACCATCTGTGCTTGTCTGGATATCCTTACTAATACGGTGGGTTTTATTTGGATAGTTTGAAGATACATTTTGTGTGGATACTACTTTTCCTATGGAGAGGGAAGCAACACAGAGGAGAAGGTATTAATATGAAAATAGGTAAAGGATATGAAAATATGAAAAGGGGGAAAGGATAAGCAGAGAACAATGAGAGTATATCATTTACCAAGATGCTTAAAAATAAGGACAGAAGATATGGACAGAAGAAGTAAAGAGAGGCTATCTTCTGCAGAGATCAAATGGTACAAATGAAAGGGAAGCTGACATTTTTCATATACTGAGAAATGGGAAAGCACATACAAAGCCTGGGAAAAACTGATCTCTTATCCAAGCCTGGATTCTAAAACAAAACAAACAAACAAACAAACAAAAAACACTAGATTTGGGCTTCTGTACATCTTTCTTGTGTTGGTGATTTGAACTGGCACAGAGCAATTGACATGGTAAGGGAAATGAAAGGGATTAGCCTAGTGACTATTTCAGAAAATGGACAGGCTCCTCAACCTTGTAGAAAAGAGAACTACTAGGCCACTGCCTTAGTTTTCCACAGTCCCTTGCACTTGACATACTTAGAGACCATCACAGGCAAGATATTTGATACACCATTTTGATCAGACGAATCACTGGCCACTGTTTTATTCCTTTACCCCTGCTATATATGTAGAATTGAAATAATTATTTCTATAAAGGAAAATTATATTATATACTTTAAAAATTTGTAAGATTTGTATATATAAAAAGCAGCATGTAAACAAAAACTGCAATTATTGTACATCATCCTTGTTTAGACTAATTGGAGAAGGGTTTAGTAAGGAATTGAGCCTTGAGAAATATGAAGAACTTGGATACATGAAGACAAGTGAAGGAGGAATAAGAGCCGAGTAAAATTCTCATGTCCAAGAAGAAATATTCTATGTGTGGAGCCCATCTTGGCTCAATCAGGATATGCACATAAACATCTGCTCTAGTTACCTGAGCCTTAAACCACCTCTCACTTCTGCACATGTTGATAAATTTTAAATTTTTAGATTGATTTATGTGATGTTAGCCAAATTACAAATAACTTTGGGTCATGAATTGTGATTTTTAACTTTTTTCCCCCCCTAGAAATGGATGTAAGGCTCTGGTAATAGCCTCTCAATGAGAGGCTTTCAGTGTGGCTTCCTCAGTAAGCCACTTGGTACTTTTCTTACTTTCCTGATCTAAATAAAAAATACTCACTTTTCCAATGACACTGGACACAACGAAAAAAAAGATTCATTTATAAAAAAATACAGGCATCGTATTTCTTGATATGCTCTCACAAGTCCCAAGTAGAAACCTCCTATAGAGACCACAGGGGAAACAAAGGAAGGTGAAATGAGCAGCTAGAGTGGTAGAGCCTTCTGCAACAAAAAACACAGGAAGTTACCGTGTTGAAAAGGGCATGAAATTGACCTTCTGACTAGAGAGTGGACAGTGACTGGAGGTCTCGTCAGAAGATATTTCAAAGTGGTGGCTCCACTTTGCCTGGAGCAAATAAACTTTTTGTGAGGCTTTCCAAGCATTCTGGGACTCTCATCAGTTAAATTAGCTTAGATGTGACTTCCTGGTTGGGAGAGGAATTCCCTTTAAAAATCCCATACTATGATCCCACAGTAGATCAAAGTCCATTAATTTTTTTCTACAGTTTGAATATGTTTGAGACTTTTTCCTTGAAAAATTAACAAATCAGATTTCTAATACGTTGTTTGTCTTCAACCATTCCAGTGTCTTCAATGGAACTAAAATTTTCTTCTTCAGTGCTTTAACTTTTATTCCCCTTGGAAGGGCCTCTATCCAAAATCATTTTGAAATACATAATAAATATATTTATGCTTAGGTACTATGGTGATTGTTGCATTTAGAACTCAAAGGAGTTGAATTAGTGCTTTTTCCCCCCAGTTTTATTGTGAAATAATTAACATTTATCACTGTAGAAACTTAAGGCATATAGCATGATTGTTTGATTTACATTTATTGTGAAATAATTACAACATATCCTGCTAACGTTCTGTCATCTTTAGATACATAAAGAGAAGGAAAGAAAAACCATTCACCTTGTGATGAGAATTCTAAGGATTAATTCTCATATTCCAATGGATCACACAGCAGTGTCAGCTATAGTTATGATGTTGTGCACTAGATTCCTAATACTTATTTATTTCATCACTGAAAGTTGTCCACCATTTTCCTTCAATTCTTCCTCTCCATCTGCCTCTGCTAATCACAGTTCTGATCTTTTTCTAGGAGTTCGTTTTTTTACATTCTATGTATGAAGACAAATATTAAATGATTTCACTTATAAGTCTGATACATTTCACATCGCATAATGCCTTCACAGTCCATTCATGTTCTTAAAAACAGTGGGATTTCCTCATTTTTTGGCTAAATAATCGTGTGTGTGTGTGTGCGCACGCATGCGTGCCCACCACAACTTTTTCATTCATGTATCCATCAGTGAACACTTAGATAATTTCCATGTCTTGGCTATTGTAAATAATGCTGCTATTAACATGGGGGCACAGATATCCTTTTTGAGTTAGTGTTTTCATTTCATTTAGATATAGTCCCATAAGTAGAATTACTGAATCATATGGTATTTTTATTTTTAACTTTTCAAGGATTTTCCAAACTGTTTCCATAGTCTTTACTAATTTACACAGTGCTCAATTTATATCAGTGCACAGAATTCCCTTTCATCCACATTCAAGCCAGAATTTCTCTTGTCTTTTTGGGTTTTTGTTTTTTTGTTTTGTTTTTAATTTTTTAATGTTTTTTTAATTTATTTTGAGACAGAAAGAGACAGAGCATGAGCAGGGGAAGGGCAGAGAGAGAGGGAGACACAGAATCTTAAGCAGGCTCCAGGCTCTGAACTGTCAGCACAGAGCCCTATGTGGGACTCGAACTCACGGACCGTGAGATCATGACCTGAGCTGAAGTCGGAGGCTTAACCGACTGAGCCACCTAGGCACCCCTTGTCTTTTTGATTATGGAAGTTCTAACAGGCATGAAGTGATAGCTTATTGTGGCTTTAATTTGTATTTCCCTCATGACTAGTGATATTAAACATTTTTCATGTACTTGGGGAGAAATATTTTTCTTTGTAGACTGTCTTTTCATATATTTTCACATATATTCTTTGGAGAAATTTCTATTCAAGTTCTTTGCCTGTGTTTTAATTGAGGTCTGTGTGTGTGTGTTTTATACTAAGTTGCAGGAATTCTTTAAGTAGTTTTATAATAATCCTTTATATGTGCAAATATTTTCCCATTCCATAGGTTTTTATTTATTTATTTATTTATTTATTTATTTATTTATTTATTTTATTTTATTATTATTATTTTTTTTTGCTGTACAGAAGCTTTATAGTTTGCTGTAGTTCTACTTATTTGTTTTTTATATTTTTGGTTGTGTTTTAGACGTAATAACCAAAATATTGTTACCAAGACTCATATCAAGGAGCTTTATTCCTTTGTTCTAGGAATTTAATGGTTTCAGATTTTACATTTAAATAGTTAATCATTTTGAATTGATTTTTTTGTGAAGAGTATAATCTAGGAGTCCAGGTTCATTACTTTACAAGTGAATATCCAATTATTCCAGTACTATTTATGAAATTACTTTTTTTCTCTATTGAGTATTCTTGTCTCCCCTACCAAATATTAATAGCCCATATAGCATTGAACTTATATCTGGGCCCTAGAGCCTGTTTCATTGGTCTATGTATTTTTATTACTATCATACTATCTTACTATAGCTTCATAGTAGAGCTTGAAATCCAAAAGTGTGATGCCTCCTGCTTTGTTCTTTCTCAAGATTTCTTTGGCTACTTGGGGCCATTTTTGGTTTCATGTAAATATTACCGTGGTTAAAAAAAAATGAAATCTTAGTAGAGATTACATTGAAACTATAAATGGTATTTTGAAGTATTGACATCTTAATATGACTTTTTCTAATCTATGAACATAGGATACCTTTTCTTTTCTTTCTTTTTTTTTTTTTTTAGGATACCTTTATACCTTTTCATTTGTGTCTTCTTGAATTTATTTCATCAATGTTGCAGTTTTCAGAGTAGAGATCTTTTACCTCCCTGGTTAAATATATTCCTAAGAATTTTATTGTTTCTTGATGCTGTTGTAAATAAGATTAATTTATTTTTTCAGAAAAATTCACTATTAATGATAGGAGCATCAATTTTTGTAAGTTTTGTGTTGTGCAACTTTACTGAATTTGTTGATTATATCTATCAGTCTTAGGGTTTTCTATATATGATCATGTCATTTGCAAGTGGGAAACAATTTTATTTTTTCCTTTCCAATTCTGGTGTCTTTTCCTTTTTCTTGCCTGAAATGATCTGTCTAGGACTTCTACTGATTTATTGTATAGGAATGATAAGAATGAGCACCTTTGTGCTGTTACTGATCTTAGAGGAAAAATTTTCAGCTTCACAGTTGAGTAGGATATAAGCCTGAAGGATTGTGATATATGGCCTTAATTATGTTGAGGTGTGGTTTTTTTGTCTAATAGTTATGAATCATAAATAAATGGTGAACTTTATCAGAATTTTTTTCTTCATCTATTGAAATTACAGTATGATTCTTTTCTTTCATTCTACTAATGTAATGTCTCACATTGACTTGGAACCATTCTTGCATCCCAGCAATAAATCTCACTTGATTATGGCAAATAATCCTTTTAATGTGTGGCCAAATTCAATCTGGTATTATTGAGAATTGTGCATCTATATTCATAGGAATATTGGGCTTTAGTTTTCTAGTATTGTCCCTTTCTGATGTAAATATCAGGATCATTATTGGCCTCATAAAATGTGTTTGAAAGTGTTCCTACCTCTTCAATAATTTTGGAAGAGTTTAAGGGGGATCGGTATTAATTCTTTTAACGTTTGGTAAAAATTTGCCAGTAAAACCATCCAGTCCACAGTTTGGCTTCATTGGGAGATTTTTAATGATTGATTCAATCTCCTTAATTGGTCTATTCAGACGATATATTTCTGCCCTATTTAGTCTTGGTAAGTTGAATGATTCCAAGAATTTTTTTCACTTATTCTAGATCTTTCAGTTTGGTGACATTTAGTTGTTCATAATAGCTTCTTATCTGTTGTATCTTGGTGGTATTGGTTGTAATGTTTCCTTTCTTGGGTACAACATTGCTGATTTAGGTTCCATTTTTTCCTTTGGTTAGTCTAGCTAATGGTTTGTCAACTTCCTTAAGCTTTTCAAAGAACCAACTCTCAGTTAATTTGTTGTTTTTCTCTCCATTTCATTTCTGATCTAATGTTTACTACTTCCTTTTTCTTCTAAATTTGTGCTAAGATTATTTATGTAGTTTAAGGTGTAGAGATACTTATTTAGGATGTTTCTTTTTAATGTGAGCGTTTATTGCTATCAACTTCCCTTTTACAACTGCTTTCGTTGCATCTCAAAAGTTATAGCATGTTTGAATATTCATTTGTTTTAAGAAACCACATTTCTTTTATCCTTTGATCCATTGGTTGTTCAGAAGATCATTATTTAATTTCTATGTGTGGAATTTTCTAGTTTCCCTCTATTTGATTTCTAGCTTCATGCCATTGTAGTCAGAGAAAATCATGGATATGATTTCATTCTTGAATTCCCTAAGCCTTGTTTTGAGGCCTAACATGGTTTATCCTAGAAAATGTTCCATGCATACTTGAGAAGAGTGTGTAATCTACTGTCATTGGATCGAAAGTTCTATATATATTTGGTCTATTTGGTCTATAGTGTTGTTCAAATACATTTCTAATTGATTATCTCTCTAGGTGATCTATTCATGATGTAAATTGGGTACTAAAATCCTCATCTACTATTGTGTTGTTACATTCCTGTTTATTTTTCCTTTTAATTCTTTTCAGTTTACATATTTAGGTGCTGTAATGTTGGGCATATAAATAGTTGCAATTATTATATCTTCTTGATGGATTGATTCCTTTATCATTATATAATGACCTTTTCATTTGTTTTTACCATTTTTCATTGACATTTGTATAAGTGTAGCTAACCCTTCTGTTTTCCATTTTCTTGAGGTGACTATGGTCCCATCAGTATCAGTCAATGTAAGTAACAGATTATTGGATTTTGTTTTTTGCTGTTGTTGTTGTTTAAAATTCATTCGGTTTTTGTTTTTTTGTTTTTTTTGTTTTTTTGGGTTTTTTTTGTCTTTGGGAAAATTTAAATGGATTACATTTGAAGTCATTGTTAGTAGGTAAGGATTTACTATTTACTATTGTTAGTTGTTTCCAATTATTTTGTAGATCAATTCTTTGTATCTTATTCTACATTTTTTTTCTTTTTTATTCCCCCATATTTTGATGTTTCTGGTATTAGTATGCCTTGACATCTTTATCATGTTCTTTTGCATAGTTGCTAAAGGCATTTCCTTTGTTGTTACCATGAAGCTTATATAAAATAGGTTTAAATTACAATACTCTATTTAAGCTGATAAATAGAATTCCTAAGCTTTATACTTTTATTTCCCCTCCTCCTCACATTTTAGGTTTTACTGTTATAGTTCATGTTTTTTTGTATTGTATAACTAATAAGTTCTGTGGTTATGTGTTTTTTACTGCATCCTTTAAAAAAATTCTTGAGTTTAATTAGAGTTTTAGTTATGCATAACCATTACCAAATTACAGAATCAAACTATGACTATATATTTACTAATACCAAGACATTTTACACTACCTTTTTGTGTTTTCATGATACTTAGGATTCTTTTACTTCTTTTTTTTTTTAACGTTTACTTATTTTTGAGAGAGAGAGGGAAGGGGAGGGGCCGAGAAAGAGGAGACACAGAATCTGAAGCAGCCTCCAGGCTCTGAGGTGTCAGCACAGAGTCCCATGGGGGGCTCGAACTCACGGACCGTGAGATCATGATCAGAGCAGAAGTCAGACATTTAATTGACTGAGACACTTAGGTGCCCCTGCATTCTTTTACTTCTACTCAAAGAACTATCTTTGACATTTCTTGTAAGGCAGGTCTAGTGATAATGTATTCCTTCAACATTTTTTTTGAGATTTTCTCTCTCCATTTGTGAGGGACAGCTTCACTGTTAGAGGATTCTTACCCATGATTTATTTTTTTCTTTCTTTCAGTATTTTGAAAATGTCCTTACATTCTCTGCTGGCATGAAATGTGTCTTTTGAGAAATTTGCCACTAGTTTTATGGGGGTTCCCTGTATATAGTTTCTCTCTTTTGAAGTTTTTAAGGTTCTTGGACTTTATTTTTTAACAATTTAATTAAAATGTGTCTTAGCGCAGCCCTATTCAGATTCACCCTACTTGGGGTCTTTGGGGCCTCATGGATCGGGATATTCATTTCTCTCTCCTGGTTCAGGAAGTTGTCAGCTGTCACTGCTTTATATCTACTTTCTGTCCCTGTCTTTTTCTGGAATTATCACCATATGAAAGTTTGTTTTTATTGTGTCCTATAAGTCTAGTTGGCTTGCTTCACTCTTACATTCTTCTCTTTTTGTTCCTCTAACTGGATGATTTCTAATATCCTCTCCTCCAGGTTGCTGATTCTCTTTTTTGCAGAGTCGAGTCTACTCTTGAAACTACTGAATTCTTCAATCATCACAGTTTTCAACTTTAGAATGTTGTGGGGTTTTATTGTGGTTGTTTATTTTTGTTTTGTTTTTGTTTTGGATGGTTTCTATTGCTTTGACTAACTTGTTTTGTTAATGCATCATTTTCTTAATTTAGTATAGTTGTCTGTGTTCTCTTAGTTCATCAAGAGGATTATTCTGAATTCTTTGACAGTTGTAGATCTCCACTTCAAGATCATTATTAATTTCATTTATTGCCATATATATGTGTGTGAAATCTTTGATTCCTTACATTGTATCTATGCATTTGAGTAATTGGGTTGCTTTTCCAGACTTGGCTTTGGAAGAGGTAGATCTTCACCAGTCTTCTCACTTTGGGTTTCTGGTTGTGTTTGCTGATGAAGTCCTTGGGTGTATAGGGCCTACAATTGTCTACTTAGAGGTGATACAACAGAGTTCTGAGGTCAGGCATGGCAGTGGTGCTGGCTTGGCTCCTTAGCCAAATGAGGCTTCATAATTGACTGGATTCTCTGGCCAGCGTTACTAACAGTCAGGACTTGGTATCCCAATCAGTAATCTATGGAGCTATGAATTAGTTTCTCTGACCTGGCATGGCATCAGGACAGGAGCCAGGGCTTATACAGCTTATTGTTTAGGGACCTGAATTAGGCAAGAGTGTACACTGAATTTCCTGGTCAGGTGAGTCCATCATTGTTGCTCTGCCGACGGGGAAAGCCATGGGCTATTCTCTGTTCAAGTGCCACTGTATGCATGGCTGTTGGACGGGCATGCTGCTTTCCATGTGCTCTGGTTAGGTTCCCTGTTCAAGCAGGCTGGAGGCTATATTCAGCAATGATTGGGGCTACCAATTAGTCTATCTGCTTGGGGAAAATTGGGAGAAGTGACTCGAAAGCTCATAAAGTTTGGTTTGTTCTCTTAACTCAGGCTAACCTGCACCCTAAATTCCATGGCTGAGTAGGTTCACTGGTTTGCCTGCCCTTCTCTTATTTCCAATGCCGCTGGTTTAATATAGCTTCCAGATTGTAGCAGGTGACACTCCACAGTAGGTGGGCCATGACTCAACTACTTACATGGGTGTGGACAAACTAGGCTTTAGGGACAGTAAAATTCCTCATTTGATGATTGATACCAGGCAGATTTAGACCTCTATGAGTTCTCTGGGAAGAGTGCATCATGACTTGGTTCTTCAGTGAGGAAAGCCACTGGTTGTGATTACTGCTTGGGCATTACATGCATGAATTTGATCTAGGAAGACCTGTGTGCTAGTTATTGCAGGTCTTTCCCCCTTTTCCTTTACAGTCAGGTTTCCAGTGGTTGAGCCCTATACTTTCCCCTGAGGTCCCTTTGGGGCGAGGTCAGAGTGAGGGCTTTCATAAAGCCACCCACACTGCTAATTGGGAGCTTGCCCTCCTGGGTATTTTCCCACTGGGGAAGTGAAGCTCAGTCCCCTCCACATGGTTCTGTACGGGCTTGGGGGAGAGGAAATGTGGCCATTGTGTAGATACTTGTCATAAACATCTAGGCAATTTGTCTTGGACTCTGGTGCAGGATATGCATCAGCTTCATCCCCATGTTCTAGGATTTTTCTACGTGTTGTTTTGACTAAATGTTCTTGTGAGGAGGAATCAAAGTCAACACTGACCTATATCTCCATCTTGGTGATGCCACTCTCTTTAAATTAGTTCTTACTGATCATGACATTCTCTGTCCCACTGCATCTTCAGTGTGCACATGTAGGGGGAGGATTAGAGGAGCTTGAAATGGCCAGTTCATCATACTTTAAAATCTAAAAAATTTTCCAGGAAAATATTGACAGTTTTGCTAATTTGTAGCATTCCTTATAAGAGGAAACAGGAGATGACTAAAATTACCCAAAATAAAAGAATAGCCAAGTGATGGTATATCAATAAGATAAAATATTGTACCACTGTTAAAAGCATGAAGTTGAGCTATGAGATTATTAATAAGTAAAAATGGAAAGTTATGGAAAAATATGAGCAATCTGAAACCATCTACTAAACTCTTAAGTAATACTGTATACATAAATACATGCATCTATATGTATAGAAATGAACCTGGAAGGATGATGATCAAAATGATGAATACCACTGAGGAGATGCTAGAATTGAGTGGATAAAGACATAAAGGTGAATTAGATTGTTATGATACATAAAAATAACTCAAAGAAAATAATAACCCATATGTCAACTCCAAGAATTAGCCAATGTAACATCTCATCTATTTGTTTACTTTTTTAGTTAAAAATTCCATGCTCATTATAAAGATTTCAAATAATGATGAAAAATATCAAAGTGAAATTACAAATTAAAACTAATCCCTATATTAGGTAAGCATGATTTCAGGCAAACCTGTAAATGTCTAAGTGTATAGATAGATATATAATCAAAAAGATCTGAGATAACATTTTATACAAAAAAATGTAATTAAATGCATTAAATGCAAATTCACAGAAACCATAAAAAGAAGACAGTGGAGCAATTACTGAATTTCATATGCATGTTTCCTCATCACAAGATGTACCATTTTGTTATATATTCATTCAAGATTAAGAAAAAGTTATTAAAAGGATAGAACCATTATGTGTTGCTTTAACCTCATGTTTTAAGATAATTTTCATTGATTTCCTGCTTTGCACAATAAAAATGTCAGGCTTTTCTCATTAGCTCTTATAATCATTTCCTTCTACCTCCTGATTTTTGCTAATTATGCTAATATTTTTACAGTAACATTTTTTTAATATTTTGTTCTGTAACTTGCAGTTTAGTCTTGAATCTAAATTTGAATGGATTCGCTTCTCACCTTTCATTTCTTTTTTAAAATCCATTTCTCTATTCCAGAGTTCATTTTTTGTTTTGTTTTGTTTTTTTTGGATTGACAAATGACAATTTTGTAGTATTTTGTTTTTGTTTTTTCTGAAATGGGTTTGTGGGCATTTTATTCACTGAGACCATTCATATTTGAGCCTATTGGGTATCCATGGTGCTGTTGTCAAAATTTTCAGGACATTGTAGATACTTTTTTTTTTTTTTTTAATTTTTGGCATGGAATTTTGATGTAGGGAAGTTTGAGAAACCTTATTTAACGTAGGTCTATAGAAAACTTTCCTTTTCTGCATGCATAACAGAAACTTGGGTGGTTGTTAGTGCAGTTCAGTTGCTTAATTGAGTTAGGATTAAATTCTGTAACATCAAATTTTTATGGTATACTAAATCTCTTCAATATCCAGGCTTTAAAAGGTTTTAATATTTCTTTTACAGTCTGCTTCTTCAACTTTTTTATATCTGACACCAAATTTTCTTATTTGAGATAATTTTTTTATTACTCTCTAATTTTATATTTTCTATTTGTATACTTTATTTTTAATTCTATGCTGTTTTTTAAGAAGTAAATCTATATGCCTTTTTCTAACTCACTGATCAATTCTAGTGTGGGACTTAAGTTTGTACTGTTTCTGTTTATCTCCTTGTGTTGTCCTTTCCTCTGGCTTTTAAAGTCCTTTTTCATTAAATTGAAGGTCTTTGTTGGTCTGTCTATAGTGGTAGGTGTTGAGATCTAATGGGGGGATAAAAAAAAAGGTCTTCTCCTGGCACAAAACTTCTCCTAAACAGTACAAAAGAAAACAACAATACAACAAAACACATTTTTTTTTAAATATGAAATTTACTATCAAATTGGTTTCCATACAACATCCAGTGCTCATCCCAACAGGTGCCCTCCTCAATGCCCATCACCCACTTTCCCACAATTTTATTATTAATAAGCATTAAACCAGAATGTGATGAGCTTCACAGGCAATATCCTAAGAGGTTGCAAAGACAGAACAAATTTTACCTTTGCAGTTAGCCAAGCAGATACAATCTGTTACATACCTCATCACAAGACAAAAAATAGCTAATCCTCAAGAGACCTCATTTGTCACACATAGTTCACCTGTAATTGAGACAGCCATCTGTTTGCTAATTGGCTTTGTCCAAAGGAAAAATAAACTTGTCCTATATTTATGATAGGGGATAGTTTTGCAACTTAGGGTGAGGCATCTGTTGACTTTAGGCTCCTATCTTCCTACAGGAACTGAGAAAAAGGGGATGCTATTTTCTGTGATGGTTACATTACAGAGAAGACAGTTACAGTTACTTGAGAAAGTTATTCCTTCCTCTTAAACTTGGGTAAGGGGCTTATATTGAAAAAGTCGGATTCACTGACTTAAAATATTTACATACATTGCAAAGACAGAAAGAAACTTACGTTTTCTAAAGTAAATGCTCTGAGAAAGAGGGGAAGTCTCTTATTCTCAGGAGGCCATTAAATCTCTTTTTTAATGTGCATTTGCCTTTACATAAACACTTGTGAGAAATTGTTTCTTGAATTATATTTTCTTCTAAGTCTGAACCTTTGCTTTCTCATAGTTTTCTTTAGCATTTATCCACTTTTGTTTGTTTTGGTTTTTATTTTGTCTTTGATTGGGTGGGGCAATTCTTGCCTATTTTATAGGCCTGGAATCTTGACTCTTTTGTAGTGAATCAGCCTGTTTTTGGTCTATGTTTCAACGCCATTCACAGTAGCTATTTATACAAAAACTCATTCAATAGAGGAAAACTATGATAATATTTCTTGTGCCTCTCTAAAATAAATGCACTACTCAGAATATTTACATTTTTGTTCCCATCAGCATAGCTGCTGTGATGTTTGTGGGAAGCTGGTGTAGTTGGGGTTGAGATGGGGCTAGGTAGAGGTTAGAAGGAGCTAAAACTTAAATAACCATTTGTCCTATACTTTGCCCATTTTATCTTGCTTCCCAGGATGTTTAATGTTTACCCAAGGTCTTCTTCCCAGTGGGAACACATTTTCTAATTGTTAACACAGAGGAAAATCCTCCTCGTTTTCACAGAATCCCTATATAGGCTATTGTGGCCCTGTCTTTAATTGTACCCAGTGCGATAGGTGGAAATATATCTATATATATCTGTATATATATAGATATGTAGAGATAGATATTTTCATATTTCATTTTGGGGGCTGGTTTTGCAATTTTCTCCTCTTTTGAAGGGGCATTGTCTGGCCTTTGTATGTGCCCCCAAAAGCTAGGTCTCTAAAAATCTTGGCTTCCATATTACTCATGGTCTGTTAGAAGTTGTGGAGATATGAGTAAGAAGACAGCTGTGACTTCTCTTATGTGTACAAGAGGATAACAATAATAGGTAACTTTTACCAGTTTGGGCCATGGTCCCCACTCAAAGCTAATCACTTGACATCCATTTGAGCATTTAGCACTAATGAAAACTTCATAAGGTGAATTTTTGAATTATTTTACAGAGGGCACAGTGAGACTTAAATTAGGTAACTAATGGTCACAAGAAGTGGAGATACCATTTACACCCAGGTTTCTTCAAGTATAAAGGCCCTATTTTAACCACTCTGCCTTTCTGTTTCCTTCTAGAGTTCTGGTGGTACATGAGTCCTATAACATATGGTGATAGTGTTAAATGTGAATCAGGATGTGATTTTATTCATGTCTTCACACTATGACTTATTACCTGTGTGATATTAGAGAAACATCTCTGAGTCTTGGGTAATCCTTTTGCAAAATGAAGTTCCTGCTGAAGTTTATCATGTTTCTTTGAAACTGAGATTTACTTGTTTACTCACTTCACATTTATTCAATAAAATTGTTGGATTCCCTTCATGCACCAGACACCTTTGTAGATAAGGAAAAATTGAACTAGAAAGACAGGGGAACCACTCTATAATTCCAATGGAGGGTGATTTATAAACAAAACAGCAAATAAAATTTAAATGTAAGGAATATGAAGAATGTGTGAAGAAAAAGGAGGTGGTTTGAAGAAGTGATATTGGAACAGAAATTGAGTAAAGGGAGACAGGGAGCCATGCTAAGGTCTACGGAAAAAGCTCTCCGGGTTAAACATTTAGAGCCCATGACCTGGGAAAGATTTTAGACTGTTCCAGAAATAATATGTTGAGTTGAGACCATGGATGTAGAAATGGTTTGCAAATTATTCCCTTAGCAAATCTTATTTGTATCTTTTGCATTATACTTGGTTTTGTACCAAACAATTGGAAAATTTTTTCTCTCTCCTGCAAGTTAATAAGTCAGTGACCTAGTATGCTAGGAATTGATATGTTCTTTAGAGTCTGTGTTAGATATCTTGGTTATATATTTTTTATTTAAAAAAAATTAATGTTTATTTTTGAGAGACAGAGATAGAGAGAGAGAGCATGTGCAAACGTGTGGGAGAGGGACCAAGAGAGAAGGAGACACAGAATCCAAATTAGGTTCCAGACTCTGAGCTCTCAGCACAGAGCCAGATGTGGGGCTCGAACCCACAAACTGTGAGATCATAATGTGAGCTGAAGTTGGATGCTTCACCTACTAAGCCACCCAGGCACCCCTTGCTTATATTTTAAACCCTAGTTTTGTGGAAAATATCTCCTATTTCCCACACCACACTTATTCCTATCACCATCTGTATGGGTATCAATAGGAAAGTAGCCATTTTTTTTTATTTTATTTTTTTTTATTTTTTAATATATGAAATTTACTGTCAAATTGGTTTCCATACAACACTCAGTGCTCATCCCAAAAGGTGCCCTCCTCAATACCCATCACCCACCCTGCCCTCCCTCCCACCCCCCATCAACCCTCAGTTTGTTCTCAGTTTTTAACAGTCTCTTATGCTTTGGCTCTCTCCCACTCTAACCTCTTTTTTTTTTTTCCTTCCCCTCCCCCATGGGTTTCTGTTACGTTTCTCAGGATCCACATAAGAGTGAAACCATATGGTATCTGTCTTTCTCTGTATGGCTTATTTCACTTAGCATCACACTCTCCAGTTCCATCCACGTTGCTACAAAAGGCCATATTTCATTCTTTCTCATTGCCACGTAGTATTCCATTGTGTATATAAACCACAATTTCTTTATCCATTCATCAGTTGATGGACATTTAGGCTCTTTCCATCATTTGGCTATTGTTGAGAGTGCTGCTATAAACATTGGGGTACAAGTGCCCCTATGCATCAGTACTCCTGTATCCCTTGGGTAAATTCCTAGCAGTGCTATTGCTGGGTCATAGGGTAGTCTATTTTTAATTTTCTGAGGAACCTCCACACTGCTTTCCAGAGCGGCTGCACCAATTTGCATTCCCACCAACAGTGCAAGAGGGTTCCTGTTTCTCCACATCCTCTCCAGCATCTATAGTCTCCTGATTTCTTCATTTTGGCCACTCTGACTGGTGTGAGGTGGTATCTCAGTGTAGTTTTTACTTGTATTTCCATGATGTGTGATTTTGAACATTTTTTCATGTGTCTGTTAATGATCTGAATGTTTTCTTCGGAAAGTGTCTATTCATGTCTTCTGCCCATTTCTTCAGGTTATTTGTTTTTGGGGTGTTGCGTTTGGTAAGTTCTTTCTTTATAGATTTTGGATACTAATCCTTTATCTAATATGTCATTGACAAACATCTTCTCCCATTCCATTGGTTGCCTATTAGTTTGTTGGTTGTTTTATTTGCTTTGCAGAAGCTTTTTATCTTGATGAGGTCCCAATAGTTCACTTTTGCTTTTATTTCCCTTGCGTTTGGAGACATGTCAAGTAAGAAGTTGCTGCGGCTGCTGCCTGTTTTCTCCTCTGGGATTTTGATGATTTCCTGTGTCACATTTAGGTCTTTAATCCATTTTGAATTTATTTTTGTGTATGATGTAAGAAAGTGGTCCAGTTTAATTCTTCTCCATGTTGCTGTCCAGTTCTCCCAGACCATTTGGCACAGAGACTGTCTTTTTTCCATTGGATACTCTTTCCTGCTTTGTTGAATATTAGTTGGCCATACATTTGTGGGTCCATTTCTGGGTTCTCTAATTTTATTCCATTGGTCTATGTGTCTGTTTTTGTGCCAATACCATACTGTCTTGATGATTAGAGCCTTGTAGTACGGGCTAAAGTCTGAGATTCTAATGCCTCCAGCTTTGGTTTTCTTTTTCAGCATTACTTTGGCTATGTGGGGTTTTTTGTGGTTCCATACAGCTTTTAGTATTGTTTGTTCTAGCTCTGCGAGGAATGCTTTACTATTTTTAACTGGGATTGAATTGAATGTGTAGATTGCTTTGGGTAGTATCAACATTTTAACAATATTTGTTCTTCCAATCCATGAGCATGGAATGTTTTGGGGTTTTTTTTTCATTTCTTTGTGTCTTCTGCAATTTCTTTCATAAGTTTTCTAAATGTTTTTTAAAAATGAGAAAATGCTCCCCTACTTCTTTCCCCATCACTCCTTATGTATTGAATTGGACATCTAGAATACATGTGCCAATTACGTGATTCTAGAAAAATGGTTAGTTGTTTCCTGATAAAGTAAAGGTTAGTTTGTAAGCCTCAAGATAAATTTTGTTTTCTGTAGTGTCACAGTGGTCAAGCCACAATAATCAACATATTATTATGTTGAAACAATCTTTCTCACAAATTCAATCAAAATGTAAATGCTCACACATTTTGAGGAAATGTGTCAATTTTGTGCTTTAAAAAAGGCACATAATTTCACAAAACAACAAACTCGGAAAAGTTCGAGCACCATCTGTTATGCAATAAATGTTGCATGACTTAAATATTTTGCCATTTGAAATAAAAATTAAAAATCTCTTCTTAGTATCCTGAACTTCAGTATCCTAGAGAGTAGCCTACTACAGTCAAAACAATTCTTCTTTTATAATTTAGTAATCTTTAACACATTAAAAAATATCAGGTAATACTTCATTTTTAAGCTTAGTAATACATTTCTTTTGACACGAAAAATAGCAGTGGAATTCCTGAGAGTGACATATTACTTCTGGGTACCTTGACTCAAAGGAGCCAAATGCATTAAAGCTACTATGATGAATGGTTTAAGAATTATTAATGATCAAAATAAATGCTCATCGCCATGCTGTGACACATGTTAGTCTCCGTACACAGTAGTAACTAAATGTTGATTGCTGCTGTGAGAAATAAATGAAATCATAGCAGCTGGAGGTGTTACTCCTAATCATAAATGTGATCTTTCTTATTTGCTTTTTATACAGGAGTTGAATGCCAAAGGGGGAAATGATGGTAGAGAAAAAGTGACCTTCACCATTTCTCCATTTCACTTTGAGTCTTTACCTCTGTGCAAAATGTGAACAAGACATGCAGAATATTTAAGAGGATTTCATGAATGTTAATCCCTTGGTTTTTATAACTATCTTTAGTTGCATAAGATATTAAGCATTTGGAGAAGCTGGTTGAAGTGTTATACAATTTGTCTTTGTTTAAAAAATAATAATAACAGTCTGAAAAATTCAGCTTTGTCATCACCAAACGAGACAAAGAAGGATGGGTTTGAGTTGACAGGTAAAAATTTAATAACCGACATGGTTACTCTAAAGAGGCATTTCTCAGAGTGCCTGGCTGGCTCGGTCAGTAGAGCATGTGGCTCTTGATTTCAGGGGTCATAAATTTGAACCCCATATTGGATGTAGAACTACTTAAAAAAAAAGCAACTGCTCTGTCCCTGTATTCCACCCTATTCATTTAGGCCACTCTGCTCCATTAGAGAGGACAGAGTCATGACTTCAAAATAAAACTGAGGTTGCTGGCCCTTTGCAAAGCCTTCTACTGTAGCTTTAGCAAATGTAGCTGCTTTTGGAAAAGTATCACCTCTGTAAATAGCAACCTTTCATCTCTCTGAGACCTGAGCTTTGTCATGACTAATCAGAGAATGGAAAGAGAGAAGGTTTACTGCTTAAAAGGCATATTAATCCTTAGCCTCAGCAGAAATGTTTCTCTTATTTAAGTGATGAATCACTAGAAAATATGTATTGAAGTGCCTGGTTGGCTCAGTCGGTTAAGCACTTGACTCTTGGTTTTGGCTTAGGTTACGATCTCACAATTTTGTGACCTCAAGCCCCACATGTAGCTCTGCTTGGAATTCTCAGTCTCATTCTCTCTCTGTCCCTCCCCCACTCATGCTCTCTCAAAATAAATAAACTTACAAAAATAGAAAAGAAATACATATAAAAGTGAGCCATTGGTCTTTTGCCCAGCCCCTCCTGGTAAATGGTCTAGACCATTTAATTCTAGACTGAGTCTAATTCTAGACTTAGAATTCTATCAATGTCTCAGAGGCTCTAACCTGGAATTAAAGAAAGGAGATGATTGTGTGTGTATGTGATATAAAGGGAAAGGTGATTCTTCTGGCATAAGGCTCACAGAAGCTCTATGTTTATTTAAATATTGAAGAAATGTAAGTTCATGAGCCGTCCTCCTGTGGACAGGTATTCACCTGGAAGTTTTGAACATTTGAAGTTGAATATCCAGGAGTCTTTAGAACACATAAGAAGGCTTTGGCTATCAAAAATCTATTCTTTTTTTTTCTTTTTTTTAATATTTGTTTATTTTTGAGAGAGAGCCAGTGGGGAAGGAAAGGGGGAGACACAGAATCTGAAGTAGGCTCCAGGCTCTGACTGCCAGCACAGGGCCCAACATGGGGCTCAAACCCATAAGTAGTGAGATCATGACCTGAGTGAAAGTCAGATGCTTAACCAACTAAGCTACCCCGGAGCCCCTCAAACTTTTTTTTTCAGTGTTGATTTAATCTTAAGACAAAGAGAGAGACAGAGTGTGAGCTGGGGGGGGCAGAGAGAGAGGGAGCCACAGAGTCCGAAGCGGGCTCCAGGCTCTGAGATGCCAGCACCAATGCAGGATTCAAACTCATGAATCACGAGACCATGACCTGAGCCCAAGTCAAATGCTTAACTGAGTGAGCCACCAAGGTGCTCCTCAAACCTCTATTTTTTATGCAAGATAAAAGAGCAGGTGGTAGATTGATTAAAAAAAAAATCTCCAAATGGTAAGAAAGATAGAATGAATAAAAGAAGAAAGGAAAAATCATACTTCTGAAAATATATATAGGGAATTGAAATCTGAAATCATACTGTTTCCATAATTGACCAGTTGTCTACTACCATGGACCAAATATGATGTCGCTATTACTTTTGAATTGTTTCAGAGCTATCAAAATGTATCTACTCAGTCTCCTCCAATTTATGAAAATAGAAATCTTGGACGTTATGACAGATTGACAGACATTCTGGGTCATGCTGGCTTTAGCTCCCTCTGACCTTACTGAGACAGCTTTGGCATCTCAGCTTATCTGGCCCACCGGTCTTAACAAGTCAGTTTCTTGACCCTTGGATAAGAGAAGGCCTCTTGAATATAAATAATTGGGAGATATTTTCAATAATCTCCAAAGGGATTGCTTTCCAGTCTTTGCTTGGACTGAGTTGTAGAATATCTCCTCTCTAACTTAACCAATTTAACTGGTGTCTCAGTAATGACAATCTTTGAGAGACCCCTTCATTTCATACTTACTTGTAGCACTTAACCCTAACTCCAACTTCTGTGATGCTCATTTTGTTCTCATGATTCAGAACACTTTCCTTCTCCTAGATCTCCATCAACCCATGATGGTTAGATCTAACGCTGAAAACTTAAACCAACTACCATTGCTGTGAATTGCATTTCTATCACCCCATAAAGGAACATTTTGAATGCACCAAATTGGTTTATTAAATATTTACTGATCTCTTCTCTTGGCTCTTGCTCAGCTCATATTTTCCTATCTTATCTCTGCTTACCCATTTGGGAATCTGCCTCCCACTTTGTCTTCTCCTAAATGACAGGCATTTTTCCACTTGCTTCCTTTGCCCCATTCAACTCTCAATACTCTTGAACCCTCAAAATTTCCTCAAGCACAAGAGGCTTGTGTAGATACCCACAGCTTCCCTGAAACTCTTTCCATAGAAAGTATTCTCTAAATGACCAAATCTTCTAACATTCCGGTGTATGTTTCCTACTTTCCCCTAGATCCACTGATCTTTAATGATAAAGTCTGTATTACTTATCAGTGTTACTAAACTATCTGTAGTTATAGTATGAAAACAAGCATTGTTTATTTTCTTAAAATACAACTCCAACAAGATTGAATATGTCTGTTCAAATAGGTATATCGCCATTGACATAAAGTCAGCATTTATTTTTTTAAATATAATTTATGTCAAACTGGCTTCCATACAACACCCAGTGCTCATCGCAACAAGTGCCCTCCTCAATGCCCATCACCTACTTTCCCCTCTCCCCCACCCCCTATCAACCCTCAGTTTGTTCTCTTTATCTAAGGGTCTCTTATGGTTTGCTTCCCTCCCTCTGTTTGTAACTACTTTTTTTTTCCCCTTCCCTTCCCCCATGGTCTTCTATTAAGTTTCTCAAGATCCACATATGAGGGAAAACATTATGTCTGTCTTTCTCTAACTGAGAAAGTCACCATTTAAAAGTCTAGTTATCAACAAGTAGCATTTGATACTTATTCACCACTTATTCACCACTTTGGCTGTCATTAGAATTGGGGACATTTTAATGAGTAAATACCATTTCCCAGACCACACCATGTATGCTCTGGCTAAATTTTATGCTAAATGCTTAAAATATGTTCAGATGATTCTATTTACACAATCATTGCTTGTAACCGAGATAAAGAAACAAAGTGAGCTAACTGCTGTATGAGAGGCAGGCATTGCAAGCAGCTACTTTCTACAGAAGCCTTACCACCGGCCAGTTGCACATGTCCTTTTCTTGCTTTGAAACTGGAGCTCAGGAAGACTATATAACTTTAGCAAAATTATGGACTTGCCAGTAAAAGAATGAGAATTTGAACATAATCACTCTGGATTTTTGACACTGAGTACTTTTGAAATTTATGATATTCTGTTTTGTTGAGAGCATTTCAAATATCAGAGGACATTTGATGATTCCTAATATGAAATGAGTCTGTTTTTTTTCCCATTTAATAAAATCTTCATTAGTTTGTTGATTTTTAATCAAATGTATGTCATATTTTCCCCATAAACTAGGAAATAGATAGTGGAGATGTTCTTAGAAGCTCAACATCCTACAAACATTTTACTAATATGTGACTTATAATTCTGATTATAATAGCTGGTATTAGACTTGCCTTCACATCCTAAACTACTCTAGAACTTGGGCCAAGATCATAAATCAAGGGTTTTAAGCCATCAGGAAATAGAGTGGGATGGTGATCCAAACAAAACAAAACAAAAAAAGAAAAAGCAACCTTGGTGAGTTCCATATTCAAACCAGGTTTTTGCCCAGAGAAATTGCCGAGATATGTAAGAAGTTAGAGTCCTGCCAAAGCTAAAGCTTCATAGCATGGGAAAAAAACAAGAGAATTCAGAGCTGTTAAGATAAATATAGTTAGCAAGGCTAGTATAAAACAGTTTTCATGGGGTTACTTCTAGGTGGCATATGGGCAGGATGAGATTGCACAAGGTCTAGCAAAAAGTAAGGAGGAGTGGAGAGCTGAACAAAGATTTCAGACATTGCAGAGACTGTGTGGGAATATGTTGGAATTTTAAACTAACTAAAGTAAAAATAATGAGAAGAATAACATTAGAATTCAGTTGAGATCCTTGAATGGCATCATCCTAGGAATAAGTCCCATAACTGGTTAGTAGAGGCTGTGTCTTAGTAGAAAGGAGAAAATGAATATAGTCTTTCCTAACAAAGCCTTGACAAGATCAAAATGATCTGCTAGTTTAACTTTGCCTTAAAAAAATTCACACACACATAAATATACACACACAGATTTTAGATATTTATTCAGTATGTGTGTATATATACTATATAAGAAAATGTTTAAGGTATCCTACATTATCTTATTTCACAAAAAAAGACAGAAATGGGAAAATATAATCCATAATAAGGAATAGCTACAGATAGATCTATGACCCAGACATTGGAATTAGCATACATATATTTAAAAATGTTAAATTTAGGGGTGCCTGGGCGGCTCAGTTGGTTCAGTGTCTGACTATTGATCTCAGTTCAGGTCATGATCTCATGGTTTGTGGTTTCAAGCACCACATCAGGCTACTCAGTGTCAGTGAGAGCCTGCTTGGGATTCTTCCCACCCCCACCCAGTCTCTGTCCCTTCCCCACTCACATACACTCTCTATCTCAGAATAAATGAATAAACTTAAAACAAATTTTAATAAAAACGTGAGATTTAGAGAAAGGTATAACTAGATGAATGTAAACTTAGAATTAAATGGGAATTTTAAAATTAAAAAGAAAGTAAATCCATTCAATGCACATAAAAGATTGTACCCAGCGAAAGTCAAGATGGGGATGGAGTAGAAGGCAGTGTTATGCTAAGCAAAGTAAGTCACAGAAAGATAAATGCCATAGGATTTCACTCATAAGTGGAACCTAAGAAACAAAACATAGGAACATAGGGGGAAGAAAAAAAAGAGAGACAGAGGCAAACCATAAAAGACTGATGGTTACCAGAGGGGAGGTGGATGGAGGGCTAGGTGAAATAGATGAAGGGGATTAAGGAGGGCACTTGTCATGAGCACTGGCTGTTGTATGGAAGTGATGAATCACTAACGTCTACTCCTCAAACTAATACTACACTATATGTTAACTAAAGTGTAAATAAAAACTTGAAACATAAACAAAAATGAGAGAAAACCTTCAAACCTTCATCTGTACATAGAATTGTAGTCCCAAAAGCAGAAGAGAGAATGAAACACACAGAAAAAAACCTATCAATGGTGGCTCAGTCACTTAAGCGTCTGATGGCTCAGGTCATGATCTCACAGCTTGTGGGTTCGAGCCCCGCATCAGGCTCTGTGCTGACAGCTCAGAGCCTGGAGCCTGCTTTGGATTCTGTGTCTTCTCCTCTGTCTCTGCCCCTCCCCTGCTGGCGCTCTGTCTCTGTCTCAAAAAAAATAAATAAATGGTAAAAAAATTTTTTAAGATCTATCAAGAGACAATGACTAAGAATATTCCATATTTGATGAAAAACATTAACCCAGATTCAAAAATCTTAAAAATAGAATAAATAAAAGGAAAACCTAGCACATCACAAACTGCTGAAAGTGAAGTTTTAAAAAGACATGCACTTAAATTGGTTTATCAGGAGGGTGTAAAAAGCCAAAAGGTGTACCCATCCAACAATGTTTTCAAAATAAATAAAAATTTGCATAATTTAAGAGGAATCAAAAACAGTTGATTGTGGGGTAAGGGGAGAAGGGATGAATAGGCAGAGCACAGGATATTTAGGGCAGTAAAAATACTGGTATTTTGATGATGGATACATGTCACTAGACATTTGTCTAAACCTAAAATGTCCAACATCAAGATTGAACCTCATGTAAACTATGGATTTAAATGATTATGATGTGTCAAAGTTTCATCAGTTGTAACTTATGTGCCATTCTGGTGAGGTATGTTGACAACAGGAATATTAAGCTTTTGTGGGGGCAGGGAGCAATGGGAAATCTAGCTCCATTTTAAGTTTTCTACGACCTTGAGACTTCTGTAAAGTCTACAACAGCAACAGAAAGGTCAAATGATAAAGAAATGCAGAATGGTGATTACCTCTGATGGCTGATTTCTAGAGTTAACTTAATAAAACTAATTAAAAGAGGAATAAGTAGGTCTGGAACTTTCAGTGTTCACCTCAAGGTAAAAGACAAAACTGATAAATGGGCCAATGGAACAAAGAGTCTAGAAATAAAAAACTTGGAGAGAATATAAGAGAAAATCAAAATGATGATAGGTTTGGTATTAAGTTTTAAAAATTTATCGAAAGCCTGGTTGACCAAAAAAGCCAACAAAGAAACTTTCTTTAAACAGGGTTGCCAGGGCAAAGATTTGCTGGTAGAGGAGTCTTATATGACCAGGCCCTGACTGGAAGCTACCTGAAAAGGTCATAACCTTGACAAACTCAGATCCTACAGGTGCTAACCCCGGGAGCTCCAACAGTACTCCTTGAAGATTGTATGGAAAATTGTTCCTTTAATAAATCTCTAAGCAGCAAATAAACAGGCAGAAATTCAACCAACAATGTTAAGACTCTTATCTGTCAGGTGTCTTTTATTATCATTTATGAGTAGATCCTTACCTTTATTAGGTTTTGCTTTATGACCTGTATATGTTTAGATGTGTCCCTGAATTCTTTATGGATATTGAGTTGGCCCTATTAATATCCCTCCCACAAAAATAAAAATAAAAGACAAAATGCCTCACTGATTCTGTATCAGGCAGTATAGCTCTGTTTTGATGCTAGATAAATAAAGATAGGAAAAATACAACTCTTCTCTATTTGTATATGCAGTCTCAGATTTGCCTCTGAGAATAAGGGGATGAGAATGCAAGTAAGTTGTGATTTGTTACTAACATCTGGGTCATGGATACTTTACTGGTAGCCTGTCTGAGGACATTGAAGGAGACCTTCTCAACATTTCTGTAGTGCCTGACTGTCACATGCACAGAGTAGTTCTTTTTGGAAGATTCCTCTTTGTAGGAGGATAAAGCATAAATATATCAATTAGATATTACAATTGATATTAGGTTGATCAATTAGATATTACAATAATTAGATATTATCAATTAGATATTACAAGAGAAACTTATCACACTTATAGAATAATACTAAATGGAGCTCAAGATAATTCATGTTTGATATTTGTTGAACTGAATGAATCTTTGGGAGGCATTAAAATAAATAGAATGCTACTTCTTGAGGTACCAACCTTCCACATTTACAAGAAACGCAAATTCATAAGAGATGCTAAGTGAATTTGGAAGAAGCCTGCAAAAACATGGAGAAAATAAATGCATGAATGTTGTGGGAAGAGAGGAGATAAAAGTTGCTTTTTTCAGCCAAATATTTACCATTCTATAAATTACTATTTAGTAATTCTGCATTTGATAAGTGAGCATCTCAGACTGAGGTGACCAAGGGTGAATGTCGGGGGGCTGGGTGACAGACTCATAATTTCAGAATTCAAAACTGGTCTGCAATGGGCACCTCTTTTGAATTCACCACCACAATCTTTGACAGGTTGAAGAGTTTTGAAAATATTCTGCCAGCATTAATGATCACGACCTCTCCCTGGGCAGCCAGGAAGCTATTTGTTTTAATCTCTCCACTTAAAATTATGGCTTTTACCTTCAGTTTACTATATTGGCCCTCTCCATGGCTTCACACATTTTGTTAGCTCTTTTTATAAATGGTTTGTTTTAAACAAATCAAACCACCAATCAAACAAGAAAACCAACTCCTATTTTAGTTTTTGCTGACTGCTAAGGGCCAAGGCCAGTAATTCAGTCTGTTTTGCTCTACTACCCATTTAAAACATCCAAGTAACCTTGGCTGGTAAATCTTCTGTTGACTCTTCTGCAGGCTTTTAAAATTTCTTCATCAAAATTTTCTGCCTAACTTCCCCCCCCAAAGAATAGGATTCTGCGGTCCTATCTTGATTTAAGGAACCGCAGAATTATTAATCCTTTACATGGTCTCCAAAAAGAGTCTAATACTTGTGCTTCTAAGTCTCCTATTCAGATAGGCAAAGCCATTCTGAGAAGATGAGGACTCTGCCATCTACTGTTCTCCCTGTGTCCTTTCCAAGGGCATTCAAAGAGAGTTGGGACTCTGGAAGTAGAGAAAGAAGGCAAGAAGGCACTTTGGTGCAGATTTGTACTTCCTACTTTTGCTATGAGAAAAGCTTGGATATGCGTGAGTAGGACAGAGGGAACCTAGCTTGGTGAGCCTAAAGCTTGTGTGACTTGGGTACCCCTATTTTAAGCATTATAAATACAAACTTAGGAGCACACGTTTCAGCTTCATTAGTTCCCGGTAAGACTGTTTTGTCCACTAGTGCAGTTATGCAAAGCTAGAAGCCCTCAGGGCCTTGTGAAGGAAACTGACAGAGCATTTAGACTTCAAGAGAGGAGATTGTGAGCATTTGGGGAAGAAATGGTGAAGGAAGGGATTCATGTAGGAGGTGAGACATGGTTCAGTTCACCCACCCTACCTGGACCTAGCCTGATGCTCTCCCTTCTTCACATCATTTCCTCTTGGGCCTATGGAGTCTTGAAATTGGTCGTTCAATTTGAGCCATGATGTTCTATGCTGTTGAAATTCATGTTCAAGTCAGACTATTTAGAAAAGATGTGAACATAAGTTATTTCTGATTCTGCTTCCTTTCTGCTTTAGTCCGTATGAGAAACTTCATCAACTTAATCTACCACAATGAAGACGCAGTCCTGCTTATTTTCCCAGCTTCTATGTATTCTTCTAAGGGCATCATTGCAATAAATGTACTTTTTTCCTCCCAGTATTCCTGAGGCACCATAGGTGAAAAACAATCTCCTTTCACTCAAATGGAGTCATAGCGTTAGTTCATTCCAATGACACCTACAACCATTAGATTCTATTCACTAGTTCCATTTATTCATAACTTTGAATACGGCTTCCAAATTATCCTGATAAATAATTTCTACATGATACCAGGGAACTCTTCGTTCTGGTAATTCAGAAGTAAACTTGGCTTTAAGTATTAGAAAAATCTCTGTAAGGACAAAATATAATCTGAAGACCCCCTAATTTACTAAGTTGTTATATTTAAGCACTGATATAAGCACTATTTAATAGTGTGCTGGCTGCAGGGAAAGACCTGTAAACAAAGATGTGCATTACTGCTTAGAGAGTTTATATTTTGAAGCAATGAGTATATATCTCAAAATATACATCTATACCTATATGTGTACATCTGTTTATACACATATACACACTGAGAAGCCAGGAAAAGCCGAAGGAGAAAGTGGGAAGAATGACCTGGAAAAAAAGTCATTAGTAGATTATTACTTGGGGATGTATTTAGAGATGTTTCTAAACAAATATGATTACAAAATACAGAACCCATTGGAAAGCACTTGTAAGACTCTTAAAACCTGCTTTTGGATAAAGAAATTTAACAAACTAGCTTTCACTTGGAAATTTTTTAAGTATTTCAATTTTTAAAAAATTGATTTAAAAAAATTTGATTTGAATCAAAAATATTTAAAAAATGGTGCCTGGATGCCTCAGTCAGTTCAGCCTCCAGTTCTTGATTTCTGGTCAGGTGATGACCTCACTGTTCATGAGATTGAGCCCCACATCAGGCTCTGTGTGAACAGTGCAAAGACTGTCTGGGGTTCTCTTTCTCCCTCTCTCTCTACTGCTCCCCCATTTATGTGTGTGCACACTCGCTCTCTCTCAAAATAGCATTTAAAGAATATTTTTAAAAATTAAATAAGGGGCGCCTGGGTGGCGCAGTCGGTTAAGCGTCCGACTTCAGCCAGGTCACGATCTCGCAGTCCGTGAGTTCGAGCCCCGCGTCAGGCTCTGGGTTGATGGCTCGGAGCCTGGAGCCTGTTTCCGATTCTGTGTCTCCCTCTCTCTCTGCCCCTCCCCCGTTCATGCTCTGTCTCTCTCTGTCCCAAAAATAAAAAATAAAAAAAAAAACGTTGAAAAAAAAAAAATTAAAAAAAAAAATAAAAATTAAATAAAACTTTGACCAACTTCTCCCACTCTTCCCTTGCCCCACCTCTGGCAGCAGTGAATCTGTACTCTATTTCTATGAACTGTTATGTATATACGTTTATACATATAGATAGATAGAGCTAAAGATATATATCTTATTTTACTTACACATATTTTTATTTATATACCTAAATGTTGGGTTTTTTGTACACTTCACACATTAGAGTGGTCATATGGTATTTGTCTTTCTCTGACTTCTTTCATTTAGCATAATGCTCTCAAAGACCATCCATGAATTAATTGTTTCTTATGGCTGAATATATTCATATATATATATATATATATATATATATATATATATACACACACATACATACACACATACACACACACACACACATATATATGGCACAATTTTTAATCACTGATGGACATTGAAGGTTGTTTCCATGTCTTGGCTATTGTAAAAAATGCTAAAGTGAATATGGGACATTTATATATTTTTGAATTGATATTATTGCTTTCGTTGGATAAATACCCATAGTGAAATTGCTAGGTCATATGGTACTTTGCTTTTTAATTAAAATTTTTTTTTCTTAATGTTTATTTTTGAGAGAAACAGAGTGCAAGTGAGGGAGGGGCAGAGAGAGAGGGAGACACAGAATCTGAAGCAGGCTCCAGGCTCTGAGCAGCCAGCATAGAGCCTGATTTGGGGCTCGAACCCACAAACTGTGAGATCATGACCTGAGCCAAAGTCGGACGCTCAACCGACTGAGCCACCCAGGCACCCTGTTGTTTTTTAATCTTTTAAGGTAACTCCATACTGTTTTCCAGAGTGGCTGCACCAATTCACATTCTCCCCAGTAGTGAGTTTCTCTTTGCCACATCTCACTAACAAGCGTTAGTGTTTTTGATTATAGCCATTCTAACAAATGCGGTTTCGATTGCATTTTCCTGATGATGAATGATATAGAACATCTCTTTGTGTACCTGGTTGTCATCTGTATGTCTTCTTTCCCCTATATGTATTTTTTGAAAAACGTGTTTATTCAGATATTCTGCTTATATTTTAACCAGATTGTTTATGTCTTTACTTTTTTTCTACTGAGTTGTATACTTTGGATATTAGCTCCTTATCAGATACATGATTTGCAAACGTTTTCTCCCATTCAGTAGGTTGACTTTTCATTTTGTTGATACTTTCTTTGGCTGTGAAAAATATTTTAGTTGGATGTAAGTCCCACTGTTTTTGTTTTGTTTTATTCTTGTTGATTTGTAGTCAGATTCAAAAAGTCACCAAGACCAATGTTAAGAAACTTGCTCCCTATTTTTGTGTAGGGGTTTTTTATGGTTTCAGGTCTTAGGTTCAAGTCTTTAATCAATTTTGAGTTAATGTGTGTATGGTGTAAGATAGTGGTCTAGCTTCAGTCTTTAGTGTGTGACTGACCAGCCTTCCCAATACTACTTATTGAAGAAATGGCTCTTTCCCCATATTATACTCTTGGCTCCTTTGTCATGAGTTAATAGACCATATGTATGTAGGTTTATTTCAGGGCTTTCTATCCTGTCCCATTGATCTATGTATATGTTTTTTATGCCAATGCCACACTATCTTCATTACTAGCTTTGTAATACAGTTTGAAATCAGGGAGTGTGTTTTCTCCAACTTTGTTCTTTTTCAAGATTGCTTTGGATACTCAGGGTTTATCTGGTTTCATATAAACTTTAGGATCATTTGTTCTATATTTGTGGAAAATGACTTTGGAATTTTGATAGGTATTGCATTGGTCTACTTTCTCCTTTGGGTGGTATGGATATCTTAATAAATCTTCCAGTCCATCAACACAGAATATCTTAAATTGATATGTGCATTCTGCATGTATATTTGAAGTTTACCTTGGAGCAAGTAGGTGGTGATAGTTCTAATCATTCTTAAAAACTATCTATAGACCACTGAATTTGAGCCATTTCCATTTGGTCATTTCTAATGCCTAGTCAAATGTCATAATTATTCTATTTCCAACAATATTCACAGTGATTTATCCAACAAAAATGTATAGCATAGCCACTATGCACCCTAGCATTACAATAACATAGCTACTATGTATCAAATACTGGTCTAGCTGCCGGAGATGCACAATAGAAAATTTCTACTCTCAGAGTTTACAACTTGGTTGGAATGACACACTTGCCTGTGTGAATGTGTCTAAATCTAACTGCTATAAACAGAATAAGGGCTATGAAGGCTCTATGACATTAAGCAAGTCATACTTATAATGTCTTATAATCCATCTCTCAAAGTACCTCCAAAAATGCATTTAATGCTTTTAAATGTATAACATTGGTTTAGAATTCCTGCTGTTGACCCCCTTGATCTACAGGATGAGGAAAAATCTGGTTCTCTTTTGGCTTTGGAGACTGTGCTGTGTGTATCCTTGTGGTCTACCTGTCTGCCTTCTTGTTACTAGTTTCAGAAACCTGTTTGAATATACAGATTTCAATAACTGATAGTCATAGAGGGAGGCAGAAGTGGGGAGAGAATATATGGGTGTCTTCAGGAAAGCAACAGCTGTCTTACAGTGTGGAGCAAGGTCAAACTGCTTGCCTGGTTCACTTGCCTCAAATGCTCTCCAACCAGGCCTTTATTCAAGCCCTTGTTACATAAATAAAAGGGATAACAGTGAATATTTTTAATGGATTAAATATAAATTTGAAGCCACCTGCCTGAGAATTAATCAACTCTATAGAGAACACTAAAATGAACGTTTCCAGGCATATTGCAGCTCAGGGAGAGCCCAGTAAAAGGGAAGAAGTTTGGTACTGATTTGTACGACTGCAGCCTTTTCACATTAGTTCTTAATCATCGTCATTGTCACTTTTGCCTCCTATACTCCTCCTTTAGTTGTTCGTTTTTTCCTTTGGTGTATTCTGTCACTGCTTACTCCTACACTTGCCTCCCAGTGGCAAACAACCTCACCTCTTAATTTTTTTTTGTTACACCTTAAAATTAAGTGGTTTTCTTAGTGCAATTAAGATAAATGCTTAACAACTAAATAGAACAAAGAAATATTGTAACAGGAAGACTTGCTAACATTTAGCTCCTTTCTATGGTTGAATGAATTCCCCGGAGGAATTGTAGGAGGCCAGTCACCTGAAATTTAGAAATTCAACTGGCCATACTCCTCTATGATGGGCTTCTAGGAATTCACCAACTTCAATTATACAACAATGAAGAGAATAATCCTTTTTTTTTTTTTTTTTAAGCCAAAACTTTGTTATCCTTCTCAATTTCTCTCTGTGATGAAATTAACTTCTGGTGAAATCAGCTATATCTATAGTCCACAAACATCACTGCTGTTCCGTGGCCAAATTCATCAGAAATTAGAACAAAACAGGAGAAAGGGAGACAAGGCAACCTCTGAAAAGAAAAACCAAAATTGGTCTGTTCGGGTAAAAGCAGAATTCATTGCGGGAGAATAAGCAGTCTTGTCTTCTAGGTCTACCTCTTATTCTGTGAACAAAAGAAAAATTGTCTAAAATGGGGCAGATCTTGGTAACATTTCATGATGAATGGCCTGTTGATTTATCATACCCTAAAATGTCTGAGCATCTTTTCAGTTTGCCAAAAATCAAAGCTTCCCTCTCCAGATAAACTGGCCATTATAAATTTAAGGAAACTCTTCTGATGTTGGTTTGTTTGCTTGCTTGTGTTTTTATTTATATACCAGCCTTATAGAGTATTAAAGAACACTTGCTTAACCTAAAAAATGTGAAACATACACATCGCTTCATTGGGATGGGACTCTAAGGCCCGAGGACCAGTGTTAAGTCCTCCTTCACTGACACTATCAGAAAGGTAAGCTCTAACATTTCCACATACACTGTTCTTTTACAAACCAGTATACTGTCTACTGAATACTTACAGTGGATGAAGCACTTTGATCAATATCTCCATTAAAATCTTTAATTTTGGTATTAATATTAATTGCATTTTACTAATGAAGAAACTGTAGCCCAGAAAGGAGATATACATGTGCTTCTTTTCATAAAGCTGGTAAGTGGCCGACTCTAACTCAAACTAGATTTATTGATTACAAATCCCCATACTTTTCAATATGCTACCTTGCTCTTGTGAAGCTTTTTATTGGGCTTCAGCCTCTAATAAACTGTAGATGATGAATTTTCTTTGGTAACTAAACACCCCTTGAGTACTGGTCTATACCCTGTCTCCATCTATGCCAGGCCAATGACCACACACAGACAACACACAATTCTGTCTTCTTTTAAGCAAGGTTTGATTCACAAAATCTTTGTGCAAATTCTCCTGTACTTTATGCTTTGGGGTTGAAAAAATTTAACCCTTCACCTGCTCAGTCAAGATTCTTAACCATTCTGCTTACTCATTTTGTAAGGCTCTCTGACCCTGCTTTTATCTACTACTCTTTCAGCTCAGGGCCCCCAAGGATATGCATATTCTCTGAGAAAGCAGGATATGGGAATAAAAAAAACTTGTTATTTGGTAGGTATAAAACAAAGAGAAAATAAGACCTCAAAGCAGAGAATCATCAAGACCTCAAAAGGATATCAATAAGGAATAAGTAGTGACAGATACAAATCAGTGAACAAGGGATGAATTCTATGAGTTACACGGATAACAACACAGGAGAAGACAAGTGCTTCTGAAAAGACCTTAGGAAGTCTTATTTCAGAAGCCTTCAAGACTGAGTTTCTCTGCATGCACTCCACATTCTACTCTGATGGACCCAATCCTCTTTGTCACTTCTAAAGCCTTTGTCAGTAGGATCTATGTGTCTGGTTTGCTTGGTATCTCTTAAGCTACATACTGCTTTGTGTCTTATGGGGCACATTTCTTGAATTGCAGGTCCCTGTAACAAAGTTCAGCTTAGATAAAAAATTTCCAAAAAAACCGTCCATTGTTTAAGATGTTTATTTAGCTCTCATCATTTTAGAAGAGCTGCTTTTCTATTAATATAAACATATAAACAACGGTCTCTAGCCCCAGCCAACAGACCCAGATCCTAGGTGAGATCAGAGGGCAGGACAGAGCAAGCCAGTGAATACCACCTTTATGTACTCCAGAAGGAGGCAAGATGAAGAGTGTTTGGGATTGATTTAATTGTTGACTCTGTTCTAGTTGTAAAGGTAATAATAGAGTAATACATCTTAATAACAGTACATAATTTTATTTTTGAGTAGTACTATAATATGAACATTAGCACATTTCTTCAGTTACTTCTCATATCTGTGCCATCAAGCATGTACTGAGGCCTTTATTTTTTTCACGTAATAATTACGATCGTTAGGTGACTTCAATATCTTAAAATGACTCTGATGCACTAAGCCTGATGCCCAAGCCCTAACCATGGCTTCAGACGGGTGTGAGTGCCTTGCTGACTGTCATAGTTTGTGGTATTCTGTGAGTCATGCATCTGATTTTTATTTTTACCACCATGATGAGCAAGGCCTAGGAATAAAATGAAATGGATATAACTCATAAATCAAGAGGAGATGCAAATAAAAAATAAAGCAAACTGTCCAATAGAGTCATCAGCTTGTAGGGGAGAGGCAGAGAGCAAAAGCTTGAATACAAATTCAGTGAGATGGAAATTGGCCTGACCAAGCAGAGTCCAGGTCAAAGCAAGGATGAATGGCAGAGCTTGGAGGAATTCCCAAAGTTAATCAACACTATATTAGAAAATGTTTGTATCAGGAAAATTATATTAGATCTTTAAAATACAACATACAATGGGTAAGAGATGGCTAGTTTCCCAGTGTTGAGAGTGAATCACTGGTGGATTTTGACTGACACAGATATCTTTTTTGGGAAGTGAGAATTTTTGAATAATTAGAAAAAATAGAAAGCATTAATAGAACATCAAACGCATTACTTCCTGGATAGAACATTAAAAGTCATAATAAGCCACGTTGAGGTGATAAATGGATATATCAACAATTATGAAGGCAGTCCTAAAATACTTTTTGAATTTGGGAAATGTGATTATAAATATGAATGAAGTATTCTTCTTGATAATAATGCTAATAAGGTACTAGATGGAAACAAAAGGGAGAAAGAGGTAAACTTTCTATTCCTTTTAATCAAAAACTTACTTTGTTGGAAATAGGTCATTAATTGACCTGAATAGCAAAATCTTGGCTTTCATGGTGCAATGGAAGAGCACATGGTGCAATGGCAAATCAGAAAGGCAGTGATCAAGTTTAGGCTCAAATGTAGTTGAAATTACACTGCTGAAGTGATTTTACCATTATAAATTTCAGTTTAAGTGTCAAAAAAATGAAATAAGAATATCCCTTCAATAGATTTTCATGAAGAGAGTGTAAAATGGCACATATAAATCAGAGCAGGCACTAACACAACCAAATTTTTTGTTACTTTGGGTTTGAAATCAGCCCTTTCTGCAAGATCAGTATTTGTTTCTTTACCAAGTAAATTTCTTCTTGACCAAGACTAAGTTGAATAAGCATCTCCATCTGATTCAGCTGTCTTATAAATCAGAAAACTGAAAAAATTCAGCGTTGTGTCCTATCTAGCCTAATATTTTTAGACCTGTCAATACCACACAAGAAATAATCATCAGGGTGCCTGGGTGGCTCAGTGGTTAAGTGTCTGCCTTTGGCTCAGGTCATGATCTTGTGGTACATGAGTTTGAGCCCCAGATTGAGCTCTCTGCTGTCAGTGCAGAGCTCATTTCAGATCTGTCTCCCTCTCTCTCTGCCCTTCCCCCATTCATGCTCCCTTGCTTTCTCTCAAAACTAAATAAACATTTAAAAAAAAAGAAATAAGCATTAGATTGGGGAGGGAGGGAACAGAGGGATAGTCCAAACTTGGGATACTTATTGATAAGTATTACTATTTGACAATTATCTTATTATTTTCTTGTATTTATGGCAAAAAACACTATTCCGTGTATATGGTAGAATATTCTGTTATGCCAATATCCTTGTACAGGTTTCATTTGGGATAATACTAATTTCACTTCCTAAACTAACATACAAACACCAATTTGTGAAGACCTGAGTGATACACAGCTCCCAGTTCCCTGGCTGCTAATTCTTGTAGGAATCTATTCTTTCAAGTGACAAGTCTCGAGATCTGTGACCACTATGCCTTAGATAAATTGCTTGAACTTCTTTCTCAAACATTAACCTTGGCTCTTGAGGATTATGCACCTCCCATAATTCTCAGCTTGGGCATCATTGTTCTCTAGTCCTAAACATAGAACCATTAATAGTCACCGTTGGAGCCAAAGTATGGGGGCTGACAAAGGTGTAATCTAATGAATTCCTTTTTATCTTTCAGTTATAATTAGAGAATTTGTTTTGGTTTCTTTGTCAAATGTTTAGGTGTAGGATATTCCCCAGGGTCAGCATTCTCAATTTGTGCTAACACAGAGTAAGGGAGAAAGCCCATTGTTTCCACAAACTAATCAGACTAATGGCAATGCTTGGAGTCTGTGTTACACTACCTTCATTTATTATGCTTTAAAAATTCTTCACCGGTAAAATCGTTTGATTTAAATAATTTCTGTTGTGACCTCACCCTGAAATGTTCTATAATTCTAGTATCTTAAGCGTTAAGCATCTACTGTGTGCTTGGTTCCATGGGTTTTTATAGACTATAAGTACCTCATTAGGGATCCCTTTGGTAACATTCCATTTCTCCTTTTGACCTCCTTTGGTAAAGAGGTCAAAGCACAGTCAGGAAGAAAGAAAGGGATAAGTAAGTCATTGTGTGGATTTGAAAGTTCCTTATCACCCCCTTGCCCTGAGAATAAGTTCAGAGAGTTCTTCACTTGTGCTGAGCTGCCTGTTAGGATTGGTTAAATTAATTATGACTTAAAATAAAGCTGTATCCTCGTTCAAAAGTAAAAAATATCTTTGCTTATCCATGGTGTGGGTCTCTGCAATATTCCTTCCTTCCTGAAATATGTAGGCACATCTCTGGGTGTTATTTTAAAGCTAAACTTTTTAAATTTTTTTTCTTGGTATTTTATTTTGCTCTGACATATTCTTCTGCTTAGGCATGAGACCGGCCCACAGACATGGAGTTAATGTACCAATGTGCATAGTCATGAAGCTGGGAATGTATTTTTGTTTCAGGGAAAAAAAAACAGTTGACATTAAAAATGCATTTTAATTCAAGAGTACATGAGGTCAGTGTGAATTTACAGACAAGGAAATCTGTGAGAGAAGATAAGTTATCAAGGCATATGCTAGAATTAAGCCCTCCTTTTATCTTCTAATGTTTAGTGTAGAGATTATAACTTCTTGAGAGCAAGTGGGAGATGACCAACAAACTTGTTCTGAGTTCAAACTCCCAACTCTCTATTTGACTTTATGAATCATTTAATTGGAGTCCACTGGAGATTTTATTCTTCATAAGAGGAGGCATAAGGCCCCTCACAGAGTGGAATATGGAAAAATACCAAGAGGAGGAAGGGGTCCAAATCTGTTCACCTTGAAGCAGTAAACATACCTCATTTTTACTTTGTTGATCAATCCTTAATGTGGTAAAATAGTAGTATAGTAGTCCTTTTGGGTTAAACTTTCCTTTCTCTCAGCCTATGGACTTTGAATAGTATATAGTGTTGATCTTATTCATGAAATAGTTCTTATATAGTCAATTGTTCTTTATGCTGGATACTTGCTAGAATCACTTGGAAAGCTTCTGTCTCTAAATGTGTGTGCAAGAGAATACTGCATTTCATTTATTTTTGTTCTAGTCATAATGCTTTTGCTTTCTCTGGGATTAATTTTCTCTTCCTCATTTTCGAAGATAGAATGTTCTCTCAAAAGCTACCTTTTTTCAAAATATAGGCATTTATAGTTACCAGTTTTCCTCTAAGCACTGATGTCAAAACATCTCAAAACTTTTAGTTGATTGTATCTTCATTTTCCTTGAAAATGAAGTATAAATAAATCTTGAAGTATTTTAAAATTTCCTTTTAATTTCTTCCTTGACCCACTGGTTATGTGAAGTGTATGTAATTTCCACAGATTTGTGGCTATTCCAAATGTAGTTATTGATTTCTAACTTGATTGTGGTCAGAAAATCTATACTGTATGAATTGAATATTTTAAATTTATTGACATTTGTTTTATGGCCTAGCATGTTCTCTATTCTGAGTAATGTTTTATGTACCATTGAGAAAAATAGTCATTCTGCTATGATTGGATGGTTTCTCTATAGATTTGTTTGGTCTTAATGGTTTACAGTGATGTTCAAGTCTCCTTATTCTTGTTTTTCTTATGATTAGATATTTTGCCAATTACAGGAAGTAGGTATTGATATATCTAACCATTATTGCTAAATTTTCATTTCTTAATTAAAGTCAGTAAGTGTTTGCTTTGTGTATTTTAAGGCTCTTTTAGGTATATACCTGCTTATATTTGCTGTCTAACTGATAGATGGTCTCTTTTTTATCATTATAAAATATTTTCCTTGATTCTAGAAACTTTTTTCCCCTACAGTATATTTTGACATTATTTTTTTAAAAAAAATTAACAGGGGCGCCTGGGTGGCGCAGTCGGTTAAGCGTCCGACTTCAGCCAGGTCACGATCTCGCGGTCTGTGAGTTCGAGCCCCGCGTCAGGCTCTGGGCTGATGGCTCAGAGCCTGGAGCCTGCTTCTGATTCTGTGTCTCCCTCTCTCTCTGCCCCTCCCCCGTTCATGCTCTGTCTCTCTCTGTCCCAAAAATAAATAAAAAACGTTGAAAAAAAATTAAAAAAAAAAAATTAACATTTATTCATTTTTTTGATAGAGACAAAGCATGAATGGGGGAGGGGGGCAGAGAGAGAGGGAGACACAGAATCCCAAGCAAGCTCCAGGCTCTGAACTGACAGCACAGAGCCCAACGTGGGGCTCGAACTCAGGGACCGGGAGATCATGACCTGAGCCGAAGTCGGACACTTTAATGACTGAGACACCCAGGCGCCCTTACTTTGGCATTATTTTAGCTACTTCCAGGTCTTTCAAAGTTGCTGTTTACATTTTGTGTGTGTGTGTGTGTGTGTGTGTGTGTGTGTGTGTGTGTGTGTGTATAGATGCAAGTATATACATATATTTTTCATATATATATATATATACATATATACACACACACACACACACACACACACACACATATATATATATACTATATATACACACACATACATGCATACATTTTTGTCATTATTTAATGCATTTTTGTCTCTGAATCTAAAGTGAGTCTCTCCTATTCATCATATTTTGGAATTTAAAAAATTGATGTCTGCTTTTTGATTGGAATATTTAATCATTCAAATTAGTTATTTCTGCCATTTTGCTTTTTGTTTTCTAAGCATCTTACATCTTTTTGCCCCATTCCTTCTATGGCTTTGTTTACATTAAGTACATACTTTCTAGTGTGCCATTTCAATCCTTATATAGTCTTTACCACATTCATTTTAAACTAACATTTGTCTTACAAATTGCAATTATCTCTTTAAAACAATTTATTTAGAATACTACCAATTTGATTTCAGTTGTATACAAAAACTTTTGTTCGTTATAACTTGATTCCTTCCCTCTTTTGTGCTATAATTGTCCCACAAATTGCAACTCTATAAATTATATCAATACAATATTAGGAATTTTTCTGTATTTGGCTCTATTTTAAGTAACAGAAGAAACAAACAGATACACTCATGATGTTTCTTGTATTTACTGGCATTTACTTACTTTAACCAATGGTCTTTATTTTTCCATGTGAGAATGAATGGCTATCTAGTGTACTTTGTTTCATTCAAAAGGACTTTTTTTTTTTTCTGGATAACGTCTGCTGTGAACAAATTTATTCAGTTTTTATTTATCTGAGAATATCTCCAATTCTCACTCATTTAAAAAAAAATCTTGGGTATAAAATTCCTAGTTCATAGTGATTTTCTTTCAGTCCTTTGAATATGTCCTCCCACTGCCTTTATACCTCTATGATGTCTAACAAGTCAAATGTTAATCTCATTGAAAATCTCTAGCACAGAATGAATCAATGTATGTATATATTGTTGCTCTCAGTATTCTTCTTGTCTTTTTCTTCTGATCATTTGATGATGGTATCTCTAGGTGTGATGACATTTGAGTTTTCCTGCTTGAAGTCTGTTCAGCTTCTTGGTTTTGAAGATTAATGTTTTCTTCAAAGTTGGAAGGTTTTCAGCAATTATTTCTTCAAATATTCCTTATTCCCTTTTGTCTCTTTTCTCCTTCTAATACTCCCATGATGCAAATGTTGGGATGTCTGATGGTGTTCTACAGGTCTAAGCCTGTTTGTTTCTCATCATTTTTTTCTCTTTGTTTTTCAATCTGCCATCTCAAATTTGCTCTATTTTCTAAAATCTTAGTTATTATATTTTAAACTCTGGAATTTATTAGATTTTAAAAATCATGTTCTTTATTAAAATTTTCTATTTAGTGAAACCTCATTTTCATGCTTTAGTTCTTCAGACATGTCTTCATTTAATCCTTCGGATAGTTTAAAGTTTTTGTGTAGTAAGTCCAAATTATGAACAACCTCAGAAATAGTTACTATAAATTTGTTTTAATCCCTACAAAAAATAAATGGTATTCTGTGTTTCCCATTTCTTTATATGTCTTGTATTGTAACTTTTTGTTGAAAATGCAACTAAGTTGTTATTCTTGGATAAAGGCTCCTCAGATTGTTGAAAGCTATTGGTTGATATTCAGAGTTTCAGAAAAGCTTATTTTTTTTTCTACTTTTTCCGTTGTTGTCATTGCTTTTCTAAGGGATAAAAGTTTTCTGTGTTCTCACTGCCTCATTCTGGAAGTGTTTCTCTACTTCCTTCTAATCATTTTTAACCACAGTGTTCTACTGGTTTCAGGAACAAGGGTATGTGAAGTTTTCCTGTTTTCATATTTACTATTATATCAAAAAATTATGTTCCTTCATTGTTTCCATCAAGGCAGTTTCTTTTTTTTTTTTTAATTTTTTTTAATGTTTATTTATTTTTGAGACAGAGAGAGACAGAGCATGAACAGGGGAGGGGCAGAGAGAGAGGGAGACACAGAATCTGAAACAGGCTCCAGGCTCTGAGCTGTCAGCACAGAGCCCGACACGGGGCTCGAACTCACGGACCGCGAGATCATGACCTGAGCCGAAGTCAGACGCTTAACTGACCAAGCCACCCAGGCACCCCCATCAAGGCAGTTTCTAATGGGTAGTTGGAGGCAGTAGATAACCACTGATTTATCAATATGAACTAATATTACATTAATAAAAGTTGCTTGGGGGTCTTGTTTCAACATGTCTTGATATGTAATGATGAAAATATATACATAGCTAAGTTTTAAGGACGAAGATATAGGTTCCCTTTCAGATTAATTGCCATATCTGCTGTGTAATTATTCTGCTAGAAGGCAACATGTTGATGAGGGGAGCAGTATGTTATTAGCAATTCTTTTTCTGTAAATTTGAGTTGTCATATGTAATACCTAAAAGACACATCCTTAGATGGCCATTCCACCTGGGGCTTCACTTTTTCTTTTAACAATGGCTGGGTGAATTCAATTTTCTGAGGCTGTATCTCGTAACTTTCTGTCCAAGGAGTCATCATCACACAGTTATTCTGATTTCAAGTCCTCTGTGACTTATTTTTTTTAACTTTTTTTTAAGTTCATTTATTTTTTTTTTGAGAGAAAGCACAGAAGGGACAGAGAGGGAGAGAGAGACTCCTGAGCAGGCTCCACACCATCAGCACGGGGCTTGAACTCACCAAAGATGAAAGCATGACCTGAGCCAAACTCAACTGCGCTGACACTCAACTGCAAGAGACACCCAGGCATCCCACCTCTGACTTCTATGGTGAGAGTTGCCTCAAAGGCTTCAAATGAAGAAGTCTTTTCCCTTGACCTCTAGAAGTAAACTAAGCCACTCTTAAATTGGGAGGATGGATTAAAGAATGCTAATTCTAGCAACTCCAATCCTAGAACACACTATTGGCTCTACATAATACTAAAACTTGACAATATCAGCATAATGTCTATTGTAAAACACTATTTAATCCTTAGCTATCAATGGTTGCTTAAACAATGAAAAAAAAAGTTTTACTGGAAAAACATATTCGTTATTATATTACTATAATTAACATGACAAAGAATTAAAATAATGAATAACAATTCTATGTACACTTTTTCCTCCCAACAGCTTATTGTAGAGAACAAATAGACTAGCTGCTATGAATACTGAGATAAAATAATGCTATCCTTTTTTAAAAAAAAACATGTGGAGAAAACATTTTTTTATTTAACATTTAAGAGTAATGTTCTTTCAGTGAGGCATTTGGAGGTGGATGAGGGGGTGGACAGAAAGGAAAGGATTTATTAATACAGGAAAATTACTGCATTTGGAATTACTAAAGTAATTGGAATAATTCTAGTGTATCATTATCCTAACTATAGGCAAATAACAATGTTTAGAGTAGAGTATCAAGACAGAAGAAGAAAAACTGATATTGAGGGGAAAATAGGGGTTATCTAATTCAAACAAAGAAAACTCATGAAATTTAGGGTCCAGAAGAGACCTTGAGAGAAGCTGGTAGCCCTGAACTTCTGCACATACTCGATATAAACTAGGAAGTGAGGAGGCCTTCTACCTCTCAGCCTCCAGGAGGCTGTGTGTGTTTTTAGACATTTTGTATGTAGGAATTATTTTAAACTAAACCCTGATTTATTACAGTGACCAAGAAACAAGAAACAGTGTGTCATAATTGGATAAATAAAAGTCAATATGTCAAAAGAACTCTGTTCTCTGCCACAGTTATCTTAAATCTGTGTCATAAACCCACAGACACTTACTTTGGTTCTTTCTTGCCATAAACCATGCACCAGGGAGTAATATTTGATAATCACTGAATGAGCTTCTTTCTGCCTCATAGATTCTGAGACTAGGGATCTAGAACTCTAGAAAGTTAGGTGATCTTCATAAGTAATGACAGAGCCAGAACAAAATTCTACCTCCTGTAATTACTGGTGCTTCTGTTGAAGATCAAGACCACAGTTACTGGACAGAACCTGGAGAGAGGAACCTGCCAGGTCCTGCCTGCTCCAGTTCTTCATTGCAATAAACTGGTCTCTGAATCACTGATGTCTGGTTCTCCTCTAAGAGTCAGAGCTCTCCTCCCTCCTTCCCCCTTTCCTCACCTCCTACAATACTTCTCCCCAAACTCTAAAAATATGGAGTTGGGTCTCTTATCAAATGTGCTACTTATAATGGTGTTCACTCATTTCTATTCAACACATACGTATCAATTGCCTAATATGTGCCAGGTTCTAGTCTGGGATATAGAACTTATTTGTATAAGTAAATAACCCTGTCATCTTTCCTCTCAGGGAGCTTGTACTCATAAAAAAAAAAAAAAAAAAAAAAAAGAAAAGAAAAAGAAAAAAAAGGTTCTATTTCTATGATAGAAGTAAAACTCTAGAAATAAGTTGTTTTGGTAAATATTTAGTGGATGCCATTGACAGTCCTCAGTCCCTGGAAGATCAGTGTTAAGATTGGATTCTTTATCTCTTTATGTCTTGAGGATTTTGTCTCTTTTGACCATGTATCCTCTTGTTTTCTTCGTCTCTGTGTCCATGTGGAACATAGTAAAGATTAAGGCTGGTCCCACGCCTATGAGGTTTGAAATTATAGGAAGACATAATGACTAATGGGTGTCCTGGCTCTGGGCCTTCAGTGGCAAGAATTTTTTTCCCTCTGCTCCCCTCCCTTAACAACTGAATTGTTTTTCTCTGGTTTTCTTGCTGCTTTATGCTTTTCTGTATTGTTGTGAAGGAACAAGAAACATGCTGCATTCACCTTTGTTGTTGTATCTTATGATATAGTAGAGACAAGATCAGAAAGCAGGAGCTCTCTTGCACATAGATTCCACAAAGATTTGATAAGAAGCCATGTGAGTTTTCATATATATTTAATTTTTCCAGTTGGGAGATTATGATAACTTCTGACATTTGTATAGTATGTTAGAATTAACACAGAACTTTCACACATATCATTTTATTAAGGGCTCACAATATTTTTGTGAAATAAAGGACACAAACACTGCTACACTCCTTTTAACCTGATAGAAATCTGTTTATATAATATTAAATACTATGTGTAATCACTGTACTGTATATTGAATACATAAATTTGAGCAACTTCTTGTATGTAAGAAACTTGCATGTAATAGGACATTGAGACATGTGGACAGATAACTAAATTCAAATGTGATCTACTGTTTCCACTAACATCATACCATTTTGCATTCAGAGTATAAATGAATGTTAGAGGTTGTCATTATTATGGAGGATGTTTATGGCCAACTCTATAAGGGGAAATCAGGAGGGTATACCTCGTAGGTAATGTTTGAGCTGAAGTTTAAAAGAGAAAGACAACTTTACTAGGAAAATCGGGTGAAAGAGAAGGGAATTCTCAGGGCAAAAAAACAGTGCAGAAACATGGTAGCATTCTATAGTTTGTAGTATTATGTTTTTATGTAACTTCAACTTCCAAGATCATGTGATAATTTCACCATAGACCTTGGGGTCATGTTCAATGGTCTTTCCATAGGATTCCTTCTCTCTAGTTGCAAATGTCTGGATTCTATCACAAAGCTTTGAGCTTCTTTAGTAGAGGGGATCCAAACCAATTATGCCTCTTTCTAATGTGAGCTCAGAACAGATCATATTTGATATTCTTAATTCCAAGTCACATGTTTTAGGGGGAGGAATGTCCCTTTGATAGCATTTGCAACAGTTGTGATTATGGCATTAATATCACAAGAATAATCAAATGTAATTAAGCAAAATACACAAACTTACCATGGGTTTTGACTATTGACTTGGGTATTTATGCTTGATGAATTTTATGATTCCTGGGAAGTGGTAATAGATGACACTAAAATCTGGTTTTGTTTGGTAATTTATCTCTGTTCTCATCTCCAATTTGAAAGGAAAACCAGACAAATTGCTCTGATCATGTGCAAGCTAAGCAAGAGCTAAAATAACAAAGGATGGTCAATTTGGAAGCAAACTATTATAACTGTTGGGCCCAGATTGATTTAGTGTAAATTTATGAGAGTTACGTTTGACCAATAACTCATCACAGGAAACCTTTTAACATGTTTCTAAAGCTGGTTAGAGGGTAAAGTCTCTTGTTTAGAGTCAATAGTCTTACTTTGAATGCTCTAATAATTTTTATGATTGTGGTTAGAAACAGTGAATATCATTGATTTTCTCTATAGGGACAATCTATTTGTAAATGGAACCTTAAAAAACTTGTTTTGAAACTGGTTTTGAATATAAATGACATTGTTTCTGCTTGGATTGTGGATTTATTTAAGATGGTTGTAGAGTGGTAGGGACTGATGGGTTTGGATTGGCACAGTTGGTCTCCCAGAGAGCTTGTCTTGGCAGAACTGTTGGAAGACCAGGTTTGCCCCTCTTGCACCCTGGGAACAGCTAGCAGCAACCAATTGCTTATTACTGTTATACACATCCTTCCAATGACCCCGTGAGAGACAGCATTCATGAGTTCAATGGCATTATCCCAGCAAACTGGGACTCAACTCTTCCTAGTTTCTCATTCATTTTTAGTAGTTTGCCTGTCTATAAAAAAATACTAGAATCTTTCAAATTTTCCCTTTCCACACTAGACCCATTGAACATTTCCAAAATGGTAAGCCTGTCACAGTAACTGATTTCTTGATTATCCATTTCCCCAACAAGTAAATACTACTTAAGACCTACGGAAAAAAATGAAACTAGTTAAGAGCGCAGCACACAGATTGATCCCTTTTTTCGTACTCCCCCTCTTAACCTCCTATCCAGTAATAGCAGGGCTATTTCTGGGCCTATAGTTCTTCTATGCTTCCTAATTAGAGAATTTTAAGAAAAGAAAGGACAAAAGATTTTCTCCTGCCCTTATACTGACAACTTTCAAGTGTCCTGATAACTTGTCCTCTGTATCTTGGTCTTGTCACTGGGACCAATCTAAAGTAGGGCCAATCTAAAATTAAGGACATTTAAATAAATAATAACCTTTCTTCAAAATAAGGAATGGCGGTGGTGTCAATAAGAGGGATAAAAAGTAACCATCTTTTATTTAAAGACTATAGGAAAAAGTACATCACATACAATAGCTAATGGGTGTTTACAGATTTGAAGTTAATAGCTTATGTTAGAAATTTTTAAAAATTAAAAAAAAAGTTTCTGATACCAATTTACATGGGGAAAAAAAACTGGAGAGATGTCTTTTGGGTAGAAATTTTGAAGTCTTTTGTTTTTTTTGTTCGTTTGTTTCTGGTTTTTTAGTATAGGCTGGAGTCTGACTTATTACTACAGCTGAAAATAAACTCCAAAGTGACATTAGCTGTTCCTCTGCAGGGGCCCACACTCACTCTCTGCATCCTCTGACCCTTGTCAGCTTATACAGTTCTCAGTAATCATGTTTCAGCCATGACAGACATATTTATGTTTTCTTCATCCAGATGTTTCTCAATTTAGAGTCTGTCTAACACATGGTATGCAAAGGGTTTGATACTGGAATAGACAAATGATAGACACCAAGTTGTGAGTTTCAGTTAGAGCTAGGGTTTTCAATTTTCAATTAAATGCTAAGAAATATTTTGTTTAACCCAGAGGGCAGGGCCAGTCCTACGGGCAAAAAACAAAAAGCAAAAACAAACAAACAAACAAAAACACAGCAACAATAAAATACATTAAAAATTCAAACCCACAAACTATTTTGAAAAGGAGTTGATAAAATTTGGAAAGGGGGTAAACTATATAAACTATATTGAAAGAAGTTAGAAGATGGTTGATGGGGAAGTTTCCATGACACAGATGGGATACTCTGGGGTTTCCAGGCAAAAGCATAAAGGAAAGTAACACAAATGTGCTTTGTATTTTTTTAGTGAAAATTTTAATTTAATGAATTTATTATTTTATTTTTAGCGAGAGCATGGATAGGGAAGAGGTAGGAAGAGAGAGAGAATCCTAAGCAGGCCCTATGCTTAGCAGGGAGCCAGATGCCAGGCTGGATCCCATGACCCTGGGATGTTGACCTTAGCCAAAGTCAAAAGTTGGATGCTCAACACACTGAGGCACCCTGGTGCCCCTGTTAGGGAAACTTCTTAAGTCATATCTGTCATTAGGTCCCAGGAATATAGCACTCTATAAAGATAGTATATTTACAAGTATATTTTACTAAGACCCTTTTATTTAACCAGACAAAAATCCAAGGGCTTTACATAGTACATAGCCTCTGAACAGCACTAATTACATTCCCATTTTATGGGTGAAGTAACAAAAGTCATAACCTAAATATATAAATTCTGGAACATACCCCCCCACATACGTGTGTGTGTGTGTGTGTATGTGTGTGTGTGTGTGTGTGTGTATACATATACACACATATACACAGACACATACACACACACACATATATATAATTTCATTTTTTACTCCTATTTGTCATTAGTGAAATGCCTTAAGAACATTAATGAAATACTGTGCCTGCTATTATAAATGAGTATGTAATAAAATTTCAAATAAGCACTTAATAAAAGTGTTTATATGACATGTGATGAGTGTACAACCTTATCACCTGAGACCTTTAGTAGACTTGCTTTGAGAGAGAAAAAAAAAGGTACTTTCCATTTCAAGATTATCATTAATTGTTTGTTCCTCAGTGTCTGGTGAGGAGTCTTTCTCCTTCCCTGAGTAGCAAGACTATCTTTGTCTGTAAGGTTAGTCTGGCCTTCTTCCCTGCATCCAGGCACACTTAACAGCCTGCCATGAATTAGGATTCCTAAGGCTCATGTATCTTTTCTGTATTACACTGTGAGTTCTTAGGACTCTTTGTCATTGATCTCTCTGCATCCCACAAAGTGTTTGGCACAGTGCCTTCCCATATATAATAGAAATTCAATAAAAACTTGTGAAATGGGGTGGGGAGAAAATGTGCCATATTTCTCTCAGGAATGCCTCTTTCCCTCACCTCTCTCTTTCCTTCAGTTTAGCCAGTGGCCTGTCTAAATAAAGAGACCTCTTTGTAGTTTACTTTAGAAAAACAAAGAAGCTTCCAGACAACCACAGAAATGATTGCTTTTAGGTGTATTTACTTCAACTTGGATTTTAAAACTTGAAATATTAACTTTTTATTTGGCAGCTTTGCCACACAGAATTTACAGCCATGAAACAATGAAAATAAATGGCATATATGTACATATGTCAATGTGGTGGTCACAAGAAAATTACCTAGATGAGCTAGGCTTGATAAATTTAAAAAGCCTGGTTCAATCATCCTTATTTAATGGTAGCCTGTCCCCTATCATCCCTGAAAAGTTCAATACCACTGAAACCAGATATGCAGAGATTGTTTCCATGGAGATGAGCTGAAACATGGTTCCTGACATCTTCCAGATCGTGGTACAAGTTCCTTCTAAGGCCCTACCAGCTCTGTGATATGTCTTTCAGTCTTTTGTTCTGTTATATTCCCCTCACTTAAGAGATTTTTCAGCCTGAGTGGCTCAGTCATTTGGGTGTTGGACTCTAGATCTTGGGTCAGGTCATGATCTCACCGTTCATGAGATTGCCCTGCATTGGGCTTTGCGCTGACAGAGCAGAGCCTACTTGAGATTCTCTCTCTGCCTCTCTGTGCCCCTCCCCTGCTTTCACTCTTTCTCTCAAAAGAAATAAAGGCACTTAGATTTTCAGGAATACGTACAGGTTTGTTTTCATAAAGATTCTCCATACGGTTACTCTGGGATTGGAATTATGGCCAGCTTGTTTAGAGGCAGGACCAGTGGCTACGTCTGTGCGGTGAGATGGGGTTAAGTTTTGTCATGGAAACAACTACTCTCCTCAAACCAAATCAGAGCATGTTTGTGTTTAATGAAAACCATACAGCAAGTTAAGGAGAACATGCGTTTGTTCTCTTGGGACGTGGTGAATATCTCTGTGGTAGGGCTTTCAGAAAGTATTGACGCAGCATGCCACAGCTTGGTAATGTGAGAAGAGAGAATGCATGAAATGGCCAAAAAAGTGGTAGTATGAAGCAGAAAACTTGGTCACCTACCCTTAGATCATCTGGATGACAGTCTATAAATCAGTTGACACTTCCGGGCTTGAATTTCTTCAGTGTAACAGATAATGTGTTTTCTCCTATGTATAATATGAGAAAGTTGCTCCAGATTCTTGATTCTCAAACATGGCATATGTTAGAATCACCTGCTAAGTGTTTTCAAAGGAGTAATGCCTGGATTGTAGCGAAATAATTGAACCAGAAGCTCCGGAGGATGGTGTCTGGTCATAGATAACTAGGTTTCAGAACTACTGAGAAGGATGGCTTAAAGATTTTAGGTCGAAGAGTCTTCGTATAAGATAAACTGGTCTCTTCTCCACTTCTTCCTACCTAGTATCTTTCATAACTTGGAAGACAATAAAAAATGCAATTTGAATATAAGCCTGCTTGTATTGAAAAAGTGCGTGCGATGATCATGCCAGTCTGGTGGTACTTTTTCTATGATTCTGGATGGAAGACCTGGAATCCCTAATGATGGGCCTACTGAGATACTTTTTTGAACTCATTTATTTAATAAGTATTGATAGAATACCTAATATGTGTGAGTCCCTACTGGGTATGTATTGTAATCAGAAATAATAATTTAATAGTCTTATCTACAAGAAATGTCCAATCTTTCTGGTAAGGGTTAGCGATGAACATAAGAAAGGTGTTTTGCAGAGGGACCTTACCTTCTTTCCAGGGACATCAGGAAATACTTTATGAAGTAGGTTCTTACTGCCTGAATGTTATGCCCCACCCTCCATTCAAATATTAAATCTCTATTCCAAAATGGGATGGTATTTGGAGCTGGGGCCTTTAGAAAGTAATTAGGATTAGATAAATTTATGAAAGGGAACCCTCACTCACGAGATTAGTGCCCTTATAAGGAGAGACACTAGACAGTTTGTTCTCCTGGCACATTCACAAAAAGGAGACTGTGTGAACTCACAGCATGGTAATAGCCACCTTATAAACCAAGAGGCCTCAGGGTATAACCTTCCTTGCCGTCATTATTATCTTGGAGTTTGTGTCCTCCAGAAGTCTCTGTTGATTGTTAGGTCATCCCAAGGATTCTAATACATAAATGGTATTTGTTTTTGTTTTTGTTTTTTTTTTTTAATTTTTTTTTCAACGTTTTTTATTTATTTTTGGGACAGAGAGAGACAGAGCATGAACGGGGGAGGGGCAGAGAGAGAGGGAGACACAGAATCGGAAACAGGCTCCAGGCTCCGAGCCATCAGCCCAGAGCCTGACGCGGGGCTCGAACTCACGGACCGCGAGATCGTGACCTGGCTGAAGTCGGACGCTTAACCGACTGCGCCACCCAGGCGCCCCTACATAAATGGTATTTGAATTGAACTTTTCAAGAATGGTTGTGAACCACGTGCACACACAGAACTCAGGACAGGAGTGAGTATGTCCACAAAACATTGATGAGTAAAAAAAATATATATATATACCACATCTGTTTGATTATAATGTAAGTTGTGTGAAAACAGGACTTTCATCTGTCCTGTTTCTTCTTGCAACCTCAGCATTAGAGAAGGGCTTGTCATATAATAGACCCTCAATATTAACTTCAGGAAAAATAGAAATAAGTGCATGGAAAATAGCAACTTGCTTAATTTGTCTCCCGTCACATTTTCAAATAGAGTAATGGCAACCAGGGTAGGCCGTTGGCCTTCTGCGAAATCATAGGAATGTAATGTTTGTTACAAGGTGGAGTAATTAGTCCAATAAATGAAACAGGACCGACTAAGGTAAGTGTAAATTGACATTTGAGAAAAATAAAAGGGGGGGCCTGGGTGGCTCAGTCGGTTAAGAATCCGGCTTCGGCTCAGGTCAGGTTCAGGTCATGATCTCACAGTCCATGAGTTCAAGCCCTGCGTCAGGCTCTGTGCTGACAGCTCAGAGCCTGGAGCCTGTTTGAGATTCTGTGTCTCCCTCTCTCTGACCCTCCCCCATTCATGCTCTGTCTTTCTCTGTCTCAAAAATAAATAAAAATTAAAAAAAAAATTTAAAGAAAAAAATGATACATGGTTTCTTTTCTTTCCCTGGTGTCAACATTGTTTTTAAGAGAGAGGCTGGCAGCAGCATGCATTTGAGCTCCCTAAGCCCTCTATCTAAACAAACCAGGTGAAGTTTACACAACACTGACTTTTAAGCCATACACACAGAATGTTTCAAAAAATTTTTAAAAAAGTCCTATAGTCATAAATGAGAAAGTAGTAACAATGCCTCGTCACTAAATCGATAAATTATGGATATTACCAGTAATAGTGTATCGTGATAGGTATGTTATAACAGTATTCTATTATTGTCATAATGATGGTGGTGGCAATTTTAATAATTCACTTTGGAGGCACCTGAGTGGCTCAGTTGGCTAAGTCTCTGACTCTTGACTTCGGCTCAGGTCATGACACCAGGGTTATGGGCTCGAGCCCCAAGTTGGGATCCGTACTGAGCGTGGAGCCTGCTTGACATGCTTTCTCCCTTTCTCTCACATTCTCTGTCTCTATAAAATCAGTTCTCTTGGAACCCTACCTTGCCAACTCATCCTGCAAATCCTGGGACTTGCCAGCCCCTATAATTGCATGATCCGATTTGTTAAATCTGTCTCTAAATCAATACATTATTTTTCCCATTTCTCTGAAGATCCTCGACTAATACAGTGCTAATGATTACATGTTTTTTGGTAACCACTAATTGTGAAGTTTCTTTGACTTAAAACCATGGAAAAATGAAACAAATACATTGCTTTTTCCTGAATTTTTGGGGTTTGTAAGAATCTTTCATAAACTTTGGGCCAGTTAATTGTTTTTCTAAAAGCAGACCAAAGTGTAATATCCTTTTCTGTTAATACAATAGGGCAACCCTGAATGTAGACATTGGTACACTTACATCTGATTTAGTATTTACAAAAGGTCAGTTTCTTTTGAATTGCAGAGGACAGATGAATGCACATACATAGCAGTTCTTCGGTAGAGGTAATTTTTCCTTGAGAACGGACAAAACGGTATTTAAAGTGAATTATGTGTAAGAATTCATTCCATCCAGGACATATGTGTTTAGCTTGTGGAGAGGGTAAAGTGATATAACTTTTTGAGCAGATTATGAGTACTTCTTTTCCCAAGACTGAAACAAGATTCAGGCATGGGTTCTGTGCCCATGGGCCTCTAATAATAGATGTTATTTATTAAGAGTCTTAAGCACCAAGTACTGGATCTCATTTATGTGTTGCAGTAACATTAGTGCTCAGGCTTGTATTTGTTACCATTCTGTAGGTGAGAAAACAGAGGCCCAGGAAGATTAAGTGACTCATTTTAAGTCACATAATGGTGATTAGTTTAAAGGCAAGCTCCAACTATAGTGTCTGCCTTTCCAAATGGAGAAATGCCTTACTGGAAAAGACCATTGTTTGCTTACTTGATGAGAAACTGTTACCATAATCCAAGTTCTATTTATCTCCTTGATCACATAACTCTGTTTCAAATCCTCTTTTAATGGGCTGTGGGCATTTCCACTCTGGAGAGTGGAATGTGAGCAAAGTAATGTGAAAGACTTTTCAGAACTAGCTTCTGAAATAAAGTAGCCTCTGAAGCATGGTCCTCCATAACCTTATCATTCTGTGGCTGGTGGGAATCCAGACAACCACTAGGGGAATTTTGAAAGCCCCATGTTGTTGAAAATGGCAGCACCTTTATCATCCTGGGCCCTTCAGTGACTGTGGAGAAGGTTCTCACCACCAAGCTATTTTGTTGCCCATTGTGTAAAGATGAGGATATGTTATGGATATCCTCATATCCTGCATAACATATGCATGTTATGGGAACATAGGAATATGAAATGTTAATTCTGTTTGAGCCATCACATATTTGGATGCCTTTGTGTGTGTGTGTGCCATGTATCCTATTTAAATCCCCCTGTTTTGAGTTTAAATGTGGCAATTCACTGACCTCATCTATCCCGGCCTCAGTTGCCTGACTGACCTGTCTGTGATGTGTTCTCTCCATCTCTATCCTGCAAGTTGCTGAGTCACTCACGCTTGGATCTCTGGGATGGTTCACGGTGCCATGAACACAGCCCAGTGGGGGCCTCATGTCAACATTCTCTGAAATGAAAGATCAAAATCTTTTAGGCAAAATAGAGTCATTTCCAAGAAGAAACTGGCTATAACTTTTCCTAAGGTGGCTGTGTTCAAGTGAATGTAACCTAGTATTTTGATGCATACAGACTTTTAGTCATTAAGTTAAAGATGACAGAAAGATCATAAACTCCTCCATACCAGATGTAGTTCATAAATGTATGGAAAGCGAGTACAGATACCCCTGCCTGGAAAAGCAGAGTTCCTGGTATCCGAAGAGTCATGAAGCACTGTGCTGCCGTAAGCAGTTCAGAAGTAACTTTGAGGGTAGAACCTTCTGGCCTACAGAAATGTATCATTAGCCCAATAGCTCTACCCACTCTACAGACTTTGCAATTTTGAAGGATGCTTTTGGTTGTTACTCCCAAGAATCAGTGAACACTGTTATTACTGAAATGTTAACTAGCATTGTACATTCTTGATAACAATTAAATTTATTATGTATAGAAATCTGAGCTAATTGGCTAGGATTGATGCAAGGGTAATCTTCCTGAATCCCATCCATTTGTTATGAAATGCTCTTACAAAAAAGAGAGAAACTGAGTTCCAGAGAGGTTAAACACAGTAAGTGAAGGGATGGGATCTACACCAGGGGCAGTGGGGTTCTGGTTACAAAGTTCATACCTGTAAGCTCCTCCATGCTATTTCTTGTCAAGGGTGGTATGAATAGCCAAGCGATGAAAAAGAACCTGTCTCTCACACATTTTCATATCTCCAGACAGTCACAATATGTGTGTGATTCCTCACCTTTACACAATTATGGATTCTGATCTCCTAGTCACTTAAATTGTTTCTTACCAACTGAGATATGCCATAAAAGGGCTTGGAAAGCACTAGAATTTTATCTCCCTTTTAGCTCCTCCTCCAGAACAAAGTGTTCGCATTAGCTTCGGTTTCTGGGAATAAGGCGAAGACTTGATGTGACAGTGTATCTGGCTAATTTCTCTTTGGACCACGGAAAAAAGGCAGATATTTATTTTGGCTTTCAGGGCCATCCATCAACTGGCCTTCTTTAATCCTTCCAACGTAATCCTCAATACTCCTCTTGATGTATCACGTGCTGTACCAATATTACGTAGATTGTGGTAAGGCCAGGAGACCCCAAATGACATTCTGAAGAATTAGGCATGGTTGTGAAATAAAAGTCCTGTTAGTAAGAGGACAAACATTCATTTGAATTAGTTTGGATGTGATTTGTTGAATGTAATTGTTTATTGGACCATGTGTCCAATGTTTTTACAACTTACTAACCTATTTATAATATGGAGTAGTGGATTTTTATTATCAGAAGCACAAAACTAATTTGTCCTATAACCTGAGAATTTTATGCCATTTTTTATGGCACTGAGAGGTCAGGGAACCAAGACGCTGGATATTCTAGTGTCACGAGGAGAGTTTAATCTTGGTTCTATTGTATGAAAAAAGAGAACGAGCTATTAAGTGAAATAAACACTTTTTCTTTCTTTTCTATTTTTCCTTTTTCTGCTTTGGAACATTATTAAGCTGTATACAAACATAAATACTTCCCATAATTTAAAGCCATGAAATACTTACAATATCATGTATAAGACAGATGACATATAGTACATTACTTAACAGTTTAGTAAATTATAGATACTGACTGGAATTGATGCTTTCAAGCATTTACATCAGTGCAATCAAATCTTTCTTTAACAGTCCTTTATCTGGAGTTTTTTTTTTTTTATTTTTATTCTGAAAGGTGTTGTTTTCTACACACCTTTTAGAAGGCAGAAATAAACCTAGGCTGTAACACTTTCTGATAGCCATTTGAACATATTCTGTTTCTTGGTTGTATCATTTTTCTGAATTCCTGCTGTTCTTTACAGAATATGGCTACCTCATAAAAGGATATGTTGAAGAACCTATTTGCTAAATGAATAAAATATTTTTAAGGTGGATTTCATAAAGTTTGAGTAATTCCTCTACTGTTTTGGTGTCTCAGTGAAAGAGCTGGCTATGTCAATAAATTCTTAGTCCCTGGGAAATAACAAGTATATAGTTGTAAACATTGCTTAAATTGGAACAGGTTGAGAACATTTTTTTGGTAGAATACTGAAAGTGTGTTTACTTATTTTTGTATTCCTTTTCTCGTTAAATCTTAACTGTCTCCACTCCTTTTTTGTTATTCTAATTTTTTTTCTTTGTCACAATATCCATGGTTATCAAATTATTTATATATTTTTAATGTTTATTGAAAAAGATTTCTACTTTCCAGTTGTATTCCAGATCCAGTTTTAGGTAGTAGAGATGAGGAAGGGGAGTTGGAAAAAAAAAAAAAAAAATTGGCACCATGTGGTTCATGATATCGTGGAAGTAACAACTCTTACTCAAATTATCAAGCAAAATCCGTGGAAAATTATTGAACACTATGATATAAGGCAGAAGTCAGTAAATTTTAACTGTAAAATGGTGAATAGCAAACGTGGCTTTGCAAGCCATACAATATGAAAACAGCCATAATGAATCAATGGATATGGCTGCGTTATAATAAAACTTTGTTTACAAAAACAGACACAGGACACATTGGCTCATGGCTGTGTTTTCTAACTCCTTGATGTAAGTAAAAAACAAAACCAAAACAAACAAACAAACAAACAAACAAACAAAAAACTGCATCATGATTCCTCCTAAGAGGAGTGAAAGAGGGTAGTGTTAAGTTTTCATTTACTGATCACTTCCTTGGCGATATTGACACATCTTTTTTTTTTTTTTCTTTAATCTAGTTATACAGTGTCATGTTAGTTTCAGGTGTACAACATAGTGACTTGACAATTCTATACACGATCCTCGCCACAAAAAGTGTAGTTACCATCTGTCACCATACAACCTTATTACAATATTTTTGGCTATATTCCTTTTGCTATATAGGTTTTATCTCCATGATTTATTTATTTTATAATTAAAGGTTTGTACCTTTACATTCCTTTTACTTAATATGGCCATCATCCACCTCCCATGTGGCAACTACCACTTTGTCCTTTGTATTTGAGTCTGTTATTTTTTTTCCTTAGATTCCACATATAAGTGAAATCATAGAGTATTTGTCTTTCTCTCTCTGACTTATTTCTCTTAGCCTAGTACTCTCTAGATCTATCCATGTTGCTGCACATGGCATGTTCTTGTTCTTTTTTATGACTGAGTAATAATCCATTGTGTGTAAGTGTGCATACACAAACACATTCCATCTTTATCCATTCATTTATTGATGGACACTTGGGTAGCTTCCATATCTTGTCTATTATAAACAAGGTTGCAGTAAAATAGCGATGCATCTATCTTTTTGAATTAGTGTTTTCATTTTATATGTGTGAATACCCAGTAGTGAAATTACTGGATTGTATGGTATTTCTATTAATTTTTTTTGAAGAACCTTTTTAGTGTTTTTTTAAATAGTAATTGCACTAACTTATATTCCCACCAATAGTTCCCTTTCTCCACATCATCACCAATACTTGTTATTTCTTGTCTTTTTGGTACTAACAATTCTAACTGGTGTGAGTTGACATCTCACTGCAGTTTTAATTTGCAATTCCCTGATGATTCATGATGGTGAGTATCTTTTCACATACCTGCTACCCATCTGTATATCTTTTTTTTGAAAATGTCTATTCAGGTCATCTGCCCATTTTTAAACTAGTGGATCATTATTTGTGTGTGTTGAGTTGTATGAGTTTTTTAATATATATTTTGGGTATTAACCTGTTATCAGATATATCACTAACAAATATCTTCTCCAATTCTGTAGTTTGCCATTTCGTTTTGTGGATAGTTTCCTTCACTGTGCAAAAACTTTTTATTTTGGTATAGTCCCAGAAGTTTATTTTTTATTTTGTTTCCCTTGTCTGGCAAGAAACATCAAGAAAAATGTTGCTAAGGCCAATGTCTGAGAGATTACTGTCTGTCTTTTCTTTCAGGTGTTTTATGGTTTCAGGCTTCATATTTGCATCTTTAACCCGTTTTGAGTTATAGTGTAAGAAAGTGATCATTTTCATCCTTTTGTATGTTAACTATCCAGTTTTCCCAAAATCACTTACTAAAGAATGCCTTTTCCCATCGTATATTGGTGTCTCCTTTGTTGAGATTAATTGACCATAAAAGCTTGGATTTATTTCTTTATTCTGTTCCATTGATCAGTGTGTCTGTTTCTGTGCCAGTACCTTATGTTTTGATTATTACAGATCTCTAGTATGTCTCAAAATCTGAGATTGTGTTACTTCTGACTTTGTTTTTCCTTTTCAGGACTGTTTTGGTTGTTTTTAGAGTCTTTGTGGCTCCATAGAAATCTTAGGGTTATTCTAGTTTTGTGAAAAACACTGCTGTGTTCTTGTTGTTGTTTATTTATTTATTTATTTTGAGAGAGAAAGTGGGAGGAGAGGAGGGGCAGAGAAAGAGGGAGAAAACCCCAAGTACACTCCAGGCTATCAGTGTGGAGCCTAATGCGGGGCTCAGACTCATGAATGGTGAGATCATGACCTTAGCTCCAGGCCCAGATCTCATGAATGGTGAGATCATGACCTTAGCTCCAGGCCCAGATCTCCAAATGTGAGATCATGACCTTAGCTCCAACTCCAAATCAGGAGTTGGAAGCTTAACTGACTGAGCCACCTAGTTACCCTGACTATTGGTATTTTGACAGGGATTGCATCAAATCTGTAGATTACTTTGGGTAGTATGAACATTTTAACATAGTTCCAGTTTGTGAACATGATAAATCTCTACATTGGTTTGTGTTTTCTTCACTTTCTGTCATCAGTGCCTTATAGTCTTCTGAGTATAGGTCTTTCACTTTCTTGGTTAAATTTATTCCTAGATAGTTTGTTTTTTATGGCGCCGTTGTAAATGGAATTGCTTTCTTAATTTCTCTTTCAGTCATTTTGTTATTAATATATAGAAAAACAGGGGCGCCTGGGTGGCTCTGTTGGTTGAGCTTCCAACTTCGGCTCAGGTCATGATCTCGTGGTTCGAGGGTTCGAGCCCCGCATCGGGCTCTGTGCTGACAGCTCAGAGCCTGGAGCCTGTTTTGCATTCTGTGTCTCCCTCTCTCTCTGCCCCTCCCCCACTTTCACTCTGTCTCTGTCTCAAAAATAAATAAATGTTAAAAAAAATTTTACTATATATGGAAAAACAAATGATTTCTATGTATCAGTTTTGTATCCTGTGCCTTTACTGAATTCATTTGGTCTGATAGTTTTTTGGTGAAGTCTTTTAAGTTTTTCTGTATATAGTATCATGCCAGTTACCATATGAATGACTTGTTTGTTTCTTTAATGTGTACTTATTGCTCTGGCTAGGACTTTGAGCACTGTGTTGATGTGCTCAAAAATGATGAGAGTGAATATCCTTGGAGTGCTTGGGAGGCTTAATCCTTTAAGCCTCTTGATTTTGGCTCAGGTCATGATCTCATGGTTTGTGGGATTGAACCCCATCTCAGATTCCACACTTACAGCACAGAGACTGCTTCGGATTCTCTCTATGCCCTTCCCACTCATGGACACACACGTGCCCTCTCTCTCAAAATAAATAAATAAACTTAAAAAAAAAGAAGACTGAATGCCCTTGTCTTGCTCCTGATCTTAGAGAAAAAGCTGTGTTTCACCATTGAATATGATGATGGTAGTGGGTTTGTCATTTATGGCCCTTATTATTTTGAGAAATATTCCCTCTAAACCAATTTTGTTGAGTTTTTTTTTCATGAATAAATGTTCAATTTTATTAAATGGTTTTCCTACATCTATTGAGATAATCATATTTTTTTTATTCTTCATTTAGTTAATATTATGTGATGAGGGACCTAAGGCAAGCTGAGGGCCAAGCACAAGTTAGCAAAATCATACCCCCCATCCAGGTGGGATATGTGTGATATTTCTCAGGCACTCCTGGCTGCCCAAGAACAAAGGAAAGGACAGAAAACAAATGGTTGAACTGAGAGTCTCCATCAGTTTACGAAGATCTTATCAATACCCTAATCAGGAACTCCATACTATTTTAATGATAATGGTTTGCTAGAGGGAAAAACAAAATTAGCTTGACAATAGCTAGGTCTTCAGTAACATGTAAATCCTCTTTAGCATATGGAAATCATTTTAAGAAACTTCCTCTTGGGGGCACCTGGGTGGTTCAGTTGGTTGGGCCACTGACTTCAACTCAGGTCATGATCTCAAGCTCCATGATGGGCTCTGTACTGACAGCTCACAGCCTGGATCCTGCTTTGGGTTCTGTGTCTCCCTCTCTGTCTGCACCTCCCCTGCTCACACTCTGTCCTTCTCTCAAAAGTAAACATTTAAAAATTTTACAAAAAGGAAACTTCCTCTTGGTTTTACCTCTCCCAAAACTCCACAGTATATAAGCAGTCACTCTGTACAACCCCAGTACAGCTCTTCCTGCTGTACAGGACCCAGGTCCTGTCCCCATGCTTTAATAAAATCACCGTTTTGCACCAAAGATATCTTCAAGAATTCTTTCTTGACCATTGTCTCTGAACCCTACCATCTTCCCAAAACCCTATCATTATGTATCCTGTTAAGTAATTTGGGGGATATTTGATCATCCTTAAATCCTTGGAATAAACCCCACTTGATCATAGTGAATGATCCTTTTAATGTGTCATTCAATTTTGTTTGCTGGTATTTTCAGTATTTTTGCATCTGTGTTCATCAGGGATATTGACCTGTAGTTTACTTCTTTCTTTCTTTCTTTCTTTCTTTCTTTCTTTCTTTCTTTCTTTCTTTCTTTCTTTCTTTCTTTCTTTCTTTCTCTCTTTCTCTCTTTCCCTCTCTCTCTCTCTCTCTCTCTCTCTTTCTCTTTCTCTCTTTCTCTCTCTCTCTTTCTTATTTTGTAGTGTGTTCATCTGGTTTTGGTATCAGAGTCATGCTGGCCTCATAGAATGAACTTGAAACTTTTTCTTCTATTATTTCTCAGAATAATTTGAGAGGGATAGATATTCTTACATATTTGGATGAGTTTACCTGTGAGGCCCATGGTCCTGGACCTTTGTTTGTCGGTAGGTTTTGTTACTGATTCAAGTCAACTTCATCTTTAGTAATCAGTCTATTCCAATTCTCTATTTCTTCCTGATTTAGTTTTAAAAATAATGTGTTTCTAGGATTTTATGCATTTCTTCTAGGTTGCTGCTCTCTTATAATCCTTTGTTTTTCTATGGTGCTGGTTGTTACTTTTATTTGATTTTATTTGATTCTTCTCTTCTTTCCTTGTCAAGCCTAGCTAAAAGTTTGTAAGTTTTTATGTTTTCAAAGAATCCGGTCTTGGTTTCATTGATCTTTTCTATTGATTTTCTTAGTCACTATGTCATTTATTTCTGCTCTGATCTTTATTATATCCTTTGCTCTACTAACTTTGGGCTTTGTTTGCTCTTCTTTTTCTAGTTCCTTTAGGTGTATGATTAGGTTGTGATTTTTCTTGTTTCTTAGGGTAAGCTTATATCTCTATGAACTTCTCTGTTAGAATTGTTTTTACTGTATCCCACAAATTTTGGACCATTGGGTTTCCATTTTCATTTGTCTCCAGTGGTGTTATTTCCTCTTTGATTTGACTTTGACCTCTTGACTATTCAGTAGCATGTTTTGCCTCAATATATGTATGTGTGTTTCCAGTTCTTTTTTTTTTTCTTGTAACTTATTTCTAGCTTCATACAGTTGTAGACAGAAATGATGCTTGGTATAATAATTTCAGTCTTCTTAAATTTATTGAGACTTGTTTTATGGCCTAAATAAAATGTGATCTCTCCTGGAGAATGATCTATGTACACTTAAAAGGAATATGGCTTCTGGGGTACCTGGTTGGCTCAGTCAGTTGAACATCTGACTCTTGATTTCAGCTCAGGTCATGATTCCAGGGTTGTGGGATTGAGCCCCACTTTGGGCTCTGCACTGAGCATGGAGCCTGCTTAAGATTTCCTTTCTCCCTCTCTCCCTCTCTCCTTTTCTGCCTCTCTACCTCTGTCCCTGTCTCCCTCCCTCTGCTTTTTACCCTGCTCACACTTGCATGTTCACTCTCTGTCTCTCCAAAAACAATTAAAAAAACAGAGTATGGTTTCTGCTAGTTTTAGATGGAATATCTGTGTATATCTTTTTAGTCCATCTGGTCTCATGTGTCGTTAAAAGCCACTCACTCTTTCCTTTTGTCTGGATGATCTATCCATTGATACAAATGGTGTGTGAATGTCTCCTACTGTTATTGTGTTGTCAGTTTTTCCCTTTATGTCTATTAATATTTTTTACAAATTAGGTTCTCCAATGTTGGGTGCCTAGATATTTCAGTTGTTATATCTTCTTGTTCAATTGATCTCTTTATCATTATGTAATATCTTTGTCTCTTGGTACAGGTTTTGTTTTAAAGTATTTTGTCTGAGGTAAAGAATGCTACCCCAGCTTTCTTTTATTCTATTGGCAGAGAAGATCCTGCCCCATCCCATTGCTTTAAGTCTGCATGTGCCTTTAAATCTGAAGTGAGGCAGCATATAGAGGGCTCTTGTTTGTTGTTGTTGTTTGTTTGTTTAATCCATTCACTCAAGTTCTTTGGATTGGACTGTTTACACAATTTACACTTAAAATGATTATTGATAGACATCTACTCATTGCCATTGTGTTGTTTTTGTTTTTTCTTGGCTTTGTTTTTAGGTCGTCTCTGTTCCTCTCTTGCTCTCTTCTCTTGTGATGGATGATTTTCTCTAGTGTTAGGTATGAATTCCTTTTTTTTTTAATTTTATTTTTGTATATCCATTAGAGGCTTTTGGTTTGTGGTGACTATGAGACTCTTCTATAGCATTGTAAGTATATAAGCAGTCTATATCAAGTTGATGGTTACTTAGGTTTGAACACATTCTAAAAACATTATACTTTTACTCACCCCTCTCTATGTTTTATGTATTTGATGTCATATTTTACATCTTTTTATTTTGTGAGTCCCTTAACTAATTTTTAAATGTAAATAATTTTACCACTTTGTCATTTAACCTTCATAAAAAATGTATAGGTAATTGTATTGACTTATCTTTACCGTAAGCTTTTACTTACATTTTTTTCTTTTATATTTCTAATTATGGCCTTTTGTTTTCCATTAAAAAGACCCTTATATATTCATGTCAGGCTGGTTTATTTGGATAAACTCCTTTAACTTCTGTTTGGAGGACTTTTTCTCTCTCCTTAAATTGTATATAATAATCTTGCTGGGTCCCACGTTCTTGGTTGTCTTTTGTTGTCTTTTTATTATCAGCACTTTGATTTTATTATGACATTTTCTGGCCAGCACTGTTTCTGCTTAAAATTTAGCTGATGGACGTATGGGGTTTTCCTTATATATAAATAGTTGCTCCCCCTCCCCCTGCTTAATGAATGTCTCTTTATCATTATTTTTTGCCATCTTTATGATGTGTCTTGATATAGACCTCTTTGGAATCATTTTGTTTGAGGCTGTCTGTACTTTCTGGATCTGGATGTCTGTTTCCTTTTCCAGGTTTGGGTAAATTTAGCTATTATTTGCTCATATAAGCTTTCTGCCTCCTTACTGCCTTTTCTCCATCTGGGACCCCAAAGTGTAAATGTTAGCATGGTTCATGATTTCCCAGAGATCCCTTAACCTATCTTCATTTTTTTTTCTTTTTTCTCTTTTGCTGTTTAGGTTACATTTTCTGTTATTTTGTCTTCAAGTTGGCTGAATCCTCTAATCTGCTATTGATTACCTCTGCTGATTCTTTTAAGCTAATTACTGTATTCTTCAACTCTCATTGGTTCTTTTTTATAATTTCTTCTTGTTGAAGTTCTCACTGAGTTCATCCACTTTTCTCTTAAATCTGGTGAGCCTATTTATGACTATTACTTTAAACTATTTATCAAGCAGATTGTTTATCTCTGTTTTGTGTAATTATTTTTCTGAAATTCTGTCTTTATTCTTTTGGAGTATATTTCTCTGACTCCTTACTTTGACTTTCAATGTTTTGTTTTGTTTTGTTTCTTTTCTAATTAAAGAGGCAGAACAACTACTTCTCCTAGTCCTGGAGGAAATAGCCTTGTCTTCTAGGTAGAGTGTATGTGTCTGGCAGTTTGGGTTTGCTCGCTAGAAAAGTAGCAAAAATAGGCTTGGGGGCCTAGAGTTCTCTTCAAAGAGAATTTATGGTGGAATGACTGGAGGTTAACCGGGCATGGGCTAGCAGGTTTCTGGAGTCCTCCATATAGAAAGTACATTGGTAGGATTGCTGGAATTGGGTGGGCATGGGTTGAATTGTCCCGTGCTGCTCCACATGGGAAAAGAGCTAGTAGAACGGTTGGAGCTGAAGCAAGTGCAGGCTTTGTGTGTTCCAGGGTGTTTGCAACTCTACAGCCTCATTAAGATGGCTGGGACCGTAGCAGGTACTATCCAGGGGTGTCCCCGTATGTGCTGTGCTACGGCCACCTTGATGGGACAGTTGGACCTAGGATGAACACGAGTAGGGAGCTGCCTTGGTGTAATGGACTAAGGGCCTCCAGCTTTCTGGGGTGTCAGGCTGGCTAAGATGACCGAACATTGCTTCCTTCTTTGCTATCAAGGTAGAAGGGGAATGTAAACATCAGTGCTTATAGTCCCTTCTACTCTGGAGAACATTACAACCAGTTCCCTACTGTTTGGCAGAGAGCTTTTTCCTTTATATTCCAGTTGCCCTCCTGAAAAACTTGACTTCTTGGGGCACCTGGGTGGCTAAGTCATCTGGGTGTCTGACTTCGGCTCAGGTCAGGATCTCAGAGTTTGTGGGTTCTAACCCTGCTCCAGGCTCTGTGCTGACAGCTCAGAGCTTGGAGCCTGCTTTGGATTCTGTGTCTCCCTCTCTCTGCCCTTCCCCACTCCTATGTGGGTCTCTCTCTCTTTCTCAAAAATAAACAAACATTTAAAAAAATTTAAAGAACGACTTCTTTTCTGTGTCCCAGGGTGGACAAATCTGTTCTCAGTCCCTCAGTTTTATCATGCCTCACTGTAGTTAGCAGTGTTAGGGGACAGTTCCCATTGTTACCATGTCTCTGTCCCTCCTGTCATTCTCTGTATGGTTTTCTGTGTTGTACAGAAATTGTTCAGTCTGCTTTCTGTTTGTCAGGAAGGTTTGCTCCATATGTAGGTGTAGATTTCACGTGTCTGTAAAGGAGATGAGTTGAGGGTCTTCCCACATTGCCATCTTGGGCCCCTCCTTCTTGACCCATCTACGCTAAGTCCACTGAAAATCATCTCCAAACTGATGCTTTGCAACCCAACTCAGCACTCAGACACTTGAAGGTATTACCTTTGCTGTTGAAATAATGGATACCATATGATGGAAAAAATAATTTTGATAAGTGATCAAACATTTGAGAGTTTGTTGTGTGTGTAACTTTGTGGTTAATGCACATATTAGAGGACATCTTGATCATCAGTTCTATTGATGTCTGGATTTATCATTTTCATAATCTTTGTAGTTCCCAATTACAATCTTCACTCCAGATAACTATGACAGGGATACTTAGGCTCATAAAAATGCCCAAACAACCTATTTATTGATTCTAGATCAACAGCATTATATAGACAAAGAAATAAAAGCCAGTTTGTTTCCTCTTTAGAGCTTTTTTTAATTTTATTTTTTTTTAATTTACATCCAAATTAATTAGCATATAGTGCAACAATGATTTCAAGAGTAGATTCCTTAATGTCTCTTACCCATTTAGTCCATCCCCCTGCCACAGCCCCTCCAGTAACCCTGTTTGTTCTCCATATTTAAGAGTCTATTATGTTTTGTCCCCCTCCACATATATATATTCATGTGTATGTATGTTCATGTGTTCTATTCATGTGTTCTGAGTCTTAAAGACTTATGTTCATGTGTTCTGAGTCTTAAAGTCCTCATATGAGAGAAGTCATGATTTTTGTCTTTCTCTGACTAATTTTGCTTAGCATAATACCCTCTAGTTCCATCCACATAGATGCAAATGGCAAGATTTCCTTCTTTTTGATTGCTGAGTAATACTCCATTATATATATGTACCACATCTTATTTATCCATTCATCCATCAGTGGACATTTGGGCTCTTTCCATACTTTGGCTATTGTTGATAGTGCTGCTATAAACATTGGGGTGCATGTGTCCCTTTGAAACAGAATACCTGTATCCCTTGGATAAATACCTAGTAGTGAAATTGCTGGGTCATAGGGTAGTTCTATTTTTATTCTTTTGAGGAACCTCCATACTGTTTTCCAGAGTGGCTACACCAGTTTATTTTCCCACCAGCAATGCAAAAGAGATCCTCTTTCACTGCACCCTTTCCAACATCTGAGTTGTTAATGTTAGCCATTCTGACAGGTGTGAGGTGGTATCTCATTGTGGTTTTGATTTGTATTTCCCTGATGATAAGAGACGTTAAGCATTTTTTCATGTGTCATTTGGCCATATGGATGTCTTCCTTATAGAAGTGTCTATTCATGACTTTTGCCCATTTCTTCACTGGATGTTATGTTTTTTGGGTGTTGAGTTTCATAAGTTCTTTATAGATTTTGGATACTAACCCTTTATCTGATAGGTCGTTTGTAAATATCTTCTTACATTCCATCAGTCGCCTTTTAGTTTTGAAGATTGTTGCCTTCACTGTGCAGAAGGTTTTTATTTTGATGAGGTCCCAATAGTTCATTTTTGCTTTTGTTTCCCTTGCCTCCGGAGACATGTTAAGAAGTTGCTGTGGGCAAGATCAAAGAGGTTTTTGCCTGCTTTGTCCTCAAGGATTTTTATGGCTTACATTTAGGTCTTTACCCATTTTGAGTTTATTTTTGTATATGGTGTAAGAAAGTGGTCCAGGTTCATTCTTCTGCATGTCGCCGTCCAGTTTTCCCAGCACCACTTGCTGAAGACACTGTCTTTATTCCATTGGATATTCTTTCCTGCTTTGTCAAAGATTCGTTGGCCAAATGTTTGTGGGTCCATTTCTGGGTTCTTTATTCTGCTCCATTGATCTAAGTGTCAGTTTTTATGCCAGTCCCATGCTGTCTTGATTATTACATCTTTGTAGCGTAGCTTGAAGTCCGGGATTGTGATTCCTCCTGTTTGGTTTTCTTTTTCAAGATTGTTTTGAATATTTGGCATCTTTTCTGGTTCTATACAAATTTTAGGATTATTTATTCTAGCTCTGTGAAGAATGCTGGTGTTATTTTGACTGGGATTGCATTGGATATGTAGATTGCTTTGGGTAGTATCAACATTTTAACAATATTTGTTCTTCCTATACAGGAGCATGGAATCTTTTTCCTTTTTTTTTTTTTTTGTGTGTGTGTCTTCTTCAATTCCTTTCATAAGCTTTATATAGTTTTCAGTGTCTAGTTGTTGTTTATTTTTTTTTTTTCACCTCTTTGGTTAGATTGATTCCTAAGTATTTTATGGTTTTTGATGCAATTGTAAATGGGCCAATCCTTGATTTCTCTTTCTGTTGCTTCATTGTTGGTGAATAGGAATGCAACTGATTTCTATGCGTTGATTTTATATCCTGCAACTTTGCTGAATTTGTGAATTAGTTCTAGCAGTTTTTTGGTGGAATCTTTTGGGTTTTCCATATAGAGTCTCATGTCATCTACAAAGAGTGAATGGTTGAACTCCTCCTGGCCAGTTTGGATGCCTTTTATTTCCTTTTGTTTTCTGATTGCAGAGGCTAAGACTTACAATACTATGTTGAATAACAACGGCAAGAGTGGACATCCCTATCTTGTTCCTGACCTTAGAGGGAAAGCTCTCGGTTTTTCCTCATTGAGGATGATGTTAGCATTGGGTCTTTCGTATATGGCTTTTATGATCTTGAGGTATGATCCTCCTATCCCTACTTTCTTGAGGGTTTTTGTCAAGAAAGGATGCTGTATTTTGTCAAATGCTTTCTCTGTATCTATTGAGAGGATCGTATGGTTCTTGTCCTTTGTTTTATTGATGTGATGAATCGCATTGATTGTTTTGTGGATATTGAACCAGCCCTGCATCCCAGGTATAAACCCCACTTGGTCATGGTAAATAATTTTTTAATGTATTGTTGGATCTGGTTGGCTCATATCTTATTGAGGACTTTTGCATCCATGTTCATCAGGGAAATTGTTCTATAGTTCTCCTTTTTAGTGGGGTCTCTGTCTGGTTTTGGAATCAAGGTAATGCTGGCTTCATAGGAAGAGTTTGGAAGGTTTCCTTCCATTTCTATTTTTTGGAACAGCTTAAAGAGAATAGGTGTTAACTCCTCCTTAAATGTTTGGTAGAATTCCCCTGGAAAGTCATCTGGCCTTTGACTCTTGTTTTTTGGAGACTTTTCATTAATCAATTTCTTTACTGGTTATGGGTCTGTTCAAATTTTCTATTCCTTCCTGTTTCAGTTTTGGTAGTGTATATATTCCTAGGAATTTGTCCAATTCTTCCAGATTTCCCACTTTATTGGCATATAATTGTTCATTATATTCTCTTATTATTGTTTTTATTTCTGCTCTGTTGGTTGTAATCACTCCTCTTTCATTCCTGATTTTATTTATTTGGGTTCTTTCCTTTTTCTTTTTGATCAAACTGGCTAGTGGCTTATCAATTTTGTTAATTCTTTCAAAGAGCCAGCTTCTGGTTTCATTGATCTGTTCTACTATTTTTTTTTTTGCTTTTGGTAGCATTAATTTCTGCTCTAATCTTTATTATTTCCTACCTTCTGCTGGTTTTGGGTTTTATTTGCTGTTCTTTTTCCAGCTCTTTGAGGTGAAGTTTAGGTTGTGTATCTGAGATATTTCTTCCTTCTTCAGGAAGGTCTGGATTGCTATATACTTTCCTCTTATGGCTGTGTTTTCTGTGTCCCAGAGGTTTTGGGTTGTGGTGTTATCATTTTCATTGTCTTCCATGAACTTTTAAATTTCCTCTTTAACTTCTTGGTTAGCCCATTCATTCTTCAGTCAGATGTTCTTTAGTCTCCAAGTTTTTGTTACCTTTCCAAGTTTTTTCTGTGGTTGATTTTGAGTTTCATAGTGTTTTGGTCTGAAAATATGCACAGTATGATCTCAGTCTTTTTTTTACTAGTTGAGGGCTGATTTGTGGCCCAGTATGTGGTCTATTCTGGAGAACATTCCGTGTGCACTGGAGAAGAATGTATATTCCGCTGCTTTAGGATGCAATGTTCTGAATATATCTGTTAAGGCCATCTGGTCCAGTGTGTCATTCAAAGCCATTGTTCCTTGTTGATTTTTTGATGAGATGGTCTGTCCATTGCTGTGAGTGGAGTGTTGAAATCTCCTACAATTATGGTATTACTATCAATGAGTTTCTTTATGTTTGGGATTAATTGATTTACATATTTGGGAGCTCCCACTTTTGTCCCATAAATGTTTACAATTGTTAGGTCTTCTTGGTGGATAGACCCTTTAATTTTTATATAATGCCTTTATTCATCTCTTGATCCAGCCTTTATTTGAAAGTCTAGATTGTCTGATATAAGTATGGCTACTCTGGCTTTCTTTTGTTGACTGTTAGCATGATAGATGGTTCTTCATCCCCTTACTTTCAATCGGAAGGTGTCTTTAGGTCTAAAGTGGGTTTTGTAAACCGCATATAGATGGATCTTGTTTTCTTATCCATTCTGTTACCCTATGTCTTTTGACTGGAGCATTTAGTCCATTGATGTTTAGAATGAGTACTGAAAGATATGAATTTATTCATTATGTTGCTTGTAGAGTTGGAATTTCTGGTGGTGGTCTCTGGTACTTTCTAGTCTTTGTTGATTTTGGTCTTTATTTATCTTTTTTTTTTTTTTTTCATCTTTTCTGCCCTCGGAGAGTCCACCTTAAAATTTCTTGCAGGGCTCATTTAGTGGTCACAAACTCCTTTAATTTTTGTTTGTCTGGGAAACTTTTTATCTCTCCTATTTTGAATGACAGCTGTGCTGGATAAAGAATTCATGGCTGCATATTTTTCTGATTCATCACATTGAATATATCCTGCCACTCCTTTCTGGACTGCCAAGTTTCTGTGGATAGGTCTGCTGCAAACCAGATCTGTCTTCCCTTGTGGGTTAAGGACTTTTTTCCCTTGCTGCTTTCATGATTCTCTCCTTGACTGAGTATTTTGTGAATTTGACTATGATATGCCTTGATGGTCGGTTTTTGTTGAATCTAATGGGAGTCCTCTGTGCTTCCTGGATTTTGATGTCTGTGTCTTTCCCCAGGTTAGGAATGTTTTTTTGCTATGATTTGCTCACATAACCCTTCTATCCCTATTTCTCTCTCTTCCTCTTCTGGGACCCCTATGATTCTGACGTTGTTCCTTTTTAATGAGTTACTGATTTCTCTAATCTTAAATTGTGCTCTTTTGCCTTAATCTCCCTCTTTTTTTATGCTTCATTATTCTCCATAAGTTTGTCCTCTACATTGCTGATTCTCTGTTCTGCCTCATCCATCCTTGTGCTGTGGCATCCATTCGAGAATGCAGCTCAGTTACATTTTTTATCTCATCCTGACTAGCTTTTACTTCTTTTATCTCTGCAGAAAGGGATTCTAATCTATTTTTGACTCCAGCTAGTATTCTTATTATCACGATTCTAAATTCTGGTTCCGACATCTTGCTTGTATCTGTGTTGGTTAAGTCCCTGGCTGTCATTTATTCCTGCTCTTCCTTTTGTGATGAATTCCTTCGTTTCGTCATTTTGAAGGGAGAAAATAATGAGGTAAAAAAAAATTAAAATTAAAAAAATATATTGAAATTAAAACATTAAAAATAAACACACACAGACACACACACACACACAAATCAAATAAATGGTGATAGATCCTGGGTGTGTCTTGGTCTGGGAGTTGAAAGGGGCTTGTTAGATTAGAGAAAAAAGGGGAAAGAAAAAAAAAGGAAATCATTTGAAAATTTGAAAAAATGAATACACTAAAGTAGACTAAAATGAAATGATGAAAGTAAAATAGAACTTGAAAAAATTTACACAGAAGGAACAAATATAGTAGAAAAAAATAAAGAAAAATATTTTTAATAAAAATTGAAAATAAAAATGAGTTTTTTCTCTTTCTCCTGAATTCTGTGGTTCAGGTTGTGCAGATTGTTGTGTTAATCCTCAGATCAGTTTTCTAGGTGTGCAGGATGGTTTAGCGTTGGTCTGGCTGTATTTCATGGACATGAGACACACAAAAAACTTCCATGCTCTTCTGCCATCTTGGGCCCTCTCCTCTCTAAAGCTTTTAATGTTAATGTTAAATCACTAGAGCACTGTACTCATAGTTTGTGCTGTGTGGTCATATGATATAGAAGGAAAGCTTTATAATATATAATGAAATAATCTTATATGTTTGCATGTTAATCATCATTGCATGGATAAAAGACAAATATTTTTACTAGCCATTTATTTATAGGTACTTTATAAATACCTATTGTATTCTAATAAGTCTCTGAACTTCTTACTTGTATTTCATATATACCAGATTAAATTAAAGTGGTCAAATTGTTGAGCATATATACCTTGCTATTGAATACAGATACAACTCATTAGCTTTATGTCATCATTTCCTAGAATTGAAATTGACATATTTTTTCACGTTTATCATTTTAATTATATCTGCCTCCCATGGGGCTTTTATTTATTATATTTCTCAAATGACTGTGACTTTGATTCCCCTATGAATCCTTTAATTCTTTTGTTTCTTTTGAAACTTTTCATATTTTGACTTCTATGACAACCCCCTTTCCAACTGATTGTAAGTACCATACAGACAGGAGTTTGTTGTAGATTCTGGGTCTGAAGTTCTCTCTTGTCCAGCAAGAAAGAAGATACAGGATTAATATATGAGAGGCTCTCTGCCCCTCCCCCATTCATGCTCTGTCTCTCTCTGTCTTATAAATAAATAAACATTATTTTTTTTTTATATGTGAGAGAGGCTAATGTCAGGGAGGAGACAAGAACCTCAAGTAAGCATCTTTGGTCTGTTTTTATTAGGATCAGAAGGTTTACAAGTGTGATGGACATGTACAAAGAGACAATGAAATCTTGATCATTAACTCATGGGCATGGGGAGAAGGGGGTTTTAGAGATATGCAGTGTTAGGGGTTTGGGTCAATACACAACAAGATTCTGGTGCTGGGTAGAAGGTTGCTTACAGCAAACATGGGACACCATCTCTGTTTACCTGTACTGGTCTAGGGACAAGACAGAGCATGCTACCTCAGGGTCAAGAAGGCACCTTTCTTTTGTTAATTAGGTCCACCCTTGGCAACTTTGCCCCATAGCAGTCCATAGCCACAGTTACCTGTTTACCTAATTTGGTCCTTTCTCAGGAAAGCAGCTTTCTGCTATTGTACTAAGTTGGAAGGCATTTCTGCCCTGAATACCTAATCTTGTTTACCTCATCTTATGTTTTTATTTTATGATTCCCTAATCCTATACATTTGTCCTATACTGAGACCTTGGCCCCCTTTACCTCTACTGGGGGACTTTGCCCCTTTTGCCTATCTTATTTACCCAATTTTGTTTATCCAAACTTGGGTATGTAGATCCTATGGCTTTCTAATTCTTTATGCCTTGTTAACCCATCGGTGGATGCTCAGATAATTCCTAAGCTTATTCCCCATAGGAGATATTCTAATTTATATCCTAATCCTTTGAAGTACTTAGCTCAGCTTGTAATGAATTCTCTATTTGTTGTGTTTAACTATAATTGAGTTTAGGAAAGTCCCTGAGAAATGTTTAACATGGAGCCAAGTCCTTTCACATTGCCTTGGTAATATGAAAAAGTGCTATGGTTGAGACTACTATTTCTATAGTATAATCTTGGCCTCTGCTGTCGGGTTTATAATAAACATGAATCCAAACTTTTTTTTTTCTTTTTGAGAGAGAGAGTGTGTGGAGCAGGGGTTGGGGAGAAGTAAATAGAGAAGGCGACAGAGGATCTGAGGATCCAAAGTAGGTTCTGTGCTGACAGAGACCCCAAAGCGGGACTCAAGCTCAAGAACTGTGAGATCATGTCCTGAGCTGAAGTCAGATGTTTAACAAACTGAGCCACCTGGATGCTCCCATGAATCCAGACTTCTAAACTGAGTAAAAATTTATAGCTAAGAATATTTTACTTAGCATTCACAAGTGTGTAAAAATAGCTAAAGGTACCATTATGTTAATTTTCATATAGTATGTGTAGACTTTTTACTTTTCATAAGCAGTTTCTTGCATAACTTTGTAATATTGAGGATGTAAAGATGTTTATAATGTTAAGGATACTACTACATATATGTATATATGTAAAGATGTATCTGTAGGTATGTCTGTATATAGCTACATAGAAATGTTGGAAAGGACCATATACATAACCACAGTTATAGGACCATGTATACGTCATTGTTGGAAATGAATGGGATCTATCATACTAATGGAAAAAGAAATTTCACGTGAGCTTTGTAATCTCCGAGATAAGGTTGTTTCTCATGGGAGTATGGTTAACAATTTTGATACTATATGCCTCCAGACCAGAATTGAATGCTCTGTAAGTAGATGACAGATAATGGGAGCCAGGTTCTTCACTTTTGGAAAAGAATTACAGATGAGTAAGGAAGAGAGTTTGAATAATAGGTGTGATTTTAGGTTCAAGTGGGAGAAATTAGTAGAAATCATGTTTAGCTTAATATAAATACAAATTGTTACATATAAAAACATCTATAGATATGTGTATACAAGGGTAAGTATGAACAAATGCAAATTCTTGGTTTGCTAGCTGAAATAGCCTAAAAACACAATACCTAAGTAACAAGGAGGGCACCTAATATGCAGATCTTGATTTCTAACACTGTTTCCCAGTTAAAACAAACAAACAAACTCAAGCATCCTTGGGAAAATGGTTGATTGTAGAACTGTGGGAAAAATGAACTAGATAAGTCAAAGTATCTTGAAGTACCAAAAATTGTAAAAAAAAAAAAAAAAAATTAACAACAATGGGAGTAGGTTAAATGGACACAGGAGTTACTGTCAAAGCTGGAAAAATTGAAGCAACAAAATAAAGTAGTATTGGTTTATAACCCAAATTATAAAACTATAGATCCAAGAGTCCATACTGATACAAATAATTAAATAAGGAAAGAAGATATGAATCTCCCAAGCAGACAAATTCTCCATAATTTCTGCAAACACTCTCTCCTAAAGGATGGGGGCATGGTTTGCCATTTCTTGTCTTCTTCAAATATTGACTTTCTTCCAAAGAGTACAGTATGAAGAAGAGAAAGGAAGATTGATTTTACAGTGGAAAATCCGAATAACCACTACCCTAGCCATATGATTAAGGTCAACATCAGCAGTGATAAATCATGTTGACACTATGTGCCCTTGATATGATGTGATAAAAAAGGCACTCTATTATAGTGGTCTTTCTCTAAAATATCCATATCACTAGCCTAATAAGAAGGAAAAACCAATATCCAAATTCCAATGTGGGATATTTTATATAATATTTTATCAGTACTTAACAAAACTGTCAATTTATTTAAAAAAAAAATAAGAAAGTCTTAAGGCACCTGGGTTGTTTAGTCGGTTAAGCATCTCACTTGATTTCGGCTCAGGTCACGATCCCAGGGTCATGGGATGGAGCCCCAGATTAGTTGGGCTCTGAGTGAGCATGGAGCCTGTTTAAGATTCTCTCTCACTCTGTTTCCCTGATAAAAAGAATTTTTTTGTTTTTAAATAGGAAAGTCTGAGAAACTCACAATCCAGCAGCTCCTAGAGTGACACGAGGACTTTAGGTAATGTGGTCTCCTAGATAGAATTCTCTAACAGAAAAAAAAAAAAAGATGGTAGAATCTAAAACAATCTGAACAAATTATGAATGCTGGCTGAAAACAATGCATCAATATAGCTCCACTAATTGATACACACCATAATAATATAAGTCATTAACATATACTCTTGGCTACGAGAAATATAGGAGGGTCTGTATTATATTTTCAAATTTTCTGTAACCCTTAAACTGTTAAAATGCTTATTAAAAATGTACCATCACAGTTAATGTCTCTTTAGACATATGGGCACATGCCTGCATATGGACTTGACTTGGGACAGATTTCATTGTATATATGAAATCTTTGGCTCTTCTGTCTGCTTAAAATTCAAGAAAACTATTTGAATCTCAGTCTGTAAGAAACAAATATGTTCAACAAGGATGACCCAAAACATTAAATGTTTTTTTAACACACACACACACACACAGTTACTTTTGTTTCTCATCATTTTTTCTAAATGTACACAGTAGGTGATCTTACCTATTCCTAAATAAAAACCCTTGCAGGTCTATCATTTTTATCCTGACATTTTAGTAAGTGGGAAATTATATAGCTACTTTAAATAACACCATTTTATTAATTCCATTTTCCAAATATTTTTGTTAGCATACTGAAGTGAATTTGCATAGACCAAAGTATTATTCAGTTTTACTTCATCACTTTCATTAGAAATTTACTGTACATTATTGTGTTATTGCCTTAGTAGTTGTTATAGATTTTACCACAGGCGTCCTTGATGTATTAGCCAACTTTAATACTTTTCAAATAATGCAAAAATTTTATGTGAGGTTAGTTTCATTTATTCTCTGTGACCTTCATACTATCATTGTTAATCTTTATACATTATGAGTCATCCCTTATTATTATTTTTACATTAACAATCATGATTCTTCTATATATGTCCACATAATTACCATTTCCCCCATTACTGGGCTTCATTCTATAAACTCTTTCAGTCTAAAAGTCCTATTATAATTCTTGTAGAGGGCTAATGACATCCAATTACTTGAACTTTTGTCAGAGAATATTTTTATTTTGTCTTATTTCTTGAAGAACATTTTCATGGAGTATATCACTGTAGTTGCTACGTTTTTCTTTTTGTTAGTTTACTTATTTCCTTTTGAAATACTATTCCATTGTCTTTTGCTATCCATAGTTTCTGATAAAATTTCAGGTGAATGTCTTATTGTAAGTCATGAATTAGTGTTTATATTCTATATGCTATTAAGACTTTGTATTCTTTGAATTACAGGAATTTGACTAAGATGGGATTTTCTTTGTATTTGATTATGGGTTTTATTGGCTTTATTCAATCTGTGAATGAATGTCTTAGTTTTTATAAAATTGTCAGCTATATTTAAAAAAAAATTTCTTCATCTTTTTTATTGACTTTCCTTCCAGAACTACTGTTTAACATATTGTGTGAACTTTGACTGTATCCACACGTTCATTACATTGTTTTGTTTTCACCTTTTATACATTTTTAAATGTTGACTTATATTTAAAAGAGAGAGACAGACAGACAGAACTTGAGCGGGGGAGAGGCAGAAAACAAACACAGAATCTGAAGCAGGATACAGGCTCCCAGCTGTAAGCTGTCAGCACAGAGCCCAATGCGGGGCTCAAACTCATAAATTGTGAGGTCATGACCTGAGCTGATGTCAGACACTTAACCGACTGAGCCACCCAGGTACCTCTGTTTTCACATTTTTTCATCTTTGGCTTTATTTTATATATTCTACCAATCTGTCTTGAAATTTGTTAATCTTTGTATATGTTCTCATACCCATTCAATAAATGATTAATTCCAGATCTTTTATTTCAAATTTTAGAATGTTTATTTTATTCCCTTTTTGGAATTTACATCTCTGACAAAGGTCTTTATTTTTAATTTATGTTTTCTTTCTTTCTTTCTTTGTTTCTTTCTTTCTTTCCTTCTTTCTTTTTTTCTTTTCTTTTCTTTTCTTTTTTTTCTTTTCTTTTCTTTCTAGCAATCAATAGTGTTATTTGGGATTTTATGGATTGCAGTATGGGAGACACAGAGTTGACCAAAACTGAAAGTGTGCTCAGAATTGGAAACATGGAGTGCAGACATTTAAAGTAAAAACCCACCAGGTCAACATTTCAAAACTTGTTTCAGTAAGTAGTTGAGATGCAATTGACAGAAGTCCAGAGTTCATGGTGTTCCAAAAATTGAAACAGAAGACATGCATAAGCTTCCCTTCCTCAGTGTTCTCCAGACCTTATTTTGAATGACTCTCTCAGCAGTGTTTACTTCACTTTGGGAATCTCCCTTCACACTTATCATGAGTATTATGTAATAATACTTAAAGTTTATGTAAAAACTTTAGTCATCTTGACTGCTAAATCTAATATCTCTATGATCCATGAGACTTTTTTTAATGGTTGTTGAACATTTCATTTCACTGTCTCCTGACTCTTCACATGTTGTGAATTTTATGCACAAGCCTGTATTGAAAAAGTAGATGCTTTAATAATTTTGTTTTCTCTCAGATCAATTTTCAACTTTATTTTTATTTGAAAATAGAATGAGAAGTTTATCATCTCAATCCAAGCAGGATTTCTGTAGGGTCAAGGCTGGTCTACAGCTTTCACTAAACATAGTTCATCTCTGATTTCTAAGATCTCAAATATATGACTTCTTGAGTGTTTGTTCCATTTCTCACAGATCAGTCTTGTAAGCACTCTACAGTTGTAGGAGATTTCACTCTGCTTTTTAAGCCATCTTTTTAGACCATTCTGCCACTTTGTAACTCAATAAAACTCCTGTAGGTGAATCCTTTAGTGCTTTGCTAGCAATGTTATTATAATTTTTGTTGACATCTGTAACAGAAAACATAGACTCCACTATTTTCCTTTTAATTTTTTTTAATCCTATTAGTCATTTTCTCCCTTTGATACATTTAATTATTAGTGTATGCCCAGACTCTGAAAATGTACTTAAGGAAGAAAGCAGACCATAGTCTAAGTTTTACCTGTGAAGGGCTCTCCCCTCCCTGAGGTTTTTAATTCATCTAGTCTTCTTTTTATTTACAGTTCTCTTATATCTTTTAAAATTAGATTTTATTTTATCTACATTATTATTTACTGTGAGGAGATCGATGATCTACCATCACCTGTCTTCTTTACCTGCAAGTGGAAAAGGATAATGGTATTATATCATGTTTCACTTCCTCATTGATTGTAGAAGTTTTTCTTCAAAAACCTAAAATGATCATACAAGTAGTGTATTATAGCTGAAAAACAGTAAAGAAAGAAATTGAATTCATTGGGTTAGGAGCTGAAGTAGCTACATCCCATTCTTCATTTTCTCTCTAATTGTATCTTGTTGGGTAAATGGTTTTTTTAATAATTATTATTATTCTATAAGCTGCAAGTATTGCCCTTTTTTCAAGTTTAATTTTGAAAGAGAGAGGGAGGGAGGGGCAGAGAGGGAGAGAGGATCCCAAGCAGCCTCCACACTGTCAGCATGGAGCCTTAGGTGAGTCTGGAATTCATGAACTGTGAGATCATGACCTGAGCTGAAATCAAGAGTCAGACACTTCACTTAACTGAGCCGTCCAGGCACCCAAGTAGTGCCTTTTTCCCAATCTTTTAGATCACTGGCAAGAATTTTAAGTCAGAAAAAAAATCAGACTTTGTTGACTCCTATTGAGATAGAAGTTACATTACTCAGAGAAATATTTTATTGCCAAATTCATGGTGTATTTATCTTTCACAACTTCCATATAAAATGGTTAGAACATGATAGTCCAATATTTTCAGATAAGAGGATTTAATCCTTAAGCTAATTCAAGTTGGTGTGTAAGCCAAGATACAATTATTGGTTTCTGGTCTGTGCCAGAATTTGTTGATACTTGACAGTATTTTAAGTGACAATCACGTAATTTCCTGGGTAGGATCTGAGAAAAATCTAGGTTTCTCTCCTCTAATTATAAAAACAATCTGTAGTAGAAGTCATCTTCTCAAATGGTATTCAAGGGAGTTAGAAAACTAATAAAAATGATTGTTCTAATTATGAGACATACAATGTATACTAAAGCTAACTATTCATCATGGAAGAGAAGATTTAAAAATGGAAGAGAGGAAAAATAAGAGTGACATTTACCTGAATCAATACAGTAGCTTTTTATGAAGAGAGACTATTTCAAAATGGTTTCTCTTTAAAACAGAAGAATTTAAGTGGAAGACAGAATGATTTTTTGCTTCTCCTTTATCCCATACTAACATAGCTTTCTCATTAGTTTCTATAATTGGTTGCTCAAATAAATTGTTATCCAAAGTGCTTATAGAATTCCCATGTCATGGATAATGCTAAATGTATGTAGCTATTTTGAGTCAAGAAAGAGTGTAGAATATTTAATCTGGTGTTAAGTCAGTCTGGCTTCAAATCCAATTTCTTTACTAACTAGATGTGATTGTGTTGATAGGGAGACAATAATCATCCTTGCCTTAGATTCTTCTAGTATGATTGTTGCATGTACATGTGCACCGACAATGATTCGACATTATTTTTTGATGCTGCCTTTCTAGAGTTTTCCCCAATCCAGAAATTCAAAGCTTGACCTCTGAGTCAGGTAAAGGGGTCCTATCACTGAGACAAAGATGGCGGAGTAGATCTTTGACAACTCCAGAGCCCAAGATAGACTGTCTCCATAAAAAAGGCATGTAAGCTCAGAGTGGGGACTGGTAGCTTCAGGGTCTCTGATGCCAAGGGAGAGTCCCTGGTGGTGCATCCAGTGTGCAACGCAGTTCAGGAACTGGATGTGGTGAAAGGAGTTATATTGCACCTCAGTTCAGCTCTAACCCTTTGTGGGGAAGATTCACTAATTCAAAACTTGCCCTGGGAACCAGCCTAGTACAGCCCACATGAGCAGCTGCTACCTGCCTGGTGTCTCCTCTGCCCAAATTGGATGGAATTGGAGTCCTGGGCACCTGAGAGCCCAGTGCCACTAAATCCAGGTCAGAACCCTATCTTCGTTCCGGTGATGGGGAAAGTTCACTCCAGCGGAGTCTCCTATGCAGGCTGAGTGCATTCATTGCTGGTTCAGAGCTCTAGGTCCTCAGTGCTCAGGGACCTGAGCGCTTGGGAGGCAGCTTCTCCTTCTCTTAACACCTTCTGCCAATCCAGACTTCCCTCACTAGGATCTGTGAAGCAGGACTCTGGCTTCACTATGCAACCTCCTAGGCAGACCTTTTGCAAAGCATTGCCCACTGCATCCAGAGGAGACTAAAAGGTACAGATCCAAAGTGGGCTGGTGAAAGCATGAGTGGTAACCCCTGCAAGTGCTCTTGGAGGACAGGTGCCAGTATCATGAGCTCCAGCAGACTTGGACAAGGCCAAGTTGAAGTTGAAGAGACTTCACATGCGATCAAGCCATGGTCCACTGGTCTGGCTAGCATAGCAGAAGACCATGGAGTAGAAGCAGTGAAAATCTAGACTAGAAGGAAGGGAGGTGGGAAGCAGGGTGAGGGATCTGTCATACAATGGAAGTTAATGGATTTCCTGTACTAGGAAGGAAGGTTTTATAAATGTTCACCCATCTTGTGAGAGATCTAGCTTCACAGCTTCATGCTATACACCGGCCCTATGAATGGCTTTCTCCAAACAAATCCCTAATTTCTGACTCCTAGATCAGAGCGTGTGGAGTTGAAGACCAAATCAAGGGGCAAAAGGGTCATGTTACAGTATCTGGCAGTTGGTAGTGAGAGTTACATTTTTTGGTATTCTGAAATATGTGCCCTTCATGTATTCTTTGTTTTTTGAGAACCTGTCAATATATGCTTTGTGACAGGACACTCCAGTATCTCCTCAAGACAGAGAAAGATAGGTGGGAATGTGAGGGTGGAGAGAAAGAGCGTGAGGGAGGGGGGAGGGTGTGTTTAAAGCTGGGCTTTACATTCTATGAGCTATGACCATTCCTAGGTAGATCAGATACCCCAGTAACAACAATCCCTGGTTCTTTTCCATTGTCTTCCCTCATCTAGGGAAGAACACAAATAAAGGCTTATGCTCCCTTTGATGAAGAGAGGAAAGAAATTGCTAGATTAAAGGAGGCTGACACTGGGATTTGAGGGTGGGCTTCTGATAGAGATAAAGCAGATAGTTAAGAGAAGAAAGCCAGTGATTTTGACTCTTCCCAGGAGATTTCAGCTTTTCCAGAAAATTCTACATGATGTAATCAGAGCTGTTATAGTTTAAGCTAAACTTAGAAATTAACTTGGCCAAGGAATAAGGAAACAACTTTGATGGGAAAAGCTCAAGACCATTTAAAAAGTATAAAAAGATTTCCAGACTGTCCTACAGGAGGCAAGAGACCATGAAAACCAAAAACAACTAAAAATAAAAACTTGAAACTTAGTCAAAAATTGGGAATTTTATTGTCATGTGTGATGATTATCCAGCCTAGTAGCTTTTGTAATGTTTTCAAATGTAATTTAATTTCCAGAAACCTTCCCAGAGAGGTACACACTAATAGATTGTGTTTGCTTGTATATTTTAATAAGAACATTGAAAAATAATAATCTACATATTATGAATTATCTTGGTATGCAGACACATTAAGGCACATTATGAAAAGCCACTTAATATTGATGTTTATATCATGAGAACATCCACAAGTTATCCCCCTACTATTCAGTCTTCATTATATGGGTTATGATTTTATAATGGTTCTCAAAACTGAGTTAATCAAATAAATGTAGGAAAAAAATCCCTTTAGGTACTCAAGAATTGACCCTCACTTCTACCTTACCTAGTACTGTTTTCATGACTTAACTACTATAATTAATTCTGCAATTGTACTTGAACCTTACCAAACCAGTTGAATACCTTTCTCTCTGCTTTAACTCATAGTTTCTGACTTTAAAGGGAAGCTTTAAAAACAAGTATATAGTTACCATCAGACCAAGAAGCAAAGGACTTGGAAATGACATTGTGTAAGCTGTAAAATATCACTCCTTCATTAAACTTCTTTTACCTAGTTTCTTTATTGAAAGATCCTGGAAAGAATTGCAGGATATGTCTTTGAGTAATTAGTAACACCACCTAAGAATTGACTAAAATGATTACTGCCTCCTTTGCCCATCCCTGGTTGCTTATAAATATAAGGGGATTTATTGGAGTTCCAACTTAATAATAGGCAAAGAACTCTAGGATAATGCGACAAATATGGAGTTGGCGATTACTAAGTATTTGAGTACCCTAACGTATTAACTGTTCCAATCAACAAAGACATTCCATTCCCTAGTAATTCTATTCCCCAACTTCTATTTTATATAAATGTAAAATATTTATTATATAAATATATTAATATAAATATATTTATATGTGATACTTATATATCAAACTGAAACTGTGAATACAACTTATCTGAAGGCAGTTTGACAAAATGAAAACCAAAGTGTAAAGGTAAATTCTATTTTATCTCATTTTTGTTTATGTGACCTTGGCAATTTACTTATCCAAGTCTGATTTTTTTTTTCATTTTTAAAGATGGATAATGTTTCTTCAGAGTCACATACACTCAAATGAGTGAAAGTCCAATGATAATGCAAATTCCTGTGCACATATATGATAGGTACAACACTTCTTATCTTCCCTCCTCTACCTCCAAGATTGAGTACCTACTTAGTAGTGCTTATGATTTCACACTTAGATTTCCTTTCTCATTAAAGAAACTTCCCAACATCTTTCAGGTTGTAAGTATCACACACCACTGAACCTGCCATCTTAAAACTGAAAAAAATTTTGCTAGGAAGCCCTCCAGATTTCCATAACATTGGAGATGCACGTGTATGGTAATGATAAGCCAGCCATCATTATTTTCAGTAATTCTGGTGGTAGTCTTGCTCCTCCTTTTCTTTTCTGTCCTGTTCCTTTATAGGTGGACCTACTGCAGTTGTGTCGAGTGCTATAATAGTTGCACTGTGGCTCCCTTGCTCTGCAGCCTTAGTTGGTCTGTTGGGAACTCTTAATAGTTATGAAAACATGTGTGGAATCATTTGATCTGAAAGACCATGTGTATATAATACCTTTCTTGAGGAAGAGTGTTACACAGATTCTGCCCCAGTCAGTCATGATATGCTATGCCCTGGTTCAGTTTTATATCCAATTATCACTGTGCTAATGCATGTGTCCATGTATGTGTGTTTACATCCTTCTTGGAGTCCCAAAGTTCTGTGAATTAATAGTTCGTTTATCATTTCAAAGTCTTTACTTAGGTAGATGACAATCATTAGTATTGCTCAGCATATAGATTTCTCACATTTTTATACTGGAATTAATTTAAACTTTTTTTCAATATGAATGCACTTATTGGAAATGTTCAACAAAGTGAATTATCTCCAATCATTTCCTTGACTGTTCATATTATTATGCTATGAGATATATAATATTATTATGAGTAATGAGAAAGCATTACTGATTATTTTCCTTGTACCCTCTTCCTTGAGTTGTCCTGCACCAACCCAATCTTCCTTTTGTACTGAGTGCCCAACCTGGGCCAGTTTATTTGTTTTAATATTTGAGCACCTTTACATGAATGATCTCATTTAATTTTTTACCTATCTTGAGGTGTTATAAATTCCATTACATGGCAGAAAAAGCTGAGGCTTAGAAAGTTTCAATGGCTTAGTTACAGGGGGATAAAAAGCAGAACAATGACAAAAACTTCGATTGATCTGTAACCAAAACCTAGGGAAAGTCTTGCTTTTTAGGCTTTAATGTAGGATGAAGAAAAAAAGATTTTGAGGAATTTATATTTTATATCAATTTTAGGTAGATTCCATTGGACCATAGGAACAGGACATATCTGTTTCAAAAACTCCATCTCCCTATAGAAAAGAAAGTACTTTAACATATTTCTGTCATGTTAAAGTACCCCTCCTTATCCAAAATCTCCCGTGGATGCTTGAAACTGAGTACAGTACTGAAACCTGTGTATACTTTGCTTTTCCATATATATATATATATATATATATATATATATATATATATATATACCTATGATAAAGTTTAATTTATAAATTAGGCACAGTAAGGGGTTAACAATAACTAATAAAAAAATTAGAGCAGCAGACTATAATAAGTTATGTGAATGTGTTCTCTCAAGATATCTTACTGTTTGGTACTCTTTTTCTCATGATGAAATGTGATAATAAATGTCTATGTGATAAATGTGAGCATTGTTACTTAGTGTTAGACTATTATTGACCTCCAGGGTTGACCATAGGTAACATCAGAAAGTGAAATTGCAGGTAAGAGGGGACTACTGCATCTTCCTTATCTAAAGTGGTGACTTAGAAATTATTTAACCCACCTATTGCTTCATTTATAGTGATGGAATCTGCACCTGGTGATTCATTGAGCATAAGGTAACCTGTAGTCATTCAAGTTGTTCAGCAAACCATATAAGCGATCTGCTGTGTTTCTGGGTTAGAATCTTTTTCTGAATCAACAATAAAAATTGATGGTGTTGAGAGATTGGAAATAAACACTTGATGCTTTTTGATAAAGTATTTTAGCATGATTTTTTTTTTGTAATGGAAATTTAGGGAATTGCCTTCTTAGCAGGACCATTTTTTTTTTCTTTTTCCATACTCTGGCACTATTCATAAACAAAGTGGAATGTGTCAAGGAAAACAGGACACTGTATATAAAACATAAGATTTGGTGGTAGAGAGACATAGCTTTGAATTTCAGATTTTATGTGTATTAGGTATGTGGTGCTCAGCAAATCACTTAATTTCTATGTGTTTTGATTTTATAACATAAAATCTGTGGATTATACCTGAATGATTTGACAAATACTTACAATGACATGAAATATATATTTACACATAGTAGGTCCTTAATTTATATTTGTTGTCATAAGAATAAAGAGTTTTCCACTGGGATATCAAAGCCTTTGGGTCTAGTTCTGGCTCTATATACAAAGTAGCCATGCAGTCACAGCACATCACTTTCTTGGCCTCAGTTTCTTTCTCTATACTATTAACATAAATAGGGTAGAACTTACTGAAGTGCCTTCTAAGTGTGAATCATCATACCATTAGGCTCCAGCTACTGAGCACCTATGACATCTAAATAAAGTATACTAGATATGCAAGGTGCAGAGATAACATAGATCTATATACCTTTAGTGTACCAATAATGATATATAATATTTCACATATAATGTTTTCCTTATGCAGTTGAGGAACAATGCTTTCTCACTGTTAATAAAATACTTATTCATAGGAATTCTGAAATTTAAAATTCAGGGTCGACTTTATTTTTTAAAAAAAGTGAAAAACTAAGTTTTCACATATAAAAACAACCCGTGAATTTATTCTGCATTTAATAAATCTATATGCAGCAATATGTAGAAATAGGCTTATTGACCTGGATTAAGTACACACTACTGTCAAGCTAAAAATAAAAAAAAATAAAAAAAGTAAAAAGTAGTAACTCATTTTCCATGAAGACAGGTATCAGAGATTGTATTGTCCCTCCACGTTTTCCAAGGACCTGAAAGAACATTTGACGTAGAGTAAGATCAATAAGTATATGATATATGTGGATAAGTAGGACTGTGCATACAAATATGTTTGTGAAGTAGCAATATCCTATGCTACTTTTTGCATTTCCAGTGGTGCCAGTAGTAATCAGCCTTTGTTTAGGAACTACTTTGTTGATTAGAGGAGAGAGAGATTTGGAAGTAATTATACCAACCTTACTTTGCATTCTGGAAATTATGTGGAACTCACCTCCAAACAAGCTCATCTGAAGCATTTTCTTTATATTATATGTCTGTGTGTATGTACATATCCGTGTGTATACATACGTATAATCTATATAGCTTATAAAAACTTCAAAATGGAATATAAACATATATTTTAAGGTATTATTGATTCATTTATAGTAGAATTTGGTTATTTAGTTGTGATGGGTGTCCTCTACAAATACACAATGTATTTCTGTTTTTAAAGAAGGGGAATGGGAGTGTTTTTTATCATCTTTTTGATCAAGCAGCCCAAATTAAAGTGCGATGGAGTACATTATGTCAAGCTGGATAGTGGCCAGTTTTATCTTTTTCTTTGCTCAACTGAATCTATGAATGCAAATAATAGATAGTGGCTATACAAACTAAACTAAGTCAATTAACATTAAGCCCAAATTTTAATCTCCAGGACACATTGTTATAATTTTTATTTATTAATAGGAAAATAGAAATGATAGTTGAAGATCTCTGAGTTAAACATCACAGGCAGTTTGATGAGGGTTACCTCTGGATTGATGGGTCAGGGAATGTGAGGTCACATAGAATCAGAATCACTGACTTTCTTTAACATGTTGATGAAACCAGATGACCATTGTTCTAAAAATAAAACAACAATAACAACAAAAAACCCACTGTTCTACATTTTCTCCTCATAATTACCTCCCTTTGATTAGCATCTGAAAGGAAAGAAGTGTTTCTTATTGTCAAATCCCTCACTTCATTCCTGTTTACACTGGATAGATTAGACATAAATAGCCATTTAAACTAGGCTATTACCAAAAAGTATATATTTTTTTTAATCCAAAAGCATAAGTTTATGGACCAGTATGTAAAAGAATAGCCTCATGAATCAGACAGCCTGGGTTGAAGTCCTGGCTCTTTTAATAATAATTTGATTCTGGGTAAATACTTAGTTTTCTAAGCTTCAGTTCTCTGAGCTGAAAAATGGGGTAAAAAATAGTATTTGCTTTGAAGGTTGTTATGAGACTTAAATAAAACATCCAAATAAAGCATTTAACACAATGCCTAGGATATAGTAAGAAGTCAATAAAAGCTAGCTCTTTTGGTTATTAACCCACTTTAAAATTCTGTTAGTGATGCCAATATGCAATAGCTACTTAGCGGTACATAGCTTATTCCTAGGAGACAGTAAATACATATGTACTTGAAACATAGGGAGCTCAAACTGCAGTAAATGCTTAAAGTATTCAGCATTGCCTGTGACTCAGCTGTAGGAAACCTCATTGTCAATGGAGCTTAGATGATTAAATAATTTCCATGAGAGGTTCTACTCTCTCCTTTAAATTTTTTTTTTCAACGTTTTTTTTTTTTTAATTTATTTTTGGGACAGAGAGAGAGCATGAACGGGGGAGGGGCAGAGAGAGAGGGAGACACAGAATCGGAAACAGGCTCCAGGCTCCGAGCCATCAGCCCAGAGCCTGACGCGGGGCTCGAACTCACGGACCGCGAGATCGTGACCTGGCTGAAGTCGGACGCTTAACCGACTGCGCCACCCAGGCGCCCCTCTACTCTCTCCTTAATCCTACTGAAACTCAATCTTGCTGCCATGGTATAGTCTGAGTTACTAGATTTAGTTGATGGCAGTTTCTTTCATTTGTTTATTAAAAACTCCCTTGGTAGGAAGTGTAAGATCTAATTCACTGTGCCATCCTCTTTAATAAACCAAAAATGCATTTTTTCAATTTCCTGGTGGAATCCATTAGACCAAATAATTTTAAGATTCTCTCACCTAACACCGAGAACTCTGTTTGCCCTCCTCTATAAAATAGAGGAAGCTTGATATTCACTTGGTATGGTGGTTTTGCCCTAGAGGCACCAGATGTTCTGAGGCCAAAAAAGCTGCTCATCGGAACTCAAGTGTATTTATAATAGCCCAAATGTAAAATGGTTATTTTACATTTAATTTTGGTTGGCTACCTATTCCATTTTCACACTTTTGGTTGGAGTTGGTGATCTGCCAGTGTGACTTACTAGCATGATTGGTTTCAGGCACAGTAGGAAGGAGTAAAATATTGTAAGCAAGACAACTTTTTTATTAACATTACTTAATCTATATCATTATGACTCTCAGTTCCTTATTTGGAGCATATCTGACTCTATTGACTTGGCACAACAAGCTTTGGATAATGGAAACTTGAGTAGGGGAGTCAGGAATTGGAGGAAGGGAAAGAGAAAATGATGCATGACGTTTCCTCTAGATTTACTTTGATTGCCATAAAGATAGAGGTCTTGAACTACAGAGGGGGTGTGTATATGTGTATGCATGAACATGCATGCAATTTCAGATGTACTACATCTTATAAGTCTGCTCCCTGTTAATACATGGCTCCTTTGTAGGCTTCATTGGTAGAGACTATAGAGCATTCCTTTCCAATGGGATTTTCTGCGGTGATGGAAATATTCTCTGTTCTGCACAGTATTGTCTAGCCACGTGTTGCTATCAATCATTTGAAATATGGTTAGGGCAACAGAAGAGCGGCATTTTTAGTTTTACTTAATTTTAATTAGTGTAAATTTAAGTATTAATAGCCATATGTTTTCAGTGATTAGCATATGGAATAGTGCAAGTATATACTGCTACCTGTTGATTGACTTCATCTTATAGCTATAAATAAGATTCACTGATCTTTGTAAGTCCTCAGTTGAGTGATTCCAAAGCCTGATACACTGATCTTTCTTTTCACTGAAAGGTGAAAAAGGCCAGCTATACCATAAGTGAGGTTATCCTCAAATGTGATACCTCCTCTGTGGAATCTGTATGATTCTTACCCTCCTGTGGTGGCTGAGAATGCTTCCATAGGCTTTTTAGTTATTGTATCATTAGATCTTATCTTTGAAACCTATCTGATCAGAGCAGTCATTTTTCCTGAATCAGTCCATTAGGCTGGATTCTTCCTGAGAGGTGAAGAAAAAAGATTTTAGAGTCAAAGGCCATTAGGAATCATGGAGCTCAGTCTTTTTCCAGGATGGTACATGCAATGGCACAGTGTATGAGATGACTTTAGGTGGCACAGTAATATACTTGAAGGTACTATTTTAATTTCATTGGTTAAGCTTATTTTAATGTGTACTCTTAATATTCACATGGCATCTCTTTTATCTCTTCCTTTTATATTTTGTGATGCTATCCGTGTCTACTCACTTAGGTTGTCTGAGAAATGACATGGGAAGGGAGGGTCCCTTTTGAAAGTTCATTTTAAAACTTGAAAAATGTATTCTATGATGAAAGTGTCTGCCTCACTTGCTTTTCAGCACACTAAAATCATTCTATCATTCAATCAAAGTGGGAAGATAATTCACATATTTCCTACCCGTGCACCAAGAAAATAAAAATTGGGTACATCTGATGGATTCAGGGTTGAAGTAATGAGCTGGAGGCTTTGGCTGGCACCTGGAAATGCCAGAAGCATGTGGACACAGATATGCAATTTAGGCCCCTTTGCTCCCAGTTCCCATGACAAACTAGCTCAGTTCCTTTTTTTTTTTTTTTAAGTCCTACAATTTTTTTTTGAGTTCTTGATTTAATTTAGTCATATACTGATGGAAATATAAAGAAATATGTTATCACTCTTTCTTTTGAGCTCACCATCTGGTTGGAAAGATAAGTTGGCTGGTTCTTTGAACAGTAGGAGAATAAGAATAGTTAAATTAATTACATTTAATTACATTTCTTGGGCCTATCTTTGAGACTCTGTCCCTAGGTGAAGTAGACCTCATTGACTCAGTTGCTGAATACAAGAAAGTGAACTGAGTTTGCTGTAAGTCCCAATCATCTTGTAGAAATACCACACATGTGACTCCTGAAATCATTGTTGCACTATACGCTGACTTACTTGGATGTAAATTTAAAAATTAATTAAGGAAGATGGCGGCATAGGAGGACGCTGGGTCCTGCTGATCACTTAGATTCCACCTACACCTGCCTAAAGAACCCAGAAAACCGCCAGAGGATTAGCAGAACGGAGTCTCCGGAGCCAAGCACAGACGAGAGGCCCACGGAAGAGGGTAGGAAGGGCGGCGAGGCGGTGCGCGCTCCACGGACTGGCGGGAGGGAGCCGGGGCGGAGGGGCGGCTCGCCGGCCAAGCAGAGCCCCCGAGTCGGGCTGGCAAAAGCGGAGGGGCCGGACGGACTGTGTTCCGACAGCAAGCGCGACTTAGCGTCTGGGAGGTCAGAAGTTAACAGCTCTGCTCAGAAAGCGGGAAGGCTGGAGGACAAAGGGAGGGAGAGCTGCTGAGCCCCCGCACGGCAGAGCTCAGCTTGTCGGGGAACAAAGGCGCTCACCAGCGCCATCTCCCCCGCCCATCCCCCAGCCAAAATCCCAAAGAGAACCAGTTCCTGCCAGGGAACTTGCTCCGCGCAAACACCCAACTCTGTGCTTCTGCGGAGCCAAACCTCCGGCAGCGGATCTGACTCCCTCCCGCTGCCACAGGGCCCCTCCTGAAGCGGATCACCTAAGGAGAAGCGAGCTAAGCCGGCCCCTCCCGCCCCCGTGCACCTTGCCTACCCACCCCAGCTAATACGCCAGCTCCCCAGCACCAGAAGCCTGGCAGTGTGCAAGTAGACCAGACGGGCCACACCACCCCACAGTGAATCCCGCCCCTAGGAGAGGGGAAGAGAAGGCACACACCAGTCTGACTGTGGCCCCAGCGGGGGGCTGGGGGCAGACATCAGGTCGGACTGCGGCCCCGCCCACCAACTCCAGTTATACACCACAGCACGGGGGAAGTGCCCTGCGGGTCCTCACCACTCCAGGGACTGTCCAAAATGACCAAACGGAAGAATTCCCCTCAGAAGAATCTCCAGGAAATAACAACAGCTAATGAACTGATCAAAAAGGATTTAAATAATATAACAGAAAGTGAATTTAGAATAATAGTCATAAAATTAATCGCTGGGCTTGAAAACAGTATACAGGACAGCAGAGAATCTCTTGCTACAGAGATCAAGGGACTAAGGAACAGTCACGAGGAGCTGAAAAACGCTTTAAACGAAATGCAAAACAAAATGGAAACCACGACGGCTCGGATTGAAGAGGCAGAGGAGAGAATAGGTGAACTAGAAGATAAAGTTATGGAGAAAGAGGAAGCTGAAAGAAAGAGAGATAAAAAAATCCAGGAGTATGAGGGGAAAATTAGAGAACTAAGTGATACACTAAAAAGAAATAATATACGCATAATTGGTATCCCAGAGGAGGAAGAGAGAGGGAAAGGTGCTGAAGGGGTACTTGAAGAAATTATAGTTGAGAACTTCCCTGAACTGGGGAAGGAAAAAGGCATTGAAATCCAAGAGGCACAGAGAACTCCCTTCAGACGTAACTTGAATCGATCTTCTGCACGACATATCATAGTGAAACTGGCAAAATACAAGGATAAAGAGAAAATTCTGAAAGCAGCAAGGGATAAACGTGCCCTCACATATAAAGGGAGACCTATAAGACTCGTGACTGATCTCTCCTTTGCAACTTGGCAGGCCAGAAAGGCTTGGCACGATATCTTCAGTGTGCTAAACAGAAAAAATATGCAGCCGAGAATCCTTTATCCAGCAAGTCTGTCATTTAGAATAGAAGGAGAGATAAAGGTCTTCCCAAACAAACAAAAACTGAAGGAATTTGTCACCATGAAACCAGCCCTACAAGAGATCCTAAGGGGGATCCTGTGAGACAAAGTACCAGAGACATCACTACAAGCATAAAACATACAGACATCACAATGACTCTAAACCCGTATCTTTCTATAATAACACTGAATGTAAATGGAATAAATGCGCCAACCAAAAGACATAGGGTATCAGAATGGATAAAAAAACAAGACCCATCTATTTGCTGTCTACAAGAGACTCATTTTAGATCTGAGGACACCTTTAGATTGAGAGTGAGGGGATGGAGAACTATTTATCATGCTACTGGAAGCCAAAAGAAAGCTGGAGTAGCCATACTTATATCAGACAAACTAGACTTTAAATTAAAGGCTGTAACAAGAGATGAAGAAGGGCATTATATAATAATTACAGGGTCTATCCATCAGGAAGAGCTAACAATTATAAATGTCTATGCGCCAAATACCGGAGCCCCCAGATATATAAAACAGTTACTCATAAACATAAGCAACCTTATTGATAAGAATGTGGTCATTGCAGGGGACTTTAACACACCACTTACAGAAATGGATAGATCATCTAGACACACAGTCAATAAAGAAACAAGGGCCCTGAATGATACATTGGATCAGATGGACTTGACAGATATATTTAGAACTCTGCATCCCAAAGCAACAGAATATACTTTCTTCTCGAGTGCACATGGAACATTCTCCAAGATAGATCATATACTGGGTCACAAAACAGCCCTTCATAAGTTTACAAGAATTGAAATTATACCATGCATACTTTCAGACCACAATGCTATGAAGCTTGAAATCAACCACAGGAAAAAGTCTGGAAAACCTCCAAAAGCATGGAGGTTAAAGAACACCCTACTAACGAATGAGTGGGTCAACCAGGCAATTAGAGAAGAAATTAAAAAATACATGGAAACAAACGAAAATGAAAATACAACAATCCAAACGCTTTGGGACGCAGCGAAGGCAGTCCTGAGAGGAAAATACATTGCAATCCAGGCCTATCTCAAGAAACAAGAAAAATCCCAAATACAAAATCTAACAGCACACCTAAAGGAAATAGAAGCAGAACAGCAAAGGCAGCCTAAACCCAGCAGAAGAAGAGAAATCATAAAGATCAGAGCAGAAATAAACAATATAGAATCTAAAAAAACTGTAGAGCAGATCAACGAAACCAAGAGTTGGTTTTTTGAAAAAATAAACAAAATTGACAAACCTCTAGCCAGGCTTCTCAAAAAGAAAAGGGAGATGACCCAAATAGATAAAATCATGAATGAAAATGGAATTATTACAACCAATCCCTCAGAGATACAAACAATTATCAGGGAATACTATGAAAAATTATATGCCAACAAATTGGACAACCTGGAAGAAATGGACAAATTCCTAAACACCCACACTCTTCCAAAACTCAATCAGGAGGAAATAGAAAGCTTGAACAGACCCATAACCAGCGAAGAAATTGAATCGGTTATCAAAAATCTCCCAACAAATAAGAGTCCAGGACCAGATGGCTTCCCAGGGGAGTTCTACCAGACGTTTAAAGCAGAGATAATACCTATCCTTCTCAAGCTATTCCAAGAAATAGAAAGGGAAGGAAAACTTCCAGACTCATTCTATGAAGCCAGTATTACTTTGATTCCTAAACCAGACAGAGACCCAGTAAAAAAAGAGAACTACAGGCCAATATCTCTGATGAATATGGATGCAAAAATTCTCAATAAGATACTAGCAAATCGAATTCAACAGCATATAAAAAGAATTATTCACCATGATCAAGTGGGATTCATTCCTGGGATGCAGGGCTGGTTCAACATTCGCAAATCGATCAACGTGATACATCACATTAACAAAAAAAAAGAGAAGAACCATATGATCCTGTCAATCGATGCAGAAAAGGCCTTTGACAAAATCCAGCACCCTTTCTTAATAAAAACCCTGGAGAAAGTCGGGATAGAAGGAACATACTTAAAGATCATAAAAGCCATTTATGAAAAGCCCACAGCTAACATCATCCTCAATGGGGAAAAACTGAGAGCTTTTTCCCTGAGATCAGGAACACGACAGGGATGCCCACTCTCACCGCTGCTGTTTAATATAGTGCTGGAAGTTCTAGCATCAGCAATCAGACAACAAAAGGAAATCAAAGGCATCAAAATTGGCAAAGATGAAGTCAAGCTTTCGCTTTTTGCAGATGACATGATATTATACATGGAAAATCCGATAGACTCCACCAAAAGTCTGCTAGAACTGATACATGAATTCAGCAAAGTTGCCGGATACAAAATCAATGTACAGAAATCAGTTGCATTCTTATACACTAACAATGAAGCAACAGAAAGACAAATAAAGAAACTGATCCCATTCACAATTGCACCAAGAAGCATAAAATACCTAGGAATAAATCTAACCAAAGATGTAAAAGATCTGTATGCTGAAAACTATAGAAAGCTTATGCAGGTAATTGAAGAAGATATAAAGAAATGGAAAGACATTCCCTGCTCATGGATTGGAAGAATAAATATTGTCAAAATGTCAATACTACCCAAAGCTATCTACACATTCAATGCAATCCCAATCAAAATTGCACCAGCATTCTTCTCGAAACTAGAACAAGCAATCCTAAAATTCATATGGAACCACAAAAGGCCCCGAATAGCCAAAGTAATTTTGAAGAAGAAGACCAAAGCAGGAGGCATCACAATCCCAGACTTTAGCCTCTACTACAAAGCTGTCATCATCAAGACAGCATGGTATTGGCATAAAAACAGACACATAGACCAATGGAATCGAATAGAAACCCCAGAACTAGACCCACAAACGTATGGCCAACTCATTTTTGACAAAGCAGGAAAGAACATCCAATGGAAAAAAGACAGTCTCTTTAACAAATGGTGCTGGGAGAACTGGACAGCAACATGCAGAAGGTTGAAACTAGACCACTTTCTCACACCATTCACAAAAATAAACTCAAAATGGATAAAGGACCTGAATGTGAGACAGGAAACCATCAAAACCTTAGAGGAGAAAGCAGGAAAAGACCTCTCTGACCTCAGCCGTAGCAATCTCTTACTCGGCACATCCCCAAAGGCAAGGGAATTAAAAGCAAAAGTGAATTACTGGGACCTTATGAAGATAAAAAGCTTCTGCACAGCAAAGGAAACAACCAACAAAACTAAAAGGCAACCAACGGAATGGGAAAAGATATTTGCAAATGACACATCGGACAAAGGGCTAGTATCCAAAATCTATAAAGAGCTCATCAAACTCCACACCCGAAAAACAAATAACCCAGTGAAGAAATGGGCAGAAAACATGAATAGACACTTCTCTAAAGAAGACATCCGGATGGCCAACAGGCACATGAAAAGATGCTCAACGTCGCTCCTCATCAGGGAAATACAAATCAAAACCACACTCAGATACCACCTCACGCCAGTCAGAGTGGCCAAAATGAAGAAATCAGGAGACTATAGATGCTGGAGAGGATGTGGAGAGACGGGAACCCTCTTGCACTGTTGGTGGGAATGCAAATTGGTGCAGCCGCTCTGGAAAGCAGTGTGGAGGTTCCTCAGAAAATTAAAAATAGACCTACCCTATGACCCAGCAATAGCACTGCTAGGAATTTATCCAAGGGATACAGGAGTACTGATGCATAGGGGCACTTGTACCCCAATGTTTATAGCAGCACTCTCAACAATCGCCAAATTATGGAAAGAGCCTAAATGTCCATCAACTGATGAATGGATAAAGAAATTGTGGTTTATATACACAATGGAATACTACGTGGCAATGAGAAAGAATGAAATATGGCCTTTTGTAGCAACGTGGATGGAACTGGAGAGTGTGATGCTAAGTGAAATAAGCCATACAGAGAAAGACAGATACCATATGGTTTCACTCTTATGTGGATCCTGAGAAACGTAACAGAAACCCATGGGGGAGGGGAAGGGAAAAAAAAAAAAAAAAGAGGTTAGAGTGGGAGAGAGCCAAAGCATAAGAGACTGTTAAAAACTGAGAATAAACTGAGGGTTGATGGGGGGTGGGAGGGAGGGCAGGGTGGGTGATGGGTATTGAGGAGGGCACCTTTTGGGATGAGCACTGGGTGTTGTAAGGAAACCAATTTGACAGTAAATTTCATATATTAAAAAAAAAAATAAATAAATAAATTAAAAAAAAAAAAAAAAAAAAAAAAAAGAAATACCACACATGTGTTTCTGTTCCTACAAATGACTTTGACATAAATGTTGATTCCCAGGGAGGATTTGTTTCATGTTACATGAAACAGGCTTATGGGAAACTTTTGAAAAGCTCCTATTTCAGTCCACAAGTTGTCAGTCTCCTTTTCATCCCTGTGATAGTTCTGTGCCCTTGGGAAGGGAGGGATTCATTTATTCAAGTTTGTTTAAATAAATGGAATATCAAGAATAGGTGCTGCTTCTTAATTGTTTCATCTCCTCTCACATGTTTCTTCATCATAGTCATCTTCCGTAATAAGATCATGGAAAAGAGTCTAGGGTTGGAAATGGGTCTTGATGTGTAAGCCAATGACAAAGAGGGGTGGGGGAGACAAGAACAGGTGTACAACCAAGAAGGGAAAACAGAATGTGCGAGTGATTGTGGGTGCTTTGACAGATGGCTTAGCAGTATGGCTTTTAATGTTAAGTTAGCGCTGTGACTAATGGAGAACCTAATTGAGCTGAGTCTAGCCAATTATGTGGAAACTACAGCTTAGCCATTGAATGGATGGGTAGATTTCTGTTATTAATAGTAACAGCTTCAACTAAAAATATTAGAGTCAGTTATGTACTTGTATGAACTTTTGTTCATATATAAATCACATTAAGATACCAAACAGTGGAGCGTGTGGGTGACTCAGTCAGTTAAGCCCTGACTGTTGATTTCTGCTCAGATCATAATCTCACAGTTCATGAGATCGAGCCCCATACTAGGGTCTGTGCTAATAATGCAGATCCTGCTTGAGATTCTCTCTCTTCCCCTCTCTCTGCCCCCTGCTGAGTTCATTTCTACCACACTGGGCTACCAGTGCAATTTATACTTAATTTCACTTTCTGTTTTCTTCAGTAAAGTTTGATTTTGACTTAGAAACAACTGTTACTTTTTTTTTTTTTTTTGGGAAGAGTTGGCATATTTAATGTGACCTGATAATTTCTGGGACCAACCCCTTCATCCCACCAGCATACAGAAGGCAAGGTGAAGGCAAAAACCTCAGAGCTCACTCTGCTTTCTTAAGCAGACCATTACTATTATAAAACAAATTTGTAGGAATCAGTAAAATTATATGAAGGGCAGTAAAGCAGCTTATTAGTGTGGAGTCAGGCTTATCCAGTTTATGAGGTCTGTGTAATTAATTATTAAAGGGTAAGACATTTACAGAAACTGTAAAAGCATTCTTTTAAGGTCAAGGTGGTTACGATTCACGTTTAAACAGCTTTAGCCTTTGTCTTCATACTAGAACTCTCTACTCCATGATGAGGAATGAGATGAAGGATTGTTGGTTATATAGTATCTAGAAAGATTGCAAAAGCCTCTCTATTCTTTCAAACCCAGTTTTTTTTATTTATAAAGTTAACTATCTGAGGTACTTTCATTCACACCCTCTCCACTGGCATGCACTTCTCAGATTCTGATGTGTTCTAGACTGAACAGGACAATCCTGAGCCAGAAGTCAGGAGATCTGGCCCAGGGTCTTGTCTGCTGCTTACTAGCTTGTGACCTGGAATCAGCTACTTACCTTATGTGATTTCCTCTTTTCCCATCTGTAAACAATGAGTGTACTACTACCCACTTCCTCTAGAGGTTTCAAGGATGTCATAAGCTATGAAAGCAACTGGCACAATGAATTTCTGGACCATGCTAAGTGCACAGTGCTTATAGGTTGAATCTCTGTGTATTTTTTTCCAAAAGAGTACTTTCAAACAATGCCTCCAAGTTAGGAAGTCTTATGTTTGTCAACATGGCAAATTTATGATTCTCAGCTTCTCTCTAAACTGTATGTATAAATCGGTACTTTAGAAGAGCAACTTAGACTTAGTGCTTGGCCTATTGTTTTTATACTGAGAAAGGATTATTGAGCCACATTAAAGAGAATAGGGTTTCATTCTTACTGGGCTCCATGTTACCTGTGTTACTTTGAACAAATCAGATGATCTTTTGAGTATTGATTCCTTGTTGGGCAAATAGCCATATAACCTCCAGTGTATGATTGTACTCTTAGTGAGACCACTTACATTGAATCCTAGCTTTGTTTTGTGCTATGTAAACTTGGACAAGGACATAAGCTAGGAAAGCCTGTTGCCTTCTCTGTAAACATAATAATCATACCTTCCTAATAAGGTTGTTTTGAGACAGACATGCATTGATAGTAAAATAGAGTATATGGTACATAAGGTAATCAAAAAATCTTATTTGGTATAATTTCCTTTTTCTCAAATTAGTTTATCCAAGGCAAAATCTTCCATGTGCCCTAATGTACTATGAGGTCATAAAGGAGACTGCTCTCTCTTTACTAAGCCCCCTCTTAGAAGAATTAGGGAACTCCATCTCATAGTGTTTTGTTTTACTTTATTTTGCACACTGATTGTCTCTTTGGCAGAGCAAAATACTTGAAAACACATTATAAATACTGTACATGCAAAGAATTGATTGCTAAAGAGGAGAAAAAATACAGGAGATAAAATAGAAATAAAGAAGGGAGAGAAGCTGAAGAGGAAAGAGCAGCAGGATGAGGGCGGGGAGGAGGAGATGATGATGATGACATCCCCTGATAAACAGCTGTGGCCCTGTGAATTTTTTGACATGGATCTTAGGGTTCACATAGCTGTGAGTGTGGAAGCCTTCTCCCCAGCTGGAACCAAATGCAGGTGGTTTCTACTACCCTGGGATTATTTTCCCATTCATGGAATGTACTCTTTTTAGAATTTGGAGTGGAAATATGCCCTTTCCCTCTTGGTTTCAGCTCCTAGCCTCTCAGCCCCAGCCAGGCCAAAGAGATGTACTTCATGTAGTGACTGAGCTGACAGGAACTTCGGATTGGGATGTGGTGTCAGCAGTGTCTTCTTTCTGATAAATTTTGGTGTCATGAATGGTGCAGATGAAACATGAGGTCAAGATTCTGGAGAGAAAAAAAAAAACATCAGATATAGAGTCCAAGTGACCAGTGAAGCTGCTGCCAGTCCTCTATGTCTGCCATCAACAGTGAACGAGTGCCACCTCTCTTTATTTTTGTTGGGTTAACAACAATGTGTTCTGCACATCTTGGCTTTGGATGTATAGCAGTTTGCTTGAAGACTGGTAGATGGAGTATTGGGCTGGAAGTTAACAAGTTGTTGGCTGGCCCTGGTTTTGTTGTTAATTGTACGTGACTTAGGGTAAATCATTTACTATCTCTGAACCTCCATTTCCTCAAGAATGATGGGAGTAGTCATGACTGTGTTATTGTGTATAATCTTGCTATGAGTGGCTGTTAAATCACAACTTGGTTACCGGGGAATCTTAGATCTGAGAGAAAATTAAGGTTAGAGGTGATCTCACACATTCCCTCTGGTGCAGGGGATTTTCCACTCAGTAGTAACCAGGCAAGCAAGCCTCAAGCTTTTGACACTATCTTGTTTGAGGAGCATGCTGACTCAGGAGGTAGATGATGCTGTACTTGGGGAACTGTGACTGTTGTAAAGTTGGAGCACATGGTTCATTTTTAATGAAAAAAAAGTTTCCAGAGATTTAACCCCAAACAGCTCTCAGGAACCAATAACAAAGATGGCCTCAGCTCAGGCACACCTGTGTCTCATCTATGCTTTCTCTTCACAAGTAAGTATTCATTTTGTTGCTCCTGGTGTGGGAATCCCCTACATATGTGTTGCTCATCTTTCCCTGGGTAACACAGGAGACATATCTGTGGATGGTATAATTAGTTGTGTTAATTACGTACCTTATTTGCCCTCTGTAATTGGTGAAATACCCTCTGTTGGTTCCTATTTCTATCGATACTGAGGGGAGCTAATCTCCAGTAAATAAGAGTTTATTTGTGGTAAAGAGACTTACAACCCTTTGTGTTTTCAAAGTCCAGAAATTCTGATGTTTGAGTCTATAACTCTGGCTGTAATACAGAACACACTGAGAGAAATGGACCCTCTTACAGGGAAAGAGGTTGGAAGGGTGTTTGGGTGGTTCAGTCGGCTGAATGTCCAACTATTGATTTTGGCTCAGATCATGATCTCACAGTTCTTGAGATCAAGCCTTGCTTCAGTCTCCATGCTATCAGCATGGAGCCTGCTTAGGATTCTCTCTCTTCCTTTCTCTGCCTTTGCCCCACTTGTGCTTTCCTCTGCTCTCAAAATAAACACTGAGAGAGAGAGAGAGAGAGGGGTGGGGTGGGGGGGAGAGAGACCGGTTGGAGAAAAGGTACAAGAAAGCAGGATTGTGGTTGCTAAGGGAGGCATTATTCCCCATATAATTCTCATTTTTTTTTAATTTAGATTATCAAGTAAATCAATTAAAAGTAACAGGACAGGGGCACCTGGACTGGCTCAGTCAGTTAAGCATCTGACTCTTGATTTTGGCTCAGGTCATGGTCTCACAGTTCCTGAGTTTCTTCTCTGTGCTGTGCTGACAGCATGGAGCCTGCTTGGGATTCTCTCCTTCTCTTTCTCTGCTGCACCCCTGCTCACACTCTCTTTCTCTCTGAAAATAAATAAATAAACAAAAAAAGTAACAGGACACATGAGGATGAGAGTATCTTTTACTTGCTGGACCATCATGTAGAGAGGGCCTTCCTCCCCCATCATTCATGAGCTCTTAAATTTTGTAACTGGGGGTGGTAAGTGATCAGGTTCAGGACAGCAGATGCCTGTGGGCAGTGCCACTAAAGCATATGTAGCAAAATAGCAACATGTGACTTTGTACAAAAAGCCAGATGGACATTTGGGCCTCCTGACACTGTGCGTAAGAGTGTCTTAATATTCTTGTGTTCCTTGAGGTATTTAGGAACTGAGAACTAGAATCCTACATTGCATGCCCATTCTCCCATAGAAGAAAGGTGAAATTGGCATACTCCAATAGTTATATGGTCACAGACGGGAAGTCAAGACCTTCCAAACAAAAGCCAGCAGACCAGAAATCAAGTCTTGATCTCTATCATGCTTGTATGTATGCAAGCGTCCAGAGTGCCAGATAAGAGTCCAGGGACCTGGAGCAGGGCCAGAAGGATCATGAAGGTACTTGTTCAAAGTTAGACAACAGGCAGGGATCATGACTGGTGGAGAGGACACATAACATAGGGCAGGTGAGCTGAGTCCCAAATCAGAAAGACAGGGACACTAATTCCAAATGAGAGAGCAAAGCAGGTGGTCAGAACTCCTGGAAAAAAAATCAAATATCTAACAGGAACTAAGAGCAAAGCCAAATAAATATACTGATGGCAAAATAAAATAACAACATTTATCTGAGGAAGCCACTTGCTTCATTCCAGAAGTCTGTGTGTACCTCTTAAGGTGGGGAAATGTCCTTGGTTGGGACCTGAGTAGGCCTTGTCACTAGTAATAAAAATGCCTCTGAGGAATGAGGAGTAACAAGGAGACTTCCATTGGCCCTCCCCTACAACAATGGTGGCATGGATTCTCCCAGCTGGCCATTGTTCCCGCTCACTGATGTTGGCAGAGATGCATTCCAGGGATCTTATCTCCTTGAGGCTTTTCATTTCAGTGCCAGGATGTTGTTTTCATTGTGTGATCTGATCTGCACTAACTTTTCAATAAAGATGCTATAGTGAATAGTGGGTCTGCTTGCTGCTGCTTTGCAATATCATGACCAACAGTTAGGGTCTTTACTCTAGAGGCTTACTCAGGAACTGCAAAAATGGGGCCACAAGGAGGCTACTGGTGTCTCATTAGACCATACCTACTCCCAAACATCAGTGACACCTCCCATTTTTTAGCATGCCCTGGGGAAAGAAAAAAAGACAACAACCTAGACTCTTCTACCCTCCTCCTCTTCCTCTCTTATCCCTGACTTTTGGTTGTTCTTACTGTTTTATTTTCAGACTCTAAAAATAACATCCAAAACTTCATTAATATTTTTTTTGCACCACTCTGATCTTACAATTTTAATTGTTGGAGAGCATTCCAAAAATAGTGTTGTGTACTAGAGGCATGCACCACATGAAGCTGAAAACTTGGACAGGGGTGTTCACCCCCAACCAGAAGCCAGGTTTTCTGGCCAAAGATGGTAAATCAATCAGTGTCTCACGTGATCAAATTCCAACTGCAAGTACAGTATTCAAGACCTCTTTATTGCCATGAGGATATATTTATGTTTGGTGAATAAAAGGGCAAAGCTGTGTGTCATCCCAGTTATCTCTCTCTCCCACAGAGCTGTCTCTGTGTGTCAGGAGAGCTGTATCCAGACCTGAAGGCTGGAAGCATTGGCACAGCCACTGCTCGTGGTGCCTCCTAAAGAAACCTCAGTGGGAGGGATTTTTTTTCTGGGTAGAGTCTTCAAGAATCTTAGCACTTAACCTGCATTTATTGTAACTTCTTTTTCTTTTCAGTATAAAAAAAACATTTTGGTGAATAGTTGTATTATTTTGTGATGATGGCTATGTGCATTTATTCACGTGTTACAATTCATAGAACTGTCCATCAAAATATAAATTTTGATGTAACATTTTGACATGTTTTTAGAAACTAAAAAAGGTAAACATAATATGTATTTTATAAAATAAACAAATGACAAATGGTAATGTGAAAACCTTTAATATAACTGTCATGTAACTTATATATATACTTCCTCGCTTTTTTGTTTATAATCATATTTCATGTGTTTAAGTTCTATATGTGCATATATACACATTCAAACACACAAATTGAGTCATAATGTACATATTTATACAACCTGATTTTTCATTTGTTTTTTAGCCATTTTTCCAAATTGCTACATATAACTCTACCTCATTCTATTTAATGATTTTATATAATTCTATTATATAAACTTATTTAACTGTATTCATTAAACCTTAAACTCTAATTTGAATTATTTTAAAACATTAATAAACCCAAACTGGCCTTTGGTCATTCACCAAAGCAAGACTGGCCATATCTATTACTTGCTCCAGGCAGAGGCCCAGGAAGTGAAATGCACTAATTTACCAGAATCCCAAAAATTGGGAAACATGGAATAAACTAATTTTTAAACAGTGTAATGGTAACAGTTTGAAGTAATATGCTTAATGTTTTTTATTTCAACCTTTACCTTTTAAGCATTTTTATTTTAGTTTACTTTTTTTAAATGTTTATTTTTGAGAGAACATGAACAGGAGAGGGACAGAGAGAGAAGGAGACAGAATCCAAAGCAGGCTCCAGACTCTGAGCTGTCAGCACAGAGCCCGATGTGGGGCTTGAACCCATGAACCGTGAGGTCATGACTTGAGCCAAAGTTGAATGCTTAAATGACTGAGCCACCCAGGTGCCCGTGTTGAAAGCAAGTTTATTAACCTGAAAAAGTACCATAAGTACTCTAAACAATGTCCAAAACTCAAGGGAAATGCTGTACTTATGTACTGCAAGTCAATTTTACTTATCATCCAGCGTTATGATGAATAACAGAAGCAACATTGGTTAAGCCAATAGTATGAGCTTAATCTTATATGGATAAACATAATTTAACCCAGATTACTTTTTTTCCTCCTTCTTCCAAGAATCCTCGATTCCAACTTGAGACCTAAGTGAAAGGAAGATTTCAATGTTGATTCTCAGCTATCTTTGTAATCAGGACAAGAAAGAATGGAAATGAACTTTGAGCTTGCGGTGTATATTTGGTTCACTAGAGACCAATGTAGGATGACTTTGGTTCACAATCACTTGCATTTCTAATATGTTCCATGAGTGGGTTTAAAGCAGAAGTTTCTTCTTGAATGGTTAGATATACAGCAATCATATCTATTACCCATTCCCCTCCCCGACAAGGCTAGGGGCCACCTCCTTAGAACTCAGCTGTTACTTCCTCAATGAAACCCAAAATGTTTGTCTCTCCTAGGAAATGGGAGCTATGAATTGTAGCCAATTTGCAATTTAAACAGACTATAACTCAAGTGCAATGGCAACTCCAGCGTTTCATCCCTATGCTATTAAGCCTGTCACTTCCCAGAGCAAAGTTTGATTTTAATTGGCCAAGGCCAAGAAGCAAAAATCTCCAGGAGCTTTATTCCTAAACCTTCATGTTTGGGCCTGCCTTGGCTTTTGGCGTTTAACTTCAAGAGAAATAAACTAGGCAACATGGCCCCATAAAGATTGAGAACTAGAATAAAAATGTAATTTTGTAAGAGCACAGAGGGAAGATTGGTAATAAAATTCTGGGTCAAAATAAATGGTCTCTTTTACTTTTATATGAATGATAAAAATTTTTGGATGGAAAAAGTGGGTATTAGACTAAAGTTAGAGAGTCGCCCCATGGGGGTAGATCTCATTTATTTGATTTGCTTTTCTCATTATTGTTGTAAAACTTATGTCCATTGAAGTGAGTTTTCACAAAGGGGTTCAGGTAGGGGGATCCAATCCTTCAACACACCAATTACTATTTTCTGGGAGTCCTCTCTGCCTTTGGTAAAACTTATCTATGAAACATGTGTCAGAAAGTTTCTTCCCTGTACCCCCTAATCGCTTCTGAGTTCTTCTCCAGCTAGAGCAACAGTCTTTTTTTTTTCAATTGAGAAATTATGCAATTTTTAAACATTGGTAACTGATCAACATTTTAAAACTGTGTAGGGTAATGATTCATGACCTGATTTTGGCTCCAGGGCTCCAGATTATGATCCCTTAGATTGCAAGCTTCTGGAGGAGGTTTACAACTACCTCCCATTTCCCAAGACTTGTTTCACCTGATGTTGAGCCAGTGTTTTCCCAATGAGTAGATTACTATCAAGAAGCAGCCACAGTAACAGCTGAAATGGTCGGAGGTGACCACTAAGACTTAGTATTCCTATTATAGTATCTTTGAGGGGATACACTGACTGTTATCATGTCTTGTCTCAGAACAAAATTCTTTACAAAAGCTGGAATGTTCTGTGTTCTGACTGCAATGTTGATCTCTAAACAATCGTGTGCTTTGGAATTGAAAGGGACCCTATGTGTCATCTGGACATTCTCCACATGTTAATCATGAGAAAACTACATCTCACAACTGCAGATGTAGTTAATGTCATATTTCCTGTCTCCTGGTTCTGAATGAAGGACTTTTCCTGAGAGGCAGTGATACTTATTCCACCCTAACATTCCCAAAGCCTGCCTTGTACAACAGCACCTCTTCTTTATTTTTCTGCATCTTTCCTGTTGAAACTAATTCAAGTCTCACTTGTATGTTTAAAATCTTTCCTGACTGCTGCAATGGAATCTCCATCCCCTAAATTTCCTTAACATTTACTTTTCTTCTGAATCTTCACCAACCAATCCATTTTACTGTCCTGTAACTTTTTGAAACCTCCCTCAACGACAATAGTAGCCCCCTAAGTCCCAAGACAAGAAATCTCACAGGGTCTAACATATAGAAGATATTTAATAAGTATTGATAAATTATGAATAAAATATTTATAGAACAGTGTTGAAGGTATGCTGAACTGCCAACCACTACAGTCTCTGTGATCTTGGGCAAACAGCCTAAACTCTGAACTCCATTTCTTTCATTTGTAAACTAGAGAAAAGAATAGTACCTATCTTAGAGGGCTGCAATAAGGATGAAGTAAAATAAAATGCTGAGTATGAGGCCTGACTTCTCTGGATAGAGCAGGTTGGTGTAGTTGAGACAGCAATTTTGTTTATGCCATAAATCATAAGGGCCAAAGACTCGGTGTCTTGGCTTTTTTTCACAGTTGCACGTGCAATTTCATAAGATGAAAAATAGCCTCCAGAGGCCTCTAAAGCTGAACTAGGTTAGTGTTTAATTTAGCAGCCCATAAACGGTCCTGGGTCAGCCAGGAAGAATTTTAATACTGTAATTATAGTCACTCACTGTATTTTTACATTTTATGCTCCTTCGTGGTTTGCAGCCTCCCCAAAGTAAAGCTTATATTTTGCTCAGATTCTCATAAAGTCTTGGAAAGAGTTGGGGAAAATAGGTTTAATCCTAGGCATTGGTTCTTTTATTGAAAGTTTACAAGGAATGCAAGAATAGGGTGGTTGTTGCATAATTAGACTTTGATTTGGAAGAACGCCAAGTTTCATCTCTGACTTAACTACGAATGACCTTAAAATATTTTGTAAATTTTCATTTTCAAAGGGTCAAGCTCTTTTCTCCTTTTCTCCTTTTCTACATCTTTTATCTGTTCTTACCTCTTTAGGCCACCGCTATCTGCTTTCTACCTCATTGTTCTAAGACTTTTTTTAGGTCACCAACGCCCCCCTAGTAGGTTGACTATACATCCCCTTTTCTACTTATTATCTTGGCATAATTATAAAGAGCAGTTGCTTTTGGTCTCCAAAGTATCCTGGTATGAATAATAATTTATAGGGTCACCTCTGTCTTAGACACCATTTATAGAGGTTCTCAGTCCTCAGCCTTGCTGACCCTTCTGTCATGTGTGCCACAGTGAAGAAAAGTTTTTTTCTCTAAATATTGGTGTAAAAATCATTAAAGTTTGAGAAAACATTTTTGGACAACAGTGAAATACATATTTAAATCCTGGATCATTCACTTATTAGCTGTGTGACCTTGGAAAAGGTATTTAACAGATGTATATAACTATAAAATAGAAATATTATGTGTTGATAATTTATTAAATAATATAAATTAATATTAATATTAAATTAATAAATTATACATCCATAAATGTAATTGTCTATAAATATAAATACTATAAATATATTTAATTTTATAAGCATAAATAATATTAATTACTAACTTTTAAATATTGTAAATATATTAATTAACTTATTAATTATTAACTTTAAATATTATAAATATAAGTATAAACAGAAATAAATTGTCTTAAAATATGCATATATTTATTTTAATGTAAAGCAGGAAATGATAATTCCTTCCTTATAAGATGTATTAATGGGTTAAAAAGTAAAAGTTTCTTATGTAATTTCCATAATTCCTATGAGAGTAAGAGGGAACTATTCCTTATCTCTTGCTTCTAGAAAGCTCTTATCCCTTGGCTCTGATGATTTCCCACTTTCCTCCTCTCTCTATGATATGTCTGTTTCCCCTTCTGTCACCTGTTACTTTCTCTCTCTTGACTTATCTCCCTGTCTTCTGCTGACCTTGGTTGTGGGAGTTTTCTGCTTTGTGCATTTATGCATTCACACTCAAAAACATGACTAAGGGACATAACCTGAACAGCATAGACAGGTGCAGGTGAACATGGTGCCCAGGAGTTGGTGAGAGCTGAGGGGGTATAGAATCTGGAGTGTGTTACTATGGGCTAAAATGGAAGAAGGCTGTACAGAGCAGAAAAGGATCATGCAGGAGATACAGACTGGCAACAGCAAGAGGAAAGACTGTCCTCTAGGTGAAGAGACAGGCAAGTGGCTCTCATGCCTGTTTTCTGTCTACCTGACAGATAAAGCTCCGTACTAGAGACATTCAGAGTATGAATGATAAAAATAGGAACATCCTCAAAACATACTTTAGAATTTGAAGATTAATTTTTCACAGGCAAGAGAAGGGACCAGGAACACTGGGGTCAGATGAGTTTAGGTTGAAATCTCCTTCCGCTTGTGAATCATAGGGCAAAATCTAACATTGGTCTCAGTTTGTTTCATCTGTTAAGAACAGAGATTTGAGGACAGTTTGACTGAGATTTACATTCCGGGTCCCCTAATTGATAGGTTTGTGACCTCAGGGTTACTAAACCGTAAAAGCTTCCATTTCTCATTTGTAAAATGGGGATAAAATAGGGCCTACTCATAAGATGATCATGGTGTTCAATGTGATCGTGTGAGTAAAAGCCTGGTGTATTTCATGGGTTCAGTACATCTCAGATTCCTTTAATATCATTGTTGCTGTGGTCATTTGATCATATCCTGAAACTAGGTCTCTACATCTATAAAAGGGGAACAGAAATCACTTCCTAGGGAAGTTGGGTGGATTTACTGACCTGTTTGTAAATTCTGGATGCGTAGTGGTCACTAAATAAATCAGATTGAAAGAGGCCTAAGATACAACTGAGGTTGTTTGAAAGTTCTTTTCATTAATTACGTAATTATTCATATACTTCTTTTTTCTCATCCTCTCTATTTTGGTTTGTCTCATACATGCTCCTAACCTCCTAAAGTATCAACTGCAAAAGGCTAAGGAACTGGAGCTTTCTAACACTCCCTTAACCCTCAGCATAGTTCCTGATACTCAACAGTAGCAGTGGAGATTGGGAGACAGGAAAATGCAGGTTTAGTAGCTTGTAAAAAGTTACAGGTAAATGAATATCGCAAATTCTTTGCATTCTTATTATTATTAAAATGAAGGCTAATATGTATACTTCCCGAGTCATAATCCAGCTATTTGATACCATGTCATTGGGTGATACAGAGGTGCCACCTAATACTGGGGTCCAAGGCCATTGAACTAATTTGCATTGGATGGAAGGATGCTGGAATTCTCTAATGTTTTATACTTTGTTCATTACTCCAGCACATGGCACTGAGATGTGTCCAGGAACTTAATTGGCTATTTGAAATCAGTAATGGCAAATTTGGGGCTTATTGTTTTGTGGATAGTGTGTTTGGTATTCTGCTTTTATAGTGAAGTATGTCACGGAAGACATCTATGCAAAGAAAAACAAGAAATAATTATTTTTATTTAAATTTTAGTTAACATACAGTGCAATACTGGTTTCAGGAGTAGAATTCAGTGACTCATCACTTACAAACAATACCCAGTGCTCATCACAAGTGCCCTCCTTAGTATCCATCACCCATCTAGCCCATCTCCCACCCTCCTCCCTCCATCAACTATAAGTTTGTTCTCTACTAAAATAAAACTCTTCTTTGGTTTAGAAGACACAACTTGATAAAGTCAAATGGGTTTAATGGTTCATTTGTTTTTGGGGCAAATCAGCTTCAGAAGACTTTACGTGGCATCCAACTATGACCAGTTTCCTACAGCCCTTGCCCTTCAAAATCTCTGTGATTTAAAAGCAAAATAAACAAAATATAGGCAAGAGAAGATAAGTTTTTTTATAGAAGAAAAGCAAAGAAATGCAAATTTTATCCAGGTTTTTGGCCCCTGGGAGAGACTTGTCCTCAGAAGTGAGGATTTATTGAATTTATTACCCAAATGGGCAAAAATAGGACTGGGATTTTGATTTGCCAAGTTTCTTTATCCCCTCCTGTACACAGTGCCAGCTGCCTCTAGCCGGGGCCCCTGTGTTCTTATCTCTGTCTTCAAATTTGTTTTAGATCCTTTTCACAAAAAAAGAAAAGAAAAGAATTGCAGGCACATTGTTTATAATTACTTAAAAATTAGTTTGCTGTAATTGCTTTCTCTACTCTTCAATGACACTTGTTTTTCTTAACTTTATTATTCATATTATAGGTATGTGTCAGAGGCTCTTCTAGGGACCAAGGGACTGGGATGGACATGATAGGCATGGTTCCTGACCTCCTGGAGCCTATTGAAGATACTAATTCTGAGCATCTCTGTCCACCACCACTTATTCCCTGCTTTATTCTGCTCTACCTTCCTTTCTACCTTGTCTTCCAGCTTCTCTGGATTCCTCCTTCCTCTCTATGGCATCTCAACCAGAAGTGAATGGGGCCCTATAAGTAAAATATCTGCACCTGTGAAATAATATTGAGTATCTACTTGTGTGAGTGTCTTTAAAAGATGTAATTCCCTTAAAGGGAGAAAATAGAATTTCCCCAGAAGGACCAGAAATGTGTTCATGGGGACAGAGTGGAGGGAGACATTTAAAAGAGAAGTGCAAGAAATACAAACTATACCTTGTATATGGTAGCTTCTCAATACACGTTTACTGAAATAAAGCTAGTGAAGAAAGAAAGACAGGAATATGCAGCTCTTGCCAACATTTTTCCTTTTCAAGTCAGCATTTTCCGTTTCACAGTTATGGAAGCCTATCTCCCTATTTGAAATACAGAAATTGACACTCTAAGAAAAGCATTTGTTGAGGGTTCATTCCATCCCAGCCTTTGTGCTAAATGTTTCCCCTTTTTTAAAACATCCACTTTGTTATTTAACTAAATCTTCGTGGTAACACCAAAAGGTAGTGGGTATGTTTTATCCTTATTTTTATAAATGGTATATTAAAGATTAGAGAGAAAAAGTAATTTTCCAAGATTTTCCTAATATACAGGGGAGCCGGAGTTTGAATTCCAGTCTGTTAGATCTGTTCCTCCCCATGCTATAATACCTGATTCTTTAATACTCATACTTGGGGAGATACTGCTTGTCAGTGCCTTCTCTTTCCTGAGATAAAGTTGGGGTTCTTGTACATGGTGTGTATATATGAGATTGTGTTTGTGTATCCATGCACACACTTTCATTTGTGTCTTAAAAGAGACCTATCATTCTTCTCAGAGAATGCAGCTTTGGGCCAAGAAAGGAAATTTTTTCACAATGGTTTGAATATTTCTCAAATAAATAGATCGGCACCTGTTCCTCAGGCTTCTCAGGGGAGTCACGGTGTCTTACTTAATTTTTTTAAGAGGGACTTAGTTCAACATTTATGGAGATCATTTTTTTCTGCAGGCAGGAGCAATGGTTTCTATTAATGAATTCCTCCTCACTCCCACACCTTCAAAGATGAGGAATGGGAAGGCATTATGGGGAGTGTAGTTACAATGCAAGACGGGATCATGGAAAGCTGACAACTTCTTAGTCAACACAACTGCTCCCTTGTATGTCTTGACTCCTGAATCTCAATAAGTTATGGGGTTCTTTTTCTGTAGCATCTCAGTTAGAGTCTCACAGTCATGATCTTATTTTACAAATTGACACAGAGGCCCAGGAAGGAAGATACTAATTTCAGTACCAAAACTCTACTGGAAACTTAGGAAAATCCATTAAAAATATTTTTATTTTTAATCTGGTAAGTATGAATCCAAAAGCAGATGCCAAGTCAAAATAAACTATTTATGGACTGTGGATTTGGGGATCAGAGAGAGCTGAGTGTGAATCCTGACTCTGGTATTTATGGAATCTAGAAAGGTTTAAATCTCACAATCTTTCTCAGCCTCATTTTTGTCATCTGTAAAATGATAATAATACTTAATCTCATAATGATTTAGAGAAGGTGAAATGAGACAAATAATTATGGGTCCAGGATAGTGCGAGGATCTAGTCAGTGCTCACTAGTGGTAATTAACCTTAATGATCTCTTACAACCTTTTATAGTGTACTGAGCCCATTTACATCTTGTTTTATCTTTCACGAGTTAGAGAGACCTATGCAGTTCTATTTGCCTACTTGACACAGAAGTAGAATTATTTATCTATATCTTCACTACTGTGTTTGGGTTTTGTTTTTTCTCTAGAAGAAAAGTATCCCTTGGCCCATGAGACTCAGGGATGAGACTGACACTAGACTTGAGGCAGGCTCACTGACCTTGCAAGACAGAATAAAATATCTTGAGGAAAAGTGACCCTTCCTGAGTTTCCCAGCTTGTCCCCAGCCCTTGATAAAGGACTGTAAAGAATAGGGCCTCAGCCAAACCATTTAGTTTATGACAAATACTTCATGCATGTCATGAGTCTTGATTTGCTACCCTTATTAGTGCTTTGAGTGTCCTTACTTTTCTAATACATTATAAATGAGCAGTTGTTTTCCATTTCTCAAAAAGCAACTCCAGAAACTCTTTTGAAACTTCAGGACTATGTTTTTTTGTCTCTGTAACAAGAGTTGGATTAGGCAACATCATTTGATGACTTGTAGGCTTTTGGCCCTTTGATTTTCACCTGGAAAATATTTATGGAAGACTGTCTTCACCAAATACTGACCTTATGAAGAAGGGCCTCTTAGACTCTCTGAAGAGAGGAGACATAACAAAGAGACATGCTAAGGAGTGTACAAGGATAGAAAATAAGTTTTTCAAATGAAATAAAACCTCTTCAAAGACAAAGTATACTTGAGATTCAAAAGAAATGGATACTATCTATCACATTCTCAGAATTTTGTCTGGAAATTGAGTGTCAGTGGCAAAGTACATCCTACAATTTATTTGGATTTTATGAGTCACTGGTAGGGTGGGAGGGATTAGGAAGTGTAGGTAGATGAGGTAAAAAAAAAAATATATAGGTCAAGGGCCTTGATCTCATGAAAGATATCAGGGGATAAGAAATATAGAAAAGGGGCACCTGGGTGGCTCATTCATTTGAGTGTCCAACTTCAGCTCTGGTCATGATCTCTTGGTTCATGGTTTCAAGCACCTTGTCGGGTTCTGACAGTTCAGAGCCTGGAGACTGCTTCAGATTCTGTGTCTCTGTTCCTCCCTGTTCACACTCTATCTCTCTCTCTCAAAAATACTAAAAAAAAAAAAAAGAAAAGGAAAGAAAGAAGAAAGAAAGAAAGAAAGAAAGAAAGAAAGAAAGAAAGAAAGAAAGAAAGAAAGAAAGAAAAGAAACAGAGAAATAGAGCACAAAGTGTCAACTTCAACTTGTGGGGGGTGTGTGTAAGCAACATTATAGTGCTATTTTTTTCATTTTAATTCCAGTGTAGTTAATATACAATGTTATATTCATTTCAGGTATACAATACAATGATTCACCAATTCCATCTATTACTTACTGTTTATCAAGATAAGTGTCCTTTTAATCCCCTTCACCTATTATACCTATTGTCTTGCCCTCCTCTTCTCTGGGAACCATCTGTTTATTCTATATGGTTAAGAGTCTGTTTTCAGGGTTGTCTCTTTTTTTTCTTTATTCATTAACTTCTTAGTTTCCACATATGAGTGCAGTCATATGGTATTTGTTTTTCTCTAACTGCCTTATTTAACTTAGCTTTATACTCTATAGATTCATCTATTTTATTACAGATGGCAAGATTCCATTCTTTTTTTGTATAGCTGAATAGTATTCCATTTTATATATTAACACATCTTCTTTATCCATTCATCTATGAATGGATACTTGGGCTACTTCCATAATTTGGCTATTGTAAATAATGCTGCAATAAACATAAGGGTGCATATATCCCTTTGAATTAGGTTTTTCCATTCTTTGGATACCCAGTAATGTAATTACTGAACTATAGAGTAGGGTAGTTCTATTTTTAATTTTTTTTGAAACTCCATATTGTCCATCTTCTACAGTGGCTGCACCAGTTTGCATTCCCACCAATGGTGCAGGAGGGCTTTTACTTCTCTACGTAGTTGCCAATACTCATAGTTTGTGTGTGTGTGTGTGTGTGTGTGTGTGTGTGTGTGTGTGTGTGTTTTCAACATTTTTAATTTAAATTCAAGTTAGTTAACATACAGTGTAGTATTGGTTTCAGGAGTATTGTTTTTTGGGAGTAGAACTCAGTGATTCATCACTTACATATAACACCCAATGCTCATCCCAACAAATGCCCTCCTTAGTGCCCATCATCCATTTAACCCTCTCCCATCCACCTCCCCTCCAACAACCCTCAGTTTGTTCTCTGTATTTAAGAGTTTCTTATAGTTTGCCTCCCTCTCTATTTTAAGCTTATTTTTTCCTTCCCTTCCCCATGTTCATCTGTTTTGTTTCTTAAATTCCACATATAAGTGAAATCATATGATATTTGACTTTCTCTATTTGACTTAGTACACTCTGGTTCCATCCATGTTGTTGCAAATGGCAAGATTTCATTCTTTTTGATCACTGAGTAATATTCCAGTGTGTGTGTGTTTATGTGTGTGTGTGTGTAGTATACATACACCACATATTCTTTTTCCATTCACCGGTTGATGAACATTTTGGCTTTTTCCATAATTGGGATATTTTTTATAGCACTGCTATAAACATTGGGGCTTTGATTTTAGCCATTCTGACAGGTGTGCATTTCCCTGATTATGAGTGATGTTGAGCATCTTTCCATGTGTCTGATAGCCATCTGTATGTCTTCTTTGGAGAAATGTCTGTTCATGTCTTTTGCCCATTTTTTTAAAAATTGGATTAAGTGTGTGTGTGTGTGTGTGTGTGTGTGTGTGTGTGTGTGTGTGTTGAGTTATATCAGTTCTTTGTAGATTTTGGGTACTAACCCTTTACCAGATATGTCATTTGGAAATATCTTCTCCCATTCAGTAGATTGTCTTTTAGGTTTGTTGGTTGTTTCCTTTGCTGTAGAGAAGCTTTTTATTTTAATGTAATCTCAATTTGTTCATTTTTGCTTTTGTTTGCCTTGTCTCAAAAACACATCTAGAAAGATATTGTTATACCTGATGTCAGAGAAATTACTGCCTGTGCTCTCTTCTAGGACTTTTATGGTTTCAGGGCTCACATTTAGATCCTTAATCTATTTTGAGTTTATTTTTGTGTCTGGTGTAAGAAAGTGGTCCATTTTCTTCCTCTTTCTCTTCTTCTCCTTCTTTGCATGTAGCTATCCAGTTTTCCCAGCATCACTTATTGAAGGTAGTCTTTTTTCCATTGGATATTCTTTCATGCTTAGTTGAAGATTAATTACCATATTATTGTGGTTTTATTTCTGGGTTCTATTCTGTTCTATTGATCTGTGTGTCTATTTTTGTGCCAGTACTGTACTGTTCTGTTGTTATTACGGCAGTTTTGTAATCTAACTTGAAGTCTGGACTTGTGATACTTCAACCTTTGTTTTTCCTTTTCAAGACTGATTTGGCTATTTCGATCTTTTGTGGCTCCATACATATTTTAGGATTGTTCTAGTTCTGTGGAAATGCTGTTGGTATCTTCATAAGGATTACATTAAATCTGCAGATTGTGTTGGGTAGTATAGCCATTTTAATTATATTTGTTTTTTTCTTAATCCATGAGGTTAGAATGCCTTTCCATTTGTTTGTGTCCTTTTCAATTTCTTTCATCAATGTTTTCAGAGTACAGGTCTTTCACTTTGGTTAAATTTACTCGTAGGTATTAGTTTTGGTGCAATTATACATGGAATTATTTTCTTAATTTCTCTTTCTGCTGCTTAATTATTACTAGGTTATAGAAATGCAATAGATCTCTGTACATTGACTTTGTATCTTCTGACATTACTGAATTCATTTATCAGTTATAGCAATTTTTGGTGGAGTCTTTTGGGTTTTTTGATTATAGTGTCATGTCATCTTCAACTAGTGAAATTTCTACTTCTTCCTTCCTGACTTGGATGACTTTTATTTCTTTTTGTTGTCTGATTGCTGTGGCTAGGACTTCCAGTACTATGTTGAATAAAAGTGGTGAGACAGGACATCCTTGTCTTCTTCCCGAGCTCAGAAGAAAAGTGTTGTTTTTTCACCAATGGGTGTGATGTTAGCTGAGAGTTTTTCATGTAAGGCCTTTATTGTGTGGAGGTACATTCCCTTTATACTTGCTTTGTTGAGAGTTTTTATCATGAATAGATGGTGTACTTTGTCAACTGTTTTTTATGCATCTATTGAAATTATTATATGGTTTTTATCACTTCTCTTATTGATGTGATGTATCGTTAATTAATTTACAAATATTGAACCACTCTTGCATTATAAATTAATATCTGTACACACTACAAACACAAACTTTAAAAGTCTCTTATTGTGATTATGATGTTAGATATATGAAGCTCAACTTTGAAAAGATTTGTTCCAAGCTTACCTGATGGTTGGCAGTGTCTAATTCTTACAGGCTGTGAGGTTGAGGGCCTCATTTGCTTGCAGACTATTGGCCAAAGGCCATCCTTAATTCCTTGTCACAAAGCCCTCTTAACCTGTTTGTTTCCTCAAAACCAGCCAGAGAAAGAGTCTGCCTTTATGATGGGTGTAATAATCTTATATAATGTATTCAACACACATTTGACCTAATGTACATCCCATTACCTTTGCCATGTTGCCTAGAATCAAGTAAAGACCTTGCCTATACTCTGGGGATTAGAATTACACAAAGTTGTGAATACCAAGAGGCAAGGATCATGCAGGACACGTTAAAATATGTCTACCACACACATTAAATTGTTGATCTTTGGAACATTATTGATTTAATAAGAATGCATTGAATTATTTCTCTTTTGAGATCTTAACATAGTGAAGGCTACAGACGTGAAAAAATCCTAATATGCTTAATAAAACTTAGTTTCCACCTAGTCAAGAAGATAAGATGTAAATAAGTAACTAGAATGAAGCACTCAGGATAAGAATCAACAAAGGGTAATGGGCATTGGAATTAGCGATGGATCTTCCAGAGGAAAGAAGACATTTTAATTAGGTTTATAGAATGGATGTAATTTGGGACAATGAATAAGAAGAGCAGCTCAATTGTGAAACTGGACCACAGGGATTTCAACGAAGTCTTGAGAAGTTAGGTTTGACCCCAAACATTGTCATTAAGAAAGCTGGAGGGCCTTCTACTTTGTGAAGCTTAATTAGAAATATTGATAGCTAAGGCCGCTGGTATGAAGATAAAATTGTCCCAGAAACTTAAAGCGGAAATGAAAATTTTGCAATGCATTTCCTGTTAGACCAGTGTGCTTTGAGGCAGCTAAAATATATAGCAAGGATAGTTCATACTCTCGTATAAAATTTCTGAGGAAGTTCTTTAAATCCCTTTTAGTTGTGTATAATCCTCACACAGAAGTCAGCTTCTCTAAAAAAGTGAACACAGATGAAAATAGGCTCTGCATTATATATTTAAGGTCTGGATTCTTAGAGTAGTGGTTTTGACTTTGCTATCTTCACCAAAATAAGAAGGTGGGTTTTCCCTTAGTGAGGCATCATCTATTATCTGGTGCCTTATAAAAAATGGCAGCTTGTGTTAAGAAGCTGTGATTTGTCAAGAAAAAATTTCAAAAGATGTTGTTTCCCTGAAGTGTTAGGTACTGTGAATATTTCTCCATTAAAACAACATGTCAGTTACCTATATGGTAGCACCTTTAACAACTGTTAATTCTTTTAAACAATTTCAAACTTCTAGGAAAATTGTAAGAATTATGCAACAAAACTCCTTACAATTTGTACCTAGATTTTAAAACTCTTGACATTTATCACATTTTCTCTTATGATTCTCTAAATCTGATTGATCGATCTATCTACCTATACTTACCTACCTACCTACCTGCGTGTGTGTGTGTGTGTGTGTGTGTGTGTATACTATTTTTGAACGATTCAAGCTACATGATGCCTCACAACCCTAGGTACTTTCATGTACATTCCTTATGATCAAAGGATATTTTCCTACATAACCAAAAAATCCATTAAAATGAAAAACTTGATAATAATCACAACCATTTAATCTACAAATTCTGTTAAAAGCTTGGCCAATTCTAAATATTTTTAGAAGAAATATTAGATATTTTTGCATTCCTTTAATTTTTGAAAACTCTTCTGTTTGCAGGGGTTACCAAAAAGACTTATTTTAAAAATTCACAAATAAACATCAAATTCCTGCTTTACATGATGGATGTTATTCTTTTTAGAGACATTTAGTTTGATAACAAAATGTAGAGCTAGGTATAGTGACTTCCTATATACCTTCTTCCTCCATACATGCATTGTTTCTCACATTATCAACATTACACACCAGAATGAAACATTTTACCAAGGGTGAATTTACATTGACATGTTCTAATCACCCCAAATTCATTATTTACCTTAGGGTTAACTTGGTATGGTTTATTGTATGGGTTTTTATAAATGTGTAATGACGTATTTTCCCTATTATAATATCATAAGAGAGTATTTTCACTGACCTAAGAATTATCTGTACTGTATTTGACTCTTCTTGCCCCATAACTCCTCTGGCAACCACTAATCTTTTTATTGTTTCCATAGCTGATCTTTATCAGAATATCATATAGCTGGAATCATGCAGTTAGTAGCATTCTCAGATTGACTTCTTTCACTTAATAATATAAATTTAATTTTTGATATCTTATTGTGGCTTGAGAGCTAATTTGTTTTTAGTGCTGAATTATCTGTATGTGTGACAGTTTATAAAAGTTTCATCCACTTATCACTGAAGGGCATCTTGATTGCTTCCACGTCTTGACAGTTATGAATAAAGCTACTATAACATCTTCATGCAGGTTTTTGTGTGAATGTATATTATCAGTTCTTTTTGGTAAATACCAAGGAAGTTAAATGCTAAATCTCATGTTAAGAGTGTGTTGAGTTTTGTAAGAAACTCCCAGAATATCTTCTCAAGTGGCTGAACTAGACTGCATTTCCACCATCAATGAGAGATACTGTTACTCCAACACCTTACCAGGTTTGGTGTCGGTGAGCTTTGGTATTCCCTGAGCTTTCCGCATCTGTGGTTTGGTATCTGATGTTAATGTGGGGAAATTCCCAGACATTGAGTTAAAGATTTCTTCTGTTTCTTTCTTTGTTCTCCTTCTGGCATTATCATAGGCATATGGGACTACACTTTTCGTACTTGTTCCACAGTGCTTGAATATTCTGGTTTTTTGTTGTTTTTGTGTGTGTGTGCTTGTTCTGTTTTGTTTTGTTTTGTTTTGGTCTTTGAGCTCTTTTGTTTTTTGACAATTCTATTGGCATGTCCTCTAGCAGAAAGATTTTCTTTTCTTCCACCATGTCGTCTATGAAAAAGAAAATCATAAGTATTCTTTGTTACAGTATTTTTTAACTTAAGCATTTCTTTATGTTATTTCTTAGAATTTTAATGTTTATTTATTTTTGAGAGAGAGAGAGAGAGAGAGAGAGAGAGAGAGAGAGAGAATCTGAAGCAGGCTCCACGTTCCAAGCTATCAACACAGAGCCTGATGGAGGGCTCGAACTCGAACCATGAAATGGTGACCCAAGGCAAAGTTGGACACTTAACTGAAAGCCACCCAGGAACCCCATCTGATTCATTTTAATGGAGCATGTTGTTTAGAAGTCAAGACCTGATTACTTTGGTGTGCCCATTGCTACTGAACTTTCAGTGGCTGAAGTTGAAAATAATGTGTGTATATTACACACACACACACACACACACACACACTATTTTTATATCTAACTGTATTTACTGAAAGTTGTGAGTTGCATCAATACTTGCAATTCAAATTCAACTATTTATGGCCTGTTCTAGGCTCTTTTATACATTTGTAATTCCCTTCTTAGGTAGTGAGAACCTGTCTCCCATTATCCTCAATATATTTTCTTAATTACTCATTCCTCCTATGTGTTACTAATAGACTGACCAACTCTTCATCAGGGAATCCACCTTATTTACACATGTTCTTGCTGTGAACACCTAGGTTACAACTTGCTCAAATGTTCTCTTTTCTCAGCCCCAAATCCTAGCGGTCTATTCCCTCATTCAACCACCTTCCTTCTTTGGCTTCAAATCCTGCTCAATTACTGTTGTTGTTGTTGTTGGTGGTGGTGGTGGTGGTGGTGGTGGTGGTATGTGTGTGTGGTGGTTTTTGTTTGTTTTTCAGCTGACTTCCTCACTTGTTTCTAAGTTGTATCAGGCTACTACCACAGCTGCCCCCCTCTTTCATCCTTGAACTTTATCACCTGCCTCCAGAAAATACTTGGAAAGGGCCAGAGAAAATAAAGAGCAAGAAGAAAGCATGTGGTAGAAACTTTTTTTTCTTCAATATATGAAGTTTATTGTCAAATTGGTTTCCATACAACACCCAGTGCTCATCCCAAAAGGTGCCCTCCTCAATACCCATCACCCACCCTCCCCTCCCTCCCATCCCTCATCAACCCTCGGTTTGTTCTCAGTTCTTAAGAGTCTCTTATGCTTTGGCTCTCTTCCACTCTAACCTCTTTTTTTTTCCTTCCCCTCCCCCATGGGTTTCTGGTAAGTTTCTCAGGATCCACATAAGAGTGAAACCATATGGTATCTGTCTTTCTCTGTATGACTTATTTCACTTAGCATCACACTCTCCAGTTCCATCCATGTTGCTACAAAGGGCCATATTTCATTCTTTCTCATTGGCATGTGGTAGAAACTTTGACTCCTCAGTTTAATGAGACTTTGAATCTGACATTTCAGTATCTCCTTGCTTAGAAAATTTTTGGAACATAAATTTGAAATTGCCAATGGAGCCATGAATTGGCTCTTTTATGAGAATTCTCATTACCACTTGGTGTGTCAGTTGTATGGGTTCTTTGTATCTGCTTTCAAATGTCCATTACTTTTTCTCACAAATATTGGTTATTTAATTCTTGAAAAAAAAAAAAAGGCTGTGTGTAAGAGGATGTAATTTCACTATCCAGAGCGTGACCATCAACTTGATGGGTTTTTTGGAGGTCACAGTGGAAAGTGATAAATGGATAAAAGCCCATCTCCATCTCTCACTAGGACATCTCTCATATGCAGAGCATTGGGATTAGTCAAACTGATGTGTGTTCAAATCCAAAATCTATCTTCAATAGCTAACTGGATTTGAATAAGTCCTAAACATCTCTGATCCAAGAGGCGGGCAAACCTAGGAAGGTTTGGTTCGAGAACTGGATGTTGAGAGGAAACTACTACAGTGTGGAGAATAAAGAAGTTGGGGATTCTGAGGAGAGATACTTGCTTTACTTGATGAACTGTGGTGTGTTGTTAGGCAGGTGTGGATGTAATCTTGGGAACTTGACATTTCATTATTGGTCATGTATCAGCTCATTATCTTCTGAAAGATCTGCCCTAATGTTGCTGTCTCCCTCAGTAAATTGCAGCAGGAGAAAACCCACTCTAAAAGTGGCGTCAGAGACAGGGAGTCATGGTGCCACACACTATAGCACGGATGAACCTTGAAGATACTAGGTTAAATAAAATAAGCATTCACAAAATGACAAGCACTGTAACATTCCACTTACATTAGATAGTAGGAGTAATAAAATTAATAGAGACAGAAAGTAGAAAGGTGGTTGCCAGGGACTGGGGGGAGAGGAAATGGAGAATTGTTTAATGGGTAGAAAGTTTCAGTTTTACAAGATGAAGAGTTCTGGAGATGGATGAGTGGTGATGGCTGCACATTAATGTAAACATCCTTAATGATGCTGAACTGCACACTTAAAAATAAGATGATAAACCTTATGTGTATTTTATCACAATTAAGACTAAATGAAAAAGATGATTTATATATTTATATATATATTACTGATTATTAGAATAGCATGATGCCCACCTGGAATGTCTAGACTCCTGTTTGGCTTAGAGATTGCATGGTCTAAAACAGTACTTGGTGGAAGTTGACTAAGAAAGAAGGAGAAGGGTAAAGGAAGACATAAAAAAGCATGCAGGATATAGTTTTACTATTTTTGGAATATCATTTTCTTTTCTCTCCCTCATTTTCAGTTTTTTTAAAAAAAAATTTTTAATACTCATTTATTTGTTTTTGAGAGAGATAGAAACAGAGAGACAGAGAAACCCAAGCAGGCTTTGCACTGTCAGTGCAGAGCCCAATGTGGGGCTCAAATCCATGAATCGTGAGATCATGACCTGAGCCAAAACCCAAGAGTCTGATGCTTAACAGACTGAGCCACCCAGGTTCCCCCTCCTTTGTTTTGATGCTTATTCATTTTTTAGGGAGGGAGACACAGTGCAAGTGGGGGAGGAGCAGAGAGAGAGACACACACACAGAATCTGAAGCAGGCTCCAGGTCCAGCTGTCAGCACAGTGCTGGATGTAGGGCTTGAACTCACAGACTGTGAGATCACAGCCTGAGCTGAAATCAGATGCTTAACCAACTGAGCCACTTAGGTGCTCCCTTTTCTCTCCCTCTTGAAAACTGTTTGCTGACCTAGGATTTGTACAATATCCCTGCTTAGAGTAATTTCAATGAAAGCTGCAGTTGAAACAAACATAACTTGAATTGCCGTCTCCAATCGTCATAATGCCTCTAAATCTCAGCATTTTTTTTTCATGTGACAATTTAAGATGCCAGCAACTTGAATTTTCAGTTTGGAGTCTTAAGCTCATGTATTTGTCAGATGCCACCTTGTGTGGATAAATGTAAGACTGCTTACTGCTGCCTGATTTATACCTTGTTTAGTGTGAAGAAATAAAAGTATAAAGCAAACACAACATTGATAAGTAGCACTATTAGCAGTGATTTGAAACATCCTTGGTATCATTAGAAGATCCATTCTTAGCACGTATTAAATGCCCAAGCATTATCTTGTCTACCTTCCTTAGAAGAGATATGGTTTACTAATCTTTCCACAGTACCAGCAGTAACATAAAACAGTTATTTTTAATATTGAGTTAAACCATGTCTGCCAAGGTCCAAACATTCGTAGCCCCTCCAGATGCATTTGTTGAAACCTAAACCCTGAGCTGATGGTATTAGGAAGTGGGGCCTTTGGGAGGTGGTTAGGTCATAAAGGCGGAACGCCCATGAATGGGATTGGTGTCCTCATAAATGTGGCCCCAGAGAGCTCTCATCTCTTTTGCCATGTGAAGTTACAATTAGAAGGTATTATCTGTGAAATAGACTGTAGGATAATATCAGACCCTGAGCCTGCCAGCACTTGATCTTAGATTTTTCAGCCTCCAAAACTGGGGGAAGTAAATGTCTGCTGTCCATAAGTCACCCAGTCTATGGTACTCTTTTAGACCAGACCAAACAGACCAAGACAGAAAGCTGATGCTTAGAAGTGGAGGTTCTGCTGTAGCAAATATCTAGAATGTGTAATTGGCTTTAGAACTGGAAAATTGATAGAAGCTAGAAGAGTTTTGAGATACATGCTGGGGGGTAGGGTGGGAAACACCTCATATTGCTATAAAGACTCTGTTGAGAGTCCAGAAAGCCGGTAGGAAAGCTGTAGCCAAAGCCTCAATCTTAGTACCAAAGTGGTCACAAACAAAATGTTGGTATATATATGGAAAATAACAGCCATTCTGAAGAGGTCTTAAAATGGAAATGAGGAACACATTATTGAAAACTGGAGGAAAGGTGATCCTTGTTCTAAAGTATAAACAAGTTTGGATGAATTGTGTTCATGTCCCAGTATTTCACAGATGGTCAAATTTGTGAGTGATGAAACTGGATATTGGGGGACATTTTTAAGCAAAGTGTTGAAGGTGGGGCCTAGTTCCTCCCAGCTGCTTTGGTTTAAGATTAAAAATGAGAAGAGATAAATGTCTTAAAGATGGAATTGTTAATCCAAAAGGAAGAACTAAAAAGTTCAGAAAATTCTCCGCCTGTCCATATTGGGGAAAAATAAAAGCCTGTTTAGTAGAGAGCATGAAGGGCACAGCCAAATTTGATAAGATGAGCGAACCATCTAAATAAGCCTGCATCTATTGTCTAAGATACTAAAAGAAGAATGACATTGAAGGTACTTCAGAAATCATCAGAGTGGCTGCTTCAACCACAAGGCCAGGATGGGTACAAAATGACTTCAAAATAGAAGCTAGTCTATAATAATTTGTTACAGCAGCCTAAACTAACACACATACATGAATTTCCTAATATGCTCTAAGGAAAAAAATCTTCTTTAGCTTATACTTCTCTAAATATTAGGAAGAATGACCTGTCCATTTATTTGTTTGCTAGTTGATAATTCTGATTTTCTATTCCTGAAGCAAGAACTTAAATTATAGACAAGTAAGAAATGGATGAGCTGCTAAGAAATGTGACGTTTTCAACAACCTGGATTTCTTTAAACCTAGGCTGGACAACAGTTTGTAAAAATGTGGGAGAAGGGGACTTGAGGGGAGGTTGGAATAAGTAGCCTTTGCGTCATTTTCAACTCTGAGAATTCAACAATTCTACTTGGGGGTAAAGGCCATCCATCACATGCTGTGTCTGAAAGTGCTAAATCCAGAGGAGAAGAATCTGCAAGGTGACTCTTTCCCCCTTTTATGTGTTACCCTCTTGTCCCAATTTTCTCTCCTTTTCCTATTTTACTGCTTCCTAGAGGAGGTAATCTTGATAACATTTCTCTAATGGTCACTTTCTGATTAGCTCTTTTAAGCTCAGCCAAGTTATAACTGGGCATTTAATTTTCTTCATCTCCAGGGTCTGGAGATCTTGCATTGTTGCTTCATAAAGCTGATTTTCTTTCAGTAAGTTACCTTTTGAAGGCACGTAGCAATAAGTGGAGATAAGTATGGGAAAATGTGGTGTGTAACAGATAAATAAAAACATTCATCTAGATAAAAGGCTGCTGAATCTCCTTGAAATCTGGGCCAATTTCATAGTTTGCTTTACTTAGATGCAATAACAACACAACTGAAGGGCGCATTTATCTCAAGAAATTTGTTTCATTATTTTAAACTGTTTGTTGGTGTGGTATCCCTAAATATGAAAATACTTGGTTTGATTTGTTTTTCCTTCATCCTTTCATGAAGAGATTAAAATGAATATAGTGGCAGGCATGTCTTGATTTTCCCACAAGGTTTTATCTCCCGCAGTGCAAACCAAAACAGTAACAACTGATGAAGGTTATCACAGAACATTCTTGCTAAACCCTGAATATTCATGTAAACATTTTCCCACATAACAAATGGTGGGGTTGAGAGAAGGAAACAGTCCTTTTTGGTTTCACAAAGAAATTGTGAATTTTACTTTTATTCAAAAAACTGTGGTTAATCAGACTCTCTTGGGACTGCAATGGCCAAAGAATATGGAGGTCAGTAAATCTAACTCTAAATAGTTGTGCTTAAGCCATTCAAAAGAAAATGAAAGTAGCATGACATAGAGGAATGAGCAGCATCCTGATTCTTTTCCTAAGCTTCTGAGTACCTAGTCCTATGTATTCATATGTTTGGGTAACCATTTTCTCAACTCTCAGGTGGAAATCCTTGACCAACATCTCGAGGTCCAGTGCTTACTCTAAAATTTTGTGAGGTGATCATCTTTTCTGTCTTAAGAATCACTAAGCAATGCAATCTCATGTCATCCACATGTACTCACTACTTAAACTTAGGGATCAGAGAACATTTTGGGTTGGTCCTAAGCAGCTTAATCTATGGAATATCAGAGAGATTAATCATCAGATTTCCAAGAAGCCCTTGTCTATGTGTCTCCACGTTTAGCAATTGCTTTCTTACTGGTTAGTGCTAATGCTGAACTCTCATGGTTTAATGACTAAACATCATACAGGATAATCATCTGAGTTCTGGAATCCTGTGACTTGAGTTGGGATCCTGGCTTGTTCACTTGATTGTTTTGTGAACATATGTACTTATTTAACCTCTTGAATTTTAATATTCTCAGCTGTGAAATTTGCATAATATTTATAACTACGTCATTAGTCAAGAAAACAAAATGAGACAATCATAGGGAGCCCAGTACCTAGTACATAGTGAAGATTCAAGAAATAATAGCTAGTATCTTCATCCATCCATATTTGTTATAATTTTTTGCCTCACAAATCATTCCAAAAATGTGGTAACTCTGAATAATGATCATTCATATTTTTTCCCACAGTATTTATGAGTCAGGAATTTTTTTTTAATTTTTTTAACGTTTATTTATTCTTGAGACAGAGACAGAGCATGAATGGGGGAGGGGCAGAGAAAGAGGGAGACACAGAATCGGAAGCAGGCTCCAGGCTCTGAGCCATCAGTCCAGAGCCCGACGCAGGGCTCGAACTCACGGACCGTGAGATCGTGACCTGAGCGGAAGTCGGAGACTCAACCGACTGAGCCACCCAGGGGCCCTATGAGTCAGGAATTTGAGAGGCATTCTGTTGGATATTTTGGGCACAAAGTATCTCATGAAACTTCATTCAGATGTTGATGAGATTCATTTAAATGACTAGCAAGTTTGTGCTAGCCAATTAGTTCCTTTCTATGTGGGTTTCTCCTCAGAGCTGTACAAGTGTTCATAGCAGCTATCTTCCCTTATTAGAGGCAGTTACAAAGACCAAGGCAGAAGCTGTAACACCTTTTACAACTTAGCCTCAAAACTCAAACATCTTCATATCTACAATATTCCAATGGCCATACCATCAGTCCTAGTTTAATGTTGAGGAGCATGAATTCTAGGAAGTAAGGATAGTAGAAGCTATCCTATAGGCTGACTCCCAGAGTCTGCCCTCTGGCCCCAGTGATTTACAATCTTCCATCATGAAAAATACACTTACTACCTTTTGGAGCATCCAAAGATCTCTTCTACGTACACATCACCTAAAAACTCATGATCCCAAATCTAAATCAGCTGCTGGTGCAGACAACGCTCCTCAGATATAATTCCTCAAATACAGTTCCTGCACATCTGAAGAGCTTTGATTTAAAGTCACAAGCTGTCCCCCAAATATACAATACACACATGCCATATTGGTTCAAGGTAATTACTGTAGAACTTTCTATGCAAAAAGGGAGAAAATGGGAGCACAAGGAGTCATTAAATAATAGCAATTATGAAATCCAGTGGAGCACATGTTGGAAGTTCCTTAATTAAAGCTAACGTCTACAGGGAGTTATGCTCCAAAGCCTTTGGCTCTACCCTCTGAGTGCAATCTCTGCCCTTGTCCCAATCTGTGTCTTACTGCTACTTTCATAGGAAATGGCTAGTATCTGAAATTAATATACATACTCCAGCTTTCTTTTGATTAGTGTTGGCATTGTATGTCTTCCTCTATCCCTTCAGTTTTAATGTAGTTGAGTCTTTATGTTTAAGGAGTTTTACTTTTTGAATACAATCTGACAACATCTACTTTATAACTGATGGTTAGACCCTTTATATATAAACTAATGACTGGTATGCCTGGATTAAAATTGACCGTTTGCAGTTTTCTATTTGTTATATTCTTTGTTTCTTCTGCTTTCTTTTTCTGTCTTGTTTGGACATTCTGTTCCCTTTTGTTATTTTGTGTCTATTTGCTTTTAAGTTTGGATAATTTCTATTGATTTATCTTTAGGTTTGTTATTTCCTTAGTTGTTTCAAGATTACTGATAATCCCAGTGTTTCTTCATTTATATTACTATGTTTTCAATGTCCAGTATTTACTTGTAATTCTTTCTTACGATGGCCTTCTTTCTGCTCCTGTGACTCATCTGGTCTTGCATGTTGTCCACCTTCTCTACTTGAGACTTCTACATACTAGTCCTATTTAAAATTCTCCGATAATTTTGGGGCACCTGGGTGGCTCAGTCGGTTGAGTGTCCAGCTTTGGCTCAGGTCATGATCTCATGCTTTGTGAGTTCGAGCCACACATTGGGCTCTGTGCTGATAGCTTGGAGCCTGAAGCCTGCTTCAGATTCTATGTCTCCCTCTCTCTCTGCCCCTGTGTATTTGGACTGTCTCTCTCTCTCAAAAATAAATAAACATTAAAAAATAAAATTCTCTAATAATTCTAATCTGTGTTATATCTGAGTTTGATTCTGATTATTGCTTTTGACTTAAGATCCACCCCCCTTGACTTGTGAGTTGACAAAGAATGTTAGGTAGAATTTGTAAGTCAAATTCCCCCGGCTTCATCAGAATCATTCATATGCCCCTATCCCAAATTCTAGGCTCCTACTTCTTCATAATGAATGTCTGAAATTTGACATAAAAGACCTTGTAAGCTTGGAAATTTATGTTGTCATTCAGCCATCTGCATGATTGAGTTTGGTTTTCAAAAATCTCAATCCTGCTGCTATAGATAGTAAGATTTTCTTTTTGGGCAATCGGAGAAGCTTCAGAGTCTCTTAAACTGTTCTTCAGTTGGAAATATAAAGCCCTGAACTCATAATTTTATTCCAAGACATCCAGTGAATTTAAAGCAGCAAAACAATCATATTGTAATAATTATTTTCACTAAAGTACTCAATGACTGCAACCACTTCTACAGGTATTTGATTACAAGCATCAGCAAATGATCGTTTAATTAGATGCTTGGCCACTGCATGTCATAGACTAATGATGTTTTATTTACCCGTGGAAAAAGTTTAATATCTCTAAATGTAATAATATCAAGGAACCATTTGCAGATAGCTCATAGTCAATTCTGAGAACCTATCCTTAAAGCTCTTTTCCTTTGGAACCATTTCCAGCATCAGCTTCAGGCTTCAACCAGAGAAAGAGAACCACCAAAGCAATGTTATATAATTTATATATTATAATAAACTGATCACTTACAACTTTGGAAGCTGGTAATGTCATCTCAGTTTGCTTCCTTCTAACTCTGGCTGTAAACCTGAAGACACAGGACAAGTCATCTGGATTGAGTGATTTGTTTGCAGGAGGAGAAAGTAGGAACTCAGTCTTGCAAGGAGAGAGCAGGAACCTGAATCGCTTTCTGTAGTGGCCTCCTCACATTAACTAGCCAGAAATCTCATGGTCTTGGATGACTTTCAAAGGAAATCAGAGCTCTTGCCATAGTTTTACCCCAGTAACTGGCCCAGGATTTAGAGATGCCAGAGGAAGAGACTCTATGCAGCTGGAACTATTGCATGGTTAGTACCTACAGCAGTAAGATAAACCAGAAGATTGGCAGATTTTCCATGACCTGCATCAGGCCCTGCCCTACACTGAACTTCTGAAGGTATAAATGATTACTGTTTTACTCCCCTTTTCCAAAGCACTTGAAAAGATTTATCTAGAGAAAAGACAAACCAGGAACTTATAGGGATTGAAATTCTGGGGAATATAGCTCAGCATAGTCAATTTGACACATTACAATGACACAAAAAGCCATGTTTAGGAACCCTGAAATGTTGCTGACCACTGAATGGAAATATCTGGAAGAATAATAGCTTTCAGTTTTTAATTTCCCTTCATACTGGGGTTGAATTATCACACGTAATGCTGATAAACACCATACTGTGTTTCCTACCTCTGTCCTTTTGGTGATTTTCCAAAACCACTTTGTCCAAAGAACGTTCTCTTGTTGACAATGTGGAGACAAACGGTTCCCATTGGCTCTGTGGCTTCTTGTCTGTTGGGAGAGATCTAAGTTGCCCATTCAGATGCAACTTGTCATTGGACAGCAATACATGCATTTCACCAATATTTTTTAAGCACCTCCTATGTTTTTGATACACTGTTCAGTATAGTTGGGGGTGTTGAGAAATATTATAAAATATAGTGTTTTTAATCCCTAATAAATGTGGATGACAGAGTTCAAATCCCTGGACTTCTGGATGAGTGTTATCTGAGGGTGTGAGATGGAATTCAGGAGTGAGAGTGTCACAAGGGGACCCAGGCAGTCCGACCAGTGTATCACCCCCAGAAGCAGGACTGCAGGAAGCCCATTGCTAGAAAACATCCAGTGAAGCAGGAAGGAGTTGTAACTTAGAGAAAGCAAAATGTTTTTCTAGTTTCCACAAAGCTGTGTTAGGGACTAGAGCTCTGCTTCCCACATTTTAAATATGTGGGATTTTCTTTTTCAGGTCTTTTAGATTCTGATGTTCCCTCCAAGGTTAGAAATTTTGTCTTATTTCCTGTCCTCCTCTTTTTATTCTTCTGAAAAAATGCTCCAAAACACATTTAAATTTTTATGAAGTACCTGTTTTATTATACCCATATATCCTCGTTCTGTTTGTCAAATACACGCAGTGAATGTAAAGAGTTTATATGAACATTAAAGCAGGGCTATAGCTTGTTAATTAGATATCCTATAAATGAAAGGGAGATAACATGCTAGCTGAAACGAACGAAGGTTGGCCTGGGTGGGGACGTTCTCCTCTGTTTCTATGGGTTAATATGCAGGCTGTGAACTTACAGGCTCCTCTGATGGCTTATCATTTTGAGCAGGAAAGGGGAGAGCTCACCCTCTGCTACACCAAACAAATTAATTAAATCCTCCCTGTTTTATTGTGATAAAATTAAAGTCACACACAAATGAAGCAAGAAAGTTTCAGATTTTCCATGGAACCAGCTGAGGCCTGGCTTTTTAGCTGGCAGAGTCATTCATTCAGATGCATATTAGAATCACTTGGGAAGTTTTTTAAGCAATGCTGATGTCTGGGCCCTACCTTAAATCATTTTCTAGTAGTTCAGAATATTTAAGTGTAATATCTGGGATTCTCAGAAGTAGTATTTTAAAGCTCTCAGGTGGTTTTTTTTTCCCTTGCAGTCAGTATTAAGAGTCACTGGTCTGCTTTTTCCAAGGGGCTTGACAGCAGTATGGAGTAAGATATCAGCATTGCTGGGCAGATTGAGGCTCCTTGATACTGTTCATTGTTCAGTAAATATCATGTACTTCTATATAGCACAGAGACATAGCCATGCTGAGACACAGACATGCATATCTACACAAAGAAGTGGACACACAGACAACCACAAACCTACTAAAGAGAATTACACACACACACACACACACACACACACACACACACAAATACATGACCAAAGACTCACATACCCACACATATGCACACATACAAGGACGCATGTGTATAGGCATCATACTTGGCACACATAGACATGTACACAACAATACAGAGGGTTCATGCTGACACAGATTCATCCAGGATCCCAAAATAGAAAAGTACAAAGACACACACTAAAATATATATATATATATATATATATATATATATATATATATATATATATACACACACACACACACACACCCTTTTAAGCTTTGACTTTATTGCTACAAGCAGGGTGTCAGATAACCTTCATTTGCTAGTTTCCTGTAGATGAGACTTAAGTCACTTCAGTGTCATGAGCCGTTTCCCCCACACAGATTCTGGTTTAGATTAGGTTAGATAGAAACTGTCACCTTAAAAGAGGGCACTGTGTGGCATTTCAATGGGAAAGGAGCTTCTATTGAGAATTTTCCCCTTGTGTGACCTTGCAGCCTTGGGAACAAAATAAAAAAGTCACCTAGTTGGGGTGCTGACAGAGATCTGGTCAGTAGATCAAAATAGCAGGTCGCAATGTTAATAAATAATACCTGTGTGGCCCCTTTACATTGACAAATGAGTTCATACTTACAGCTCACACCCACCAGTTAGGTAGTGCTTTACAGCTATAACCTCATTTGATCTTCAGAGAATCCCAGTTAGATAAGTACTGTTATTGTGCCTTTTTTAAAGTTGATAGTACAGGGAGGTTACATACATATCTGAGGTCACCTGGTTTATTAGTTTCCTATGGCTGTTATAATAAATTACCAGAAATCATGTGACCTTAAACAAGAGAAATTTATTTTCTCATCACTCCTGAGGCCAGAAGTCTGAAATCGAGGTGTCGGCAAAGCCTCTCTGCCTCAAGGTTCTACAGGAGCCATCCTTCCTTGCCTTTTCCAGCTTTGAATTACTATTAGCATTCCTTGGCTTCCTTAGTTTGTGGCCACATCCAGTTTCTGCCTCTATCCTCATATCACCTTCTTTTCTATGTGGCCCTGTCTAAGCCTCTTTTCTGTCAGCAAGCATTTGTCATTAGATTTTGGACCTATGCACATAATCCAGGATCATCTCCTCCTCTCCAGATATCTAATTACTACTGCAAAGATGTGTTTTTTTCTCCAATAAGTTAACATTCACAGGTTCTGGGGTTTGAGATATAGACCTATATTTTTGGGGTCTACCATTCAACCTATAGTGTTTGCTAATAAGTAGAAAGTCTGAGATGCACTCTCCTATGTGACTGGCTGTGCTCTTAGCCAGCAACAGACCCTGCCTCTGCACTCACTGAAATAGGGATTTATTTGATGGCACAGAGACAGAACTTGTCAGCCACCTTTCCTCATGAAGAAGGGTAGCTTGGGGTCCAGTGTTCAGATTCCAATCCCCTCTGATGGATCTCCAGTAAGATGAGCCTTTAGGTGATCCATTGGCTGTCTGTGAGATGGACTAGGTGAAGAAAGAGGCTGGAATCTGAGTTCAAGTCTACAGGGCTGGAAATGAAGTTGCAATGGTGATGCCTTAAATTTCCTTAAAAACAAGATTGTTTTTCTCTAGAAGGCAATGTGATTGAACCTGTATTATACTTCACTCTCTACCCCACCTCTGCTTCCCTGAGGACAGTTCTTTCAACAGTTCTTTCAACATGAATACCAGAACTATCTCAGAAGCTATGGATTGATTGCATCTAGGTTGCGTGGGTGAAGAGAGCTGGGCATTGGGAAAATGTGCTCATGTGTTTACCTTTTCGTGAATGTGAGTTTGACTGGAATGACAAATACAAAGTGGGTGGACAGACTGTAGGTCATGTTGACTGGCTTTGAAATCCCCTCTGAAATTCCCACTTCAGTATTTGGCTACAAGGAGGTCTGTGTACTCACAGTTGATTATAAAGTCCTCTGTCAGTCAACAAGATACACTGAACATTTTCGTGCTTTTGTTTCTGTGATAAGTTCTGTGACAGATACAAAGTGAGTATTCCTGTACACAAAGTGATTGCAGTTTAATTGAGGAAACAAACAATGTTAATGAATCATCGTCTTACGCAAAACAATTAGAGGCCAAAGAGCTCATCTTACCTGAAAGATATATTTTATTTTGGCCTACCTACTACTACCTTTAAAAAAATATTTATGTATTTTTTGAGGGGGAGGGGGAGGTGGACAAAGAGGGGGACAGAGGATATGAAGCAGGCTCTTCACTGACAGTAGAGAGCCCGCTGCAGGGCTCGAACTCATGAGTGGTGAGATCATGACCTGAACCAAAGTCAGATGCTTAGCTGACTGAGACACCAAACACCCATCCACATATTATTTATTAAAAATGTTTGCCCTGTCTGCCAAGATTTAACAATCAGGGGATTTCACAAAAAAAATCTATAGTTCTAACAGGACAACTAAAAATATCAGAAGATCCGGCAAAGAAAGCTAAGACCACATTCTTCCATAACGGTCTTTGGCTCTTTTAGCAGGAACACATGATCTTCACTTTAACACAGTCTCAAAAGTTCCAATTGCCTTAATTTGGGCTCACTTTACCCGTTTAGATTATCTGTTTGCTACAGGTATTTGAGTTTAGAACTCTTATGTTAGGCAAAAAGTTAAGTTATTAATGCATTGACAAATAGTTGAAGATTCTAGTGAAGAGGGGTTGTCACGGATGGGGAGGAGCAGTCAGGAAGCTTGGAAATGAGAATGAATCTGTCCTATAGAGAGTCAAGAATTAGATAAGCCTAGGGGGAGGAGGGATAAAAGAAAATTAAGTGCAGAGATGATGAGAAGAAGAGCATAAGGTTAATGCAAAATTAAATTCTGGTGTATTAAAGTTCTACAAGAAGAAAATAGAGGATAGTATCTTTATACCAGGGTTGAAAATGGACTCCAAAGTTTATAAAGAACTATAAAAAATGCAAAAGACACACAAATTAATAGGCAAAAGTAGGCAAAAATTATTAACATATTCCAGAAGAGGAATCAAATGGCCAAGAACTAAGAGAAAATATTTTTGAACACACAAGAATTAAAAAATGCAAATTAATGCATGCTCATTATATATGTGCAAATATAACAAAATCTAAATGTCTTACAATTCCAAGGGAATGACAAGAATATGGGAAAATAGCTCTCATATACCTCTAAAAGATGTATAAGTGACTCAGCAGTCTTTCAGGACAATCAGACAAAATCTAACAAAGTAGAATATTGTACATTGGATTCAGCAATTCCATGCTTAGAAATTGAGATTTCCTTGCATAAGAATACAAGGAAACATATACAAGCATGTTCAACATAGCATTGTGTGAAAGATAAAAAAATAATAGAACTAAAATGTCCTTTAGTAGGAAAGTATTTAAAGTACACGTTACTCACATAATGAGACTATAATAGAGTGGTAATAGATTCAAGCTATACATTACTTTGGCTAAATCTCATAAGTCAGATGTTTAAAAACAATAAAATTGTAATATAGCAATATGTAACATGAGACTATATCAAATGTAAAAGTGTGCAAAATAAAATACCCAAACTAAACATACAAGGTCTATGAAGGACAATGGGGGTCTGTTGGACCAGCATGAGTTTGTGTGGGTGGGGTAAGATTGATTTGTTCTGCCTCAGGGACATAGGAAGCTTGGGGAACTCATGATGGCAGATTTTGGCATTTTTATATTTGACTGAACAGCTATCGCCACTGTTCTCTTTTTAAAGCCATTCCTGATGGGACAGGGTGGGGAGGTCGGCCAGCATTGTAGATTCATATGAAAGATACTGCTTGGAAAATCATTACCAATAGGAAGAAGAAAGTCAACTGATAAACTAACTCTGAGAGGTGGAGAAAAAGAAAAAAAAAAACATGATGCATTTAGCACTTTTTTCTTGTAATTATGAAGACTCCCAATCCCTCAAATAATTCACTCAACCAACAAACATTAACTGTTGCCTGGGCATTTGCAGTGGTCTGGCATCCCTGTCATTCCTCACCCACTCCCTACCTCCTACACACCGAATGAGTCAGTCTCCCAAAAGCATAGCTCTGACAGTGTACCTCCAGATTTTTGTCCTCTTCTGCATAAAGTTTGATTTCTACAGTTCTCATCTGGCTCTGACTTTTCTTTCCATTCCCACCCACTTGTCTCTCAACAGGTATTTACTTAGCACCTGCTTCATGCAGGCTCCTTTATGGGCACTGACAACCAGGTGTGCAAGACAAACAAAGCACCTGTTTCTATGAACTCATAATCCAGTGGATGAGACAGACAAAACAGCAAAGAACCAACAATCTAGATAATTGCACCTGGCATTAGTGCTACAAATTCAACAAAACCAGTATATAACTGTAAATGACTGGGAGCATTAGAATGGTCAGAGGAAGCTCCTTTGGGGAGCTAGCTAGCTAGGTCAGGGGAAGTAGCTTTTAAGCTGAAATCAGATGAGAAAAAGTCATGGAAATATCTTTGGGAGAATGTATACATTTTTTTCTCTCATGCTCTGACCAAACCGATCTCTGTCCTGAATACATTCAGTACTTTCTAATGCCTTTCTTTTTGTCCATATGGTTCCTTGTGCCAAGAATGTGTCTCCTCCAGTTTCCTTCTGCGGGAGTCCCACCTTGCTTTAAATGCTGCCTCCTCTATCAACCATTATGTGATTTACTTAACCAAATCCACTCTTACCTGTATTTGCTTTAGTGTAAACAATACAAATTCTTTGTTTTGCTGAGGACCATCCTGATAACAAGTAACAAGGCTGATTGGAATAAGGGTAAGCAAAAATTAGGGTCAACTTTTTTGGCTTATGTAAGCAGAATACAGAATGGTCAACTGTAGGGCTAGTTTCAGAGAACCCTATGCCTATTACTCTAACAGTGAATCACCACTTATTCCCTTTTCTTTGTTTGCCTTTTTGTATATATCTTTTTTTTTTGTAAGCTGTTCTTCCCCACAACACTGGCCCTATGGTTGCAGGTGGTTCTGTACTTCTATGTTTAGGCCTCCAAATCTAAAAAATAACTTTTTCCCCAACACCCTCAAGTAACACACACACACACACACACACAACTCCCCAGGGAAGGATTCTCTTTCTTAGCCTATTTTTTTTTTTATCACCTGACTATGCCTGGGAGCAGAGCAGTGGGTGAACAAGAACTAAGGCTCAGTCATTCAAGAGTCACATGCCTACTTATGTGAAGTGAAGGGCAACTCCATAACCAACCTCTTGGCTGGAGTTGGAGAGAAACTTGTACCCCAAGGGAAGGGGGAGAGTTGCCCTGGGCTAACAAAATTTTTAAAAAGTTCCTTCATATTTTACAAATATGTGGCTTCGGACAGCTCTATCTCTGGATATAGGCATTATAAAGATGCATGGCATATGTGCAAAGCCTGCTGTACCCCCACAGTGTGAAAGAAGCATCACGGAGGCTTGGGAAGGTTGTACACACAGTGCATCCCAAGTCTTCCGTGGTGCCTACAAACTCATAACTTTAGCCACATTCTTTATTCCTTTCTTGCAAAACCCATTTATTGCACACAGTCTCCGTGTTTCCATCCTATCTCTGTGGCCGACTTTTCCCAAAGGCAAATCAGAATGAGTATTAATGCCACTCTAGAGAAGTGAGTTTGCAGTATGCAGTGCTATGGCTCTCTCTGAGGTTTGCTGTTAATATATGGACAATCACTGTTACCTTCAGCTTCTCTCTTAGCCTCCTTTTTTTTAATCCAAATGGCATTATGTTGTAGTTAGAAAGCGTGGCCTTCTCTGAAAGAAAACCAATCCCAAACCCTCTTTTCTTATTTGGGTGCTATAAATGATTAATCTCACTCTCCTGCCTTATCCACCACCCACTCCACGCTCAAAGAATATTGGCTGTCTCCACACAGCCTCAGCATGGAGGACTTTTTTCATGACTACTGTGATATGTGCCATTTTGTACCATTTTATATTTTTCACATTTTAATTTGTGAGTGTTGGAAATCTTTCCCTCCTTCTGGTTCTCTTCTTTAAAGGAGCAATTATTGATTCTTGTGTCAGATCCTGGCTCTTTTATGGTGCAGAATCTAGGAGGTGAAAAAACTTTTGGAAAACAAAACAGAAAAAAAAAACCCCACAATCCTAAATTGATGTGAATGACAAATGACTGAACCAGAGATAGAAGAGGTAGGGAGAAAGCATAAGAATCTGCTTGTCTTGTGCTGAATTAGATTTTTTTTTTCCAGAATGATTTGAAACAAAGGAAGACAGAAAATATTGTGAATATGTCACAATGAACGTAAAATGTTACGTATGAGAGAGATTTCAAAACAATTAAGAAATTTTGAGTGGTTTCATTAAGTCACTTTGGTATTTATGAGAAGACCACAAATATGATATAAATTTGTGAACTTTTTTTAATGTTTATTTTTTTTGAGAGAGAAAGAGACAGAGTACAAGCAGGGGAGGACAGAAAGAGAGGGAGACACAGAATCCAAAGCAGACTGCAGGCTCTGAGCTGTCAGCGCACAGCCCGACATGGGGCTGGGACTCACAAACCATGAGATCATGACCTGAGCCAAAATCGGATGCTCAGCCAACTGAGCCACCTAGGTGCCCCTGTGATCATTTTTTAATTGAGTATAGTTACATAATGTATTATTAGTTTCAGATGTACAACATGGTGATTTAACAGTTATATACCTTATGAAATGCTGACCACAATAAGTATGGTTATATCTGTCGCCATGTAAAATTATTACAATATTATTGATAATATTGCCTATGGTGTATTTTTTTCCCTGTGACCTCTAAATTTCATAGCTGGAAGTTTGTATCTCTTAATCCCTTTTACCTATTTTTCTTACCCCCACCCCCTCCCCTTTGGCAACCACCAGTGTGTTTATAAGTCTGTTTCTATTTTTTGTGGTTTTGTTTTTGAGATTCCACATGTAAGTGAAATCATATGGTATATATTTTCCTCTGTCTGACATATTTCACTTAGCATAATACCCTCTAGGTCGATCCATGTTGTCCTAAACAGCAAGATTTCATTCTCTTTTATGGCTGAATAATATTCCATTGTGTATACACACCATGTCTTCTTTATCCATTCATCTATCGATGGACAGTTGAGTTGCTTCCATACCTTGGTTATTGTAAATAATGCTGCAATAAATGCAGGAGTGCTTATATCTTTTCAGCTTAGTGGGTTTTTTATTCAGGTAAATACACAGAAATACAAATACTGGATCATATAGTACTTCTGTTTTTATTTTTTCAAGGAACTTCCATACTGTTATCCAGAGTGGCGTTGCCCGTTTACATTTCCATGAATGGTGCACAAGTGTTCCATTTTCTCCACATTTTTACCAACACTTATTAATCTTGTCTTTTTTATACCAGCCATTCTGACAGGTGTAAGGTAATAGCTCACTGTGGTTTTAATTTGTGTTTTCCTGTTGCTTAGTGATGTTGAGCATTTTTTCATGTGTCTGTTGGCTATCTGCATTTCTTTCTGGAAATAAAATGTCTCCTCAGCACATCTGCCCATTTTTAACTGGATTATTTGTTTTGGGAGTGTTATATGAGTTCTTTATACACTTTAGATATTAATCTTTACCAGATATACCATTTGTAAATATCTTCTTTCATTCAGTAGGTTGCCTTTTATTTTGTTGATGATTTCCTTCACTGTGCAAAAGCTTTTTCTTTTGGAGCAGTTCCAATAGTTTATTTTTACTTTGCTAAAGCAAAGTAAATGTTCATGAGTTTACTATGTCTTCCTTTAGGAGTTTCATGGTTTCAGGTCTTATATTTGACATCTAATCCATTTTGAGTTTATTTTTTTGTATGACACAAGAAAGTAGTTTTCCTTCTTTTGCATGTAGCTGTCCCGTTTTCCCAGTACCATTTATTGAAGAGACTGTATTTTTCCCATTGTATATTATTATCTCCTTTGTCATAGATTATTTGACCATATAAGCATGAGTTTATTTCTGGTCTCAAATCTGTTTGATTGATCTAGGTGTCTATTTTTGTATCAGTACTATACTGTTTTGATTACTATATACTTGTAGTATAGTTTGAAATCTGGAATTGTGATACATCCAGCTTTGTTCTTTCTCATTTACTTTGCCTATTCAAGGGTGTCTTGTGGTTCCAAACAAATTTTATGATTATTTTAGTCCTGTGAAAAATACTCTTGGTATGTTGATAGGGATTGCATCAAACCTGTAGATTGCTTTAGGTGGTTTGGACATTTAACAATAGTCATTCTTCCAGTCCATGAGCATGGTAGATATTTCCATGTATTTGTGTTACTTCAATTTCCTTCATCAATATCTTAGTTTTCCAAGTGTGGGTCTTTTTACCAATTTACTTAAATTTATTCCTAAGTATTTTTATTCTTTTTGATGCAATCGTAAATGAAAGTGTTTTCTTCATTTCTCTTTTTGTTATTTCAGCATTAGTGTATAGAAACACAACAGATTTCTGTGAAATGCATGATCATTTATCATTGTTATAATAAAGTTTTGTAAAACATAACTAAATGTCATGACAAAAAGATGTTTACTTTGTAATGATTGGGATTTCTCCTCACAAACCTCTGTGTAACCAGGCTCACAGCACTTATCCTTTGCCTTAGATACATTATCCACTTCATAATCATGTGTTATTATAAATGATTACTTTTTTCATATTATTATCACCAACAAATTATTAATGATCAGTAACTATGTGTCAAGTGTCAAGTCCCATGGTAAGATTCCTAAATATCTTATATTTTTTAATGCCCACAATCGGTCTAGGATCATGAGGGCTTCCCCCACCCCCACCCCCCCCCCACCCCCAGTTAAAGAAGACCAGTTTATAAGCTAGGCCATAGTTTAGTTTTTAGAACTTGAACTTAGTTTCTTGTATTATTCTGACTTTTAAGCAAACATTTATTAAGCACTTGTTACTGCTTATGCTTCAGGTATAAATATTATCCTCTAGTTTAAAAATTATGGATTTGAAATTAGAACCAAGGGAATCCAACTTTGACATTTTTACTCATAATATACTTTAATCTTTGGGTAGGGTGGGGAGGAAGAAAATAAAGGAAATAAAGAAGGAGGAGAGACAGACACGTAGGCAGGAAGACTTGAAATCTTATGGCCAGTTACAAAAAGAGGATGCAGATTGTTCAGAGATCACCTTGAATATTTGCCATGCAGGTGTAGGGTCAATTAAAGGTTTTCTAAAAGTCCCTCTAGCTCTGAAATGACTGACCCTTCCCTATAAGGAGGGAGAAGAGAACTAAGTTCATAAAATATCTACTCTATTCTATGCCCTCTTCAGTATAACTTATGTTTAATCCACAAAGAGCAGGACTTGACCACTTTTCACAAAAGGCATTATAGGTTTGATATTGCCACAGTGATACTTTCCATAGAACTAAATGTTAGAAAATAAACACAAATGTCAAACAGTAAAAAAAAAACCAGTCATATAAATGGTGGTATATCCATATAATAAATGGTTACACAGCCATTAAAAATCACATTATTAAAGGAAATTTGATGTCATATGAAAATGTTCAGGATATAATGTTTAGTGAAAAAAAAATCAGGGTACCTAAATCACATGCATGGCATGATCTCAGTTTTATTCAAAAATAAATAAAAATGACCCATTTTTTAGAGGGAAAGGGAACTAAAGTAAGGTGACTTTGTTCTGGAATTAGCATTCATGTGTCATATGTCCTGAGCAGTAATTATCACAGTATTATCTATCCTTTTGATGTTGTCCACTTAAATACGCTATGCCCATGTGACTCTTTCCTATCTGATATCCTTAAACTCAGAATTTTGTCAGAACGTGGCCACCTACCAGATAACTCCTCCCAGTGCCCTTTGTTCTGTCTAGATCTTAAGATTTGTCCTTGCCTCATCCTACATGAATGACCCAGACACATATGTATGTATATACTGACTGTTTTGTCTTCATAACCCCATTTGACAGAGGAAGCAGCTGATGAGTTTGAACCCAAAACTGCTGATTTTACAACAGATCATAGTCTGTGATGAAAGTGTTCTGTGTCAACAGTCTCCATAAACAAAGTAATAAAAGCAGCAACTTTTAACACAATCGATGACTCACACCTTCTCAAGCTACAGCATTCGTTTAGTTTTTGGAAACCACTTTTTTTGTGGGTGTTGAGGTTGACTTCACATACAACCCTATATGAGTTTATGAGTACAACATAATAATTCAATATATGTATATATTGTGAAAGGTCACCACAATAGGTCTAGTTAACATCCGTCACCAAACATAGTTACATTCTTTTTTTTTTCTTGTGATGAAAACTTTGAAGATCTACTCCCTTAACAAACAACGTCCAAATATGCAATGCAATGTTATTTACTATAACCACCATGCTGTGTATTAAATACTCATATGACTTATGACATTTATAATTCAAAATTTGTACCTTTGACTCCTTTTTACCCATTTCGTCCAACCTCTACCCCCAGCCTCTGATAACTACCAAGCTGTTCTCTATACCTAGGGGTTTGTTTTTGGGTTTTTTTTTTTTTGTTTTTCTATTCTTGTTCTACATATAGGTGACATAATAAAGTACTTCTTTTTCTCTGACTTATTTCACTTAGCATAATGCCCTGGAGGTCTTTCCATGTTGTGGCAAGTGGCAAGGTTTCATTCTTTTTAATGTCTTAATATTGTATTATATATATAATACAATACTTTCCATAGAAAGTATATATATTTCCATATATATATATATATATATATATATATATATATATATATATAATTTAGGTGCTACTATGTTGAGTGCATACATATTTACAATGTTATATCCTCAAGTTTTATACCTTTATAATTATACAATGTCCTATGCTGACTTATAATTTTTCTATTTCATGTAATTGTAAAAGGTATGTATTAAGAACTGTTCAATGGAAATATGCAAGTCACAAATACATTGTATATATATAATTTGAAAATTTCTGATATCCACCAAAGAGATGTGGCTACTTTGTAAAGAAACAGATAAATTTAATTTTAATTTTAATTTTTTTTCTTTTTTAGAGAGAGTGAGAGAGGCAGAGTGTGAGCAGGAGAGGTGTAGAGAGAGGGAGACACAGAATCTGAAGCAGACTCCAGGCTCCGAGTTATCAGCACAGACCCCATCTTGGGGCTCAAACTCACGGACTATGAGATCATGACTTGAGCCAAAGTCGAAGTTTAACTGACTTACCCACCCAGGTGCCCCAAAGATAAATTTAATTTTAATAATACATTATTTAACTCCATATTTCCAAAGAGTCATTTTCACATATAATCAATATTGAGATTATCTATAAGATATTTTACATTCTATATTTTTTGCTAAGTTTCAGAATTCAGCTTATATTTATACTTTTGGCACATTTCAACCTGATTAGCCATGTTTCAAGTGCCTGGTAAGCCTTCATGGTTATAGGCTAATGTCTAGGGCGGCAAAAATCTATACCCAATATTCTTGTTTTTCAGATTGCTTTTTAAAGTGCTCAGCTTTCACAGTTTAGATTTAGGTTGAAAGGCTAATCAGCACTCAATCCAAAAGTGAATTGCCAGAAAATTATTTCTCTTAATGGAGAATTCAGCCCCTGAGCCTCTGTTAATGACTTAATTGGCAAGGGATAATATATTTGGCAAGAGGGCAGATTTCCATTTGTTTAATTAAATAAAGATGGAGAATAAAATTCCAAATCTTTTTGAGTTACTTCAGGCTGTAACCACAACAACTTCATGTCACTTCTCTGAAACATGAAAGACACCAGAGCTAAGAACGTCTTACAAAGAAATCAGCCACCCAAGCTAGTGACAAAGGACTAGTAAGGCATTTTCAGAGCGCCTTTTGGGGCAAGCTCCCTTCAACAGTGATCATTCTGAATTAATTACTTAGTAATTTGTTTGCACGGTTCTCCCAAGTTCTGGGATAACCAGCGCTTGGAATGCCAGTGACTATGCAGGGTATACTTTTCCTTTTCTCTTTTACTCGTTTTGCATGTAGAATATGCTAGTATAGTCACAGCCATTTAATTGTTCTCCTCCATCATGTTTCACCAGTGGGACAGGTAAGCAACTGAAAATGGGGAGTGGTGGGGAGTGATTTATCCCTGGATATTTTTCCCCTGTGTAGGAGCTACTTGCTAATGATACCTAAGAACATATGATGCATCCCAATATCATCACACATCTAACTTTATTCTCCACAGAACTTCCTAAATATCAACATCCATTCTTATACATTACATCATTTTCCAGTCATTTCCAACATTGTGAGTTATATTAGGCTTTTATTATCCTCATTTACAAATGAGGAAAGTGAGGTTCAAGGGTTTTTGAATGATTTACCTACCCTACATTTGTCTCTCACTTTGCAAACTGTCCTCCACACTGCTGCATGAGTGACAGCATGTGATGTAAAATCTACCTCATGCTCTTACTAAAATCCTCCCTGCTGGTATCTGACCAGTGTACCAACTCCTTGGTGTGACCCATGGGTCCCTCCATGGTCTGATCCTCTGTCCCTTTCTCCAGCCTAATTTCTTACCTCTGCACAGTCAGGACGATACCCATATTGGCCTATGAATCATCATAACAAATATTTTTGAGTATTTACTATAACCTAGCTATTGTTGTAAATGCTTATTCATTGAAAGCATATAATATACTTTATATTCTTATCCCCACTCATTGTAATGAAATGTATTGCTTATATACACCCAGGTAACACTATGGAAAATGAGGTATAGATTATATCCAACCCTCAGGAATTTTCCTCATGCCCCATTCTAGTCAATTCTGCATTAAGAGGAGCTCTTCAGATCTTAAGATCTCTGCATTTTATTATATGATTATTTCCGTTTTTAAAGTATAACACAGACATATAATATATTGACCTCATAAATGCCTCTGGCAACTGAATTACTCATCCTTTTACTCTTTGTTCTCACTTCCCCACTCCTCACTCCCAGGATTACCTGATTATTTCCCCCAGTATTTTCAGTCTCGCTCTGAGCTGTCAGCACAGAGCCTGACACAGGGCTCGAACTCACACACCACAAGATCATGACCTGAGCCGAAGTCAGACACTTAACTGACTGAGCCACCCAGGTGTCCAAACAATTATGTTTTAAATGATAGCTGTGTCTCCCTGGCAGGTCTTGAGTGTTAGGCATATATAACATGTACCAGGACTATGTAAGTCTTGGGTAACTGTCAAGAATACGGGCCCTGGAAAAATCCAAATAAAAACCACAATGAGATACCCCCTCACACTTACTAGAATGGCTACCGGCATAAAGGTAAGTGCTAAAAAGTGTTGACATTGATGAGGATGTGGAAAAAAAGGGAGCTCTTGTGCACTGTCGGTAGGAATGTAAATTGGTACAGACACTGTAGGAAAGAGAATGGTGATGTCTCTAAATAAATAAATAAATAAATAAATAAATAAATAAATAAAACTGGGGCTCCTGAGTGGCTCAGTTGGTTGAGTGTCTGACTTCAGCTCAGGTTATGATCTCACAGTTCGTGAGTTCGAGCCCCGCATCAGGCTGTGTGCTGACAGCTCAGAGACTGGAGCCTGCTTCGGGTTCTGTGTCTCCCTCTTTCTCTGCCTCCAGCTCACCCTCTGCCTCTCTCTCTCTAAAAAATCAATAAATACTAAAGACATTAAAAAAATAAAACTACCATTTAATCTAGTAATCTCACTTCTTGGTTTATATCCAAAGAAAACAAAATCACTATCTTGAAGACACCTCTATATTCCCATATTCATTGAAGCATTATTCAGAATAGCCAAGACATGACAGCAACTTGGAAGTTCATCAACAAATCAATGGATAAATAAAATGTGTTATATGTATACAGTAGAATATGATTCATCCATAAAAAAAGAAGGAAACTGACTTTTGCAAAAACATCGATAAACCTCAAGGACATTATACTAAAAGAAATAAACCAAAAAGTGAAAGACAAATACTGCATGCTATCCCTTATATGTGGAATCAGTTAAAACTGAAATTACAGAAATAGAGTGCATTGTTGGTTGCCAGGGTCTGGAGGAAATGGGAGTTGGTCAAAGTGTACGAAGTCCTAGTGACAAGACGAGTAAATTCTGGGGATCTGATGTAGAACATGGTGACCTCGTTGACAATATTGTATTGTATGCTTGAAAATTGCTAAGAAACTAAATCTTAAAGGTTTTCACCAATTCTGGTCTGTGTGTGTGAGTAAGGTATTAACTCATCTTATTGTAGTAATTATTTTGCAGTATATTGTGTCAAGTCGTCATGCGGCTGTATGCCTTATACTTACAGAGTGTTACATGTCAGTTATATCTCAAGGCTGGAAAGAGAAAAGAAATGTTGTTCCTGGGGTCACACTGCTTGTGTGGAACCCCACACAATGAATATATGAATCTGGAACCCCATTTCATATACTTACTGCATCCTTTACAACAACACCATGAGCATGTATTATTATTTCCACCTACCGTATGAGGAAACGGAGGCTTAGAAAGTCCAAGTAGCCTGCCTAAATCACACGGCCGATAAGGAAAAATAGAATTGGTTGAAATCTTCCTGAGTGCAAGGTCCAGGTCTTTTAGAACTATGACAGTACTCAGATCTGCTGGCTCTGATGCCTTTATCTTTGTCACTGTCATCTATTTTGATGTCTCTTTCCTGCTAAAAGCAGAATGTTGTTTACTAGAACAATTCCTATCCCGCATCTCTGAAAATTAAAAGGAATCTTCCAAGAAGAATTTGATATGCTGCTGAATGTTGAATTTAAATGTTTCTTTTTTTTTAGTTGATTTATCTTTAGAGAGACAAAGATAGAGTGAACAGAGCCAGTGAAAGGGCAGTGAAAGAGGGGGAGAAAGAGAATCCCGAGCAGGCTCCCTGCTGCCCCTATGGAGCTCAACATGGGACTTGAACTCCTGAAACTGTGAGATCATGACCTGAGCTTAAAGCAAGAGTTGATCACTTAATGAACTGAGCCACCCAGGTGCCCCTAAAATTTTTAATTTCTTAAAGATGCTGAGGATGTTTTTTTTTCTTTTAAATTTAGTGTTCAGGGGCGCCTGGGTGGCGCAGTCGGTTAAGCGTCCGACTTCAGCCAGGTCACGATCTCGCGGTCCGTGAGTTCGAGCCCCGCGTCAGGCTCTGGGCTGATGGCTCGGAGCCTGGAGCCTGTTTCCGATTCTGTGTCTCCCTCTCTCTCTGCCCCTCCCCCGTTCATGCTCTGTCTCTCTCTCTGTCCCAAAAATAAATTAAAAATGTTGAAAAAAAAAATTAAATTTAGTGTTCATATACCTAGGGTTTTGAACCTTAAAATTAAATATTTCCTTAGATTATTTTAAATGATAGCATCTTAAAATGTTCTAACAGTTTGACTTAAATGACATCATTGTGGCTGGCTTAAGCATTTGTTTTTATCTCCAGAATCAAACTGTATCTTTACATTTCAGAGGCTTATTTAGTCCTTTATATGCCCTTCCCTCTTGATGTACAAGGTAGTTCTATCCTGATATGGATGCCTGATAAAACTTTGTTTTTCTTTGACAAGTTTTTTTTGGGGGGAGGAGAGTTTATATATTAGAGTGACATTAATTTTATCTCAAGGAGAACTTAGCTATGTTCCCACCTTATATATTTACAAAGGCTTCCATTTAGTTTTAAATCATCGAGCACTGCACTCTGCTATTACTAATTAGATGCTAATTAATGTTCTTTTACTTGCTCATTTATTTGGAATCTTTCTTTTTCTTCATGTCAGGGTCCCTGAAAGTGTGTAAATTTCATTAATGGCTTTTATCTGATCTTTAAACAGATTGCGGAACAAAGTAGTCTTTTGAAAATTATAACAGGCCAACATCCGCATTTGACAAAGGCACAAAATTCTAGGGGATATTATTAACCTGACAGTAATTACCAACTTCAGTGAGATTGCTGCACAGCAAGATGCTCTACAAGTTTCTTAACTGATATAAATCAGTCCTTTAAAGTTTGCTTTTAACATTGAGCCTCCACGAAATCACAAGTAAAAGATTAAAGGACAAAACTTAAAATGCAGGGATAAATGTTTTAAGACTAACATATGTCAAGTGTATGCTTATTTTATTTCGTCTTTGAGCAGTTTTGCATAATGGTAGATTCATCCCTTTTTACAGGGGGGAAGAGTGAGACGTTGATCATTTATGTAAGTTGGGCTGAAGGGGGAATCCCATGCAGAGGGGAAGCATGTGCAAAGGCCCAAAACTTCAAAGAAACATGGCAAATTAGAGAAAGAGAAGGAAGAATTGAGCTTAGGCCCCTGTTACAGGCAAGGCTGGCACATCCGGGATCACAAAGGAAAGGTTAAGGGTTTGGAGACTCACCCACTGTGCATGTGGCTGATCACTCTCACCACAGTGTGAGGAGTGGATTAAGAAGGATAAGAGAAGTAAGCCTCATAGTCGGTAAAGACAGATCATTATGGCTCCCGTTAGGATATTGGCAGTTCAAGTAGAATATAGATAATTTTGAGAAAGATTTTCTACGTAAACTGCTAAGGATGGCCACTGGGTGATCTGACACTGAGATGGTCTTACAAGGACGTCCCATACTGAAGCTAATAGAACACATTGGCCAATCATTGATAAGAGATGCCTCTGGGGAAAAGTCGAACCTCAGGTAAGTTGCTGAGGATGGGATCCACTGAACTTGAAGCAAGCATCCTGGTAGCTAAGAAAATGAGTGAATTGATTCTCTAGGAGTTACAGGCAACATAAGTCAGCATCTACTACATCCCACTCATTGCAGCTCTCAGACTCATTGGAAACAGCTTCTCTATGATTCTAGTGAGACTTTCCTGAGGAATTTTTCAAGATTATTGGGAAGGACCATATTTCCTAAGGCTAGAACTAGTTTGGAGGCTGCAACTGACACTGTATCTCTCTCTGGTACTGCGCATTTAGATTTCCCTCACCTTTGTTGGCGCCTTTGCTGGTTTAAGAGGCTTATCTTGGGGCGCCTGGGTGGCGCAGTCAGTTAAGTGTCCGACTTCAGCCGGTCACGATCTCGTGGTCCGTGAGTTCGAGCCCCGTGTCAGGCTCTGGGCTGATGGCTTGGAGCCTGGAGCCTGTTTCCGATTCTGTGTCTCCCTCTCTCTCTGCCCCTCCCCCGTTCATGCTCTGTCTCTCTCTGTCCCAAAAATAAATAAAAAAAGTTGAAAAAAAAAAAAGAAAGAAAAAAAAAAAAGAGGCTTACCTGGTTGAGTGATCCAGATCCTACCTGCTAAAGTGTGAAAACCCCTGATCACCATGCCTTTCTTGGGTTATGGCCACTGTCCTCTTCAATTTGCCATAAACAATGGATAAGGGAGTGCCAAGAACTGCTACATGGAAATACTGAGTGATCTTTCCTGCCCAGATCATGTGGCAGGAATTCCCACCTACCTCCCCGGTCCCCTGACTGCTTTGTGTGACAGCAACTCCCTATCTTTGTGATGATAGAAGCTACTTGCTCCTCCTGCACTGATGACTCCTTTCTTTGTCTACTGGTGTGCCCATGCCATAGCTTATGTGGGTAAGTCCAAGTGATTGGGCAATACACCAGCCTTAAAGCTTGCCTTCTTCTCCCTTGGAAACTTCACTTCCTTGAAACCAGATCTCTTTTTTTGCCCTCCAGATACAGGAGGTAATAGTCTCATTATATGCTACCACAAAGATCCTCTGTTTCAAACCTCTTCTTAAACTGTTCTTAGGCAACTAATAACCCAGTTTTATAAAATAAAACAATGTTGCTTCCAAAACATGACTTAAAACCATTAAAAAGCATCAGAGTCTATCAGTTCAAATAGAACTACCTTGGAATTGTGTATTTTCCTAAATTAAATGTAGGTTAACTTGAAATTTATGAATATGTTTTTTTTTTTCCTCTTCATCTTGGTAGCTTAAAATGTGATCCACATTTTATGGTTGAGAGCCTGGGCAGAGCACCTTCCTTGTCCTATCTTCTTGAAGATACTAAGCAGCCTCCAAAGGGAGAAGCTGCAAATTGGTTTTCAGAGATGGAGGAAGAATGTGTTGGAGAATGATCAAGGCTTGAAATTAGAACGATGTGGAGTTTTTCACATGACCTGAGAAACTTGTAACGTATCTGTCTACTCTCAGAGTTATAGACCACATGCTTAATTATTGAAGCTGTATGTCAAATGTCAAGTCTTGATAAGCTCCAACTCAGATTTTTCTTTGCTTAAAAATACAATAAAACTGTTTGCTATATGTGTGTCTCTGCCTCTCTCTCTCTCTCTCTCTCTCTCTCTCTCTCTCTCTCTCACACACACACACACACACACACACACACACACACAGGCTTAAATTAGGTATAGCCTAAAAGTAGGTAAAAGGCCAGACCCTCATGTTTTATCTTTTTTTCTTGAGTATAGTTAGCACACAATGTTACCTTAGTTACAGGTGCACAATGTAATAGTTCAACTTCTCTTAAGATGTGCTCATCACAAATATAACTAATTTTTGTAACCATACAGTGCTATTACAATAACATTGATTATGTTCTTTATGCTTACCTTTTATTCTTACGACTTTTTTGTTCCATAACTGGAAGACTGTCACTTTCACTCCCCTTTACCCATTTTGCCAATTCCTCTATTCCCTTACCCCTCTGGAAACCAACAGTTCTCAGTATTTATAGGTCTGATTCTATTGTTGGCTAATTCATTTGTATTTTTAGATTCAACATATGAGTAAAATCATATGGTATTTGTCTTTCTCTAATTATTTCACTTAGCATAATACACTCTAGGCCCACCCATGTTGTTGCAAATGGAAAGATCTCATCCTTCTTTATTACTGCATAATATTGCATTGCGTATCATGTATGTTTATATGTATATACATATGCGTGTATGTGTGTATATACACACACACACAGTATATATGTGTGTGTGTGTATATATATATATATATATATATATATATATATATATATATACATCTTCCTTATCCATTTGTCTACCAGTGGACTCTTAGGTTGCTTCCATATCTTGACTATTGTACTTGGCAATAAACACAGGGGTACATGTATCTTTTTTAATTAGTGTTTTTTCTTTTCTTTGAGCAAACACCCAGCAATGGAATTATTAGATCATATGGTATTTCAATTTTTAATTTTCTGAGTGACCTCCATAGTACTTTTGGCAGTGGTTACACCAATTTACATTCCCATCAATAGTGCACATATCCTTGGCAATACTTGTTATTTCTTGCTTTTTTTTTATTTTAGCCATTCTGAAAGGTATGAGGTGATATCTCACAGTAGTGTTGATTTGCATTTTCCTGATGATTATTGATGTTCAACATCTTTTCATCTGTCTATTGATTTTAGATTTTTGTACTTTTAGATTTTTGGCTTTTACTTGTGATTTTATAAATGAAAACTATTTCTGTACATTTTGTTTTCAAAGCCATGCTGTGTAGTGCTGTCCAGTTTTGACATTCACCTCTCAAAATCAAATGATCAGTAATTATCTAAAGAAGGACCTTCACACTGAAAATCAAAAGCCTGCAATTCGTGATGGGCTCTGCACCCTGCCTTCTTGTGATGTCCATTTTTTTCAATCCCCATTACCCCCTCTCGTCTTATGCTGAACTCTAGGACCTGTACCAGCCACTTGAGCTTTGTATACACCGGTTTCCACAACTATAAAAGATAGTCACAGTTTCTTCACATAATATTTTAAATATAATGAGATGATCACTTTTTCTTTGGGATTATTTCTCCTATCACTATCAACCACTTCCTTTCTGGGAATACCACCAACAGGTGTCAGTCATATAGAGTACCCTTTACCTCTAAGACCCATTTCTCCTCACATAAACGATGAAGAGACAAATTTATAAAGGTGGTGGCTGGGGACCTGGAATGAATAGGGTTCAAAAAACAGGGACTTAGCAACAAGTGGGCTCAGATATTAAAAAAAAAAAAAGCAATCTAAGAATATTAGCTATAATATTTCTCAGAAAGTGGCTCCCAACCAGCTATCATATTGACCTTGGATAATGGTTAAACCTTGAGGTTAGTCAGATTTACCCCAGATGTAGTGAATCAGAACCAGTGGACTTTTGTTCAGAAGCTTTGCTTTATTTTTTTTTCTTTTTTTTATTTTTATTTTATTTTTTAATATATGAAATTTACTGTCAAATTGGTTTCCATACAACACCCAGGGCTCATCCCAAAAGGTGCCCTCCTCAATACCCATCACCCACCCTGCCCTCCCTCCCACCCCCCATCAACCCTCAGTTTGTTCTCAGTTTTTAACAGTCTCTTATGCCTTGGCTCTCTCCCACTCTAACCTCTTTTTTTTTTTTCCTTCCCCTCCCCCATGGGTTTCTGTTACGTTTCTCAGGATCCACATAAGAGTGAAACCATATGGTATCTGTCTTTCTCTGTATGGCTTATTTCACTTAGCATCACACTCTCCAGTTCCATCCACGTTGCTACAAAAGGCCATATTTCATTTTTTCTCATTGCCACGTAGTATTCCATTGTGTATATAAACCACAATTTCTTTATCCATTCATCAATTGATGGACATTTAGGCTCTTTCCATAATTTGGCTATTGTTGAGAGTGCTGCTATAAACATTGGGGAGCTTTGCTTTGTTTAAATGATTTTATTTTTTATTTTTATTTTAGAGAATGTACAAGTGAGGAAGAGGGGCAGAGGAAGAGGGAGGGAGAAAATCTTAAGCATGCCCTGTGCTCATTGTGGCACCCAACAGGGAGCTTGATCCCATGACCCTGGGATCATGACCTGAGCTGAAATCAAGAGTCATACGCTCAACCAACTGAGCCACCCAGGTACCCCAAATCATTGCTTTGTTTAGAAGCTTCGTCTGGCTTTGCCAAAATTTCTTTGTGCCTATCACTACAGGGGTTTAAAAGGCATATAAATGAGAAAAAAATGTTTCTAGCTTTAATACATTTTCAGTTTTGCAGGAGTAACTGACGTAAAGCTACCCTGGGGGGGGATGGATGGAACCATCCCTAGCTCTCTCCAAGGCTGCAACTGTGCTACAACAGGCCAGTGTTCCAGAAACCATTTCAAATAAGCTGGGTACGCCTTAAAAGTAAATCAGAAAGGCAGCCACAAACTTCTGTGCTCCTAAAAGAACCTCAGACTACAGCCCTCAGATCCACAGGAATTCAGGAATTCGCAAATAGGAAATCATACTCACAGCCCCCAGGATGTCACCGGCTCTGCAGACCAGGTGTAAAATGAAAACTTGCTCATGGTGGATAATGTAATCTTCTTATTAGTTTCAATCCAACAGCAAACTGAAGTACTTTATTAATAATTGCCATTTTTATACGCACTCGGACACCTGCGAAGTATGTTTCTTTTTTGCTTCAGGAGTTCAAACTGACCAGCGCTGCATTATTGATTTTTACTTGCCCATTTATAAAAAAAAAAAAAACATGCAACAAAAGAGCCCACAGGTGTCTCCTAACCCCTTTTAAGCCAGACATACAATTCTTTCGCAAACAAAAAAGGAAGAGAAGAATTCTCATTTCTGGATAATGATAATCTCGAACAGAGCAGGCAAGGAAGTAGAGGGTTGCTACATAGCCGCCCCCCCCGCCAAGTCACTTTCATGTTCACACTATATGTGTCTTTGCAGATATTTTTCACACTCACAACACCACTTGTGTCAAAACTGACACAATCACAGAAGAGAAGCAAATTTTGTGATCAGAAGATATGGTTCCTGGTTTTATGAAAGAAAATTCTAAGCTTATTCTTTATTCCTTGCGAGCCTATTTTCTTTATTTTTACTAGAGAGTCAAATGTCTAAACAATGTTTTTGCATTTGCTTCTTCCTGTTTGCTTTTGTGCCTGCATTTTGCTCTACTCTAGGTATCTGCCTGCCTCTCAAGCTCTCTGTTGGCTCCTAGGGAAAAATCCTGTTTTTTTGTTTTTTTTCCCTCTCTCATAGATGCTTATTGGAAAATTTCACAACCTCTTGCCTTATTCAACCCAACTTTTGTTTTCCCCAAAGGGGTGTTGTATGGTTTGTGCATAAAATACGTTTTTTTAATTTTTAGATCATATTCCATGTCAAATTTAGTCTCTTTTGCCTATAGCCATAATTTTTTTTATTTTTTTATGTTTATTTATTTTTGAGACAGAGAGCATGAACAGTAGAGGGTCAGAGAAAGAGGGAGACACAGCATCTGAAACAGGCTCCGGGCTCCGAGCTGTCAGCACAGAGCCGGACGCGGGGCTCGAACCCTCAGACTGCGAGATCATGACCTGAGCCGAAGTCGGACGCTTAACCGACTGAGCCACCCAGGCGCCCCTCTATAGCCATATTTTAAATTATCACCAATCTTTTTTACCAAAGCCATGCACACCTATGATAAATGCTTCATAATTAAAAACATTTTTTATACCACCGCTTTCTACTTGGAATCTCCCCCATAGATGTGCAACCGCAGTCAATCTTTCCTGACTCTAGGCCTTTGAGTTAACCACTCAAAATTTAGATTATGCTCCTATGTCTGTTTTCCTTTATCCACTTATGAACTGTCTTTATGTTCCACACTTTTCTGATTCCTCCTCTTTGTTATCTCTTTCTTTTTTCAGATCTTAATATTGAGTTTTAAGGGAGAAATTAGAAGAAATGAGGATCTCTCTACCTCCTATTTCAGCGCCCTGGTTACCAGGGATGAAGGTACACCCAAGCACAACACTGCTCCAAGACAGAAGGTTATAAAACAGTGTCAGGGCTGGGGGTTAATGAAAATATAGTGTTCCATGTGTCACTGCTTTTATTCATTCACTGCATTG